>NC_139536.1:6451620-7067660 GCF_965153285.1 Podarcis tiliguerta | reverse complement strand
ACACAAACATTACAATGTCCTTCCGTTGGCACCCATAAAACACCTTTACTGCTCTCAACTGGGGCAAACAGCCAAGTGACCGAGGTAAGATTGTCCACCTGAGAGTGAGATAATCCCCTAAAGGGTTGTGGGTTTTAAGCAACACAGGCCTGGAGCCAACATAACACAACTTCCATAAGACCCAAAGTCCATTTCTATGATTTCAGTTTTGCAATAAAGGCTGCCTGATGGGGAGCTGCATATATTTTCCATAATTAACCAAGCCCCAATTGGAGCTGTTTCGGTTTCTACGGCACAAGCAGGCAAGCAGTGGACCCCAGTCTCATTTTGGGTGTCTTCCAATGCCTTCTGATGCTGTCCTATTCTTTCATGTGGAGATCTTTCTTTCCTGTTCATTTCCTCCTTCTTTTCCCTGGTCTTCTTAAGAGTTACCCCACCCCACCCCACCATCTTCCTACACCATGTCAGAGCAATTAAGGGCGGTAATTTATCTGATAAATATAAATAATAAACTAATGTTTGTTTGTTTGCTATTTTCCATCATTATTGGTTTCCAGACAGCACAGCGGGTATTCCTAACCTTGTGAAGTGTACCATCTGATATGTAGCTTCTGGTACTGTGGTCTCCAATTTTGGAAGAGGCCGGGATATTAGAGGTTAAGAGCGGTAGTCTCATAATCTGGGGAACCTAGAGCTATTGGAGAGCCAGTGTGGTGTAATGGTTAAGAGCGGTAGTCTCGTAATCTGGGGAACCGGGTTCGTGTCTCTGCTCCTCCACATGCAGCTGCTGGGTGACCTTGGGCTAGTCACACTTCTTTGAAGTCTCTCAGCCCCACTCACTTCAAAGAGTGTTTGCTGTGGAGGAGGAAGGGAGAGGAGAATGTTAGCTGCTTTGAGACTCCTTAAAGGGAGTTAAAGGCTGGATATCAAATCCAAACTCTTCTTCTTCTTCTATTAATGCATGGTTGGAAATGAATTTAATTTCCTTTCCTGTTCTGAAAGTGGTAACTGTTGTTTCCCAGTTCAAATGAAAAGGGAAATAGTGGTTGGTTGGTTGGTTGGTTGGTTGGTTGGTCAATCAAGATGGTCAATATGGTTCTCCCCCTCTTCATTTATTCCCTGCAACAAGTAAATGCTTCTTAGTTTAGTGCGGTAGGAGAGCTGAAAATAATGCCAATTTATTTCACATCTGGCAGCCAATGTGACTCTTTGGTTTCAGATAGTACAGTGGTACCTCTGGTTGCGAACGGGATCCGTTCCGGAGGCCCATTCGCAATATGAGCAGAACGCAACCTGCATCTGCATGTGTGCAGGTCACCATTCACTGCTTCTGCACATGCGTGTGATGTCATTTTGCGCATCTGTGCATGCGCAAGCGTCAAACCCAGAAGTATCCCTTTCTGGTACTTCTGGGTTGCCACCAGACGCAATCTGAAAACGCTCAACCTGAAGCAAACGTAACATGAGGTATGACTGTACATGGTTAGACCAGTCTAAAAAGCCTGGGACAGAAATTTTCATGGCCCTCTAGAGGCTATGGTGGTTCATTTACCAGAAGTAATGTATTTAGTGTTAACTCTGAAAGTATATGGTACTCGATTCTGACCAAACTAAGAGGCTAGAGGGGCTTTGTGTCTCTGGCTTTTTAGGCTTGTAAACCCATGTAATATCTGAAACCCAAGGGGCACGTTGGTTGCTAGATGGGGTTTTATTACCAGAAGTAATGTATTTAGTGTTAACTAGTTATGTGAAATGGCAACCCATGCCAGCCCTTTCACAGATAATATATACTGAAATGGGAAAGTGAGGCATGCTGTGACTCACACCCCAATACCCTGTTACATATTGGCTCAAGCTCCAGAGCCAGGTGACCTCACTTTCAGCCTTGAGACTGTACAGCTGAGACTTCCGGGTTGGCGCCTCTGGTAATGGCGGATTTCCTCTGTCTCGGAGGAATCCGCTCCCTGGAAACAAGGGTCTGACCGCCACGGCGAGGCGGAGACCCGCAAAAAACCACGGTCAGAAGAAGACCGTGGGCTTGGGATTCGGCACGTACTTTTTGCGCCTCCCCTACTTGCGGGGAGACCCGGTTCAGGGCTCTGGAGCGACATGGGGTGAGTGGCGCGTTACATCGAATCGATCGCTACTTTCAGGGAGTGAAGCCGCATAGCTGTTGCCAGAAAGCACCGACTTTTCCTGTGGACATTTGGACTTTAAGTAAATATTTGTAAGTAAACTGAATTGGATTACAAAATTTTTGGATTTGGCACTTTAGATGAAAAGGAACACACAAAGAACATTTGACCCATTGGCATTTCAAAATGTATCATAAATGGACCTTTATCCTGTAATTAGCTACTCCCACCACTTTCAAAAGAACCCTATGACCCATCTTCATTGCGTAGTTGTTGTTAGCATAGAATCTTTAATAATTTCAAAGTGAAGATTTGTTTAATAATAATAATAATTTATTTTTATACTCCGCCCATCTGGCTGGGTTTCCCCAGCCACTCTGGGCGGCTTCCAACAGAATATTAAAATGCAATAGTCTATTAAACATTAAAAGCTTCCTTAAACAGGGCTGCCTTCAGATGTCTTCTAAAAGTCTGGTAGTTGCTTTTCTCTTTGACATCCGTGGGAGGGCTGAAGAGCCCCAAATGCATTCTTGCAAAGGGTGGTGATAAAGCTGGAATTGTTGATTCCACAAGCAGAGATGAGATGTTGTCCCATCACTCAGAGGCAGCACTGAAATATTTGGAAAACAGAAATCAACATTGACTATAGGGAAGGGGGTGGCCAGGTTTCTGCAACACTTGCGGAGTCTGCCCTGTCACTCACAATCAGATAATGGATGACTGAGATTTTATTCTGGGCAGGTCTAGCATTCTGCAAAAGCACCACCAGGCTATAGGGTCGGATGAGCTGTGTCACCAGATTCCGAAATGAAGTTGTTGAAGCAGAGGAAGAGAGGGCTTTGATGGGGCAAGCCCTACTCCTCACCCCTGTATGATTTTGCTCACCACCACACAGGGCCAGGCTACTCAGGAGGCAAGGTGTGAGGTGACTGCCTTGGGTGGCAGGGTCCAAAGGCCACAAGGAACATATCGTCTGTCGCTGCTGCTGTGGTGGGAAGAATAACTGGGGCATAGTACTTCAAGGGAGAATCTGTCATCTCCACAACTGCTCCCTGCAATGCCTCCTCTACAGCATCCTCTTGATGAATAGGAGGCACTACTGGTTTCCTCCCACCTGTGTTCCCCTTCTTGCCCCTTCTTGCCCCTTCTTGCCTGACTGGGAGGTGCCATTTTGTCTTTAGCCTCAGGGCCCAAAATTTCTCAGGCCAACCCTGCCTGCACATTTCCCACTACCAACCACCCCAGGGGTGACACTCCCACTCGCACCCTACCTCCCTCAACCGTGTCCCAAAAAATATGATCTCCATGGGAAACTGTGTGTTTGGGTGTGTTGCGTTCATTATTCTTACATTGCACAGCAATTGTAATACCGATGACATTCTCCGATTTTGAAACGTGGTGGAGGACACATAAAGTGGATGCACATACCACCGAATAAACGACATGTTCGTATGCCAAGGATGTCACTTCTTCCTGCAACAGTAAAGAACTCAATAAAGTAGGCAGGCAGGCAGGCAGGCAGGCCGGGAAGGAAGGAAGGAAGGAAGGAAGGAAGGAAGGAAGGAAGGAAGGAAGGAAGGAAGGAAGTGTCCTGCCTAGAAGATTTGGTTCAGATCTCTATCTGTCACTTTGGGAAGCAACCTGAATTTCTCCAAGTAGTTCTGTGGTCTGTCCAATGGCGCCTTCAGTCTGGGAGGCTGCAGGCATCAAGTGCATCCCCCAAACTCTGAATATTTTCACAAAACTACAGTTCTTGCGCATCCAGAGCTTTGAGGTGTATTATCAGCCATTCACTGATGTTCCAGAGCTCAAATTCTTCTCTACACCACCTGATTCCCAAGACTGGATGTCAGGGTATGGAAATGCTCTGGATGAGGTCAGTCTCCTCTGAAGAAGCAGCTGCATAGCTTTTAGTGCTTCTGGTTCCACAGGTGTCACTTGTGGCCTTAGGAGTGCCCCAGCTTTGGCTGGTGACCTAGCCGCACTGTTCTCTGAACAGGAACAGACCCACATCTGGTATGTTAGATTACTGCAATGAATTCTACATGGGGCTGCTTCTGGAAATATTATGGAAACTGCAGCTAATGCAAATTGCTGAACAGGATCAGAAGTTCTGAGCATATCACTCTTCAATCTTGGTATGACCATACTGGGTTTCGATTTCTTTCTGAGCTCTATTAGTTTCTGGATCCCAATACAGAGGTTGGGGGAGTGCTGATGCCCTCAAGACCTATTTGCAGGCTTCACAGAGGAATTTGATAGACCATGCAGAAAAAAGGGTGATGAAGTAGGTTGACCTTTGGAAGTTCTGATCTAATTTTATTCTAATATTGTCTAGCCTAAACCTTTTTATAAATCACTGTTCCCCAACAGAGCTCAGGAAATTCTTAAGAAATAACATACCTGGATTGAGAAGGATTGTGAAGGTGAAGAGAGACAGAAGAACATATCGGGTTTTCATAATTATGATAAGGCAGAGGCAAGATGCTCAGTTGGGAACTGAAAATAAGAGAAACAACAGACAATACTTTTTTAAAAGTAATGATGTTGGTGGGCATACTTCAGGCTGGTTTCTTTGCAAGAAACTCAAATTCACCCATGAAAACACTTTCAGAATGAAAGAACATACTTAATCTGAGAACATTCTGTGCCTATAACTTTGTTTCCAATAACAGGTGATGAAGTAAGTTTTTTACATATCTGTCTTACACAGCAACAATACCGCAAAATTAAATGATGATTAATCAACAATACCATAATATACTAGACTGGTAAACCTAAAGACACAAAGGAACCAGGAAAAAAACAAATTGCAAAGCCCTTGCTATACTAATAACTAATTAATAACTCTTACAGATGTCAACCCAGTTTCATAATCAAGTATGCATGCATAAATGAATAAATCTTGTCTCTGTGTTTGTTTCTTATATCTTACGTAAATTCAGAGATTCATAAAATTGTATAATTGGAAGGGACCACAAGTATCAACTTGTCCAACCCCATGCAATGTAGGAATCTATTTTGTCCAACATGGGGCTCAAATCCATGACCCTCATATTTATTATTCTTATTCTTAAACTTATTCTTATGCTTATGCTTATTCTTATTGATTGAATTTATATACCACCTTATACCTGGAGGTCTCAGTCTGAGTATTAAGAGCCTCTTGCTCTACAGGCTGAGCTATCCCAATTTCTAAATAGTAAGTTAGTTTCACCATTTCTGCAGAGTCCCATATCTTTATATACCATTATTTGGGAGATGGAACTATGATAGTTCTCCACTTCCCTGAGTCTCATTTCACGTCGGAGGAAAAGTGATCTATTTTTTATATTCTTAAAAGGTCATCAGTCAGAAGCCATGCCAAGCTACTGTGAGTGATAAAGGGATCTGC
Source organism: Podarcis tiliguerta (assembly GCF_965153285.1). NCBI lineage: Eukaryota > Metazoa > Chordata > Lepidosauria > Squamata > Lacertidae > Podarcis > Podarcis tiliguerta. The sequence goes on along the minus strand of NC_139536.1, from coordinate 7,062,131 downwards.
CTGTAATTCCTAATCTACCTTTGGTCCACCCCTGATTTCTACTATTTTTCAGATTGCAAAATGTGAAACTATGAAAGCTGTAGGAGATGGATGTCGTGCTAGAAGAGTGTTCTGGCAAATGTCTAGCAAATATTAGAGGTTTTCCTTATGGGTGGAGCAGCAAATGGAGTTTAACATATATGGAAGTAGGTGTGGAGAGTCACAAATGCAAGCCCTTCATTCATGTAGGAAATATTCCAGCATAAATTCAAAATGAGCTTTTAACGGATTCTAATGGAGTACAATGTCACGAAGAATGTCTGTTATTTTAAATGATTCTCAAATTGATGTGTTGCCTTTCCCTCTTCCTCTTCCTCATCAACTGTACATGTAGCGTTTTCAGAGTGTCTGGGGAATCATGGGCCAATGACGTGCTGAGAAGGCTTTTTGTTGGCTCATGGGCACAATGTTCTCCCTGAGATCTCCCTTGTTTTCAGGGCTCCCTGGAGAGATGCGGTAACTACAATACACCATAAGACCTGTGATACATATGTGATGAATTGCATCCTTCTCTACCTTACCCTGTGTGTCTCAAATGCAAAATGTTTTCAAAAGTGCAATGGGGAAATAATTCAGAGGTGTGTGCATAACATTAAGGACATTAGCCAGTAAACATTCCCTGAATATGACTTTCTCTAAATATCACCGAATAGCTGCAAGATATTTGATTTTCACCGCTAGTTGTCAGAGCAGAATAACAAGCAACTCCAGCCTCTTTTAAATGTTGTGTTTGCCACAGAACACAAGGGAAACTTCCATACAGTAATGTATTCTCCATCACTGGCAAACAGCAGAGGCTGTTAAGTGCCAATGGGCTCAGAAGAAAGTTAGACTGGAAAGACTCTCCCTGCAGTTCAAGTTATCCCCAGGCCATTCCTACCTTCTCCCAGCAACACACCGATGATCTTCTCTGGTAAGTTGGATAAGAAATTGGAGTCAACTTGAGAAAATTTGTGGATCTGAATAGAACTTCTTGCAAGTGGTGGGTTAGAGAGAGTGATGAAAGTTTCACCTACTGAATTCAGCTTGGCAGGAAGCTTTTTATAAGCCCAGGTGTCTAGTGGCACAAAGGATCCTCCCAGACTCCTTGCATTTGATTGGGTCAGGCTGACAATGAGTCTAGATGCAAGGAAGGACTATGCAGTGCTCAGACCAAAATGAAACTAAACATTTGATTAACTCCCTGCCCCCATAAAGTGGACCTTCATCATTACTTCCCCCTTCAGTCTCACCCAAGCCTGCAAGCACCTGAACTAGGGACCCCATACAAAACCACCCTCAATCTCCCCCATAGAGCTAGTCTTCTCACATTGGGTTCCCTGACCAACCTCTGTTTTGAGACATTTGAAACAGGCAAAATCTGATACAGACAGAACTAATATGACACCATCAATTCTTAGCTTCCTACCAGAATTCACAGCTTTCCAAAAGACACTAGACAGGTGTCCGCAGTTTCCAAATACCAAAATTGGTAAAGAATGTGAGGTATAATGCATTTCTTTCTGGGAGTTGTTAGCACGACAAAAATCTATATGACCACTCTACTAATGGGTTTCACAGGTTCTCCTGAATACGATATTGTGTTACTGGGACCGAATTTTGAATTAACTCCATGCTATTTAAAGGAAAATGATGTTTATAGTGGCTTGAGGCAATATTGATGAATTAAATTCACTGCGTGGGTTCAGTCTTGATTTCCATTGTCCTTAACTCTAATGCCAACTACCATTGTGAAGCAAGGAATTTGCTGTCAGTTCTCCAGTCAGATGGGACCATTTTGGAATGGTTGACGTGGCTGTAATGCTTCATGGATGCTTTGGAAAGACTTCAAACATCTCACCCACCCACCATCAGTGAGTTAAAATAAAAAGTGTTCTGCAGGTTTGCAGAGGGTTCAGGTGGGTAGTATAATCAAAAGGCATGAACGCTAACTAGATATTATTGATTACATCACCCACTTTCCTATTGACTTTGAGGCATCACCTAAGGACCATCTAATGCTGTCTGGGTGATTTGTTTGTCTGGGGAAATGTTTGTCTTTCCCCACAACTTTTGCCCATGCATTGGACAGGATTTAGAAACCTGCAGCCTCTTTCAGTGTGTGTGATGTGTTACACATGACATACATATACCACAAATACTAATATGTTTTCAGGTTTTTATTTTGACTTGGTATTCTACTTTTAATAATATTTGTACTATTTCTTAAGTTTCTTTGGCTTTCTTTTTGTCAAAGAAAAGTGATTAATAAGTAGTAGTAATAATAGTAATATTAAACCAACCCAGTATTTTATGGTCTGATTGTAGAAAATTTACAATGACAATGAAAAATATATTTTGAAACTACAAAATGCAGATTTCCCTCCCCTTCCACATTTGACCGATTTGCACTTTGCCCGTTTTCATTTTTTTAAAAAAATATATTATATAATGTACCACCATCATCTAATAATGACTCCATCATTTAATAACTATGTTCAGAAAGAAAGGGACATAAAAGGAACTGTTTGTCCCTTCTGATTTGTATTATTGTCCTTGTTTTTGTCGTTGTTGCTAAGATGAGAGCTTTATCTCATTCACAGCAGAGATTTATTCCTGGTGTTTCAGCTGCAGAAGAGCCAGAATTGCATTCTTGGCAAGGGTCGTGATAACACTGGAATTCTTGTTTCCTCAAGCAGAGATCAGGTGTCTTCCCATCACTCAGAGGCAGTACTGAAATATTTGGAGAACATAATATTGACTATAGGGAGGGGTGTCAGTTCTCAGTTACATATGCCATGTCAGGTCTGTCATTCACAAACAAATAATGGATATTTGAGGCTTTATTCTGGGCTGCTCTAGCATTTAGCATCAGCACTACCAAGCTAGAGGGTCAGCTGACCTGTATCTGCAGATTCTGAAACACAGTTGGTGAAGGAGAGGAAGCAGGGGCTTTGATGGGACTAGCCTAACTCCTAGCCCCTGTATGACTTTGCTCACCACCACACAGGGCCAGGCCACTCATGAGGCAAGGTGTGAGGTGACTGCCTTGGGTGGCAGGATCCAAAGGGGCAGCAGATCTGGCCACAAGGAGCACATCGTCTGTTGCTGCTGCTGTGGTGGGAAGAATAACTGGGGCATAGTACTTCAAGGGAGAATCTGTCATCTCCACAGCTGCTCCCTGCAATGCCTCCTCTACAGCAACCTCTTGATGAATAGGAGGCACTGCTGGTTTCCTCACACCTGTGTTCCCAGTGTAGATCTTCACTTGCCCCTTCCTGCCTGACTGGGCGGTGCCATTTTGTCCTTGGCCACAGGGCCCAAAATTTCTCAGGCCAACCCTGCCTGCACATTTCCCACTACCAACCACCCCAGAGGTGACATTCCTACTCGCACCCTACCTCCCTCAACCGTGTCCCAAAAAATATGGCATCCATGTGAAACCATGTGTTTGGGTGTGTTGCGTTTATTATACTTACGTTACACAGCAATCGTAAACCACACTACATTCTCTGATTTTGAAACGTGTTAGAGGACACCTAAAGAGGTAGCACATACCACTGAATAAACGACATGTTCGTACGCCTTGGATGTCAGTTCTTCCTGCAACAGAGCAGAACTCAATAAAGTAGGCAGGCAGGCAGGCAGGTAGGTAGGGAAGGAAGGAAGGAAGGAAGGAAGGAAGGAAGGAAGGAAGTGTCCTGCCTAGAAGATTTGGTTCAGATCTCTATCTTTCACTTTGGGAAGCAAACTGAGTTGCTCCAAGTAGTTCTGTTGTCTGTAGAATGGCGCCATCAGTGTGGGATGCTGCAGGGATCAAGTGGATTCACCAAACTCTGAATATTTACACAAAACTACAGCGCTTGCAAATACAGAGCTTTGAAGTGTATTATCAGCCATTCACTGATGTTCCTGAGCTCAAATTCTTCTCCTCAATGCCTGATTCCCAAGACTGGATGTCAGGGTATGGACCTGCTCTGGATGAGGTCAATCTCCTCTGAAACAGCAGGTGCACAACTTGGAGTGCTTCTGGCTCCACAGGTGTCACTTGTGGCCTTAGTAGTGCCCAGTGTCTTCCATCAGCTTTGGCTGGTGACCTAGCCACACTCCTCTCTGAACAGGGGTAGACCCACTTCTGGTATATAAGGTTACTGCAGTGAATTCTACATGGGGCTACCTTTGGAGATATTATAGAAACTGCAGCTAGTGGAAATTGCTGACCAGGATCAGAAGTTCTGAGGATATCACTCATGGATTTTGGTATGACCATGCCAGCTACTGATTTCTTTCTGAGCTCTATTAGTTTCTGGATCACAATGCAGGGGATTATGGGTTCGGGGAGTGCTGATGCCCTCAAGACCTAGGCTTCACAGATGAATTTGATAGACCATGCAGAAAAATGGGTGATGAAGTAGGTGGACCTTTGGAAGTTCTGATCTAATTTTATTCTAATATTGTGTAGCCTAAACCTTTTTATAAATCACTGTTCCCCAACAGAGCTCAGGAAATTCTTAAGAAATAACATACCTGGATTGAGAAAGATTGTGAAGGTGAAGAGAACCAGAAGAACATACTGGGTTTTCATAATTATGATAAGGCAGAGGCAAGATGCTCAGTTGGGAACTGAAAATAAGAGAAACAACAGACAATACTTTTTTAAAAATAATGATGGTGGTGGGCATACTTCAGGCTGGTATGTATTCTTTGCAAGAAACTCAAATTCACCCACGAAAACACTTTCAGAATGAAACAACATACTAAATCTGAGAACATTCTGTGTCTTTAACTTTGTTTCCAATAACAGGTGATGAAGTAAGTTTTTTACATATCTGTCTTACACAGCAACAATACCGCAAGATAAAAAGATGATTAATCAACAATACCATAATATACGAGACTGGTAAACATAAAGACACAAAGGAACCACACACACACACAAAAAAAAACAAATTGCAAAGCCCTGTGCTATATTAATAACTAATTAATAACTCTTACAGGTGTCAACCCAGTTTCTTAAACAAGTATGCATGCATAAATAAATATTGTCTCTGTGTTTGTTTCTTAAATCTTATGTAAATTCAAAGATTCATCAAATTGTATAATTGGAAGGGACCACAAGTATCAACTTGTCCATGCAATGTGGGGATCTATTTTGTCCAACATGGGGCTCAAATCCATGACCCTCATATTTATTATTCTTATTCTTAAACTTATTCTTATGCTTATTCTTATTGATTGAATTTATATACTACCCTATACCTGGAGGTCTCAGGGTGAATATTAAGAGCCTCGTGCTCTACAGGCTGAGCTATCCCAATTCCTAAATAATAAGTTAGTTTCACCATTGCTGCAGAGTCCCATATCTTTATGTACCATTATTTGGGAGATGGAACTATGATAGTTCTCCACTTCCCTGAGTCTCATTTCAGGTCCGAGGAAAAGTGATTTTGTTTTGATATTGTTAAAAGGTCATCAGTCAGAAGCCATGCCAAGCTACTTTGAGTGATAAAGGAGCCTGCCTGTAATTCCTAATGTACCCTTGGTCCACCCCTGATTTTTACCATTTTTCAGATTGCAAAATGTGAAACTATGAAAGCTGTAGGAGATGGATGTCGTCCTAGAAGAGTGTTCTGGCAAATGTCTAGGGAAATATTAGAGGTTTTCCTTATACAGTGGTACCTCAGGTTACATACGCTTCAGGTTACATACGCTTCAGGTTACCGACTCTGCTAACCCAGAAATAGTGCTTCAGGTTAAGAACTTTGCTTTAGGGTGAAAACAGAAATCGTGCTTCCACGGCGTGGCGGCAGCAGGAAGCCCCATTAGCTAAAGTGGTGCTTCAGGTTAAGAACAGTTTCAGGTTAAGTACGGACCTCCAGAATGAATTAAGTACTTAACTTGAGGTACCACTGTAGATGGAGCAGCAAATGGAGTTTAACACATATGGAAGTAGGTATGGAGAGTCACAAATGCAAGCCCTTCATTCATATAGGAAATATTCCAGCATAAAGTCACAATGAGCTTTTAATGGATTCTAATGGAGTACAATGTCACGAAGAATGTCTGTTATTTTAAATGATTCTCGAATTGATGTGTTGCCTTTCCCTCTTCCTCTTCCTCATCAACTGTACATGTAGCGTTTTCAGAGTGTCTGGGGAATCATGGGTCAATGAAGTGCTGAGAAGGCTCTTCATTTGCTCATGGGCACAATGTTCTCCCTGAGATCTCCCTTGTTTTCAGGGCTCCCTGGAGAGATGCGGTAACTACAATACACCATAAGACCTGTGATACATATGTGATGACGTGCATCCTTCTCTACCTTACCCTGTGTGTCTCAAATGCAAAATGTTTTCAAAAGTGCAATTGGAAAATAATTCAGAGGTATGTGCATAACATTAAGGACATTAGCCAGTAAGCATTCCCTGAATATGACTTTCTCTAAATATCACCGAACAGCTGCATGATATTTGATTTTCACAGCTAGTTGTCATAGCAGAATAACAAGCAACTCCAGCCTCTTTTAAATGTTGTGTTTGCCACAGAACACAAGGAAAACTTCCATACAGTACTGTATTCTCCATCACTGGCAAACAGCAGAGGCTGTTAAGTGCCAATGAGATCAGTAGAAAGTTAGGCTGGAAAGACTCTCCCTGTAGTTCAAGTTATCCCCAGGCCATTCCTACCTTCTCCCAGCAAAACCTGATGACCTTCTCTGGTAAGTTGGATAAGAAATTGGAGTCAACTTGAGAAAATTTGTGGATCTGAATATAACTTCTTGCAGGTGGTAGGTTAGAGATAGTGATGAAAGTTTCACCTACCGAATTCGGCTACGCAAGAAGCTTTTTATAAGCCCAGGTGTCTAGTGGCACAAAGGATCCTCCCAGACTCCTTGTATTTGATTGGGTCAGGCTGACAATGAGTCCAGATGCAAGGAAGAACTATGCAGTACTCAGACCAAAATGAAACGAAACATTTGATTGACTCGCTGCCCCCATAAAGTGGACCTTCATAACGAGTTTCCCCCTCGGTCTCACCCAAGCCTGCAAGCCCCTGAACTAGGGACCCTGTACAAAACCACCCTCAATCTCCCCCATAGAACTAGTCTTCTCACATTGGGTTCCCTGACCAACCTCTGTTTTGAGACATTTGAAATGGGCAAAATCTGATATAGACGGAACTGATATGACATCATCAGTTCTTAGCTTCCTACCAGAATTCATAGCTTTCCAAAAGACACTAGACAGGTGTCCGCAGTTTCCAAATACCAAAATTGGTATAGAATGTGAGGTATAATGTATTAGGAACTTCTTCTTCTTCTTCTTCTTCTTCTTCTTCTTCTTCTTCTTCTTCTTCTTCTTCTTCTTCTTCTTCATTCTTTATATGGGAGAGAAAATATAATCCATATTTGAATAGGAATACAGGACACATTTACAAAGGAAGCTTTGCAACTCAAGTCAGTGGTCTATGTAGTTCAGTATTGTCAAGAATGAGTGGCAGCAGCTCTCCAGTGTTTCAGGTGTGCATATTTTGCTGCTGCTATGATTGGACCTCTGAGCCTCTTCATGCACAGAATCTCTCTATTATTGAGCTATTGACTTGGGGCCAATTGCCCTTCTAATCCAGCATCCTGTGCTCACACTGGTCAACCAGATGCTTGTGGGAAACTTTGTTAAGATTCTTGTGCAAGGAGGACCAGAGTTCAAGAGCACTCTACCCTTCTTAGGCTTCCAGCAATGGGCATTCAGAAATGTTATTGCTTCTGACCATAGAGACAGAATATAGCCCTCATGGCTAGTAGACATTGATAGTCTTCTCCTCCATGAATTTGTTTCTTCTTCTTTGATAGTTTTTCTTTCTGGGAGTTGTTAACACGACACAAATCTATATGACCACTCTACTAATGGGTTTCACAGGTTCTCCTGAATACAATATTGTGTTACTGGGACAATATTTTGAATTAACTCCATGTAATTTAAAGAAAAATGATATTTATAGTGGCTTGAGGCAATATTGATGGATTAAATTCACTGCGTGGGTTCAGTCTTGATTTCCATTGTCCTTAACTCTAATGCCAACTACCATTGTGAAGCAAGGAATTTGCTGTCAGTTCTCCAGGCAGATGGGACCATTTTGGAATGGTTGACGTGGCTGTAATGCTTCATGGATGCTTTGGAAAGACTTCAAACATTTCACCCACCCACCATCAGTGAGTTAAAATAAGATGTGTTCTGCAGGCATGAACACTAACCAGATATCATTGATAACATCACCCACTTTCCTATTGACTTTGAGGCATCACTGAAGGACCATCTAATGCTGTCTGGGTGATTTGTTTGTCTGGGAAAATGTTTGTCTTTTCCCACAACTTTCGCCCATGCATTGGACAGGATTTAGAAACCTGCAGCCTCTTTCAGTGTGTGTGATGTGTTACACATGACATATATATATATATATATATATATATATATATACCACAAATACTAATATGTTTTCAGGTTTTTATTTTGACTTGGTATTTCTACTTTTAATAATATTTGTACTATTTCTTAACTTTCTTTGGCTTTCTTTTTGTCAAAGAAAAGTGATTAATAAGTAGTGGTAATAATAGTAATATTAAACCAGCCAAGTATTTTATGGTCTGATTGTAGAAAATTTACAATGACAATGAAAAATATATTTTGAAACTACAATATATATATATAAATATATATTATAGAATGTACCACCATCATCGAATAACGACTCCATCATTTAATAACTATGTTCAGAAAGAAAGGGACATAAAAGGAACAGTTTGTCCCTTCTGATTTGTATTCTTGTCCTTGTTTTTGTTGTTGTTAAGATGAGAGCTTTAACTCATTCACAGCAGAGATTTGTTCCTGGTGTTTCAGCTGCAGAAGAGCCAAAAGTGCATTCTTGGCAAGGGTCGTGATAACACTGGAATTCTTGTTTCCTCAAGCAGAGATCAGGTGTCTTCCCATCACTCAGAGGCAGTACTGAAATATTTGGAGAACATAATATTGACTATAGGGAGGGGTGTCAATTCTCAGTTACATATGCCATGTCAGGTCTGTCATTCACAATCAAATAATGGATATTTAGCATCAGCACTACCAGGCTAGAGGGTCGGCTGACCTGTGTCTGCAGATTCTGAAACACAGTTGGTGAAGGAGAGGAAGCAGGGGTTTTGATGGGACTAGCCTAACTCCTAACCCCTGTATGACTTTGCTCACCACCACACAGGGCCAGGCCACTCATGAGGCAAGGTGTGAGGTGACTGCCTTGGGTGGCAGGGTCCAAAGGCCACAAGGAGCACATCGTCTGTTGCTGCTGCTGTGGTGGGAAGAATAACTGGGGCATAGTACTTCAGGGGTGAATCTGTCATCTCCACAGCTGCTCCCTGCAATGCCTCCTCTACAGCATCCTCTTGATGAATAGGAGGCACTGCTGCCTTCCTCCCACCCGTGTTTCCATTGTAGATCTTCACTCACCCCTGACTGAGACTGAGAAGGTGCCATTTTGTGTTTGGCCTCAGAGGCCAAAATGTCCCACTACCAACCACCACAGGGGTGGCATTCCCACTCGCATCCTGCCCCAAACACATAACATCCATGTTAAACCGTGTGTTTGTGTATGTTGGGTTCATTATTCTTACGTTACACAGCAAGCCATTTTCGGACCACATACTCCAACATTGAAATGTGATGAAGGACATGTTATCCAGAAGCATGTACCACTGAGGAATTGACAGCCTTGTTTATTAGTAACGTCGGTATTTCCTGCAACAAGCAATAGAGTGAATGAGTGAGTAAGGAACATCTAAACCTGAAGCACAAACCACTGAATAAATGACATGTTGGTTCACCAACGATGTCAGTTCATCCTGCAACAGAGCAGAACTCAATAAAGTTCTGCTAAGTGAGTAAGTAAGTAAATAAGTAAGTAAGTACACAAGTAAGTGTGCTGGCCTGATGATGTGGTTCAGATCTCCATCTGTCACTTTGGGAAGCAACCTGAATTGCTCCAAGTAATTCTGTGGTCTGTCCAATGGCACATTCAGTGTGGGAGGCTGCAGGGATCAAGTGCATTCCCCAAGCATTGACTGTCTACACAAAACTACAGTGCTTGTGAATCTGGAGCTTTGAAGTGTATTATCAGTTATTCGCTGATGTTCCAGAGCTCAAATTCTTCTCTACACCATCTGAATCCCCAGACGGGATGTCAGGGTATGGACCTGCTCTGGATGAGGTCACTCTCCTCTGAAGAAGCAGCTGCATAGCTTGGAGTGCTTCTGGTTCCACAGCTGTCACTTGTGGCCTTAGCAGTGCCCAGTGTCTTCCATCAGCTTTGGCTGGTGACCTAGCCACACTCCTCTCTGAACAGGGATAGACCCCCATCTGGTATCTCAGATTACTGCAATGAATTCTATATGGGGCTACCTTTGGAAATAGTATGGAAACTGCAGCTAGTGCAAATTGCTGACCAGGATCAGAAGTTCTTAGCATATCACTCATGAATCTTGCTTTGACCATACAGGCTACGAATGTCTTTCTGAGCTTGTAGGCTTCACAATCTGATAGACCATGCAGAGAACAGGATGATGGAGTAGGTGGACCTTGGCTGGGTCTCAGCTGATTTTATTGTAATATTGTATAGCATAGCATCCTTTATAAATCACTGCTCCCCAACATACCTTAGGGCTCCCTTACGTAATAACATACATGGAACAGGAAAGATTATCAAGGAAAGCAGAAAAAGTAGCTGACAGGTTTTCATCATGATGATAAGGCAGAAGCAGGATGTTCAGCTTGGAACTCTATACCTAAAAGAAGAGCAACAGCGGACAATATTTTTTTAAAAAAAAATAATGCTGGCAAGCATAGTTTAAGCTTGTTGGATCTACTGTATTTATTTCTTAGTAGAAATCCAAGTTCTCCCGCAAAAGTAAGCCAGATGCTAAATTAGAATTTAAGAACAGGCTGCACCTGAGAACATTCTGGGCCTACCAATTTGTTTCCAGGAACAGGTGGTGGTGATGATGATTAAAGTTTTTTTATACACCCATCTTACATAGCAGTATTACTGTAAGAGACAAAGATGATTAAGAACAATACAAGAAGATATAAGACTAGTAAACTTAAAAATGCAATATAACCATGAAACAGGGCAATCTAAAGCCATATGCTCTATTAATAAACAACTCATAGCTCTTACCATGGTCAACCCAGATTCTCTGTCTAGCCATTTTTTAACAAAAAAAATCTTGCCTGTATGTTTGTTCTTTAGATCTTACGTAGATTCATAGATTCATAGAATTGTATAGTCTGTTGCTTCTACCGCTGCCTTTTCCTCAACAACTATATGTGTGGCATTATCAGAGGTGTTGTTTTTTTTTTGGGGGGGGTGATCATGTTAGGATTGTCCTACTCGCATATAGGACCCTGGCAGAGACACATGCCCAACTGGCATGTTTTCTCCCTCCTGGTAAGTCATTCGGGAGTTTAAAAAGCTTTCTCCAGCCCTAACATCACAGCGACTGATGCCAAGTGGCATTAGCACACTCTAGGATCCTGCAGAGTGTTAGCAGTTCACATAACAAATTCAGCAGCACAGCATTTTGGCTAATCTACTTTATTTATATATAATACACTCCGAGCATTGTACCTCAGCTCCTTCCTCTTTCTCATCAGACAGCAAAGAGAAAGGACAAAGGACAATAGTCCCACATCACAGAACACAGTAACATCAAAACATTCTGTCTCCATCACTTCCCACTATGTGGAATGAAAACATACACCGTCATGTGATAGACAACAATCCCATGACTACAAGCACGGAGCAAGAATCCTAACAGATTGTGTGCCAATGAAGTGCTCTGGGCACAATGTTCTCTCCCAGATCTTCCTTGTTTTCATGGCTTCCTGAAGAGATGGAGTAACTATGACATACCATAAGATCTAGGATAGGAGTGTGATGGTATGCATCCTTCACTTTCCTACTCTGTCCCTCTCAAATGCAGAGCTTTCAAAACTGCCATGGAAAACTATTTCAGAGGTATGTGGAGGATATTAAGAGCATTAACCAGTAAGCATTCCCTGTTGTTTACTCTCCCCCCCCCACTACCTTTCAAAGGTTTCATGTAGAAATCTGATTCTCCCAACTTGGGACTCAACCCTGCAAATTTGACACTGGGCTCAACTGAAGGTTGTGCTGGAAAGACTCTCCCTGCAGCCCAAGTTATCCCCAGCCCACTCCTACCTTCTCCCAGGAAAACACAGGTGCCCTTTTCCAATAAGTGATTGAATGAGCAATTGGAGTTGTGTATTAGAGAGAGTGATGAAAGTATCGCCGGCTGAATTTGGTTTGACAGGCAGCTTCTTTTATGCACAGAGTCTCTTGTGACTTGAAGGATACTCCCACCCCCTCACCGCCTGTACTTGATTGGGTCCAGATGGAATAAAGGACTATGAGGTGCCCAGGCCAAAATAAAAAATAAAATAATGTGTACATTTGATTCACTCCCTGCCCCCAAGAATTGGATCTTCATAGATACCCCCCCTCCCCCAGGTTTTTGTTGTATGTGTCTTTTACGGTTGTTCTCTGTATCAAAAAATGATTAAATAAATTTTCAAAAAAATAAAGAAAGAAAGAAAATAACAAGTGCAGACAACTGCTGGAGATGTGGGAGTAAAAATGTGAACTTAGTACATATGATGATTAACTGCCCAATGATAAGATCATTTGGTGCGATGTGAGGATATTTATAGCGAGAGTAATAAAAAGAAACTGTTATTTAGGGGAACTGAATTGAATTCTCAATTATATTCCGGAAACGTGGGAGTTTTCAAGGGGTAAAAAAAAAAAAAAAATGGATGTACCGTGCTATACTAGAAGCAAAAAACCTTGTTTTAATGAATTGGAAGAGCCGCAAAAAGATTCCATTGAGCACATGGATTAATAATATGGACAGATTAGCTACATACGAACGAATTGCATGTCGACGCAAATTAAGAATGGATAAATATGAAGACATCTGGAAGGAATATTTAAGCGATAAGACGGATAGTGGTGGAAAGTAGAGGGAGGAGATAGAGGTGGGAAAATATTGTTAAAAAAAGGTGTAGTCATAGGTATAACAGTGTATTCAAATCTGAATTGTCAAATTGTGTTATTATTGTTATTATGGTTTTTGTTGTATGTGTCTTTTGCAGTTGTTGTTTGTATCGAAAAAATGATTATATATATATATATATATATATATAAAATAGATATCCCCATGCACATGCTACAAAACCACCCCCAATCAGTGAGTCTTATTTCTAAGACAATGAGTTAATGGAATTTGGGTTGATTGACCAAGGTATGCTTTGAGACCTTTGAAATGTGTAGTAGCTGTTTGGGATTCCAAGCATGGCAAAATTTCCTACAGCTGTGCTTGGACAAATTGACATTTCTCTACCATTGAGTTCTTGAATTATTTTAAGAACATAATAAGAATGTGCCAGATTCTTGTGGGAAACATTGTGATGATGCCTGTGCAAGCAGGACCAGAACATAAGAGCACTCTACCCTTCTGCAGTTTCTAGCAACTAGCATTCAGAATCGTTGCTGTCTCTGACCGTGTAGAAAAAATATACCCTTCATGGCTAGTAGACATTGACAGCATTCTCCTCCATGAATTTGCCTCTTCCTATTAAAGCCATGGTTTTCCCAGTAGTGATGTATGGAAGTGAGAGCTGGACCATAAAGAAGGCTGATCATCAAAGAATTGATGCTTTTGAATTATGGTGCTGGAGGAGACTCATGAGAGTCCCATGGAGATCAAACCTATCCATTCTTAAGGAAATCAGCCCTGAGCGCTCACTGGAAAGACAGAACATGAAGCTGAGGCTCCAGTACTCCAGATCAGATGTTTCCTGATGTTGGGAAAGATTGAGGGCACAAGGAGAAGAGGATGACAGAGGACGAGATGGTTGAACAGTGTTCTCGAAGATAGAAACATGAATTTGACCAAACTGTGGGTGAAAGACAGGAAGGCCTGGCGTGCTCTGGTCCATGGGGCCACGAAAAGTCAGACACGACTAAACGACTAAACAACAACAACAACATTTGAAACCATTTGCTTTTTGGAGTTGCATACACTGCACAAATCTCTATATGACCAGTCTACTAGAGAGTTTCACATGTTTTCCTGAATATGGTAGTGTGTTACTGTGACAATATTTTGAATCAGCTTTACGTTATTTAATGAAATAAATATATACTGGCTTTAGGAAATATTCCTGGGTTAAATTCCTTATGTGGTTCACCTTCGCATTCCATTTTCTTTAACTCTCATGCTGTCTAACCCTGTGCCACCATGTCTCCAGGCAAAGGGAACAATTTTGAGATGGCTGTAATGCTTCACTGATGCCTTGGAAATACTTCAAGTTACTTCAAGCTTCCATTACCCTGTTTGAGTGTTAAAAATAAGTATTCTGTAGGTTTCCAGGTATTAAGGTGGGCGCGAACATTAAATGCCATGAAGGCTAACTAGATGTCATCACCCACTTTCTTTTTGACTTCCAATTATCACCTAATGCTGACAGGCCTGTTTATTTGGGGTCATTTTAATTATTATCTGTATCGATTTTAATCTTGCTTTATGCTTTGATGTTGTACACCTGTCAGAAACTCTAGCTGGTGAAGAATCCAGGAGCCAGATTGCTAACTGGGACAAGGTGGTCCAAGCATGTGAAACCAACTGTACTGACTACCAGTTAGTTACTGGGCTCAATTCAAAGTGCTGGGTCTAAACTATGAAGCCTTATGTGTCTCAGGAGCAAAATACCTCAATGACTGCAACTTTGCACATGAATAAAACCCGGACACTGTATTCATCACCTGAGGTCCTTCTGGTTGTGCCCCCTCTGAGAGAGGTGTGGAGGGTATTCATATGATAACAGAACTTTTCTGTGGTGGCTCCCCAGTTATGGAATGCTCCCCTCAGGGAAACACACCTTGATCATCACTATCTTCCTTTAGGTGCCAGGGTGGGGTGGGGTGGGGTGGGACACACAACGTTTCCTTTGGCCCTTAATTTGGATGGATTTTGAAATGTGCCTCAATGGGTATGGTGTGTTAGACCTTCCTTTTATATGCAGGAGTTTATTTTTAGTTGTGTTTGTGTAAGGTAAAGGTAAAGGTACCCCTGCCTGTACGGGCCAGTCTTGACAGACTCTAGGGTTGTGCGCCCATCTCACTCAAGAGGCCGGGGGCCAGCGCTGTCCGAAGACACTTCCGGGTCACGTGGCCAGCGTGACATCGCTGCTCTGGCGAGCCAGAGCCGCACACGGAAATGCCGTTTACCTTCCCGCTAGTAAGCGGTCCCTATTTATCTACTTGCACCCGGGAGTGCTTTTGAACTGCTAGGTTGGCAGGCGCTGGGACCGAACAACGGGAGCGCACCCTGCTGCGGGGATTCGAACCGCCGACCTTTCTATCGGCAAGCCCTAGGCACTGAGGCTTTTACCCACAGCACCACCCGCGTCCACACACACAATTTTGTAAGTTTGTACAGTATTAGCTGTTATAATTCCTGCTCCATGACTGCAGTCATGGGACTGTTGTTTTTCACATGACGTGGTATGTTTTGACTCCACAGAGTGGGAAGTGACGGAGAAAGGATGTTTGTGTTACTGTGTTCCGTGAAGTGTGACTGTTGTCTTTTGTTTTTTCTCTTTGCTGCCTGATGCTAGGGAGAGAGGGAGCCATGTTGCAGTGCTCCGTGTGTGTTTATATGTAAATAAAGTAGATAAGCCACAATGCTGAGTTGCTGAGGTCTGTTACGCAAAGCTGCGAAGACTCTGCGGATTCCTAAGTGTGCTGATGTCTGTGAATTTACAAATATAATGTGTATGTATCATTATGTGACGATTTTATATATGTATTGAAACATTAATAAATAAATAAATAAATAAATAAATAAATAAATAAATAAATAACAAAGGGTGGTGGTGGTGGGAATGCCTTAGCCATTTATTTATTTTAATGCAGTAGTGAAGGCTGAGTGCTAGGGCATATCTGAAAGCTCCTAGTAGGAAAAAGACTGCAGTTATTATTCTGTTAGCTGGCAGGCTTAAATGGAAGGGGTTGGACTAGATGACTACTTAGTTCCACCCCAACTGTATGCCTTGAGAAAGGATGCTTTGGATGTGAAAAACAAACAAACAAAAACAAACCAATAATCCGCTACTCCCTGACACATTCTAAAAGGGCATTGGATATCAATCAGCCCAAGGCCTAGTTAAAGAGGAGCATTTTTGCCTGGGGCCTAAAGGCACAGTGGTGGAGCTTCATGCTCCGGCACCGGGGGGGGAGGGGCTGGAGCGCATCCTGGGAGTGTGGCACACTACCCACAGGAGCATGATGCTTGTCCTGGGGGCAGTGCGCCCAGCGTGGGCAGGGGCAGCCACGATGGCATCCCACCGGGATTGTGCTGCCAGGGGCGGTGCGCTGCCCCCACACTCCTCTTCCTCTTCCCTGGGGTGAGCATTCCACAAATGAGACGGCACTGCAGAAAAGGCCCGTTCTCATGTTGCCACCCTCTGGATTTCTCATGGGGGAGGTACACAAATAAGGGCCTCAGAAGATGATCTCAGGGTCTGGGTAGTTTCCTAAGGAAAGAGACAGTCCTTGAGGTATTGTGGTCCTGAGCCATTAAAAGCTTTATAGGTCGAGACCAGCCCTTTGAATTTGGCCCAGAATATAATTGGCAGCCAGTGCAGTCAGACCAGGATCGGTGTAATATGCTCAATCTTTTTTGCCCTGGTGAGCAACCTGAATTTTGCACTAGCTGAAGTATCCGAACCACCTTTGGCAAGAGGCTAAATGTAACCATCATGGCTGGTAAGCATTGAGCCTCCATATCTTTGTCTGAACTTTTTTTAAAAAAATATACCAGCTGGTGGTAATTATGAATAGGAGAAATCCCATAGGGTCAGTATTCCTAAGTGATCTGCTGCATTTCAGGTGGCACTTGTACATTTCAGGTGTGTTTTGCCACCACACTCTGTGATGAAGGAGGGAATTAAATGGAAGTCAGCAGAGAGAAGGGGAAAGGTAGTGGGATGAAGAGAGGGGGGATAGGGATCAACAGTAAGTGGACTTTTCAGGATGGAAGTAGTGATAACAGTTGCCAACTGTTTATAATCTGTTTATAATCTTTGCTTTCAGAATAATGTGGCGTCATAACTTCGCTTCAGTAACTGATCATTGATTATATCGTTCTCTTCCAATCCAAGCAGAAAAGCACACAACCTTTCTTTATTATACTCTGCTTGCAATAGAAATGGCCTCCTTCCAACCAAAAATATGCATGCATGCTGAGGACCTTAATTATTCAGCCAGGTAGCAGTACAGACCGAGCAGCAGACCAAGCAATCAGGAATCACTTCCCAAGGCTTCAGGTCTGGAGCAATAAGTTCAGAACTGGACGAATGCTACAAAGATGTCGCAACAAATTCTCCTGCCTCTCCCACCAAGCTTTGAATGATGGAGCATAGCACATTCACCCAAGGGACTCTCTTGCCTTGTGGGAATACAGTGACTGCAAGTGTTTGCTGTGTTGGGGTAGGTGAGTCTGCTCCCATCTACAAAGGTGTGTGTATATATTTATAGTGTACAGCCATTCATATAATATGCAAGGTTTGTTTGCATTTTTAGCAGAAAGAGAAATTTGTGGGAATAATCTTGATTTCTTGAAAATAAATAAGCCCACTCTGATGGATTGAATAGCTCAATAACTTGCAATCTACAGAGTTCTACAACCTAAAGGACAAAGGAGGATGGAGGAACGCCCCAAAAAACTCCTGTTTCACCCTTGGTTTCTACTTCCTAGGTTCAAGAAGCCGCCTCACCAAACATCTGACCTTGAAATATCATAGCTATGAAGACCTGGTACCTTCTTGTCATGCAGCTCTTTTCAGATCCAAGTAAGTTCTTTAATCACTGCTAGATAAAAGGAAAACCTATCAAATTTACACAACCGCCAAGTATTGTGTACAATTGATTGCCAGTTTGTTTCCAATTCCCACTCAAAGTGCTCACAACAGTGTTTAAAGTCTTAAACGACCTAGCCCCCCATCCTCTGGAATATTGTCTCCTTCCTAAGAAAACCTATTGGTTGTTAAGATCAACAAATGGGCCTTCTTGACGTTTGGACACCATTGGAAGTTTGGGTTGTGGGGACCTGAGAGGAGACATTCTCTGTGATAGATGTAGAATCTGCCCCCCCCCCAAGAAAAAGATGTACCAAGCTGGGCAGAGGGAACCCCTGTTATACGATGCATATGGCCAAGGTTGAGGTGTGGGAGGAGGTTTTGTAAACAGGCAGAGGGTACCTCTGGTTAGGGTTAGTGGCACCCTCCCTCTACAATGCCTATTAATGTTTGATGTTTTGTTATGTTTTTGTATGTGTTCAATGTGGCTAGGAGGGGTAGAAATAATAAAATTAACATTATTAAATCTTATTATACTCTATTTTTATTTATAAGTAGTATTTTTTTAACAATAATGTTTTTATTCATACCTCAGCCACTCTTTTGAATTGTTGTGTGTGCCCCCCTACGCACCACACTAGGGCACTGTATACAGAAAGCACCATTGTATAGTTGTAGGAGAGGTAGAAATAGTGGCTTAGTATTAGGTATTTGGTCTTATTTCACATTGTGAACCACCCTGAGATCCATGGATGTAATAGAGAAAATAATAAAGTAATGAATAGTCCTGTTCCATTTCTTGTTTTTGGTACCATGTGAATAGGCTTTGCTAACATAGTAGACCAGACCATGTGCCAATCCTTTGGCAGCTACTGCAGCGTATCGGAATGCAATGGTAATTTTATGGCTCTCGGAAGGTGTGACCCATCAGAGGAATCGGTTTGCTGCCTTCGGTGAGAAAAGAATCACAAGCATTATATAAATTAATGTGTTCTTAATTAGCAATGTTTCGTGTGTCAAAAAGAATGTTTGAGTACAAAATGGTTGTGCTAAAACATTGTTACCTTCAGGAGTGAGTTACAATCTCTTTCATTACACTACTGTATCAATTCAAATAAATCATGCAGTTGTTTGTAGAATGGTTAAAAAAAAAAGATTTCACAAACCTATTTGGCGACAGAAAACATAATGATTTAATAAGTGCTTCAATAAACAATCTGGAAGAGCATCTATAGTGTCCAACTCAATTTCAGATCCTACAACTGGCAGAAGAGACCTTGGTGAGGCTGTTACTGTGGCCAGCCCTGTTCACAGTATTTACGTAGATATTTGACTGTTGAAAGACCTAGTCCCTAGAAACCCTGAGATCACTCATTGAGATAATGCTTTTAAGTGTCTTTTGTTGGACTGTGCACCAGATTCAGCCAAATCCCAAGACAAGTTGGGTCTATTAAGAGGGATACCAGTTGAGCGTGCATTGAGGAATCCATGAATTAGGTTGGATGGTCCAGAGGGATCTAGGGATGTCAGGGGACAGGTCACCAGGCAGGTATCGGGTAGACTTCAAGCAGACAAAGTGTTAAAGCGCCATTACCATATGTCCACCAGCTGCATCTTCTCAGTAGAAGGTAGACCCAATGCTGCTTGGCTCTCCTTCCTTTCTGACATCCCACTCCACAGGACCAATGCCTTCTCAACATTAAGAAGCAGAGGCACATGTTGCTTCTTAATGCTCTTTTATAGCAGGGAATGAGCCCAAATTTTGGGAGAAAAGCTTTTCTTAAAAAATAAATCAATCAAAATCTCTGAACCATCTTGTGGTGCTTTGAAAGTGCCTTTCTGCCCCCTAATTTTCATTGAATTTTTGTTACATACTAGAACAAGACGCTGAAAAAAATGAGTAAGTGGTGAAGAAAAAGAAAGGCATAAGTAGCAGAGAGTTGCAAAATGTAATAACAGCAAACTAACATACCAAATTGTCTTTCTCTGACAGGCGTGAGATGATTCAGGTGGCCCAAGCTCATGGACCCATTGGAAAGCCTTTAAAATCCACAAAGAGGCTTCGTACAGCTTCGAAAACCTCCCCGGAAATCCTAAGCCACCCAAACCAAAACCCTATTTTTGTGGGACTCCCTTTTTATAGAAAAAAATAATTCAGCTTGTCATTGAAAAGGATCAGTAAGTCCAATGATACATGCTATTTGAAAAGATAAATAAAACAAAAAAGCCTACTTGGTTGAATCAAATCACTGATTCTCAGCATCTCCCAGAGAATGGACTGCCGGTTGCAAAACATGACAGATTGGTTTAGCAGCTCTTTGATAATGTGTGAAGGTGGATGATGTGTGGTGTTTGTGTTTGATAAATTTAGTGAATGTTTCTGTGTGTGTGAGAGAGAGAGAGAAAGGGGAAGGGGAGAAAGAAGAGAGGAAAAGGAGCAGGAGGTGTACCCACCCACTTTGGTTTTGCTCCACCCACTTTTGATGTTGGCTACCATGACAATTTTCCCCACAGGGGAATCTTTGAAAGACTATTTTAAAGATCCTTAGTAGGTTGAAAAGATGCAGGACTGCTAGGACTGTACCTCAACAATTAGGGAGTCTAAACCTGCTCCGGTAAGGTAAAATATTTATTGTCTAGACAATATTAGAGAGAAGGTGGATCAGACTGTCAAATAACCCTGTAGTGGGGAAGGAGAGCTAGAATTAATGCCAACTGGTAACCAATGTGCCCTTTGGCTTTCAGACAGTACATGGGTAGATGGGTATGAAAAACCCAGGACACAAATCTGCATGGCCCTCGAGCAGCTTAGGGGCCTCATTTACTAGAAGTAATGCATTTAGCGTTTACTAAACCTCCTAAGTGTATTTTGCTCTAGGAGGTTTAGTTTAATCCGAATCAAGCATGCACTTCCAGAGTTAATGCTAAATACTGTACATTACTTCTGGTGAATGAAAATTTCTATCCCAGTTTTACATAATAAAAACCAAAAACAACCAAATAATCCCCTGCTCCCCAACACATTATAAAAGGGCATTGGATGTCAATCAACCAAAGATCTAGTTAAAGAGGAACATTTCTGTCTGGGGCCTAAAGGTGTATAATGAAGGTGCCAGGCAAACTTCCCTGGGGAGAGAATTCCACAAATGAGGAGGCACTGCAGAGAAGGCCCCTTCTCATGCTGCCACTTCCTGGACCTCTCAAGGGGGAGGCACACAAATAAAGACCTCAGACAATCATCTAAGGGTCTGGGTAGGTTCCTATTGAAAGAGGCAGTCCATGAATTATTGTGGTCCTGAGCCGTTAAAGGCTTTATAAGTTGAAACCAGCACTTTGAATTTGGCCCAGAAAATAATTGGCAGCCAGTGCAGTCAGACCAGGATCGGTGTGATATGCTCAAACTGTCTTCCCCTGGTGAGCAACCTAGCCACTGCACCAGCTGAAGTTTCCAAACCATCTCTGACAAGAGGCTAAATGCAACCATCGTGGCTGGTAAGCACTGAGACTCCAGATTATTGCAAATCCTTCAGAATGAAAGTAAGACACTACGCAGCAATGGAGAAGCTCGGAAAATGTATTCTAAAGTACTTGCTAGCAAGCTGATTTATTCTAAAGTACTTGCTAGCAAGCTGACTCAGGGGAATAATTTCCCAAAGTCTGAGCCCTGAACACAGGGCGTAGCAAATATATATAGGATTTTTTACATCATAACACGTAAGAGAACATTCAGCAAATTAGAATCTAACAACACCCTTCTTCACCTGGATAAAAACGATAAGGCACATGTTGAATACCGTGATCTCCTTTTATGGCTCATCCTCTACCATGATGTCTATGGAAGCAATTCGAGGAATTGGAATGGTGTGGACTCTCGAGAGTCGTGTAATCTGTTATCACAAAAATGCATGCCATGAGTCTCAATATATCATTGTTGTTGTTTAGTCGTTTAGTCATGTCTGACTCTTCGTGACCCCGTGGACCAGAGCACGCCAGGCACTCCTGTCTTCCACTGCCTCCCGCAGTTTGGTCAAACTCATGCTGGTAGCTTTGAGAACACTGTCCAACCATCTCGTCCTCTGTCGTGCCCTTCTTCTTGTGCCCTCCATCTTTCCCAACATCAGGGTCTTTTCCATTGAGTCTTCTCTTCTCATGAGGTGGCCAAAGTATTGGAGCCTCAGCTTCAGGATCTGTCCTTCCAGTGAGCACTCAGGGCTGATTTCCTTAAGAATGGATAGGTTTAATCTTCTTGCCAGTGTGGTGCAGTGGTTAAGAGCGGTAGTCTCGTAATCTGGGGAACCGGGTTCGTGTCTCCACTCCTCCACATGCAGCTGCTGGGTGATCTTGGGCCAGTCACACTTCTCTGAAGTCTCTCAGCCCCACAGTGTTTGTTGTGGGGGAGGAAGGGAAAGGAGATTGTTAGCCGCTTTGAGACTCCTTAGGGTAGTGATAAAGTGGGATATCAAATCCAAACTCGTCTTCTTCTTCTTCTTCAGTCCATGGGACTCTCAAGAGTCTCCTCCAGCTCCATAATTCAAAAGCATCAATTCTTTGGCGATCAGCCTTCTTTATGGTTCAGCTCTCACTTCCGTATAAAGCTATGGGAAAACCATAGCTTTAACTATACAGACCTTTTGTATAAACCTTTTTTTTAAAAAACAACAAACAAAACCAGCTAGTGGTAATCATGAATAGGAGAAATTCCACAGCTTCAGTATTCCTAAGTGATCTGCTGCATCTGAGCTGGCCCTTGAACATTTCAGGCCTGTTTTGCCACCACACTCTATGACGAAGGAGGGAATTAAATGGAAGTCAGAAGAGAAGGGGAAAGGTAGTGGGATGAAGGGGAGGGATCAACAGTAGGTGGACTTTTCAGGATGGAAATAGTGAAAACAGTTGCCAACTCGAGACAAGCAAATCGGGAAAGAAAACCAGAGCACATAGGGAGGGGATGCTGAGGGATATGAGCTGGATAGCTCACTTTTTTCCTTGTATTTATGCATATTAATTTCTGATCACCAGACTTTTCAGAGGCACCAGGTGATGGCAAGACATCTCACCTCTGTTTGAGGAATCATCAACTCTAGGTTCAGTGACGCCATTTTCTTGTATGCCATCTGCCCTCTCCACCTCCTGAAAGACCAGAAAATAATATCTGCTTTTGCTAGAAAGTGTTGGGAGAAAGCTGATGTGCAGCCAGTAGAAATGGAAAAAGAAAAGTTGAAACTAACTTAGTCTGGCAATATCTGGAAACAACACATGACTGTGAAGTTTAGTGTTTATTAGGACCAACCTTCTGAAAAGCACCATCATTCTTGCACTACATGCCATACAAAATATAACTGGAGTCAACATTGGAGAATTCTAGGCTCCCTTAGTAAAGCCTTTTGCCCAATGACCAACAGAATCCCAGAACTGTAGGGAAATATTCACCTGGTGATTTTGGCCCCAGGCATAACAGGTGCTGAGGGAAATAAGACCTATGATGTGCATATAAGGAAAAACATAGTGCACTTTTTGCTGATATGCTGAGCAGATCATCTCTAGTGAGGACTGGGACTTGTAGGCAAACAGGTGAATGAGTTGGTAAGATCTGGAGAGCTTTCTCCACTTTTTAATGGTAGACTTTGAAGAGGCTTGGTGGGGAGGTATGGTTTGGGGACACCATGCCACTGATCTTTGTGCAGTACTATAGATATGTTCAGTATTCCTTTGAGTACCAGTTGTTGGGTGGACAGTTATGCCCTGCTTGAAGATTTCCCATGGGCATCTGGGCAGCCATTGTGAGATCAGCATGCTGGAATAGAAGAGCCATTTAAGCAGCCTTTTCTTATGTACAGACATTCTGCTTTAGGGAAGAAGAAGGTTTTACTTCTTTTGTTTTGAACTCACTCATGCTTTGCTAGTGACACATTTACCCCTTTATGTTTAGATGTTGGGAAAAGCACTAATTAGTGTATGATTCATCCCAAACACCCATTGAATGGTGCTATCAGTTTAGTGCTAGCATCTTTCTAAGGGGCAGTCTAAAAAGGAAGCACTGGGCAGCAGGAACTGTCCCCTGAGCCCCACCCCACTATTAGATACAGTTAAAGAAAATTTCCCATTCCCAAGAAACAATTCACAATTCTTCCTCTACCCAATGAAAACACAGAAATGGCCATGCCAGTTCACCAGCTCAAAATGAGTTAGGTGTATGGACTATATGGAATTAGCTGAAACGACTGGCAGAATCAGAGACCATGGAGAAGAGTCGATGGAAGAAGACTGGAAGAAATTTAAAGATTACCTACGGAAATATTATAAGATAAATGAATGTTAAAATGACATCAGATTGAAGTTAAAAGGTTATTAGTAAAAAAGTCGTAAAATTAAAAGATCTAATATTTTAAGATTTTATGGAGATCAAGCTATATTAAGATATTAAAATTAAGATAAGGATTAACTAAGACAGAGGGCAGGGATTTGCTGATTAAATATCTGATTTGGAATACAGTGATGGGAGGGTTGGGGAAGTCGAGAAATAAGTAAATGAAAGAAATATTATAAAGATGAAATTGTTTTTATTAATGTTCTTCTTTTTTGATGTTTTTTGCTTTATGTTGTTCTTTTTGTTTTGTTTTCTGTTTTCTGTTGTTTGTTTTTTGCTCTGTTTTGTTATATTTTTTCTGTAAATACCTAATAAAATATTATATATATAAAAAAATGAGTTAGGTGTAGTGGGTTGGCTAGTTGTCTAAGTTAGGAGTGAGGAACCTATGGACCTCCAAATATTGTTGGACACCAGCACTGATCAACTCCAGTCATCAAAGTCAAAGGAGTGGGATGATGGGAATTGGAGCCCAGCAATCTCTGCAGGGCTAAAAGTTACCCACCTTTAACATAGCTCTAAAAATGGGTCAATTCCCAGTCTATAAATACACTGAGATTTATTTATTTTTAAAAAATATGAATTGGCATAGAAAGGAAAATTGAGCTTCTGGCATTGCAGGTGATTGGACTAAATGTCTCTTGGGGATCCCTTCCAACTGGACGATTTTATGATTCTATGAATTCTAAGAGAGTTAAAACTCAATTAATTCCTGGATAGGAATGATCTGCACACAGGGGAAAATCTATATTATAAAAACAAAGAGCCCTTTTAAAAACAATTCAAAGAACAGATAGCATTTGCTCCGATGCACTCCATTAAAATCCTAATAATTTAAATCTAACTTTAATGCTTCTCATGAAGCAAAGTTCATGAGTTCTGCACATTATAATCTTTGCTTTCAGAATAATGTGGCATCATAACTTCACTTCAGTAACAGATCATTGATTACATAATTCTCTTATAGTTCAAGCAGAAAATCACACGACCTTTCTTTACTATTCTATGCTAGCAGTAGAAATGGCCTCCCTCCTCCCTCCTACCAAAAATATGCATGGACGCAGAGGACCTTAATTATTTAGCCAAATAACAGTACAGGCTGAGCAGCAGACAGAACACTCAGGAATCACTATCCAAGGCTTCTGGTCCAGAGCAATAAGTTCAGAACTGGATGGAAGCTACAAAGATGTCGCCACAAATTCTCCTGCCCCTCCCACCAAGCTTTGAATGATGAAGCATAGCACATTCACCCAAGGCACTCTCTTGCCTTGTGGGAATACAATGGCAGCCAGTATTTGCTGTGTTGGGGCAGGTGAGTCTGCTCCCATCTACAAAGGATTATATGCAAGGTTTCTCTGCATTTTTAGCAGAAAGACAAGGTTGTGGGTATAATCTTGATTTCTTGAAAATAAATAAGCCCACTCTGATGGGTTGAATAGCTCAATTACTTGCAATTTACAGAGTTCTACCACCTAAAGGACACAGGAGGATGGAGGAACCCCCCCCCCAAAAAAAACCCTCCTGTTTCCCCCTTGGTTTCTACTTCCTAGGTTCAAGAAGCTGCTTCACCAAACATTTGACCTTGACCTATCATAGCTATGAAGACCTGGTACCTTCTTGTCTTGGTGCTCTTTTCAGATCCAAGTAAGTTCTTTCATCACCTCTAGATAAAAGGAAAACCTCCCAGATTTACACTACAACCAAGTATTGTGTACCGTTGATTGCCAGTTCATTTCTAGGTCCAATTTAAAGTGCTCACAACAGTGTTTAAAGTCTTAAATGACCTTGGCCCCAATCATTTAGAATATTGCCTCATTCCAAAGAGACCTTATTGGTTGTTAAGATCAACAGATGGGGCCCTCTTGACATTTGGACACCACGGGAAGTTTGGGTTGTGGTGGCCCAAGAGAGGACATTCTCTGTGATAGATGTTGAATCTCCCACCCCTACCCTGAAGAAAAGATGTACCAAGCTGGGCAGGGGTCCCCTCTCTCACGCTGCACATGGCCAAGGTTGTGGTGAGGGAGAAGGTTTTGTAAACAGGCAGAATGTGTCTCTGGTTAGGGTTAGTGGAACCCTCCCTGTACAATGCCTTCCCATCAGATGTCAAGGAGATAAAGAACTACAGAACTTTTAGAAGACATCTGAAGGCAGAACTGTATGAAGAAGTTTTTAATGCTTGATGTTTTATTATGTTTTTATATGGTACAAAATATCTGGGGCAACCCAGCCAGATGGGAGAGGTATTAATAATAAAATTAGAATTATTAAATTAAATGTTATTTTATAATTATTTCCTACTAACAACTTATTTTTTAAGAATAATAACAATAATGTTATTATTTATACCCCACCCATCTGGCTGGATTGCCGCAGCCACTCTTGAATTGTTTTGTGTTCCCCCCTTCCACCCACTCAAGGGCACTGTATACAGAAAACACCATTGGCAGTTGCATTAGAGGTAGAAAGAGCGGCTTAATATTAGGGATTTTGTATTATTTCATATTGTGAACCACGCTGTCACCTTTGGATGTAATAAAGGAAATAATGAATGAATAGTCCTGTTCCATTTGTTGTTTTTGTTCTCATGTGAATAGGTTTTGCTATGATATCACTGCAGATCCTCTGCACTGCCTTTGGGGGCCACTGCGCCCTCTTGAGATGCCCGGATGGGTTTGAGGCCATCGACATCTGTAGTGAGAGATGGGTTTGCTGCGAGCGGTGAGAACAAAAATCAAAAGCACTAAATAAATGAATGTGTCATTAATGATCAATGTTTCATGTGTCAAAAAGAATGTTTGAGTCCAAAATGGTTGTGCTAAAAAGTTGTGACCCTCAGGAGTGAACTACAATCTCTTTCATAACACTACTCATCTATTCAAATAAACTGTGTAGTCGTTTGAAGAATGGTAAAACAAAAAAAGATATCACAAACCTATTTGATGACAAAAATTATAACATTTAATAACTGCTTAAGTAAACAATATGGAAGAGCACCTATAGTGTCCAACTCAATTTCAGATTCTACAACTGGCAGACGTGACCTGGGTGAGGCTGTCACTGTGGCCAACCCAGTTCACAGTGTTTACGTTGATATTTGACTGCTGAAAGACCTAGTCCCTAGCAACCAAGAGATCACTCATTGAGATGATGCTTTTAAGTGTCTTTCGTTGGACTGTGACCAGATTCAGCCAAATCCCAAGACAAGTTGGGTCCATTGAGAGGGATTCAGGCTGAGCTTGGGTTGAGAAATCCATGAATCAGGTTGGATGACCCAGAGGGATCCAGGGATGTCAGGGGACAGGTCACCAGGCAGGTATTGGGCAGACTTCAAGCTGACAAAGTGTAAAAGCACCATTACCATATGTCCACCAGCTGCATCTTCCCAGTAGAAGGTAGACCCAATGCTGCCTGGCTCTCCTTCCTTTCTGACATCCCACTCCACAGGATCAATGCCTTCTCTAAACACTGATGTAGCAGTGGTATGTGCTGCTTCACAATGTTCTTTTATTGCAGGGAATTTGCCCAAATCCCTGTCTCCTCCCAATTCTTACTGAATTTTGTTACATGCTAGAAGACGACACCGGAAAAAAATGAGTATCAAAGAAAAAGAAAAGCCTAAGTAGTAGAGAGTTGCAGAATGAAATAACAGCAAACTAATATACCAAATTGTCTCTCTCTGACAGACGTGACTTGATTCTACGGGCCAAAACTCATGGACACATCGGAAAGTCAAAAAGACCCGGCAAGAGACATCGTACACCCGCCAATGAGCATAAGATAATCAAACCAGGACCCTACTGGTCGGAGACTTCTCCTTAATAGAAAATAATAATAATTCAGCCTGTCACTGAAAAGGACTAATCACTCCATCATACATGTTATTTGAAAAGATAAATAAAATTAAAAGGAAACAAACGGAAAAGGCTACTTAATTGAATCAAATCACCGATTCTCAGCATCTCCCAGATAATGGGCTGTCAGTTGCAAAACATGACACATTGTTTTAGTAGCTCTTTTATCATGTGTAAAGGTGGGTGATGTGCGGCCTTTGTGTTTGATAAATTTGGTTGAATGTTTCTGTGTGTGTGTATGAGAGAGAGAAAAGTTAAAAAGAAGTGAGAAACGGAGGACGAGGTGGACCCACCCACTTGGGTTTTGATCCACCCATGTTTGATATTATCCTCACCCAAGGCAAGCTATTGGCCACCACAGGTATGTGTCCCTAAGTAGTAGAGAGTTGCAGAATGAAATAACAGCAAACTTATTATTCAACCGGCCAACCCTCATGGACCCATCGGAAAGCCACCAAGACCCACCAAGAGGCCTCCTGGGAAGCCTAAGCCACCCAAACCAACACCCTCTCGGACAAAAATGAAAAAAAGTTAATATTGTCATTGAAAATGATCATCCGTTCCATCGTACATGTTATGTGAAAAGATAAATAAAATGTAAAGAAAAGAAAAGAAACAAAAAGGTCTACTTAGTTGAAAGGGCAGCTACACTGAATCAAATAACTGATTCTCAGCATCTCCCAGAGAATGGGCTGCCAGTTGCAAAACTTGACAGATTGGTCAAGAGAGGAAAAGGAGGAGGAGGTGTATCCACCCACTTTGGTTTTGCTCCACCCACTTTTGATGTTGGCCACCAGGACCATTTTCTCCACAGGGGAATCTTTGAAAGACTATTTTAAAGATCCTTAGTAGGTTGAAAAGATGGAGGACTGCTAGGACTGTACCTCAGCAATTAGGGAATCTAAACCTGCTCCGGTAAGGTAAAATATTTATTGTCTAGACAATATTAGGGAGAAGGTGGGTCAGACTGTCAAATAGCCATCTTATGGGGAAGGAGTGCTAAAATTAATGCCAATATATTTTACATCTGGCAACCAATGTGCCCCATGGGTTTCAGGTAGAACATGGGTAGATGAGTGGAAAACCCAGGACACAATTTCTCATGGCCCTCTAACGGCTAAGTTGTCTCATTTACCAGAAGTAATGTACAGTGGTACCTCAGTTTAGAAACTTAATCTGTTCCAAAAGTCCATTCTTGAACCAAAACCGTTCTTAAACTGAGGTGTTTCCAAGTCCCAGTCAAAGTGCTCACAGCAGTGTTTAAATCTAAAATGACCAAGGCCCCAATCATTTGGAATATTGTCTCCTTCCTCACAAACCTTATTGGTTGTTAAGATCAACAGACGGGGCCCTCTTGACATTTGGACTCCATTGGAAGTTTCAGTTGTGGTGGCCACAGAGAGGGCAATGTCTGTGATAGATATTGAATCCCCCATCCCTACCCCGAAGAAAAGATGTACCAAGCTAGGCAGGGGTCCCCTCTCTCACGCTGCACATGGCCAAGGTTGTGGTGAGGGAGAAGGTTTTGTAAACAGGCAGAGGGAGTCTCTGGTTAGGGTTAGTGTAACCCTCCTTGTGGAATGCCTTCCCATCAGATGTAAAGGAGATAAAGAACTACAGAACTTTTAGAAGACATCTGAAGCAGCTCTGTATTGGGAAGTTTTGAATGTTTAATGTTTTTTTTCTATTTTATATGTGTCCAAAGTGGCTGGGGCAACCCACCCAAATTGGAGGGGTATAAATAAAAAACAAATTTATTAAATTCTATTCTATTTTTATTTATTACTTGTATTTTATTTTTTAAGAATAATAACAATAATGTTATTATTTATAACCCACCCATCTGGCTGGGTTGCCCCAGCCACTCATGGAACGTTGTGTGTGCCCCCATGCCCACCACTCTAGGGCACTGTATACAAAAAACACCATTGGCAGTTGTAGTAGAGGTAGAAATAGCGGCTTAGTACTAGGTATTTAGTCTTATTTCATATTGTGAACC
Organism: Podarcis tiliguerta; assembly: GCF_965153285.1. NCBI lineage: Eukaryota > Metazoa > Chordata > Lepidosauria > Squamata > Lacertidae > Podarcis > Podarcis tiliguerta. Next base: position 7,031,915 of record NC_139536.1, on the reverse strand, counting down.
ACCTAGAGATATTTGGATGTAATAAAGAAAATAATAAGTGAATGAATAGTCCTCTTCCATTTGCTGCTTTTGTTATCATGTGAATAGGTTTTGCTAACATAGTAGGCCAGGTCATGTGTCATAACGTTGGGGGCTACTGTGGCGTCTCGAAATGCTATCCCAATTTTATTGTCGTTAGAATGTGCGTGCCAACGGAGAAATGGATTTGCTGCCTGCGGTGAGAACAAGAATCACTAGCAGTAAATAAATGAATGTGTCGTCAATGAGGAATGTTTCATGTGTCAAAAAGAAAGTTTGAGTCAAAAATGGTTGTGCTAAAACATTGTTACCTTCAGGAGTGAGCTACAATCTCTTTCATAACTCTATTGTATCTATTGAAATAAATCGTGCCGTCATTTGAAGAATGGTAAAACAAAAAAAGATATCACAAACCTATTTGATGACAGAAAACATAATGACTTAATAAGAGCTTTAATAAACAATATGGAAAAGCACCCATAGTGTCCAACTCAATCTCAGATCCTACAACTGGCAGAAGAGACCTTGGTGAGGCTGTCACTGTGGCCAGCCCAGTTCACAGTGTTTACGTTGATATTTGGCTGCTGAAAGACCTAGTCCCTAGAAACCCTGAGATCACTCATGGATATAACGTTTTCAACTGTCTTTTGTTGAACAGTTGGATGGCCCAGGTTGGATGGTCCAGAGGGATCCAGGGGTGTCAGGGGACAGGTCACCAGGCAGGTATCAGGCAGACCTCAAGCAGACAAACTGTAAAAGCTCCATTACCAAATGTCCGCCAGCTGCATCTTCTCAGTAGAAGGTAGACCCAATGCTGCCTGGCTGTCCTAGCTTTCTGACATCCCACTCCACAGGATCAATGCCTTCTCTCAACACTGATGCAGAAGAGGCACATGCTGCTTCACAATGCTCTTTTATTTGAGAATGAGCCCAAATTTTGGGAGAAAAGCTTTTCTCTCTCTCTCTCTCTCTCTCTCTCTCTCTCTCGATATATATATAATCTCTGAATTATCTTGGTGGTGGTGCTTTGAAGGTCCCTGTTTCCCTCCTATTTTTGTTAAATTTTGTTACATGCTAGAAGAAAGCACTGAAAAAAATGAGTAAGTAACGAAGTAAAAGAAAAGCATAAGTAGTAGCGAGTTGCATAATGAAGTAATAGCAAACTAATAAATGAAACTGTCTTTTTCTGACAGAAGTGACAAGGTTCAGTACGTCATGCCTCATGGACCAATTGGAAAGCCTTCAAGACCTACCAAGAGGCCTCATATATACCCCAAGAAGCCTAATAACCCCCCCTCCCCAAGAAGCCTAAGCCAATCAAACCATTACCCTACTGGTCCATTAACCCCCCTTTATATTAAAATAATAATTCAGCCTGTCATTGAAAAAAATCTACCACTGCATCAATAATTCACAATTATTCCTCTACCCAATGAAAACACAGCTAGGAGTGAGGAACCTGTGGCCCTTCAAATGTTATTGGACACTAGTACTGATCAACTCCAGTCATCATAGTCAATGGTCAGGGTTGATGGGAGTTGGAGACCAGCAATCTCTGCAGGGCTATGTTAGCCACCCATACCTTAACGTTAAAAATCGGTCAATTCCCATTCCATAAGAACACTGAGGATTGTTGGGTTGTTTTTGTTTGTTTGTTTCGTAAAAATATAAAGTGTCATAGAAATTAAGTTGAGATTCTGGCATTGCAAGCGGTTGTCCTAAATGTCTCTTGGGGGTCGCTTCCAACTTTACATTTTTATGCTTCTATGAATTCCAAGAGAGTTAAAACTCAGTTGATTTCAGGATGGGAATGGCCTGTACACAGGAGGAAATGTGTACAGTGGTACTTCGGGTTAAGTACTTAATTTGTCCCGGACGTCCGTTCTTAACTTGAAACTGTTCTTAACCTGAAGCACCACTTTAGCTAATGGGGCCTCCTGCTGCTGCTGTGCCGCCGGAGCACGATTTCTGTTCTTAGCCTGAAGCACTACTTCTGGGTTAGCGGAGTCTATAACCTGAAGCATATGTAACCCAAGATACCATCGTATTATAAAAACAAAGAGCCCTTTTGAAAACAATTCAAAGAACAGATAGCATTTGGTCCGATGCACTCCATTGGAATCCTAAATATTTCAATCCAACTCTAATGCTTCTCATGAAGCAAGGTTCATGAGTTCTGCACATTATAATCTTTGCTTTCAGAATAATGTGGCATCATAACTTCACTTCAGCAACAGGTCATTGATTATATCATTCTCTTACAGTTCAAGCAGAAAATCACATGACCATTCTTTATTACACTCTGCTTGCAGTAGCAATGACCTCCTTCCACCCTTCTACCAAAAATATGCATGGATCCAGAGGAGCTTAATTATTCATCCAGGTAACAGTACAGGCTGAGCAGCAGACAGAACACTCAGGAATCACTACCCAAGGCTTATGGTCCAGAGCAATAAGTTCAGAACTGGATGGAAGCCACAAAGATGTTGCCACAAATTCTCCTGCCCCTCCCACCAAGCTTTGAATGATGAAGCATAGCACATTCACCCAAGGCACTCTCTTGCCTTGTTGGTATACAATGACTGCAAGTATTTGCTCTGTTGGGGTAGGTGAGTCTGCTCCCGTCTACAAAGGAGTATATGCATATTCCTAGTATGTAGCCATTCATATATTATGCAAGGTTTCTCTGCATTTTTAGCAGAAAGACAAGGTTGTGGTGATAATCTTGCTTTCTCGTAAATAAATAAGCCGTGTTTAAATCTTAAATGACATAGGCCCCAATCATTTGGAATATTGTCTCGTTCCTCACAAACCTTATTGGTTGTTAAGATCAACAGACGGAGCCCTCTTGACATTTGGACACCATTGGAAGTTTGAGTTGTGGTGGCCCGAGAGAGGGCAATCTCTGTGATAGCTATTGAATCTCCCACCCTGAAGATCTAATGAATAACTCAATAAGTTGCAATCTACAGAGTTCTACAACCTAAAGGAGGGTGGAGGAACCCCATAGCCTCATGTTCACCCCTTGGTTTCTACTTCCTAGGTACAACAAGCCCCCTCACCAAACATCTCACCTTGACCTATCATAGCTATGAAGACCTGGTACCTTCTTGTCTTGGTGCTCTTTTCAGATCCAAGTAAGTTCTTTCATCACCTCTTGATAAAAGAAAACCTCTCAGTTTTGCACTACAGCCAAGTATTATGTACAGTTGATTGCCAGTTCGTTTCCAATTCCCACTCGAAGTGCACACCGCAGTGTTTAAAGTCTTAAAAGAGCTAGGCCCCAATCATTTGGAATATTGTCTCCTTCCTAACCGATCTTATTGATTGTTAAGATCAATGGATGGGGCCCTCTTGACATTTGGACACCATTGGAAGTTTGGGTTGTGGTGGCCCAAGAGAGGGCATTCTCTGAGATAGAGGTAGAACCCCTCCCCCCCCAAATGTAACAATCTGGGCAAGGGGGGTCCCTCTCGTGCGATGCACATGGCCAAGGTTGAGGTGAGAGAGAAGGTTACGTAAACAGGCAGAAAGTCCCTCTTGTTAGGGTTAGTGGCACATTCCCTATGGAATGCCTTCCCATCAGTTGTCAAAGAGATAAAGAAGTGCAGAACTTTTAGAAAACATCTGAAGGCAGAACTGCATTGTGAAGTTTTTAATGCTTGTTTTATTATGTTTTTATATGGTCCAAAATGTCTGGCGCAACCAAGCCAGATGGGAGGGGTATAAATAATAAAATTAAATTTATTAAATTAAATATTATTTAGTTGTTAGTAATATTTCATTTTTAAAGAATAAGAACAATGATGTTATTATTTATAACCCACCCATCTGGCTGGGTTGCCCCAGCCACTCATGGAAAGTTGTGTGTGCCCCCCTGCTCACCACTCTAGGGCACTGTATACAGAAAACACCATTGGCAGTTGTAGTAGAGGTAGAAATAGCAGCTTAGTACTAGGTATTTGGTATTATTTCATATTGTGAACCACCCTGAAACCTATGAGTGAAATAAAGAAAATAATAAATTAATGAATAGTCCTGTTCCATTTCTTGTTTTTGTGAATAGGTTTTGCTAATGTAACAGACCAGACCATGTGCCATGCCTTTCAGGGCCACTGTGCCGTCTTGAACTGCTATCGTGATTTTGTGGCCATCGGAATCTGTGCTGAGAAATGGGTTTGCTGCCTGAGGTGAGAACAAGAATCACAAAAACTACATAGATCAATGTGTCATTAATGAGTAATTTTCCATGTGTCAAAAAGAATGTTTGAGTCAAAAATGGTTGTGCTAAAACATTGTTACCTTCAGGAGGGAAGGTACTATCTCTTTAATACCACTATTGTATCTATTCAAATAAATCCTGCAGTCATTTGAAGAATAGTAAAACAAAAAATGATAGCACCAACCTATTGGATGACAGAAAACATAACAATTTAATAAGTGCTTTAATAAACAATATGGAAGACCACCTATAATGTCCAACTCAATCTCAGATCCGAAAACTGGCAACCGAAACCTTGGTGAGGCTGTCACTGTTGCCGGCCAAGTTCACAATGTTTACCTAGTTATTTGACTACTGAATGACCTAGTCCCTAGCAGCCCTGAGATCACTCATTGAGATAAAGCCAGACCAGTGGCGTAGCGTGGGGGCTGCAGGGGGTGCCGGCTGCACTAGGCGCAACATCTGGGGGGCGCGCTCGCAGCTCGCAGCTCTCTGCCCCTACCTGGCTCACTCACTCTCTCTCACTGCCTTGCCCCGGGTGCTGACAACCCACGCTACGCCACTCATTGAGATAAAGCTTTTAACTGTCTTTTGTTGGACTGTGCACCAGATTTGGCCAAATCCCAAGACATGTTGGGTCTATTGAGCAGGATTCATCCTAAGCTTGGGTTGAGAAATGCATTAATCAGGTTAGATGGCCCAGAGGGATCTAGGGATTTTAGGGGACAGGTCACCAGACCAGTGGCGTAGCGTGGGGGGTGCAGGGGGTGCCAGCCGCACTAGGCGCAACATCTGGGGGGTGCGCTCGCAGCTCGCAGCTCTCTGCCCCTACCTGGCTCACTCACTCTCTCTCACTGCCTTGCCCCGGGTGCTGACAACCCACGCTACGCCACTGCACCAGACAGGTATCGGGCAGACCTCAAGCTGAACCAATGCTGCCTGGTTCTCCTTCTTTTCTGACATCTCACTCCACAGGATCAATGCCTTCTCTCAACACTGATGCAACAGAGGCACATGCTGCTTCACACTGGTTATACACACACACACACACACACACACACACAAACACGAAAAGAAAAGAAAAGTCTGAACCATGTTGTGGTGCTTTGAATCTCTCAGTCTCTCCCCAATTTTTATTGAATTTTGTTACATGGCATAAGAAGACAGTGTAAAAAATGAGTAACGAAGAAAAAGCAAAGCCTAAATAGTAGAGAGTTGCAGAATGAAATAACAGCAAACTAATATACCAAATTGCCTTTCTCTGACAGACGTAACTTGATTCAACCGGCCAAACCTCATGGACCCATCAGAAAGCCACCAAGACCCACCAAGAGGCCTCCTAGGAAGCTTAGGCCACCCAGTCCAACACCCTCTCCGCCCAAAATTAAAAAAAAATAGTTAATATTGTCATTGAAAATGATCATCCGTTCCATCGTACATGTTCTGTGAAAAGATAAATAAAATGTAAAGAAAAGAAACAAAAAGGCCTACTTAGTTGAAAGGGTAGCTACACTGAATCAAATAACTGATTCTCAGCATCTCCCAGAGAATGGGCTGCCAGTTGCAAAACTTGACAGATTGGTTTAGTAGCTCTTTGATAAAGTGTGAAGGTGGATGATGTGTGGTGTTTGTGTTTGATAAATTTAGTGAATGTTTCTGTGTGTGTGTATGAGAGAGACAAAAAGGGGAAGGAGAGAAAGAAGCCGTAATAGCCAATGGTCATGGATAATTAGAAATGGAGTCCAGCAATCTCAACAGGTCTATAAGTTTGCCACCCCTGCTTTAGCGCCAAGTGGCTCAATTCCAAGTCAATTCCAAGTCTCATTGGTTTTGAGATAGGAATGGTCTGTACACAATCCTGGGCATCTAGGAGGAAATCTGTACTATAAAACCAAATAACCTTTTAAATAGTAATCGATAGAACAGATGGTTCAGATGCACTCCATTACAACTCCAATTATTCAAATCCAACTCCTATGCCCCTCATGAAGAGTTCTGCACATTGTGCTCTTTCATTTCAGAGCAATCGGCCATCACAATTTCACTTATGTAACAGAACATCCATAACATTGTTCTCCTATAGTCCAGGAAGAAAATCTCATGACCTTTCTGCATTATACTCTGCATGCAAAACAAATGGTCTTTCATCCTGGCTCCCACCCAAAACACATAGAGGCTCTCAGTTGTAAATATGAAAGAGATCTTTATGCAGGTTGAGCAGCAGACAACACTGACGCCAGGACATGTGGCAAAACTACCAAATGGGCATATGGTAAAACTACCAAAATTCAGCACCCCTGCATCTCTTGAGCTTCATTCTAAATCATAGTTGTGATGTTCATGGCAGCATTGCCCCTTCCCTATCTGGAAACAATATGCTTATATCTCTTGTTATAAAAAGAAATCATTGAATTGATCTAACATAATCAACCCACCTTTATAGTTTAGTTAAACATGTTCTGTTCACAGTAAATGTTACGCCCAGTAGTGAGCCAAAGACCTATATATGTGTTTTCAATCCGGGAACTGGACTCCTGACATCCTGACATTTTAATGTATTTTTAATCTTTGCTGGAAGCTGCCCAGAGTGGCTGGGGAAACCCAGCCAGATGGGAGGGGTGCAAATAATAAATTATTATTATTATTATTATTATTATTATTATTATTATTATTATTATACTTTTTCACATCACACCAATATTCAAACTCCCTTTCAAAACTCCCATCCAATCACCATTCTCTTCCAACACACCTTCAGCCTCCCATTCTATCCTTCCCATTAATTTATCTAGTACAGTGGTACCTCGGGATGCGAACGGGATCCGTACCTGAGCCCCGTCTGCACCCTGAAGCGAATGCAACTCACGTTCAGGCATCTCCACGGGCGTGGGTCACGTTCCGCCGCTTCTGCGCATGCGCGTGACATCATTTTGACTGTCTGCGAATCAACGCACAGCGAAACCCGGAAGTAACGTGCTCCGTTACTTCTGGGTTGCCATGGAGTGCAACCCGAAAATACTTACCTTGAATCATAGTACATACAGCCTTTAAAAATCATATTGTCAGAAAAGCATTGTTTAATGTCTGGATAAGATATAAGGATCTGTTAGAAAATAAAACCCCAAGATGGTTGTCACCAATGGAAGCGAAGGCATTGAAAAAACTCAATATGGAGGCCAAATGGCTGAAGTATTGGGAAATTTTGGAACAAGCTAAAATTGCAGAGCTTTGAAAAATTGAAAAACAGTGTGCGAGATTGGCTCCATTACTATCAAATAATGGAGGCATATAATCTGGACAAAAAATTAGGCTTCCAGGTGGAAAAATCAAAATTAGAAACAGAATTGTTAGATCCTAAAGTTAAGAACTTGTCAAGAATGTATAACTTGCTGTTGAAATGGAATACTCAAGATGAAACGGTGAAATCTGCTATGATTAAATGGGCACAAGATGTTGGACATAACATTATGATGGCTGACTGGGAACAGTTATGGACCACAGGTATGAAGTTTACGGCATGTAATGCCTTAAAAGAGAATTTAATGAAAATGATTTACAGGTGGTACATAACACCAGTCAAACTTGCAAAAATTTATCATTTGCTCGATAACAAATGTTGGAAATGTAAAGAGACTAAAGGTACATTCTTTCACCTTTGGTGGACGTGCCCAAGGATTAAGACTTTCTGGGAGATGATATATAGTGAAATGAAAAAGGTATTTAAATATACCTTCCTGAAGAAACCAGAGACCTTTCTCCTGGGCATGGTCGGCCAATTGGTGCCAAAGAAGGATAGAACTTTTTTTATGTATGCAGCAAGAATACTTATCGCAAAGTATTGGAAGACACAAGATTTACCCACCCGGGAAGAATAGCAGATGAAGCTGATGGACTACATGGAATTGGCGGAAATGACTGGCAGAATCCGAGACCAGGGAGAAGAGTTGGTGGAAGAAGATTGGAAAAAATTCAAAGTATATTTACAGAAATATTGCAAAATTAATGAATGTTAGAAGAATGCTGGAATGAAGTTATATCGTTTTAGTAGAAATGTTATAAAGAATTAAGCAAAAACTGATTGTTAATGGGTCAAAGTGGAAAATTTAAAGTTAGATTGTGTTAAGATAAATAACAGAACAAAAAATTGGGAAAGATGGAAAGGATTTGCTGAAATATCTAATTGAACTAGAATACAAAAAAGGGAGGTGAGAGGAGGTCAATGAAAGAAGTAAATGAAAGGTAAAGATATGGAAATTGGATATGTTTTTAAATGTTTTTGTCCCCCCCCCCCTCTTTTTTTTTGCTGTTTTGCTGTATTGCTTTTTCTTTTTTCTTTTTATCTTTGAGGTATTGTTTGTTAATTTTTTTATTGTTTCTTCTCTTTTTTTCTTTCTGTAACTATTAAACTTTTAATAAATATTATTTTTTAAAAAATGAAGCACATTTATCCTGAGGTATGGCTGTATATTTACTTACACAACCATACATTGTCAAATATACATAATGTTATATTATGAACTTCAGAACTTCACAGAATACGCAAGATAATTAGAGTCAACGTGGTTGAACTCCAGGTTTGCACATCCTTCCCCAGAGATGTTAAAGAGAATTGCTCAAGGACCAAAAGAATTCCACAGCAGCAGGGAATGATTCATCTGTTTGATTTTAGCCCCCTGGGTATCGAAGAAAGGGGAGGAGCCTCAGCCCTTGGGGAAGGTGATTGGGCAAGATGTAACATAGCTGCAGAGGGAAATAAAATCTATGGAGTGCTTATAAAGAGAAACAGTGTGTACTTTGGGCTGATATGCTCTGAGAAAAGTCTGGTTGAGCTTCTCCAGCGAAGACTGGAATACTGGGAAACAGGTGAGTGGGTGGGTGTGATTTTGATGCTTCTCTGGATTTTCCAGAGGTATGGAGGAAGGTTTGAGAGCTTCATGCATTTTGTTGTTGCTGGTGGTGATGCTAATAGCCTGAAACAGGTCACTATTTCAGAGGTGGTGGTGTATGACTGGTGCAGGGGGTGACTATGCCCAGGGCCTGGAAAGCAGTGGGGAGGTACCGTTGTAGGCAGAAGTGGCACTGAACAGGATCGACATAGGTGAGGTGGGCTCCTTGAACACTCCTGAAGAAATCTATAGCATAAAATCAATCATAATTCAAAGAATAGATGACATCTACTCTGATATAGAATCACAGAATCATAGAATCATAGAGTTGGAAGAGACCACAAGGGCCATCGAGTCCAACCCCCTGCCAAGCAGGAAACACCATCAGAGCACTCCTGACATATGGTTGTCAAGCCTCTGCTTAAAGACCTCCAAAGAATGAGACTCCACCACACTCCGTGGCAGCAAATTCCACTGTCGAACAGCTCTTACTGTCAGGAAGTTCTTCCTAATGTTTAGGTGGAATCTTCTTTCTTGTAGTTTGGATCCATAGCTCCGTGTCCGCTTCTCTGGAACAGCAGAAAACAACCTTTCTCCCTCCTCTATGTGACATCCTTTTATATATTTGAACATGGCTATCATATCACCCCTCAACCTCCTCTTCTCCAGGCTAAACATGCCCAGCTCCCTTAGCCGTTCCTCATAAGGCATCGTTTCCAGGCCTTTGACCATTTTGGTTGCCCTCCTCTGGACACGTTCCAGTTTGTCAGTGTCCTTCTTGAACTGTGGTGCCCAGAACTGGACACAGTACTCCAGGTGAGGTCTGACCAGAGCAGAATACAGTGGCACTATTACTTCCCTTGATCTAGATGCTATACTCCTATTGATGCAGCCCAGAATTGCATTGGCTTTTTTAGCTGCCGTATCACACTTGACACTGTTGGCTCATGTCAAGTTTGTGGTCAACCAAGACTCCTAGATCCTTTTCACATGTACTGCTCTCAAGTCAGGTGTCACCCATCTTGTATTTGTGCCTCTCATTTTTTTTTGCTCCATTAAAACTCCATTAAAACCCCAAATATTTAAATCCAGATCTCATGCTTCTTATAAGCAAGGTTCAAGAGTTCTGCACATTGTACTCTTTCCTTTCAGAATAATTGTGCCATCACAATTTCACTTCTGTAACTGATCATCCTATGCCCTTTTGAAATGTGCCCCCCCCCCGAGAGTGGGGTTGTTATTGTGTTGTTGTTGTTTATTTTGATTATGTACTTTGTGGGTATATATTTTGATTTTATTCTTCGAACTGCACTGAGACCTCTTGGTATTGGGCGGTATATAAGTTCAATAAATCATCGCCATCAGTTACATTATTCACCCGTAGCTCATGGCCTTTCTTCATCTGAAATGGTCTCCTTTGGTTTCCACCCAAAACATGCAGACAGAGGCATAAGGAAGAAGTGTTCCAGGTACAAGCAAAGTCTCCCAATATTTGCCCAATATTTTTCCTAGAATCCACTTGAGGTGCTTGCAGGAGTTTTCCTGAACACATTAACGCTCTAACCTTGAGCCATTGTGTGGGAAGCCACCCTGTTTTATCAGGATCTCCAACTAATGGACGGTTCAACACATATTCAAGCAAATGGGAGTAGAAGACCCCTGCAAACCACCTTCACTCAACTTGATCAAGGCCAAGGTCTAAGCATTTGGAGTGAGATGCCTTGGGGACATTTGTGCATGCACATCCACATAGACAGCACATTATGTTCAGGCGAACATGCCTTTAGAAGATAAGTTACTTCTTCATAAGGATGGAGGAGTAACCCAGATTATATGAATTTATGCATGAATTTTGGCTGTCCCGATCCAGGTGATCTTTGCATGCGTAAGATTGCCCCTTCCATGATGCACCCACTTATGTCTGCACTGTTAGTCAGTGTTCTTTTTAAAGGCCAACTAATTATATACAAAATTAAATGCATGATTTACATAACAGTGGCAACCTCTTGCTATATTACCGGTATTTAATGTTTAATCCTATATTGCATTTTAATATGCAGTTGGGAGCTGCCCAGAGTGGCTGGGGAAACCCAGCCAGATGGGCGGGGTATAAATAATAAATTATTATAAATTATCATTATTATAGCTGCAGAGGGAAATAAAGCCTATGGTGTGCATATATGGAGTAACAGAGAGCACTTTCTTCTGATATGCCTAGCTGATCATCTCTAGTGAGGACTGGAACTTGAAGGCAAACAGGAGAACACGTTGGTAAGTTTTGGAGACCTCTCTCCACATTTTAATATTAGATTTTCAAGAGGCTTGGTGGGGGATGTATGGTTTGGGGACACCATGCTAGTGATCATGGTTGGGTAAAATAGATACGTTCATTATTCCTTTGAGTATCAGATGTTGGGTGGACAGTTATGCCCTGCTTGAAGATTTCCAATGGGCATCTGGGCACCTATTGTGAGAACAGCATGCTGGAATAGAAGGCCCATTTAAGCAGCCTTTTCTTATGTACAGATATTCTGCTTTAGGGAAGAAAAAGGTTTTCTTTTGTTTTGATCTCAAATATGCTTTGCTAATGACACATTTTCTCCTTTAGTTGTTGAAAAAAGCACTGATTAGTGTATGATTCATCCCAAACACCCATTGAATGATGCTATTGGTGTAGTGCTAGCATCTTTGTAAGGGGCAGTCTAAAAAGGAAGCTCCGGGCAGCTGGAACTCTCCACTGACCACCCCCCCACTGTTCGATACAGTTAAAGGGGTGAGAGACAAAGATCCACTATTCCTGTAGCCACTCTTGAGAATTTTTTGAAATTATTACAGAAGGAAAATTTCCCATTTCCAAGAAACGATTCACAATTATTCCTCTACCCAATAAAAACACAGAAATGGCCATGCCAGTTCACCAGCTCAAAATGAGTTAGGTGTAGTGGGTTGGTCAGTTGTCTAACTTAGGAGTGAGGAACCTGTGGCCCTTCAAATGTTGTTGGACACCAGCACTGATCAACTCCAGTCATCATAGCCAATGGTCAGGGTTGTTGGGAGTTGGAGCCCAGCAATCTCTGCAGGGCTATAAGTTAGCTACCCATACCTTAATGCTAAAAATGGGTCAATTCCCATTCCATAAGAACCCTGAGAGTTGCTGTTTTTTGTTTTTTTGTTTTGTAAAAATATAAAGTGTCATAGAAATGTAAGTTGAATTCTGGCATTGCAAGCGGTTGTCCTAAATGTCTCTTGGGGGTCGCTTCCAACTTTACAATTGTATGATTCTATGAATTCCAATAAAGTTAAAACTCAATTTCAGGATAGGAATGGCCTGTACACAGGAGGAAATGTGTACAGTGGTACCTCGGGTTAAGTACTTAATTCGTTCTGGAGGTCCGTTCTTAACCTGAAACTGTTGTTAACCTGAAGCACCACTTTAGCTAATGGGGCCTCCTGCTGCCGCTGCGCCACCGGAGCACGATTTCTGTTCTTATCCTGAAGCAAAGTTCTTAACCTCAAGCACTATTTCTGGGTTAGCAGAGTCTGTAACCTGCAGCGTGTGAGGTACCGCTGTATTATAATCCAGAATGCAGCAGCCAGACTGGTGACTGGGAGCAGCCGCCGAGACCATATAACACCGGTCTTGAAAGACCTACATTGGCTCCCAGTACGTTTCCGAGCACAATTCAAAGTGTTGGTGCTGACCTTTAAAGCCCTAAACGGCCTCGGTCCAGTATACCTGAAGGAGCATCTCCACCCCCATCGCTCTACCCGGACACTGAGGTCCAGCACCGAGAGCCTTCTGGCGGTTCCCTCACTGCGAGAAGCCAAGTTACAGTGAACCAGGCAGAGGGCCTTCTCGGTAGTGGCGCCCTCCCTGTGGAACGCCCTCCCACCAGATGTCAAAGAGAACAACAACTACCAGACTTTTAGAAGACATCTGAAGGCAGCCCTGTTTAGGGGAGCTTTTAATGTTTGATGTATCACAGTATTTTAATATTCTTTTGGAAGCCGCCCAGAGTGGCTGGGGAAACCCAACCAGATGGGCGGGGTATAAATAATAAATTATTATTATTATTATTATTATTATTATTATTATTATTATTATAAAAACAAAGAGCCCCTTTGAAAACAATTCAAAGAACAGATAGTATTTGTTCCAATGCACTCCATTGAAATCCTAAATATTTCAATATAACTCTAATGCTTCTCATGAAGTTCATGAGTTCTGCACATTATAATCTTTGCTTTGAGAATAATGTGGCATCATAACTTCAATTTAGCAACAGTTCATTGATTATATCATTCTCTTACAGTTCAAGCAGAAAATCACATGGCCATTCTTTATTACACTCTGCTTGCAATAGCAATGGCCTCCTTCCACCCTTCTACCAAAAATATGCAAGGATGCAGAGGAGCTTAATTATTCATCCAGGTAACAGTAAAGGCTCAGCAGCAGACAGAACACTAAAGAATCACCACCCAAGGCTTCTGGTCCAGAGCAATAAGTTCAGAAGTGGATGGAAGCCACAAAGATGTTGCCACAAATTCTTCTGCCCCTCCCACCAAGCTTTGAATGATGAAGCATAGCACATTCACCCAAGGCACTCTCTTGCCTTGTTAGTATACAATTACTGCAAGTGTTTGCTCTGTTGGGGTAGGTGAGTCTGCTCCCATCTACGAAGGAGTATCTGCATATTCCTAGTGCGCAGCCATTCATATATTATGCAAGGTTTCTCTGCATTTGTAGCAGAAAGACAAGGTTGTGGGGAGAATCTTGATTTCTTGTAAATAAATAAGCCCACTCCAATAGATTGAATAACTCAATAAATTGCAATCTACAGAGTTCTACAACCTAAATGAGGGTGGAGATACCCCATAGCCTCATATTTCCCCCTTTGTTTCTACTTCCTAGGTACAACAAGCCCCTCACCAAACATCTCACCTTGACCTATCATAGCTATGAAGACCTGGTACCTTCTTGTCTTGGTGCTCTTTTCAGATCCAAGTACCAGTAAGTTCTTTCATCACCTCTAGATGATTGCCAGCTTGTTTCCAATTCCCACTCGAAGTGCACACAGCAGTGTTTAAAGGCTTAAAGGACCTAGGCCTCAATCATTTGGAATATTGTCTCATTCCTCCACAGACCTTATTGGTTGTTTAGATCAACAGATGGGGCCATCTTGACATTTAGACACCAATGGAGGTTTGGGTTGTGGTGGCCCAAGAGAGGGCATTCTTTGAGATAGAGGTAGAAGCCCCCCCCCCCAAAAAAAATTGTAACAAGCTGGGCAGGGGTGGGTGGGTGTGCTCTCGTACGATGCATATGGCCAAGGCTGAGGTGAGGGAGAAGGTTTCGTAAAAAGGCAGAAGGTGTCTCTGGTTAGGGTTAGTGGCACATTCCCTATGGAATGCCTTCCCATCAGATGTCAAAGAGATAAAGAACTACACAACTTTTAGAAGACACCTGAAGGCAGAACTGCATTGTGAAGTTTTTAATGCTTGTTTTATTATGTTTTTATATGGTCCAAAATGTCTGGCGCAACCAAGCCAGATGGGAGGGGTATAAATAGTAAAATTAAATTTATCAAATTAAATATTATTTAGTTGTTAGTAATCTTTCATTTTTAAAGAATAATAACAATGATGTTATTATTTATAACCCACCCATCTGGCTGAGTTGCCCCAGCCACTCATGGAAAGTTATGTGTGCCCCCCTGCCCACCACTCTAGGGCACTGTATACAGAAAACACCATTGGCAGTTGTAGTAGAGGTAGAAATAGAGGCTTAATATTAGGTATTTGGTATTATTTCATATAGTGAACCACCCTGAAACCTATGAGTGAAATAAATATAATACTAAATTAATGAATAGTCCTGTTCCATTTCTTGTTTTTGTTATCATGTGAATAGGTTTTCCAAGTGTGACAGACCAATCCCAGTGCCGTTTCTTTCGGGGCCACTGTGCCCCCTATAACTGCTATGGTGATCGTGTGGTCATCGGAACATGTGCTGAGCAATGGGTTTGCTGCCTGAGGTGAGAACAAGAATCACAAAAAGTAAATAGATCAATGTGTCATTAATGAGTAATGTTTCTTGTGTCAAAAAGAATGTTTGAGTCAAAAATGGTTGTGCTAAAACATTTCTTTTAACATAAACATTTCTATCTCTTTAATACCACTATTCTATCTATTCAAATAAAATCTGCAGTCATTTGTAGAATAGTAAAACAAAAAAAGATAGCACCAACCTATTGTATGACAGAAAATGTAATGATTTAATAAGTGCTTTAATAAACAATATGGAAGAGCATCTATAATGTCCAACTCAGTCTCAGATCTGAAAACTGGCAGCAGAGACCTTGGCGGGGCTGTCACTGTGACTGGCCCAGTTCATAGTGTTTACCTAGTTATTTGACTGCTGAATGACCTAGTCCCTAGCAACCCTGAGATCACTCATTGAGATGATGCTTTTAACTGTCTTTTGTTGGACTGTGCACCAGATTCGGCCAAATCCCAAGACAAGTTGAGTGTATTGAGCAGGATTCATCCTGAGGTTGGGTTGAGAAATGCATTAATCAGGTTAGATGGCCCAGAGGGATCTTGGGATTTTAGGGGACAGGTCACCAGGCAGGTATTGGGCAGAGCTCAAGCAGACCCAATGCTGCCTAGTTCTCCTTCCTTTCTGACATCCCACTCCACAGGATCGATGCCTTTGTGAAACTGATGCAACAGAGGCATATGCTGCTTCACACTGGTTATACACACACACACACAAAGAAAAGAAAAGAAAGGAAAACTCTGAACCGTCTTGTGGTGCTTTGAAAGTCCCAGTCTTTCTCCACTTTTCATTGAATTTTTTTACATGCCGTAAGAAGACACTGTAAAAAATGAGTAACGAAGAAAAAGAACAGCCTAAATAGTAGAGAGTTGCAGAAAGAAATAACAGCAAACTTATATATTAAATTGTCTTTCTCTGACAGACCTGACTTGATTCAAGCGGTCAAACCTCATGGACCCACTGGAAAGCCACCAGGACCCACCAAGAGGCCTCTTACATCTCCTGGGAAACCTAAGCCACCCAAAGCAACACCCAAACCAACACCCAAACCAACACCCAAACCAACACCCAAACCAACACCCTCTCAGCGCAAAACTACCCCTTTAATGAAAAAAAATTAGTTAATATTTTCATTGAAAAAGATCAGCCATACCATCATACATTTTATGTGAAAAGAAAAATAAAATGTAAAGAAAAGAAACAAAAATGCCTACTTAGTTGAAAGGGTAGCTACACTGAATCAAATAACTGATTTTCAGCATCTCCCAGTTGCAAAACTTGACAGATTGGTTTGGTAGCTCTTTGTAAAGGTGGATGATGTGTGGCCTTTGTGTTTCATAAATTTGGTGAATGTTTCCGTTTGTGTGTGTATGAGAGAGAGAGAAAGGGGAAGGGGAGAAAGAAGAGAGGAAAAGGAGGAGGAGGAGGTGTACCCACCCACTTTGGTTTTGCTCTACCCACTTTTGATACTGGCCACCAGTGTAGTGTGTATTCCAGATCCCTATGTGACTAGAGGGATTCGTCCTGTCCTTTCTGTGTTCTTGCTGCATATCTCAGAGGCGCTGCGTAGGTGAAAGTTCTCACTTTGTGCCTTCATTATGGTACCCTGGTACGGAAAGCTCTCTCTCTAAGCTGATGTCATGACCCTGTAATCTAACTATAAACTTCCCTTGTTTATTACCACAGACTAGAAGAATGTTAAGTGCACTCTTATAATCCCTGCGTAAGACATCCCCTATCTATCATAGATTGCCATGCTCCTGTGCTCTCTCTATCTAGTGATGCGTATGTATGTAAACCCCTCATATGTGTATGTAATAATATGACGCTTATACGTAGCCCACGTGTATCCAATCAGCACCAAGCGTATATGCTGCAATGGAGGTAATATACAATAAAAGGGACACTCTTAGCCTCGAGCTATTGAGATGCCTCCCACATGGACACCTTCAACCGTCCGCCAGGTTATTTCCAACCCAACATCTGGTGACCCCGACGTGATCCAGCCACCCCCATATCTTCACTCGACTGGAAAAGTCTCAAGCGCGCTAAATTCGTGAGTATGGGGAAGAATTTGACAAAGTTGCAGAGAGAGCATGCCAAAGAACTGCATTACTTAGTCAGGCAGAGGGTGGTCGGTGTTCATATTAGAATAAAAGATGTTGAAAAATTATTATGTGAAGTGGCCTGCAGATGTCCCTGGCTTCCGGAGGCAGGAACTCTTGAACCCGGGACATGGCAGAAGATCGGGACCTCTCTCTTTAAAGAACCGAGGGCTCCGATTCATTGTCTGCTCACTTGGAAGAGGTCCGTAGAGGCTGTCTCCGATCTGGGTTTCGACCTGGATCAGGAAGGTCAGGCATCTCCGACAGCCCCTGCCATTTCAACCGCAGCAGACAATCCCCCCCCCCCCTTATCCAAACTTCTTACCTCCCTCCCTTCCACCCCCTCCACCCAACCAAAAGCCCCTGCCAACTCAATTGCAACCCCCCCTTTCACCCCTTTCGCCTCAGCATGAAGGCATCCCATCCACTCCTCCTGTTGGGATACTGCCAGGGAGATAAAGTCCATCTTGACTCCACGTCGTCTCCGGACATCCATCAATCTCCCGTAGACACGCAGTATCAGCAATTAGCGACAGGAGCTCCAGAAATAGCTTGCCAAAGATCCAGAGCTCTTGCACACTCTATCAGCAGAGTTCACACAGCAAAAGTTGCACACAGGAGAGCATTATATTGAAGTTTATTCAGCGTTGATCAGAACAAAGAAAAGCCATGACTGCCTGCTAGAGTTTCCGGCAGTGAGAGAGAAACGAAAGCAAAAGACACAACAGAAACATCCTGTGAGACAGGAAATACGCAGGCTGTGACACAAACATCCTGCTCCCTTTTAAGGTGGAACGGAAATATCCTAACATCCTCCCCCTTTCCGTGTAACCTGTAGTACCTGTGGTTCAACCCAATTGCAACCTCTGTACATAAACCTTAAGTTGTTCTCTGTTAACAACCTTCGACAACAGATCAGCAGGAATTTCATTTCCTGCCATGTAGGACACCCGAATAAGTCCTTTCTGAATACACTCTCTTGCACGATGTAACTTAATCTGCAAGTACTTGGTTCTTTGCTTGCCACTCTCTGAGTTCAGCAAAGCCAAACAGGATCTATTGTCTTGATACACTTGTACAGGACATTTCACAGAAACTCTGATGTCCTTAAACAGTTGCACCAACCATTCACAATCCATGAGTGAAAATGACAGAGCATTGAGTTCTGCTTCACAGGAACTTAGGCTCACTGTCGTTTGCTTCTTGCACAGCCAGTCAAACAGACAGTGGTTGTACATGTAGCATACTCCAGAAGTGCTTGTACCATCCGTGGTGTCACTTCCAAAACTTGCATCAGCAAAGATTTCAAGACCTCCAGTCTTCTGACTGGTGAACCTCAGCCTGTAGTGCATAGTCCCTTTCAAATAGCGGGCTATGCGCTTCAGAGCTTTCCAATCCTGAACAGTAGGATTATTAGCATGTCTGCTAAGCAGGTTAGTGCTTACAGCTATGTCAGGTCTTGAGCATCTAGCAATGAAATTCAACTTACCTAGAATGCATCTGTACAGCGTTGTGTCAGAAAACGCTTCAGCAGTACTATCTACCTGGTAACCTGTCACCATCGGTGTGTCTGCTGGGTTTGCATCAACCAAATTCAACCTGGTTAATACATCAGCAATTTTCTGTGTTTGGTGAACCAGAAAATTACCTGCTTGGTCCCTCTCCACCTGCAGAGAAAGATAGTTGGATACCTCACCAAGATCCTTCATGTCAAAGTGCTCCTTCAGCTGAGCTAGGGTGCTTTGGTACAAAGCCTGATTCTTCCAAAACATCAGAAGATCATCAACAAAACATAAACAATACAGTTTGTTTTGCCCCTCCTCCTTGACAAACACACACGGATCAGCCTTGCCCTGGTGAAAACCTAGAGAAAGCAATGTCTCTTTGAGTTTTGTGTTCCAACACCTGGCACTCTGCTTGAGACCATATATGGATTTCCGCAGTTTACAGACCATTCCCTTCTGTATCTGCATTCCATCAGGTGGAAGCATATACAGCTCCTCCCCCAAAATCCCGTACAAAAAAGCTGTATTAATGTCATGATGGGAAACATGCAGTTTCTCCTCCGCAGCTATCTTGAGCATCAGTCGAATGCTCTCATATTTGACGGTGGGTGAGTAGGTCTCGTGGTAATCCTGTCCTGGTACCTGTGAAAAACCTCTGGCAACCAATCTGGCTTTGTGTCTGACAACCTTGCCATTCTGGTCTGTCTTGGCCTTGAAGACCCATTTGCTGCCAACCAGTCTCATTCCTGGGACTACCGGTACCAATTCCCAAGTTTGGTTCCTGTTCAAGGAATCAACTTCAGCCTTCATGGCATCAAGCCAAGGCTCAGCATCTTTAGAGGTTAACTCCTGAACCTCTTTGAAGCTTGAAGGTTCCCATACCTTCTCTGAGCTACTAAGAACAGCAGTTGCTGTCTTAGCAAACTCATCAGCAAATCTCTTTGGAGGTCTGCCCTTGGTCGCCCTTTCAGATCTGCGTACTAGACGCAAGTCTTCTGGACTCATCTCCTCCTTCTTGGGAGAAAAACGACCAATGGTGAACAGTGGTTCTTCCAGTTCATTGTCAGACGCATCAGATGGTCTGACTGAGGCCTTTGCGCTCTTGTAGTCTGCTGTGTCATCACTGTCACTGACACCAGCAGCAGCGCCGCCCACTGAACTGGAATCCGAACTCTGATCATCATCATCATCATCATCCTCAGCTTCCTCAGCTTCCTCAGCTTCCTTAGCATCATCTGCTTTGTTCGCATCACCTTCATCCTCCTCTGGGTAACTCTGGAAAATTCCCACATTTTCCCCCCACTTAGGATTGTACTCAACACTCTTTGTGAACTTAATGGACTTAGAGTCAGTCATCCATACCCTGTATGCTCCTTTGTCATACCCCATGAACAAACCATGTGCCCCACGCTTCCCAAGCTTGTTGCTTTGTGGGGTGTGTACCCACATGTCAGAACCAAAGATTCTCATGTGCTTGACATTTGGTTTCTTACCAAACATCTTCTCGTAGGGAGTACAACCAATAGGTGATGACAGTCTCCGATTAAACGTGTAAACATACGTTGACAGAGACTCCCCCCAAAACTTATCAGGGAGATTGGCATCATGCAACAAGGTTTTCATGCCTTGAAGCAATGTTTGCTTTGCTCGCTCACAAACCTCCCATGGGGATCCAGGACTTGAGAGGCTATGCTGAATTCCCTTCTCAGTCAGGAAAGCTTCAAACTGCTGAGAAGTGAACTCCCCGCCTCGATCAGTAAACAGACAGCCGATGCGTTTACTGTGAACATTCTCCAACCAAGCACAGAATGCCTTGAACCTTGGAAACGCTTGCGATTTCTGCTCGAGCATAAACACATGAATGTACCTGGAAAAGGAATCAATTAGAACCATGAAGTACCTTGCTCCACCCAAAGAGGGCGCAAGAGGACCAACCAGGTCTGCGTGAACAAGCTGGTAGGGTTTGGAAGCCTGCCTGCTAGACTCCTTGCCTTTTGGAGCAACCTTCACCTTGTTCTCTGCACAAGATACACATTTCATGTGAAACTTACAGGGTTTAATGTTCAAACCCTCAACCAGTCCCGGCATCTTGGCCAGCGCCTGCCAAGACATGTGACAAAATCTTCTGTGTGCTTCATGAACACAACCTGCATGAAGAACCTTGTTAGTTTGTGCAACACAACAAGAATCAACATTTGACACAGCAACATTGTCATCATAAGTTATACAGAACAAGCCATCCATAAACTTAGCATGCAAAATGTCCTCTTTGCCTTTCCTAATGACACAGACGTTCCTCTTGAAGGAAACCTGAAAACCACGCCCAATCAGCTGTGGGACACTGAGCAAATTGTTCACAGCATCTGGAACATAAAGTACATTTCTGATGGTCGTGTGCAGACTTGCAAGTTTCACAGTCCCTTCTCCTGCGATCTGCAACGTCCTTCCGTCAGCCAGGTGGACCTCACCATCTTGAGGTTTGAAGGAGATAAACAGATGCTTATCTTTTGCGAGATGGCGGGTGCATCCAGAATCCACAATAAATCGGGGCTGGGCCTTTGGAGCAGCTTTTCTGGCAAGCAAAACCTTGTTTTCCACCGGCGTGGGCTTAAACTGCTTGCCCCCCTGCTCCTGGCCATGAGACTTGCCTTTAGCCTTTGGTGAAGCTGTGCCAGCAAACAAAGCCTTGTTTTCCACTGGCGTGGGCTCTTCACCCCCCTTCTGCTTCTGGCCATCTGCAGGCTTCTGTCTCTGTTTACCTCTGGCCTTCCGGCCTCTGCAAAGGCGATGACCTTGGTTCCCACGAGAAACAGAGCTCTCTGCTGCCGACTCCTTGGCTCCCCCTGGAGGCTGGAATGCTGCTTGGGATGACATCACAGTCAGCTCCCCCTGCAGCTTGCAACCGGTCCCCTGGGCATCCCTGCATCCACTTGCATTCCGGGAAACAGCCAGGACCTCCGATGCAGTCAAACTCTGGGCTGGGATGACTGGCAGATGGGCCAGCTTCAACGCATTCCACATCCCACGAGCAGTGGTGTTGCCAGCTAGTGTGGCAATTTCCTCCAGAGAAACGGACAAGACTATTATGTCAATGGCCCTTGAATCTTGGGTCTTCCATCTCTCTGTCAGAGGAACTGGAGGGGCCTCACTCACAGTATGCCACACTCCAAACTGTTGCAGTAAACCCTGACACCACTCAGCCCAGGTGTCATAATTTTGCCCATTTAGCTTTGGGCACTCAGCAGCTTCAGAAGCAGCTTGAGAAGCTTGGAAAGACTCCATCCCAGCTTTTCACTCTAGCCGAGCCCTTTTCAACTTCAGGGGCTTCTTATCTTGGCTGCCCATAAATCACGAAGCCTTTGGCTTGACTCCCAGGCCAATTAAGCCAGCCGGACATCAAAGGCACTCTGCCGCGGCAACGAAAAGCCTTACTTTCGCTTTCCCACACATACCTCAGCAGTATGTCGCAGTCTTACTCTCCTGTAAGTGCTGTTTATCTGGGCCCGAAACCTTGTTGTTGAGATACTGCCAGGGAGATAAAGTCCATCTTGACTCCACGTCGTCTCCGGACATCCATCAATCTCCCGTAGACACGCAGTATCAGCAATTAGCGACAGGAGCTCCAGAAATAGCTTGCCAAAGATCCAGAGCTCTTGCACACTCTATCAGCAGAGTTCACACAGCAAAAGTTGCACACAGGAGAGCATTATATTGAAGTTTATTCAGCGTTGATCAGAACAAAGAAAAGCCATGACTGCCTGCTAGAGTTTCCGGCAGTGAGAGAGAAACGAAAGCAAAAGACACAACAGAAACATCCTGTGAGACAGGAAATACGCAGGCTGTGACACAAACATCCTGCTCCCTTTTAAGGTGGAACGGAAATATCCTAACACCTCCTCCCCCTCCTCCTCCCCCTCCTCCTTCCCTGCTTTCCCTTCCTTCCCCTCCTCCCCCTCCTCCTCCCCCCTCCTATCCCTTTTTCGCCTGGGAATGTCCCTGCGTCCATAGGGGCCGTACGTGCCGCGTTGTCACAAGCAAGGCAGCAGGGTGACCTCTCTTTAGAGGACCAGGCAAACTGGCCAGGGGAAATGCCATCTGCGTTTCCCATTACCCAAGGTGCAGCCGGTATCTTGCATGAACACTTGCCTTATTCTGTAATGAGAGATTTAAAGAGGGCAATTGCTGGTTCTGGACTGAAATCTTTCTATGTACAAGGAATGTTGGAAGCAATAGCAAGTGGTTATACTATGCTACCTCAGGATTGGAAAGATCTGATGTGCATGCTTTTAACTCCTGCTCAGTATGTGGTTTTTGAAAGTGAATATAAGCATAGTGCTATGGCCATGGCTGATCCACTGCATACAGCCAACCAACTTTTTGGCGCTGGCCCATATGAGACCATAACAACACAGGCAACGTTGACAAATGTACATTTCAGTCGCACTGCAACCTGCGTGCAACGTGCCTTCAAAAAGGCCCCTGTTTCAGGCCAACCCATGAGTTCTTTTGTGAACATAAAACAACAACATTCGGAGCCTTACCATCAATTCATAGATCGCTTGAAAGAGGCAATCACCAGGCAGATTGATAACACTACGGCTCAAACTGAATTGACAAAAAAAAAAAGGCTTTTGAAAATGCAAATACAGACTGCAAAACTGCCTTGCAGTCCGTCATACGCCGCTCTAAATATGAACTGGCTGATATGATCCAAGCTTGCACAGAGGTTGGGAGCCAGAGTCATGCTATGTCCCTGCTTGCAAATGCGATTCAATCTAATAGCAGGCCCACAGGCAATTGCTTTAACTGCAAACGCCCAGGCCATTTTGCTAAGCAATGCAGAGCCCCTGGCGGGGGGGGGGGGGGGCACACAAGAATGCTGATACCAACAAGGCTAGACCTTCCAAAAAATGCCCTAAGTGTGGAAAAGGCTACCATTGGGCAAACCAATGCAGGAGTTTGGGAAACTCCCAGGAGGCCCTGCTCTCGGGCCAGGAGAATTAGAGAGCCCTCTGCCTTTAGTTCTCACTACTGAAAAGTTTTCTAAAGGTACACCATCTGATTCTACTATTGCAAAATTTTCTAAAGAAAAGTCCTCTGACTTCACCATTGAATTAATCAATCAGGAAGACAAAGAGGCTGTTTTACCTGGTGAAGTTGTGCTTATGCCCACCCAATTGGCGGGTCCCCTGCCATCTAAGGTCGCAGGTATAATTTTACCCAAGCTTTCCGCGGCCAAAGAAGGCATCATGGTTATCCCAGCAGTGTTAGACCCAGATTATGTGGGCACTGTCATGGTTTTTTCAGCTCTCCTATCCCACTCTTGGTTTCAAGTTTGTTCTAAGCAGAAAAGGTACAAGGAAGTCTTTAAGGAGAGAATCTGTGCAGGTGCCTTGTCATCACAGAAATAAACTCCTAATGACAGAGTTTAAGTAGTGTGGAATAATCCCTATCCTCTATTCATAATCAGCACTTTGAATTGATTAATAGAAGCACAGTGTTCCATCCCACTAAGTCAAACTCACAGTACACCCACTGAGGTGAGCAAGCATGCCTTGCTTAGGTCTATAATTTTTAATGAAGGCTGAGGGCCTTCTGGCAGTTCCCTCACTGAGAAAAACGAAGTTACAGGGAACCAGGCAGAGGGCCGTCTCGGTAGTCAAAGAGAAAAACAACTACCAGACTTTTAGAAGACATTTGAAGGCACCCCTGTTTAGGGAAGTTTTTAATGTTTGATTTTATTTTATTTTTGTATTTTTAATATTTGTTGGAAGCTCCCCAGAGTGGCTGGGGAATAAATAAATTATTTATTATTATTATTATTATTATTATTATTATTATTATTATTATTATTAGAGTAAAACTTAGATGACTACAATCCAGACGTTTGTGTTCTCATGGCCTGCTTTCCTTTGGACCACATCAGCAAGACCCTCAGCAGGGTATTGTCATCTGGACAGCCCAGGACCTCCATATACAAGGCCCAGACTAGAGAAGTCACTTAATCTGTGCTGGTACCATGGGTTACTCAAGAGGTGAGGTCCAAGGCCAGTCCATGGTCAAAGGTGCAACGTGAAGGCAGTCTGTAGCAGTTGAAGCTGGGTGCAGGGCAGGGAGTCGAATGAAGTCAGGGACAGGCAGGGAGCCAGGGCAGGTCAGGAGTTCAGGCAGGTACTAGCAACCAACAATGTTGCTCCCGCAACCTGGGGCTGGCCGGCTTTTATCTTCCCCGAGGCATAGGGCAACCCCGATCCTCTGGTGACTCGCCTCTCCTGGCCTGAAGGCAAGCACTCCTCCTGCGGGAACTTAGTTCCCTCCACCTCTCTGCCCTGAGCCTCTGTAGCTTAGGAGAGGCTGGAGGGTTACCGGACCCAGAGGCAACGTCAGCTTCCTCTGACGGGGCTGAGAGTGGAGCACCTGCAGGCAATGGGTCCTCCATCACCTCAGGAGCCAGAGCAGACTCAGCTGATGCCTGCACCTAAGGATCCAGCACAGGTGAGGGCCCTTCAGGCTCATGCCCCAGCCCCGGCTCAGCTGCTTCTGGAGGCGGGGACTCCTGTACAGGCTGGGATCCCTCAGGTTCAGCATCCAAGTCTGAATCCCAGGCCATCACATAATTGCTGATAATGCAACAAAAGCAACATGTCAGGCAGCAGTTATGTGTTACAGGTCTCTGCAGCCACAGTGGGTGCTGTGATTCTCTGGTGGTTTGGTTCTCTCTTTTGATCCAAGTAAGTTCTTCCATCACCTCTAGACAAAAGGCAAGCCATCCTAATTCACACTTTCTGAATTCACACAGCAGTTATCCAGGCAAGTAATGGGTACAATTGGTTGCCAGTTCATTTCCGGAGCCATTTTTGTTTTGGGCGCCCTGTGGAATGCCCCCCCCATCAGATGTCAAGGAAATAAAAAACTATCTGACTTTTAGAAGACCTCCAAGGCAACCCTGTATCAGGAAATTTTAAATGTCTAATGTTTTGCAATTTTTTAATGTGCTGTGGGTTGCTCAGAGTGGCTGGTGAAACCCAGCCTAGAAGGGTGAGGATAATAATAATAATAATAATAATAATAATAATAATAATAAAAAATAATTATATTTTATTCTTACCCATAACCTGTTGGAGTTTTTTACTACCAAAAACACCTTATGTGGGTCTGGCATGTTTCCCAAATCACCAGGCACTGAATTAGCAGGTGTACACACAGCCTTCAGCATGAAGGAGTCCCAAGACAGACATGGAGTAGCAAATCACAGAAACTATTAGGTACACTCAGAATGGTTTGACTGTCATTTGAGCTTAGTGGTTACAGAAAACTATTTACAAGCTTCTCGGAGAAGGTTCCCCTAACTGTTGCAGACCTTACCCTGGTTGGTTGCAGACCTTGCCCCCCACCCCACATCCTTTCAGTCCAAACTAAACAGTCCCTGAGTACAGTCCAGTAAGCTGTGCATGTGTGGAAAACAGTTCTCACAGGGATGACCTTGCACCTGAGATAAACAATCCAGCATTCTGGCAACTTCTGGAACTTTCACGAACTTTATGTAACTTGTTTCAGGGAATGAATGACACTCACTCCAACATTCTAAGTCCTCATGTCATGTCAGTGTTTAAAAATCTAAATGATCTAGGCCCCACATGTTAGGAAGACTTCATTCTTCCCTACCAACCTTCTCATGTCTTATGATCAGTGGAGGGGGTCCTCTTGTTAGTTCTGCTGTCCTCCAAAATGTGGATGTCGGTGGCCCGGGAGAGGGCACTCTCTGATGCATTGCGGAATCCCCTGTGAGCACTCCAACTGGAGAACAGCCTTTGCCAAAGGCGTCATGGACTTTGAAGATGCTCAATCTCAGGACAAAAGGGAGAAACAAGCTACGGGGAAGACACATTTGGCAAACCCTCACTGTGATCAGCTCCCATCCGGAAACCTTTGTGTCCCTTCCCCTTCCATGGAAGGACGTGTGGATCCAAAATTGGCCTCCACAGTCACCTACGGACTCTCTGTTAAGACTGTGTTCATGGAAGACAATCTTACGCGGATATGACTGATCGCCAGAGGAGAACGGGAAGAAGCATTCTATATTAGATGGGCTGCCTTCAGATGTCTTCTAAATGTCAGATAGTTGTTTATTTCTTTGACCCTAACCCTCTGTCTGGTTCCCTTTAACTTCACTTTTCACAGTGAGGGAACTGCCAGAAGGCCCTTGGCGCTGGACCTCAGTGTCCAAGTTGAACAATGGGGGTGGAGGTGCTCCTTCAGGTATACTGGGCCAAGGCCATTTAGGGCTTTAAAGGTCAGCACCAACACTTTGAATTGTGCTCGGAAACATACTGGGAGCCAATGTAGGTCTTCCAAGACCAGTTATATGGTCTTGGCGGCCGCTCCCAGTCATCAGTCTAACTGCCGCATTCTGGATTAGTTGTAGTTTCCAGATCACCTTCAAAGATAGCCCCCCATAGAGCGTGTTGCAGTAGTCCAAGCAAGAGATAAGCAGAGCATGCACCACTCTGGCAAGACAGTCCACAGGCAGGTAGGGTCTCAGCCTGCATACCAGATGGAGCTGGCTACCCTGGAAACAGAATTGACCTGCACCTCTATGGGCAGCCGTGAGTACAAAATGAAGAAGAAGAAGAGTTTGGATTTAATATCCCGCCTTTCACTCCCTTTAAGGAGTCTCAAAGCGGCTAACAATCTCCTTTCCCCATTCGTCCCCCACAACAAACAGTCTGTGAGGTGAGTGGGGCTGAGAGACTTCAAAGAAGTGTGACTGGCCCAAGGTCACCCAGCAGCTGCATGTGGAGGAGCGGAGACGTGAACCCAGTTCCCCAGATTAGGAGACTACCGCTCTTAACCACTACACCACACTGGCGTAGTGCTCCGGCTCCCTCAGGGGCACAGTTGCCCCAGTCAGGACCAGGGAGAAGACAGAACCCTGAGCACCCCACATGTGAGAGGCCAGGGGTCTGAACACTCATCCCCCAACACCACTTTCTGGACACAGCCCAGGAGGAAGGAGCGAAACCACTGTATAACAGTGCTATTTTTATTTTGAACTCTTGCTCTGATCAGCCCCAACCATAATAGCCAATGGTCATGGATAATTAGAAGTGGAGTCCAGCAATCACAGCAGGTCTATAAGTTTGCCACCCCTGCTTTAGCGCCAAGTGGCTCAATTCCAGGTCAATTCCAAGTCTCATTGGTTTTGAGATAGGAATGGTCTGTACACAATCCTCGGCATCTAGGATGAAATCTGTACTATACAACCAAATAACCTTTTAAATAGTAATCGATAGAACAGATGGTTCAGATGCACTCCATTACAACTCCAGTTATTTAAATCCAACTCCTATGCCCCTCATGAAGAGTTCTGCACATTGTGCTCTTTCATTTCAGAGCAATCGGCCATCACAATTTCACTTACGTAACAGAACATCCATAACATTATTCTCCTATAGTCCAGGAAGAAAATCTCATGACCTTTCTGCATTATACTCTGCATGCAAAACAAATGGTCTTCCATCCTGGCTCCCACCCAAAACACATAGAGGCTCTTAGTTGTAAATAAGAAAGAGCTCTTTATGCAGGTTGAGCAGCAGACAACACTGCCGCCAGGACATGTGGCAAAACTACCAAATTGGCATATGGTAAAACTACCAAAATTCAGCACCCCTGCATCTCTTGAGCTTCATTCTAAATCATAGTTTTGGTGTTCATGGCAGCATTGCCCCTTCCCTATCTGGAAACAATATGCTTATATCTCTTGTTATAAAAAGAAATCATTAAATTGATCTAACCTAATCAACCCACCTTTATAGTTTAGTTAAACAAGTTCTGTTCACAGTAAATGTTGCGCCCAGTAGTGAGCCAAACACCTATATATGTGTTTTCAAGCTGGGAACTGGACTCCTAACATCCTGACATTTTAATGTATTTTTAATCTTTGTTGGAAGCTGCCCAGAGTGGCTGGGGAAACCCAGCCAGATGGGAGGGGTGCAAAAAATAAATTATTATTATTATTATTATTAATATTAATTATACTTTTTCACATCACACCAATATTCAAACTCCCTTTCAAAACTCCCATCCAATCACCATTCTCTTCCAACTCACCTTCAGCCTCCCATTCTATCCTTCCCATTAATTTATCTAGTACAGTGGTACCTTGGGATGCGAACGGGATCCGTTCCGGAGCCCCGTCCGCATCCTGAAGCGAACGCAACTCACGTCCAGGCATCTGCATGTGCGTGGGTCACGTTCCGCCGCTTCCGCGCATGCACGTGACATCATTTTGACCGTCTGCGCATGCACGCACAGCAAAACCCGGAAGTAACGTGCTCCGTTACTTCCGGGTTGCCATGGAATGCAACCCGAAAATACTTAACTTGAAGCACATTTATCCTGAGATATGGCTGCATATTTACTTACACAACCATACATTGTCAAATATACATAATGTTATATTATGAACTTCAGTACTTCACAGAATACACAAGATAATTAGAGTCAACATGGTTGAACTCCAGGTTTGCACATCCTTCCCCAGAGAGGTTAAAGAGAATTGCTCAAGGACCAACAGAATTCCACAGCAACACGGAATGATTCATCTGTTTGATTTTAGCCCCTTGGGTATCGAAGAAAGGGGAGGAGCCTCAGCCCTTGGGGAAGGTGATTGGGCAAGATGTAACATAGCTGCAGAGGGAAATAAAATCTATGGAGTGCTTATAAAGAGAAACAGTTTGTACTTTGGGCTGATATGCTCTGAGAAAAGTCTGGTTGAGCTTCTCCAGCGAAGACTGGAATACTGGGAAACAGGTGAGTGGGTGGGTGTGATTTTGATGCTTCTCTGGATTTTCCAGAGGTATGGAGGAAGGTTTGAGAGCTTCATGCATTTTGTTGTTGCTGGTGGTGATGCTAAAAGCCTGAAACAGGTCACTATGAAGTTACGTCTTCATAAGGATGGAGGAGTAACCCAGATTATATGAATTTATGCATGAATTTTGGCTGTCCCAATCCAGGTGATCTTTGCATGCGTAAGATTGCCCCTTCCATCATGCACCCACTTATGTCTGCACTGTTAGTCAGTGTTCTTTTTAAAGGCCAACTAATTATATACAAAATTAAATGCATAATATCTATCATCTATCTATCTATATCTATCACTATCTATCATCTATCTATCTTATCTGTCTATCATCTATCTATCTAAACATCCAAGATTTGTCTGCATTTTCAGCAGAAAAAAAGCAAACTTGGGATAATCTTGACATGGAGGTTTCCTTTGTGAGTCGAGGACCCTCCACCTGCTTGGGGATAAATAAGACACCAGATACATTTATTTCAAGTTAATGGGCTAAATAAGGCCACAACTTTATTGATTACAGCATGTGAGAGGTGTTGGCTTAGGCATTGGATCAGCAATCAACATATGACCCCACCCCGCACAGTGGGGAGTCATTTGAAGGTTAACACCCAGTGGGAGGAGCTTGTTGATGCAAATACAACTGGAAGCTTCCTCTGAAGTCACTGGGGGTTGTGCCATGGCCCTAACCACCAGCAGGGCATTGGACAGGATCCACGACCTCCGGATTCCTTTAACCAAATACCCAGCAAGGGCCTCCAAGGGTAGGTGATGGCTATGACCTGCTCTCCAGCACACAACAGATGTTCCAGTGCCTAACCGTCAATACCTGAAAAGTTGTGACAATTTGCTACAAGGTAGGCAAAAAAAACCAAGAGGCTGGTGCCAATTTGCCAAAAGGAAAAAAAATCCTACCAGGCCCCCTGGTCAACCAGGGCAACCAACCACGGTCCATAGCAAGGTCAAAAGCATGAATTATGACCTAAGGGAGGGTGGGCGGGTGATCCGAAGGCACCAGGCAGCAGAGTGAGGACATGAGGCTGCCATGTCCACTTGAATGTGGCTCAAACCCTGCCCACAACCCAGCCCTACAGTGATGCAGGGGGCTGACCACGCCCCCCTGCTAGCACGGGGCCGGTTCCCGCTCACAACACCTCCCCTCGGTGAAGAGGAGAGGCTTTCTTTTCTTTTAAAATCCATCCTTATGGTTTGAACAGCAATCTGCAGAGTGATATAAACTAAATGACACAGAAATACAATGTCTGGTTTCCCCCTTGGTTTCCAGTTCCTAGGCGTTCTCAACAGAACATCAGCCTTTGATCTGCCACAACTATGAAGACCTGGTACCTTCCTGCTCTTGTTCTTCTCCTTGTCTCGGTGCTCTTTTTTGACCCAAGTAAGTTCTTCCGTCACCTCTAGACAAAAGTACAACCTTCCTAATTCACACTTTCTGAATTTGTACAGATTTGGTTCTTGAAATCTCAGGGTCTGAGATGGTTCTGACCTAGCAGCCCTTATAATAACAGCTGCATTATCTTCTTCCAGGCTTCCTGCCACCTCTTCCTTTCTGGGTTCCCACATATATCATTGTGGATCTTTTAAAATAAAGAATGGAGAAAATGGGTTAGCATTTAACTCAAGCTGGCATATTTATTTTTATTTGGCATGCTTCCCAATTGGCAGCTGCAGTACGATTAGAAATGTTGGCTTAGAAATGAAATATTTTGGTATTTTCCTAGTCCTGCTCCATTTCTTATTTTTCTTCTCATATGCATAGGTTTTGCTGAGCAAGCAAGTGAAAAATTGTGCCATAGCTTGAAGGGCTATTGTGAGAAGGAACAGAGGTGCCGACCCAAATACGTGGCTTATGGTATCTGTAATGAGAAGATGACTTGCTGCATAAGGTAAGAACAGTGACTTCAAAAAATAAATAAATAAATAAATAAATAAATAGGACATTAATGTGCAATGTCAAAGAACTGATGCTTTTGAGTTATGGTGCTGGAGGAAACTCTTGAGAGTCCCATGGACTGCAAGAAGATCAAACCTATCCATTCTGAAGGAAATCAGCCCTGAGTGCTCACTGGAAGGACAGATCCTGAAGCTGAGGCTCCAATACTTTGGCCACCTCATGAGAAGAGAAGACTCCCTGGAAAAGACCCTGATGTTGGGAAAAATGGAGGGCACAAGGAGAAGGGGACGACAGAGGATGAGATGGCTGGACAGTGTTCTCGAAGCTACAAACATGAGTTTGACCAAACTGCGGGAGGCAGTGGAAGACAGGAGTGCCTGGTGTGCTCTGGTCCAGGGGGTCACAAAGAGTTGGGCACGACTAAACAACAACAACAATGTACAATGTTTTACAGGTCTTAAAGCAAATCCGAAACGGTAGGGCTAAAACTTTCATTTGAATCTTCTTCTTTTGCTTGTGAGCAACCCATAGGGCTCTGGTTCAGCCCACATGAAAACTGACAGGCCTGTCGTCTAATCCAGAATTACTCCTCTTATGTGCTATATTTCAATCCAATTCAAGAATTCCAGTGGGGAATCGGTCCTTCCCATCCTCCCATCAGCATACATGAGATATCTGTTATGACGAAGTAGACTCACTTCATTAGACTGTAGAGAGAGTACCTTGAGTGCTGGAAGGGCAGAAACAAACCTCCATGGGATGCTTCCTCACTCAACCCTTGGACTCTGCACCTGAATCAGTGGAACCTTTCTACAAACAATAGATCTGGAATATAATAGAGGTACATGTTAGGAAACTGTGTACATGCAACTACTCACACAGAGTCAATTAAGGTTTGGCAGATAGCCAAAAGGTCATGTGAAGGAGTAAGTCTGCCTGGTGATTCAGAGGCATGGAGACAGCTCCATGACTGGTCAAGCTCTCTCAAGGGAGTGATAATTAATGACCTACTAACTGGAATGTGTTAGTTCAGAGTTCAGTGTTCAGTGTTCTGTGTGTCAGTGTAGGAGTTGAGAGTTGTGTGAGAGAGAGCTAGCTAAAGATCCGTGTTCTGTTCCTGTAAATAGTCCACTGCATATAATAAACACCTAAATACAAGTTACTGGTTCCTGCTTCGTTTACCCTGTCTGCAGCCAAGTCGCCAATTGCTTCCATGGATTCTGCGTTTACTCTGCTAGGTCTGGCTAAGGTCCTGCAACTAGTCAGAAAGTTGTGAAACACCAACAGGTTTTGCCAATAGTACACCTGTAATTGGGCCCGCCAATCTTCCTGGCTTTGGAGAACATTGATGTAGATGGTATCTACATTGTTCATAAAGAGGTAAAATTTCTGTCCAAAGTGAACCCAATCTCCCTTTGCCATATATTCAGAAGGAGAGGAAGAGCACAGGATCTTGTATTGATGAGGAGTATTGAAACCGATTTGGGGAAAATTAACTGGTGACAGACCACAGCAGATCTTCATTGAACAAGCAGATCTTCATTGAACAAGGGTTTGGAATAGTTGACCTCCAATGTACTTTCCAGCTCTATGATTCAATTATTATTTTTTCCCCTTCTTCTTCCTCTGGCACCTGATGTCCTTTTTGCTCTATGGCTCTTATCTTCTCTCAACAGCCAAAAGGATATGAAATTCGGAAAGCATCAACATGCCGGAAGTCCTCATAAAGGTCCCGTAAAGTCTGATAGCCCCAACAAACATCTGCATGTCGAGCCCGCCATGGTGAAAACTCACAGGCATTGAAAGAAATAATTGAGCCTCCTATGGAAAAAAGGTCTGTTGTTCTGTTACACATTTTACTTGAAATAAAGCATAAAAACAAAACAAAAGAGAAACCCTACTTAGTCAAAGGGCAGTTATGCTGAACCAAATCACTGATTCAAATCGCTTCAAATCACTGCATCTCACAGAAAATGGGCTGCCAGTTGCAAAACTTGTTAGATTGGTAATTAGGGTTGCCATGTCCTCTTTTTCCAGAACACGTCCTCTTTTTCAGGGGTAACCTTTCTGTCCAGGTAGATTTTAAAAATTTGCCAAAATGTCTCTGCATATATTTTCTGGATGAAACATAGACATAACTGGTAGTTCAAGACTTGCTTTCCTCTTTTCTTCTCCTGCCCCCCTCAGCAATATATCATAGCATCTATAGCCTACGTATACTAGGGGGTATTTAAAATGAGAGTCGTCATAGCATCCTCTTTTTTTGCACTTCAGAATATGGCAGCCCTAGTTTAGAAGAGCTGTCAGGATGTGTAGAGGTGTGTGGTGTGTTTGAGGAATCTGGTTATGTTATGGTTACCAGATTTTTTTCAATGAATATGGGGACACTTTTTGAAGCTGAATAGCAACAGGGAGTCAGTAGTGGGGATGGTGAGGCAAAGGACCCTGGGCCCAAGCACACATGCATATTGTATAAAGGTGCTGCAAAGCCCTTCTTTCACACCCTGTGAAACATAAATGCACAGGTTTTTAAAAACTGAGCAATGGTGCGCTGCGCTCCCGTGACTCCCGTATTACGATATAGAAGCAATGCAGCTGCAAGCTGCAAGCTTGAAAACATCACATGATGGAATGTTGGGACTGTTCCGTGGGATACAGAGGGACAGTCAATTCACAGTGCGAAGCACCGGAATTAGCTCAGAGTGTAATATGAGCTCTTCCTCTTGTTCCTATACAGGAAGTACAGGATGTGTCTCTCACTCGACTGCTGGAGCTTGAAGACAGCAGTCATGTTTTTTGTAACGTTGCAAAGACAGAAATAAAGGCATGTAAATACATTTCTGTCTATCTCTTTCCCCTGCCGGGGGGGCAGGAAAGGGGGGGGTGTTCTTCTCACGCTGAGAAGAATCGCCTATCGCGACCTAGCCTGGATCTTGCTGGGGAATGCATCAGGGAGGTCAACAGGAGATCAAGCCGGGTGCCTGGAGAGTTGCCAGTTACTACTGATATAGGCTTGAATTCAAACATCCCGTACCTTCCCCAATCAGTCAAAACAAAGAGAGAAGGGGGAAAAGATCTGTACCACTGGTACATTTGGAAGTGGCGGCAGCAGTGGCAGTCAGCAGCCCGGAGCCAGCCTGGTAGCGCAGTTGGCTCTGGCTGGCTTCAGGAGCGCACGCCATTTTTCCTCTCCGGAAGTCCCCATATGATGGGTCGTGCACAAGACACATCATATGGGGACTTCTGGAGAGGAAAAATGGTGGGCACTACGGCAGCTCGCAGCTCCTGAAGCCAGCCAGAGCCAACTGCGCTACCTGGCTGGCTCCAGGCTGCTGAGGCTGCCGCTGCCACGTTTCCCGGGGGCAGATTTGCAAATCTGGGGACATTCCAGGGACAGAATTTGTCCAGGGACAGATTTGAAAATCTGGGGACTGTCCCCGGGAACCAGGGACATCTGGTAACCCTAGTGTATGTTTGTCTGTGAGAAAGCAAAGGGAGAAGGGAGAAAAAAGGGAAAGGAATATAAAGGTGCTGGAGCCATTCACTTTCAGGCATTTTACTCACTCGCCACCAGCTTTGGCCACAAACATGCATGTGGCCCCTGATCACTTCCCCCGAAGAAAAATACTAGCCTCAAACTCTAACAGGTAGACCGCCCTTGATTTGAAGCCTTTGTGCATATTGAATCTGGGAAAGAACGGCTTGCATAATCCATACCCTCCAATACAAAGCGGCTCAAAACAGGGATCCCAGCTTCTGGGGCCACACTCCTGTGTGCGTCATGTGACCTGCATGAGACCGCGGTCCCCCCAAAACCACTTTTTTGGGTGCAGGGCCCCCAAACAAGTGTTTTAGCCTGCCATGCAAGATTGTTGCCCCCCCCCCCCCAAAAGCATTTTTTTCAGGCTGAGAGTGTGGCCCAAAATTGTGGTAGCAATTTGGGACACCGTCCTCTTGCACAGGAAAAATGGGATGTCCCTTTTTTCCAGAACAGTTGCCGTGTATGCACAATCTTAAAATAGCTATAAAACCTATCCTTAGGAACCTGAAGGGGCAGGATTTGCTTATTGGCTAGGCCTGGGTTGCAACGGGTTTAAGGAGTCTAAACCTGCTATGGCAATGTAGAATGTTTCTTTACAAATTCACAACCACAAATAGGAGCTTGGTCATAATGGTTTATGATTGGCCAATCCCAAATAGCCCAGGTTTCAGAATTTGTTCTAAGCAGGGTGCAATGAAGGCCACAAGGAAAAGAAATTAAACAATGCTGTTCATGGGGATGGAATGCAGCAGCAGAAAGTCAGGATGGTTTTTTCCTTCTATTTGACAATATTTTTGATCTCCACACTTCTCAGTTTTGCCTTTGATTGAATGAAAGAAAGCTGATATCTACTGAAACTCAGATTGAGGAATCACCAACTCCAGCTTGAATGTCTCTTTGAAATAGCTTTTTCAGCAGCTGAAGGACCCCCAAAGCATATTTGCTGTGAAAATAATAATAATAATAATAATAAGAAGAAGAAGAAGAAGAAGAAGAAGAAGAAGAAGAAGAAGAAGAAGAAGTTGTTCAAGGGGAAAGTATTTATTGTGTCACCTTTTACATTTGAAAAGGGCAAGACAAAGTTGCATGATTATCCCTAACACATTTTAAAACATAGGTTTATGAGCCATCAAAGGTCAAATCTAAAAATGTACATGTCCTGAGAAATGTTCAATAAAATGCTGGTGAATTTTCAGGAGGATGGCTTTTTGTTTGTTAGTTTGAAAGAAGGGGAAAATGCTGCAAAAAGGTGTTGAAATGAATTTGAAAATGGATACATAAGAAACTGGAAGAGACTGAAATCAGCAGCCTTCTCAAACCCTGGTTAACATAGCAGTATTAGCATA
The DNA here is from genome assembly GCF_965153285.1 of Podarcis tiliguerta. Lineage (NCBI taxonomy): Eukaryota > Metazoa > Chordata > Lepidosauria > Squamata > Lacertidae > Podarcis > Podarcis tiliguerta. The sequence continues at coordinate 6,995,464 of NC_139536.1, read as the reverse complement.
CTGCAGCCAAGCTGTACACACCAAACCTCACGGAGAACGCAAACCATTAATTGCGCAGAGAGAATGGAGTGTCTAACTCAGGCATCCTCAATCTGCGGCCCTCCAGATGTTTTGGCCTACAACTCCCATGATGCTTAGCTAACAGGACCAGTGGTCAGGAATGATGGGAATTGTAGTCCAAAATACCTGGAGGGCCGAAGGTTGGGGATGCCTGGTCTAACTTAATTCACTTCAGTACTACATTTATAAAATTGTTGGGCAATGCGGGAATGTAATTTTTTTTAAGGCAAAACGTTGTTGACGAGATATGGTTAAGTGGAGGAAATGTCAAGCAGTTTTCTTGGCTTCTAACTAAAAGCAGCTCTGATCCAAAGTACACAATGATATAGGTGGGCAGCCATGATTCAAAGCACACAGTAGTATTGGTGCGCATCAGAAAGGGACAGGGTAGGAGGAAGGATGAAAGAATAAAGAGGTCTCAGTGTAACCATTTGCCCAGGGACCCAACTTTTCTAAGGTTGGTTTTGTGCATAGCTCATCTGACCAGTTATTTCTAAAAGGGAGCGGCAGCAAGGCAAAGACATGAAAGCACAGGTTATATGGAATTTGAGATTATGAAAAAGCAATGTTTGTCTGCAACATTATATCCCAATAAGAAAAACTATGGAAGAAAGCAGTCAAATATTGCGCTGGTCACATGGCTACCTGAAGGAGCGTCTCCACCCCCATCGTTCTGCCCGGACACTGAGGTCCAGCGCCAAGGGCCTTCTGGCGGTTCCCTCACTGGGAGAAGTCAAGTTACAGGGAAACAGGCAGAAGGCCTTCTCGGTAGTGGCACCTGCCCTGTGGAACGCCCTCCCACCAGATGCCAAAGAGAAAAACAATGTACAGTGGTACCTCAGGTTACAGACACTTCAGGTTATACACTCCACTAACCCAGAAATAGTACCTCAGGTTAAGACCTTTGCTTCAGGATGAGAACAGAAATCGCAGCGTGGCGGTGCGGCAGCAGCAGGAGGCCCCATTAGCTAAAGTGGTGCTTCAGGTTAAGAACAGTTTCAGGTTAAGAACGGACCTCCAGAACGAATTAAGTTCTTAACCTGAGGTACAACTGTATCATACTTTTAGAAGACATCTGAAACAGCCCTGCTTAGGGAAGTTTTCAATGTTTGATGCTGTATTGTTTTTAATATTTGGTTGGAAGCTGCCCAGAGTGGCTGGGAAAACCCAGCCAGATGGGTAGGGTATAAATAAATTATTATTATTATTATTATTATTATTATTATTATTATTATTATTCCGGGCAGCATTAACCCAACTGCCGCAATCATGAATTATGACGACTCTTCTGCAAAAAGGCGTTGAAATGAATTTGAAAATGGAGATATGAGAAACTGGAGGAAACTGAAATCAGCAGCCTTCTCAAACCCTGGTTAACATAACTGCATTAGCATATTGCAGCCAAGCTGTACACACCAAACCTCACTGAAAATGCAAACCATTAATTGCACAGAGAGAATGGAGTATCTTACTTAATTCACTTCAGTGCTACATTTCTGAAATAGTTGGTTTTCTTATTCCAGTTATTTACTGAACAGCTAGTGGACATCACTACATATGAGCAAAGGCATCTGGGAAGTTCTGGAGGTTTCAGTATATTCTCTCTCTTCTTCAATAAAAAGAAATTTATCTCACCCTCCATAGCAGGCAAAAGGTGGATCTCATCTGAAGGACTACATTACCTGTGGTTATTAGAATATTGAGCTTTGAGAACAGTATTGTTTGTTTGTTTGTTTGGTTGGTTGGTTGATACACCATGATCTCTCATGGGTTCTAAAGAGCTTAAATCACACACACACAACCAATGTATGCCTGTGACTCCTGCTTCTCTGCTCTTTTTCTGAGCTTCCCATTAATTCATGACTGGCTGCTCTGGAGGAAACTGAGTGCTGGACATCATGGACCCTGAATTGGGTTCAGGAAAGGCCATTAAATACCTTGCTGTGCTTTCTTAATTGCCCAGGAGTCAAGAAGAAGAAGATTGCATTGTACGTACTGTAGCCAAGATATAATCTTTACAAACAAAGATGTTTTGCTTCATGAAGTGGCGGGGGCGGGGAATGAATTGGTCTCTGAAGGCAATGTGGGTCTCAGGATGCAACCATTTTTATTTTTATTTAAATGGTTGCAATTGAGTGAAATAACTTCTTAGAACTTCTTATGTTAAATCCAATGTGTGTTTTCCCAGGAAGCTTGACATTGTGTGCATAGGACTTCCAATTAATTTAGCACATGGGAAATCTCCAAAGCTGAGAACAGCCTATGCTGTTGCAAGTCCACAGTTTCCTGGACTTTGAGGCCAATCTCTAGGACCCATCAGTAGAACTTTATCCTTCACGTTGAGATGAATACAGTAATAACCTGAGGCAAATAGTGCAAGCTGTTATAGCAGGCATGTCCAAGAGGTCGATTGTGATCTACTGGTCAATCCTGGTTGATCTTTGGACCTTCTGCGATCCACTACAACCCCCCCCCCAAGAAGCTCAATAATTTAAGCTCCCTAAATAGATCACTGCCAGTTTTTTAATACTGTGAGTAGATCGCAGTCTCTTGGGAGTTGGACATGCCTGTTTTATAGCATCTCATGTGCTCTCTGCAGAAACTGAAGAGATATCAGTGTCAAAATGAGCGAATGTTGCAGTTGTGCCATCCTGTGAAGGGGTCGTTCTTGCCTGTAGCACTTGTGAGAGCTTCAGAATTGATCTTTATGCCTCAGGCAGGGAGCGCCAATCCTCTGTGGAGATTTGGATCATGTGGTTCCAGAGGGAAGGCTGTAACTGCTGTGAAGTAGCTATAAAAAGGATGCACTCGAGGGATTGGATTTTAGCAGAGTGAGAACTTCGCTGCCATTTCCCTCCAAGACCCCTTGCACCTGAGGAAGAGTCACACTGATCGAGAATTGTAGTGAAACTGGTGAGTGAAGGGAATTTGAGTAGATCTTCTCCTTTTTATAACAGCAGATTTTCACCCATAATTTCATGGGCTGGTTTGGGGCTGGGCTATTTTGACTTCCTTGGGCAGAGGCAGATTTAGGGGCATGTGACTGGTTTACCTGCACTGGGCCCCGGACCAAGAGGGTGCCACAGGGGACACTGTAGCAATGATGAGCAAGTGGCAATGGAAAGCAAGTGGCGGGAGGTGGGGCATGAATGTTGCACAGGGCGCTGCTGAAACTATAAAGCCCAAAGCCCACTACTGCATTGGGGGTGCAGTCATGCAGTTTTTGCTAATGAAACCTCAAATAGGGGCCCCTATTTCCAAGGGCAGGGAATGGAGTACAATAAAAGTACCATATTTTTTGCTCTATAAGACTCGCTTTTTCCCTCCTAAAAAGTAAGGGGAAATGTGTGTGCGTCTTATGGAGTGAATCCAGGCTGCGCAGCTATCACAGAAGCCAGAACAACAAGAGGGATTGCTGCTTTCACTGCGCAGTGATCCCTCTTGCTGTTCTGACTTCTGAGATTCAGAATATTTTTTTTCTTGTTTTCCTATTCCAAAAACTAGATACGTCTTGTGGTATGGTGCATCTTATAGAGCGAAAAATACGGTAAATGCTATTCAAGTTAGAGCCTCATCTTTCCCCCAAAATTCATGGGTGGTGGAATTTGGGAGGCTCTTTCACAACCTTTCAGGAGGAACCGCCCTCATCAGAATTTTTTTTATTGTGAAATGTGAGCTCAGCCCTAGCTTGAATAGATGGATCCCTTGCAATTTTCAGAGTGCTATAAATATTCTGTTTCAGTCATGGCATCTCTTCTTTTAGGGATATAGAGTTCCTAGCTAAACACCGACCTTTGCCTAACCAAAGCCATGAAGACCTGTTACTATTTCCTTCTTGCCATTGCCTTAATCCTCTCAGCTGATCCAGGTAAGTTATTAGCCCAGCTCCCTTTTGAGATTAGACAACCAAAGCTGTACACAGTATTCCAAATGTGTTTGCATGCAGCTCACTGCTGGGGATCTAACTTCCCTGTCTTGCTCATATTCTCCTAGACCTCCCTAGGCTTCTTCCACTGAAACGATTCCCTTTGTGGAGATGGCTAGTTGTTGGGCCATTGACTGCTACTTTTACACTGAAATGACTAGGCTAAACACAACTATGTATTTGTTCCAGTTGTTCCCAATGTAGATTTTCATTCCCCCCTTCCTTCATTCACCCCTTCTTCCCTAGTGGGTGATGGTACCTTTTCATGGTATGCTTCAGGTGCCAACAGGTCTTGGGTCAGCCATGCCAGGTTGAAGCACCACTGCCCCACTTAGAAATTGTGTTCTGCATGGCAATTGAATTTAGGAAAATGTTGCTTTTGGTGGCAATAGAAGCCTCCAACAGAAGCTGGATGGGGTGCAACTTGGAGGGAAGTCTCAGTGTGCTGGTCTCCCCAACTGTGACCCCCACCTTAAAATATATAATTGCCCCTTCATGACAACTAGACATGGGGAAACAACTTCCCTTGGCAACAGTGAGAGCATTTTTCACAAGCCGTCGCTCTGTACCACAGTCCTTGGGGCTCTCTATCCCTTGTTTATACTGTTTTTAGGAAAAACAGAATTTGCAATAAGACTCAACAATCAGATGATGGAATGATGCCAAGAGGAAAAGAAAGCAACTGGATAACTAGCTAGATGCAGTTTTCAAGTTCACTAGTTGTAATGGAAAGAAAAGGATTCTTAGTAACAACTTCTTCTTCTTCTTCTTCTTCTTCTTCTTCTTCTTCTTCTTCTTCTTCTTCTTCTTCTTCTTCCTCCTCCTCCTCCTCCTCCTCCTCCTCCTCCTCCTCCTCCTCTTTTTCTCTTTGGGAGGAACAGTCTTTGCTCAGGTAATAGGCGAGGAAAAATGTGGTAAAATGGGTGGCGTCTGCAAAGACAGCTGTGAGAAAGAACATATAGACATTGGAGAATGCAGTACAACACGTTGCTGCATCAGGTGAGAGTTATACCACAACCAACCAACCAACAAAAAAAGCAAGGTGCATTTGTTGAATGTCAAAAGGAGTGAATTAATTGGAAATGACAAAGTGGTGGACATTTTCCCAATTTATGCCAGTGCACCATCTCCACCTGTCCCTGCAGAGATCAGATCTGGCCACAGGCCTGTCTTAATTACATCCAGGGTGGAATACTGCAACTTGCTCCAAAGGGGGCTAGCACAGAAGAGACTTTGGAAACTTGAAGCGCTGCAGAATATTGCAACAACAAAGTTTTGGGGCATCTGTGGTATGTTGATTAGTTGAGTAAGGAATTTATTGCCCGCTCTCAGACGACTGAACACAGAAGAGAGGTCTAAAACCATAGTATTCCTATGCTTGAATTTTTGTTTTGCTCCCACTGCCAAATCTGGTGGGTTAAGATCTTTATATAAATATATTTCTCTACTTGTTTAGCAAGTAGGAAATGAGAGGACTTTTGTTCATTATGTTCATAATATTTTGTTCACAATTCTTTCTTTTCAGGTTCAAAAGAACATTTAAATAAATACATGAATGAATGAATTTATTATTTCAGTCACAGACGAGTTCCAGCTCACATACAAAATCAGGGAGGTCATGAAACACAATAAAGATACATATAAATAAATATAATTTTATTATTAAAAGTTCATGAACAGAAAATAATATAGTGCAACTGATTTTCGGGGTTGGTGTGTTGTGGGACAAGCACACAGAGTGCAATGAGATTGAGTGTTTTGGGGGGAGGGAGGCTCAGTTAATTTCATTCTACACAGATCGAATAAACACATTGACAATAAAGGTATCATCATCATCATCATCATCATCATCATCACAAAATCTGTAGAGAAGTGGGGTTGAGTGCAGGAAGAAGGGGGAAGCAGGAACAGCATTTTACAATTTATCAAGATATGTGTGAATTTGTCAATATTAATTTATGATCTCCAAACATCTTAGTTTTGAGTCTGAATGATGGGGTCCATCTCTGCTGCCACTTGGCTTGAGGATTCATCAGCTCCTACCTGAACTCCAGCGTTATCCAGGAATCGTTGATGTTTCTTCCACCAGCTGAAGGACCACAAAAGCACATTTGGTGTAAAAGCTTCAAAGACCATAAATTAATAAAAAATAAAAACTATACTGCAGATGGTCCAAAAGTTTACTGTGTCTCCTTTTATGTTTGACACTGATGGGGTGAAATTGTATGACAGTCTGTATGCAAATTCTATAAGCCACCAAAGGTATGCTATACAAATTGTTGGACAATGGAAGCACTACACAGGCCATGAGTTGGGGAGACACATTACCATTTGGGATGTGGATGTAGGTGCATCTCATGTCCAGATATGGAATCCACAAGACAATATCCACATGTAAGGAGGCCATGCAGTCTGCCTGTCATGCTTCTGGGATTGCTATGGGCATCTGTTTTTCATTCATTATATATACCTCCCTAAAGGGATCTATCATATTCAGGGGCTCCTCCGTGACATCTTCTTCTTCTTTGGTGATCAGTCATAGCCGAGTAAGATTGTCTTCCATAAACACGGTTTTAACAATAAGTCCGTAAGTGACTGTCGAGGCCAATTCTGGACCCACATGTCCTTTGTAAAAAGTTATTAATAAACTTGTATCCAGACCTTGCTCCCTAATTTAAGTCAATTTAAGTCTTTAAAAAGAGACTATAGGGGTGAACCATGCCCCCATTCTTGAGTAAGAAAGAGGAAGATTGAGAAATGAAAGTAATTTAAAAGCACATACAGTGGTACCTCGGGTTAATTCGTTTTGGAGGTCCGTTCTTAACCTGAAACTGTTCTTAACCTGAGGTACCACTTCAGCTAATGGGGCCTCCTGCTGCTGCCGCGCCACTGGAGCACGATTTCTGTTCTCTTCCTAAAGCAAAGTTCTTAACTCTAGGTACTATTTCTGGGTTAGCGGAGTCTGTAACCTGAAGCCTATGCAACCTGAAGCATATGTAACCTGAGGTAACACTGTAATTTAAAAGCACATACAGTGGTATGGGCATCCCACTGCCTCCATGCGATTTCTGTTCTCATCCTGAAGCAAAGTTCTCAAGCTGAGGTACTATTTCTGGGTTAGCAGAGTCTGTAACCTGAAACGTCTGTAACCTGAAGCATCTGTAACCCAAGCTACCACTGTACATTGTTGCAGCAGTGCATTCCCTAATATTTTGATGTCACACTTACCGGTTCCATGCAACTTGGTTCATGAGGTTTGGACCATCGTCATCATCATCATTTATTTATACCCCACCCATCTGGCTGGGTTTCCCTAGTCACTCTGGGCAGCTTCCAACAAAATATTAAAATACAATAATCTGTTAAACATTAAAAACATCCCTAAACAGGGCTGCCTTCAGATGTCTTCTAAAAGTCTGGTAGTTGTTTTTCTCTCTGACATTAGGTGGGAGGCATTCCACAGGGCGGGTGCCACTACCGAGAAGGCCCTCTGCCTAGTTCCCTGTAACTTGGCTTCTCACAGCGAGGGAACCACCAGAAGGCCCTTGGCACTGGACCTCCGTTCCGGGTAGAACGATGGGGGTGGAGACGCTTCTTCAGGTAGCCATTGTCATCATCGCCCTTGAGTCAGTGCCACTAACTGGACTCCTCCACTTCAGCCCCGACTGGGCTAGGCGAGCACTTCCAGAGACCACCTTCTGCACAGGAACAGGTCAAAGTGCTGTGGACTCACAGCTTAGAGTTGTGTGCACCGGATTCACTTCCACAAGTAGACAGTCGTCGCACAGCAGAGCACAGCAGAGTCTAGCAGAGTATATAAACAACTCGGAGAGCAGCTCTGTAGAATATCTTCTTTATAACTACAACTATAATACAACTATATACAGAGCTAAATGAGGTCTAAGCATAAAGAATGCTGAACCGCACTGAGTGCCTGCAGCTGCTCTTAGCAGCAACCTTATCTCCGCACTGAGTGCCTGCAGCTGCTTTTAGGAGCAACCTTATCTAAACACACAATCTCTCTCTAACACTCTCTCTCTGACACACTGGCTTCTCACAGCGAGGGAACCACCAGGCGGCCCTTGGCACTGGACCTCAGTTCCAGGTAGAACGATGGGGGTGGAGACGCTTCTTCAGGTAGCCATGTCTCCAGCACACTATGTTACTGCTTTCTTCCATTGCTTTTTCTTCTTGGGATATAAAGTTCCCAGACAAACATCTGCATTGCTTTTTCATAATCTCGAATTCCATATAACCTGTGCTTTCATGTCTTTGTCTTGCTGCCGCTCCCTTTTAAAAATAACTGGTCAGGTGAGCTATGCACAAAACCAACCTTAGAAAAGTTGGGTCCTTGGGCAAATGGTTACAGTGAGACCTCTTTCTTCTTTCATCCTTCCTCCTACCCTGTCCCTTTCTGATGTTCACCAATACTACTGTGAGCTTTGAATCATGGCTGCCCACCTATATCATTGTGTACTTTGGATCAGAGCTGCTTTTAGTTAGAAGCCAAGAAAACTGCTTGACATTTCCTCCACTTAACCATATCTCGTCAACAACCTTTTGCATTAAAAAAACAACACATCCCCTCTCTTTATTTTTCCTCCTGTTGCTGAAGAGGCACCCCATTGCCTCCACCTCAAGACCAGCAAGCCACACAGACAAGGAGAGGTAATATTTTCAACTGGCTCCTATCTTCCCCCCTTCATGGATTCATAAACCAACCTGAGATCTGTTTCTCCCTCCCCTTCCTTCATTGCAAAAGTTCGTTCTGCATTTTTAACATTTTAACTTTCTTCATTTTAGCATTTTGTGCCTATCTAGAACGCGGGTGGCACTGTGGGTAAAACCTCAGCACCTAGGACTTGCCGATCGCATGGTCGGCGGTTCGAATCCCCGCGGCGGGGTGCGCTCCCGTCATTCGATCCCAGCGCCTGCCAACCTAGCAGTTTGAAAGCACCTCCAGGTTCAAGTAGATAAATAGGGACCGCTTACCAGCAGGAAGGTAAACGGTGTTCCGTGTTCTGTGCTGGCTCGCCAGATGCAGCTTGTCACGCTGGCCACGTGACCCGGAAGTGTCTGTGGACAGTGCTGGCTCCCGGCCTATAGAGTGAGATGAGTGCACAACCCTAGAGTCTGTCAAGACTGGCCCGTACGGGCAGGGGTACCTTTACCTTTACCTAGAAGCTCTTTGGTCCTGAACTGCTTGCTAATTCTACTTTCCTTCACTCTCTATAAATCCCTCCAGCAAAAGCAAGGAAACAATTCCCTCTTGCTTCAAATCTGTCTGCAAGAGTACCCTGGAATAATGAAATAATGCAAGATCGTTCAGTGAAGTAGGTGGAGAATTGATTAATTAACACAACAGGATCTTTCTTCTTTCTCTGGTGATCACTCGTAGTCAAGTAAGATTGTCTTCCATTTACTGTACACTTGCGGAACATGAACCACTTATAAACACCATCTCCAACTCCCCGAAATATTCCATTAATGATGTCTCTGATCAGCAATGAACAGGATCTGTGATATGTGTGGGCTTAGCCATCGACTTATAGAATCATAGAATCATAGAGTTGGAAGAGACCACAAGGGCCATCGAGTCCAACCCCCTGCCAAGCAGGAAACACCATCAACCATTAACACTGCATTGTTGGGGGGTGGACTAGATGACTCTTGGGAACCCTTCCAACTCTAAGATTCTGTGATTCTATGATCTAGCCCCAGAAGCCACACATGAACAGATTTGAAGTAAGCTTCACCCCACATGGCTCCAGACTTTTGCGTAGGGTTTGAAGTTGACCCTAAAGGGGACACATACCTTAACCCTCAGTTCCCACAGCTCTGAAAGGCAAGTTTTTGTAATTTACTCTCATTTTAAAGGCAGTTTCCAATTGCTCACCCAATTCCTACCTGGCTGATGTCCTCTGACTCAACTTGCCTCCTTTTGTAGGACAGGAAGAAGAATCTTCTTGAGAGACAAAAAAACTAACTAACTAACTAACTAACTAACTAACTAACAGCTCTTCAGTTCTCTAACAAGGTGCCAGATCTCTGCAGCACTTACTGCCCAACATCAAAAGATCCTTTAAGGTGTTTGCCAAGATGAATGTGTGAATGGCCACACCCAGGTCAGCCTGCACATGTCCTCACAAGCTGTGGAGTGTGGGCCATTGGGGCTACCTGAATACAGCCTTCCCAATGAAAATGCTAAGCATTTTTGAAGCCCCCTCTCTCATTCTCAAAGCCACACATTATTTTCTGTCCCATAAACATTTGTACTTCCTTGAACTTACAGAGCTGTGTACAGACATTTCCCTTCTTCCCTGACAAATCCACTCTTTGTGACACTCAGCACATCCTAATCCAAAGGTATAGCTATGTCAAATACACCCCTCACATGCGTGTCTGGGCAGAAAAACCATGCAACTGACATTTCAAAATCAGTAGGACTGCCTGCTTTTCAGCCTTACTGGGAAGGCTCCCACTTCGATCTGTTGTTATGAGAGCTATCCAGCACAGCAATCAGGACTGTTTCAAGAACATCTCAAAGTTCTAGCTAAAACTCTGGTCCTCTTCCCATGGTTATACTTCAATATTCTGCAGCTTCAACATCACAACATGCAACAATTGGTTGTAGTGGAGACTCGTATGGGAAACTTCCATATCTGCCTGCAGACAGCCCACATATTACTGTATTCTGACTTACAACAAATCCAGAATTGGCCCTGGCTGTCAGTAGTTTCATTGTTACCTTTGTAGAACTCACCAGGGAGGAGAATGGGAACAAATGGAGAATTGGTTTATTCTGCCTATTCCACCTACCTTTTAGATGCCTGCCATCTGTTCTACCAATCCTACCAGTCACCATTGTTCCACTAAATTTATGAACAGCTTTGGAGAGAAGTCACCATATTTTATTCTTTGTGGCTCTTGTTTTAGGGATAGAGAGTTCCCATCCAAACATCTGTCTTCATCTTCTCATGGCCATGAAGACCTGTTACCTTCTCTTTCTTGCCCTTGGCTTTTTGTTTCGACCAGGTAAGTCATCAGTTAAGTTCTGGACTTAACCAGGTAAAGTAAAGGTAAAGGACACTTGACAGTTAAGTCCAGTCACAAACGATTCTGGGGTTGTGGTGCTCATCTCAGTTTACTGGCTGAGGAAACGGGTTTTTGCTTGCATACAGTTTTTCTGGGTCATGTGGCCAACATGACGAACTTCTGGCGAACCAGAGCAGTGCACGGAAATGCCATTTACCTTCTCGCTGGAGTGGAACCTATTTATCTACTTGCACTTTGGCATGCTTTCGAACTGCTAGGTTGGCAGGAGCTGGGACCGAGCAACGGGGGCTCACCCCTTCGCTGGGATTTGAACTGCCGACCTTCTGTTCGGCAAGCCCAAGGCTCAGTGGTTTATACCACAGTGCCATTCGCATCCCCTTGGACTTAACCAAGGGGCTTCCAAATGTCATTAGCCAAACACATGCAGAAGCTCCCTTCCAACCTTCTTAAAGACTCTGAATGGAGGAGGTGTGGCTTGTATGGGGGAGGGCTGGCGTCAGGGGTGGCATGCACTGGCACATCCTCCTATCCAGTTCAAGCCCTGGTTGATGGTGATGATGGTGATTACTATTCTTGTAGGGGCCTACATACAGTCAGATATCTTGATGCTTTACACTTGAATGTGTGTGCAGTAATTGAAATACTTTATTATCACTTGTACAACTTGTATACAGTGAGGTTACACAAAAGATGGCTTCCTTGTGGGAATTAAGGTTAGAAAAGTGTTGACTAAATGAAGAGTTGAAATTGCTTTGATCTAAGGATGTCCAGCGTTCCATCCTTCCTGGTAGTTCCAATCTTGCTCCACATGATTTTCCAGCCCTGGGGAAGTCTCTTTCCCAGCACTGCACTGTGAAATGACAATGTTGCCAATTGTAATGAAACATAGGAATGTTGGGCTCTGATTATTTGTTATTGTTTCCCCTTGTAAACTTTTTTTTTTTTTGGTGGGGAAACAGGATCATCTGCTAATGTGTACAACCAAAGCCAATGCCGCCAGATAAACGGTGTGTGTGCATTTATCAAGTGCCCTGCGGTCTTTAACCCTATTGGAAAGTGTTCAACATTTTGGCCATGCTGCTATCTGCAATTGCCAGGATGAGAATGACAGCTCCAAAGGTGAGAATGATGGCCCTATACCAGGAATGAACTATGTTCACTCATGCAAATGTTCACTTCTCCTTCTCCCCAAAATATTGCCTAGCTTTCCTTGAGATTTTTATTACTTTGACATTGTGATAACTGCTGTATGTGGTAGAAGTTTGTGGCTTGAACACAGGTACACAGGAGCATAGCCGTCAACTTTTCCTTTTTTAAAAAGGGAAATTCCCTTATTCCGAATAGGATTCCTTACAAGAAAAGGGAAAAGTTGACAGCTATGCACAGGAGGCTGGCTGCATTTCGCCCCTACCCCAATCCTCGCAGAATTATTCTACTGTCACGTTGTATGATATTCATGGCTTCCACCAGGACTTAAAAAATAATAATAGCATGAAAGAATTTACAAAAAGAGCTGCCACTATCACTCAATCAAGCAATATTTGTATATCACTCTAAAGAGAAATATAAAGGAAAAGGGGGTCAGAGCCAACCATCTAAATCGCTTATTTGTCAGTCATTGCTGGATACAGGAAGCAAATTGACCGCATAATTCCCAGCATAATTATCACCCAAGTTCTTATTTCTTTTAAACAGTCCTTTCCCTTCACAGGCATCAAGGCCCATCCTACAGAATTAGTCCTATAAGGCAGTGGTTGGTCAACACTCCGTCATGCAAGGAAGCATTAATCTTGCCCTGGACCCACCTGGTCAACTGGTTTATTTCACAAGTCACATCCCAGCAAACACCCTGTTCACATCATCAGGGTGCATTTACTGAAACTGATCTCCAAAAGACAGACAAGATGCAACACTGGACACCACAGCTCAGACTGCAACAACAGTGGGAACATCTGAATTGCTGTAGAGTAGAATGACTTTAGGCTCAATACTTGATGTATGTGTGCGACAGGTAGTCTGTGAGATGGAGTAAGAGAGGTCCATTTGGACAGATAGGAAGAGTGTATCTCTTTGAGTGTATCTCTGTGAGTGGGGCACAATGTGTGTATGGTCTTGTATATGAGAGAAATGTTTTGTTGCCTGCAAAAAATGTTTCCATTGCATTATTTTCAGATATTATTTTCAGATATGGGGAAAACAGATATCAGTTCATGTGATGATGGAATCTTTCGAGGAGTTGGAGATGGTGTTTATAAGTGGTCCATGTTTCACCAACATATAGTAAGGATGGTAGTACAATAGTTTTGTAAATAAGCATTTTGGTTTCCCTGTGAATGTCCCAGTCCTCAAACACTCTGCACTTCAGTCGGGAGAAAGTCGCACTCGCAGAGCTCAGGCGATACTGTTGGAGAAGAACCTGCCCTTTAGTGAGCTCAACATTATCTTCAGCAGCAGCAGATGGCTGAGCTGTGAGCTCGGGCTGAAACTACTGTGTAAATACTAATAAATCTAAGTGTAATTAAACCGCCAGCTTGCCACGTCCTTGGTGTGAGAGGGAAATCATAAATCCTGACATCTCCCTACTCTTCCCCCACCTACTGTCACCTGAATGACCGACCCATTGGGCCTGCTTGAATGGGGCACCTCCCATCAAACTGTGCAGCCATGGCGGGAGACATTGCTGTCCCCCCAGCATGGCCACTCAGGGCAGAAGATGACCCTAGTCTATGCTATCTCAGGCCTCAAACTGCTAATCCCCAGCCCTCCCAGGTAAGTGGTCATTCCAGACGAACCCTGTTATGAAAAAGTCATTGATAGGGAGAGGTTTCTCCCCCACCTCCTATGCTCAATTTTGGATATTCCTGTATCTTTATCTTAACTTGGATATGGAAAGGCATAGACCCACATGCAAAACAAGCACAGTTTTTAAATCCTTGATTGAGTAGTTACTCACAAGGTACCCAAAGCAAAACGAATCCTCAGAAAGCTGAGCCTTGTTGTCTCAAGCCTTCTATGTAAAGAAAACACAGTGGTGGCAAGAGATACAGCTGCAAGATTATTTAGAATTTTTTACTAACACGTTTGAGTGGGTAAACCTGTCAATTTTGGTTTCTCTCAGTTTTGCGTTTTTCCATTCTTGAGTTGTCTACATTTCCATAAAGGTAAAGGTAAAGGTACCCCTGCCCGTACGGGCCAGTCTTGCCAGACTCTAGGGTTGTGCGCTCATCTCACTCTATAGGCCGGGAGCCAACGCTGTCCGCAGACACTTCCGGGTCACGTGGCCAGCGTGACAAGCTGCATCTGGCGAGCCAGCGCAGCACACGGAACGCCGTTTACCTTCCCGCTGGTAAGCGGTCCCTATTTATCTACTTGCACCCGGGGGTGCTTTCGAACTGCTAGGTTGGCAGGCGCTGGGACCGAACGACGGGAGCGCACCCCGCCGCGGGGATTTGAACCGCCGACCATGTGATTGGCAAGTCCTAGGCTCTAAGGTTTTACCCACAGCGCCACCCACGTCCCATCTACATTTCCATAGCAGATTGCAATTTAAAAGAAAAAGAAATACTGAACTGCAGACATGTATTTAATTTTGCACACATACATCCCCTTATATAATACATTTTTAATGTTATTTTCAATAATATACGCATTTCTATGCACATTTTACCCCTATATATGCACTACAGTTGAGGCATCAGGACATCTAAATGGCCACATCTACATCTTTAAGATCTACCACCTTTAATATTTCACTTCTTAATGGACTTTGCACATTGTGCCCATTGTTTTCAGGGAATGCTGCCCAATGGTTTTTGGTGTTTTGTTTTTTTAGGAGGAGAGGGCACATTTGCAATTGAATTCAATTCCCTGGAATCCCAGCTAGTCCAGTATAAAAGACAGACCCATTGTCTCCTCTCAGTCTTCCTTTCCTTTCTTGTAGAGTTACAGCTAACATACACTTTTACCTGCTCATAGCTATGAAGTCCTGCCATCTCCTTTTGACTGCCCTTGCTTTGGTACTAATTTCTAATCCTGGTAAGTATGGCTGCCATAGGATTACAATTACAAAATTAAGGGCTCTGTGTGATATGTAGATTAAGAGAGTGCAATGCAGCGACTTACAGTGCTCACTCCCAGGTAAGAAAACAAGAAGGGCCTTTATGGATTCAGCCAAAGATCAACCTAGTCTAGTATCTGATTCTCACAGTGGCAAACTAGCACTGGGCAATATATCGTCCAAAACTGGCTTGAAATCCATATTGTGATACCAGTTCCATAATTTTTGATCTGGCAATATATTGTGATCATGATGTGTGTTAGGGTTGGGTGATACATTGTCCCAAACCAGTTTGAAGCCCATATAGAATTCTTTATCCTGAAATAGGTTTCAATATTTTTAACCTGGCAATATATCGTGAATCATGGTGTGTGTGTGTCTGTCTGTGTGTGTGTTTGTGTGTATGTGTGTGTGTGTGTGTGTGATGCAAAAATCACAATGTGCGGAAAACCATGTAGCTAGCCAATGCTTCTCTCGATTCCTGCAGCCCCTGTTAACTCTCCCCTGCCTTCTGCCGTGAATCACAAGAGCAGGCATCGGCAAAAACTCCTGATGTGTGAAAATCCTTGAAGCTGCCCAGTGGCTCTACATAGCTCCATCTTTATTTCAGACATTGTGATATATCAATATATCCTCCTCCTCCTCCTCCTCCTCCTCCTCCTCCTCCTCCTCCTCCTCCTCCTCTTCTTCTTCTTCTTCTTCTTCTTCTCACAATAAGCAAAATACAGTTCCACTCCTACTCCTCTCCATGCCTTGGTGTTATCTGTAACCGCTGGCGGAGGAAGGGGGGGTACGCCCCAGCCCAGGTATCATCCTTGGGGGGGGGGGTTGACATTGCCACGCCGTCCCCCTGGGTGGTTTGCCCCACCCCCAGGTGCACGGCATGCATGCCACTCTGGAAGCCAGAGCAGCTAGCTCCGCCTCTGTCTGTAACCAGGCTTTGACTGATTAAACAATATGCGCACTTGAAAATGTGTTTGTGAGAGTGGCTTATTGGTTGGTTGGTTTGTTGTTGTTTTCACTATGTATTTTGTGTTCTCATTTTGTATTTTTATGTTGCAAACCACCCTGCGATCGTTGGAGAAAAAGTGGTATAAAAAAGTAATTAAAATTAAATCTATTTTATTGACTATTCAAACCTGTTTCATAATAATAAGGATAATAACCCTGCCTCCTCTCAGTGTGTGGATTTGCCTAGGGTATAGCTTCTGTCCAAGTCTTCACAAAAGTCAATAATGTAATAAATTTAAAGTATTGTTCCACGCGCTTAAAACTGGAAAATGCAGAAACTGAAAGAAAGTGAAATTGAATGAATTGTTAACCCCATGTAAAAGCTGGGGTTGCCAAATATAGTGCCTTCTCAACTTCTCTTGGTGCCCAGCAAGCCTCATAGGTCGCCACCCCTTGCCTCTTCATCAGAAGCAAATACTGTTCTGTGTGATGATAACTTTCCAAAATTAAAACAGTATTAGAAACATTGGTTTAGAATATTGGATTCAGGTGGCATTTTCCTTGCTATCAAGCAGAATGAGAGGGAGGGAGAGAATATACCTGTGTGATCTATATTTTTTTCATCTGTTTGTCTATACAAACTGTTGGTCCTGAATAGGGTAACTGTGCCCCTGAAGGACCAGGTGCGTAGCCTGGGAGTCATTTTGGACTCACAGCTGTCCATGGAGGTGCAGGTCAATTCTGTATCCAGGGCAGCTGTCTACCAACTCCACCTGGTACGCAGGCTGAGACCCTACCTGCCCGCGGACTGTCTCGCCAGAGTGCTGCATGCTCTGGTTATCTCCCGCTTGGACTACTGCAATGCGCTCTACGTGGGGCTACCTTTGAAGGTGACTCGGAAACTACAACTAATCCAGAATGCGGCAGCTAGACTGGTGACTGGGGGCGGCCGCCGAGACCACATAACACCGATCTTGAAAGACCTACATTGGCTCCCAGTACGTTTCCGAGCACAATTCAAAGTGCTGGTGTTGACCTTTAAAGCCCTAAACGGCCTCGGCCCAGTATACCTGAAGGAGCGTCTCCACCCCCATCATTCTGCCCGGACACTGAGGTCCAGCTCCGAGGGCCTTCTGGCGGTTCCCTCATTGCGAGAAGCAAAGCTACAGGGAACCAGGCAGAGGGCCTTCTCGGTAGTGGCGCCTGCCCTGTGGAACGCCCTCCCAGCAGATGTCAAAGTGATAAATAACTACCTGACATTTAGAAGATATCTTAAGGCAGCCCTGTTCAGGGAAGTTTTTAATCTGTGATATTTTACTGTATTTTTTGTTTCTATGGAAGCCGCAAAGAGTGGCTGGGGAAACCCAGCCAGATGGGCGGGGTACAAATAATAAATTATTATTATTATTATTATTATTATTATTATTATTATTATTATTATACAGCAAGAGAACCTGTTAGAAATAAAAGACAATGTAATTGGATCCAGGGGAGATGTTTTCGCAAGAGGTGCCCTCCTATATTTTCTAATCTTGGAAGATGTTCTGAATCAGCTTTATGCTGCAAAGTAGCACTGTAAGTATAAAAATCCTAGACAAAGTTGGTGGTGGTTCATGACGACGACAATTATTATTATAGTAATGATACTTTAAGTTCTTAATATAACAGGGCAGAGATTAAATCTAGCTATTGTATCTTATTTTCCTTTCTTTCTTCTTTATTATTTCACAGCAGGGGATAGAAGAAGAACTAGTTACATTTCCTCTTACATTTTCAAAAAGTAAAAATCTGGACACTTTTTTTGCAACATCTCAAAATCTACACTTCCGGCATGGGCTGCCATATGTCTGGATTTTCTGGGACATTGAAGCATTTCCTTTGCCAAATCACAATACAATCAAAAAAGCCAATTAATCAGTTCTGAATTCAATGTTTTTGGATGACTTCCCGTGTTCTGGAGTTGATGTTAATCCTTGGTCCTGCTCCAATTCTCTTAATTAGTCCAAATTCCACAATTCTGATCTTAATCCTTTGTTTTAGCAGCTACTGGTGTAATGACTTCTGTTCATGTTTAATAAACCCACATCCGTTAACTTGCAGAGGTAATTTGTATCCTGTAGTTTCTGTGTGAAATATTTCTTTATCTTCTTCTTTTCCTTCATATTTCTTCACCTAAGAAAATGCAGAAGGGTCTTTTAAAAGCTCTAACAAATCAGATTCAGTGTCCATGCAGTCCAGCATCCCATTTCCTCCAAAGCAGGCAGCCATAAATGAATGGGAAGCTCATAAAAGAGGACAAGGAATCCATCAATCTCGCCCATTGCACTGTCCTCTCAAAGGGAGGGAAAACCCTGATACTTCACAAGCATGCATTTATTGGAAAATATTTAAATTCTTCAAAGACCAAGAGAGGGAATGCCCCATCAACCTCTTCCAAGGTTATACTTGTGGTTCCCACATAGCTTTAACTCGCCCCCCCTTTGGTATATTTGAACTTGGGAAATCGAGTGTGAAGGCAGCCCTGTTTAGGAAAGTTTTAATGTTTGAAGTTTTATTGCTTTATTATTATCAATAACATTCTGTTGGGAGTCGCCCAGAGTAGCTTGGGAAACACAGCTAGATTGGTGAGGTATACCGTATTTTTCGCTCCATAAACACACTTTTTCTAAAAGCAAGGGGAAATGTGTGTGCGTCTTATGGAGCGAATGCAGGTGGGAGGCAGGCAGGAAAAGCCCCCAACACACGCTCCACACAGCTGAGACAAGGATCTGCAGGCAGCAGGCATTGGGATGGGCAGGTTGTCACTGGCAGAGCGGCAGCAATTCCCCTCCCTAGAGATGCTCTCTGGACACCGTTTTTGGGATGGTGCATTTTGCGCCTTGCGTTGCCTTGCCAGCCCCACGCCCCTTTTTTTAGTGTTGCATAAAGCAGCCCCCAGCCCCAGCCCTGGGAGGAAGAGACACGACTGGCCCTCCTGGAGCCTCTGGGGGCCCACGGAGGAGTGGGGAGTGGGGGCGCAGAGGAGGTGCCCTTGGCGCAGTGGCATTGCAACCGGGGGCATGGGGGTGGCACGCCCCAGGTTCCATGTCTGTCGGGGTGACAAGCCGGCTTTGGATGATCCTCCGTTCATGGCTGTAGCCACGAGCAGAGGATCCCGACACCGTCGGTACAGCGCTGGAGCAGCGCCGGCGGCAAACCGCTCTACAGGACATGTGCGGCGTCGCTATGTACAGCACATGCGTGTGATGCCTCGCAGCCTGGCCTCGGCAGCTGGTCCATCCTTGCTGCGAGAGGGCTGCACTCCTCTACCTGCTTGCCTGTGAGTAATCCTTGCCAATACCAGCTTTCTCTCCCTGCCCTCTGCTTAAGTATACTAAAGGTATACAGTGTGTGTACTGCCTCAAATTATATATATGCAGGGCTGCCTTCAGGTGTCTTCTAAAGGTTGCATAGTTACTCATCTCCTTGGCTTAGGGTTCTCATAATCCTCCAACATTTCTCCAAGGAAAATAGGGACGTCCTAGGGAAAAGGGGGACATTCCGGGATCAAATCAGAAACTGGGGTTGCTTCTGTGAATCTGGGATGTCCCTGGAAAATAGGGACACTTGGAGGCTCTGTTATTTCCAACAACAGTGTTCATCTTGTTTCATAGTTCCTTAGTTTTGGGGAGGGAAAGGGGGTTCATTGGTCTGAGTTTTTTTGTTCTTGCTAATAATAATAATAATAATAATAATAATAATAATAATAATAATAATAATTTATTTGTATCCCACCCTCCCCGGCCGAGGCTGGGCTCAGAGCGGCTAACATCATAAAAATAGCACAATATGCATAAAAACAGACATCAAATAATTAAAATATATCTTAAAATTAATTCAGGCAAGTTAAAATCTGGGCAGGTGGCAATCATCAGGTTTGGAACTGAGAGTGGTTAATACTTACCAGGACCAATTGTTTCCACTGATCATACAAGGACCTGTGAGTCGGTTGGGGGTCTCCTTTGGGCTTGTTTTATACAATGGAAAGTAAGTCAGAATGCATCCTGCCCAAAGGATGCAACCCTGTGGAAAGAAGACAAATCCCACAGGGCCCTGGTCTCCAGTGGGAAAGGGTTCCACTGAAAAGGCCCTGGCTCTAGTCGAGGCCAGTCTAATTTCCCTGGGGCCCGTTATTATATTTCATCTGTCTCTTCCTCCAACAAAGCCTGGCTTGTGAATACATGGTCTGTTGGACCTCGGCTGATGATGGATGCTTCACACAGGTGTGGAGAATGTGCCACCACACCTGAACTTCTAAAGGTGGTAGAAGAAGCCAAGAGGACTCCCTCTGCTGCTCTGACCACCTGAGAGGGTCTGTGGGGGGGGGGGGAGCAGTCTTTCAAGTATTTGGGGCCTTTTAGGTATTGAGTGCGTTAAGCACTGCCATGAGCAACTGTGGTTTGGGCCAAGAAGCAAACTCCAGTACAGTTTTGACCTCTCCAAACGTAAAAGCAGAGGAGGGGGTTTGGAAGCTGAGCCCAGTTGATTCATTGTCTCCTGAACACAGCACATTGAGGGTCCTTCTTCCGTGGTGAGTCGGAAACTGCAATTAATCCAGAATGCGGCAGCTAGACTGGTGAGTGGGAGTGGCTGCCGAGACCATATAACACCGGTCCTGAAAGATCTTCATTGGCTCCCAGTACATTTCTGAGCACAATTCAAAGTGTTGCTGCTGACCTTTAAAGCCCTAAAAGGCCTCAGTCCAGTATACCTGAAGGAGCGTCTCCACCCCAATTGTTCAGCCCGGACACTGAGGTCCAGCGCCAATGGCCTTCTGGTGGTTCCCTCGTTGTGAGAAGTGAGGTTGCAGGGAACCAGGCAGAGGGCCTTTTTGGTAATGGCGCCTGCCCTGTGGAACGTCCTCCCAGCAGATGTCAAGGCAATAAACAAATATTTTACTTTTAAAAGACAACTGAAGGCGGCCCTGTTTAGGGAAGGTTTTAATGTCTGATGCTGTATTGATTTTAATATTTGGTTGGACGCCGCCCAGAGTATAAATAAATTATTATTATTATTATTATTATTATTATTATTATTATTATTATTATTATTATCCAATTCTGCACATGCTGACAGGCACCCAGCCGAAAGTCAGTGGGAATATTTAACATCAAATGGTGAGCATTCCCAGCTCTGCACAGGGTAAATGGGAAAATCTTGTCTTACTTTTTGCAGCATATTTTTATCTTTTCCACATCGCAATATCCGAGGATCTTATTTGGTTTACTACTGCAAGCACCTGTGCATGCACCTCCAGATTGTATACACTGTTCCTCATTGTATACAGAAGCATATATTCCTGTGCAAAAAGAATGAAGGAAGTCTATGTTTATTGCCCGGAGAGAATAACATGAGATTTGAACAAAAAATACCAATAAATTAAAAAAAATAAGAATGAGAAACTGTTGGGATGTAGCCAAGGAATCGAGGGCAACTAGCAAGCCCCCAGCTGGCACCAGCTCCCCCGGCCAGTAAGCTGGGCGATCTCCAGTCCTTGGTTCAGCGTCAGTGACCCCACCTTCAGAAGCTGGAGCCCACTCTAATCAGTAAATTCTACGCAACCGAAGTGACAGGGAGAGGCTGTGATGAGCATATTTACAAGCAGTTTCTTCAGCATACATCAGGACAAAAGGAAGAACATGTCTTCTCCCCTTCATGCCCAAGCAAGCGGCATAAGCAATAGCTATACACAAAACGGAAGTTCCCAGCAAGCTGTGCTGGAGTGTAAACAGGTATGTGACACACAACAGTCATGCCTGTACTTAAAGTGGAACGGCATATCCTAACAGAAACAACTCAGGTAAACCATGGAGCAATTGCAGACAATAGCTGTGGATGCCCTTGATCTCATTGGGAGCCTGATTTTTCAACCTGGGATGATCCAGAGTGGAACAGACCTGACCCAACCCCAGAATCTAGATTATGGTCCTGAAAACCAAATGTTTTAAAATCCCATTGACTTGCATTGGTAAAACTAAACAGCTATACAGTGGTATCTCGGGTTACATGCTCTTCTGGTTACATACGCTTCAGGTTACAGACTCCGCTAACCCAGAAATAGTACCTCGGGTTAAGAACTTTGCTTCAGGAATGGAACAGAAATTGTGCTCCGGTGGCGTGGCGGCAGCAGGAGGCCCCATTAACTAAAGTGGTGCTTCAGGTTAAGAACAGTTTCAGTTTAAGAACGGACCTCCAGAATGAATTAAGTACTTAACCCGAGGTACCACTGCAACTTCATTGTTTTTGTTTCTTTCAGGATAGGTGCATTGTGGGATGTAATCCACTGGGAGCAGTCAAATACAACAATCCTTGTTTTGCTAGAGTGGACATGCAAGGGAATGTTTGGTCCAGCCAGTCAAAACTTCCTGTTCCTCCTGGCCTGGAGCATCCTTCCTTGCATGTGACTAGTGGGTGGGCATGACCTTTCCAGACCTGGTAAAAGGACAAGGCATGCTGCCACTCGCTCTCTTTTCCATCTTCCTTTCATCCTGCGAACTTCCTGGACTGAACTGCCGGCTGCCAGCCAAGCAGTCCCCCCAGGTCAGCTTCCTTATGGGATAAACCTGTTTGTATAAGTTTGTAACTTTCAGCCTAAAGCCTGCCTACAGGGATCACACTGTGCTCTGCCTGATTGTCAGCAAATTTCCCTTTTATTGCTTATGAATAAGACTGTCGTGTCTTTATTCTTTTAGGAGGGATTTAAAATGGGGTTCTTACCAGGGACATACAATTCAATCTAAGGGGGATTGAATTGCATAATAGTAAGAGGTTCTAACGAGCCTGCAACCAGATCTCTGCTGTGCGTGAGAAGGGGAATGTAAACTCTGCCAAGCAAAGGAACTTGCTAGTGGAAGTTAGGAAGGATATTAATAAACAATATATCCTCTCCTGCCACCCTGAACATTCCCACATGCATGACATATGGAGACACAGTTGCCCCTATAGTGGGGAAGTAACCCAATTTCACACGGGGGATTTACATTTTAAGTAAAACCACTATAACTTTTTTATTTTACTTCACATAGAGGTTTGCATTTTGGAGACACCACATATCTTCAGGGGGGCATGGACAGAACTGTTCCACCAGGCCTTTGGCCAGGGCACAGCCTGACTCCCTCCATCGGCAATCTTCGCAGAGCTCTGGCCCAATGGTTGCCAGTGGCTTGAATTAATTAATTTTATAATGAATGATTTTAGAGTGTTGTTTGTACTGTTTTATTGTTGTTAGCCGCCCTGAGCCCGGCTTTGGATGGGGAGGGCGGGATATAAATAAAATTTATTATTATTATTATTATTATTATTATTACCTACCTTTATATTTGTGTGTGCCCCCCCAAAACCCCCCTATAACATATATATTGTGAAAAAAGACCATGAGTGCTCAATCCTATCTATTATTATTGTGCAACTTTGTCCTTTTCCTTAACGGACACAACCCTCTCTCCTAGGCAGCAAACGTTCAATGGCATCCTTGCCAGGCAGGGACTAAGAAGCACCCCCTAAGTGCATAGCTGAATTGAAAGAAAATGAGACAGGCAGAGCAGCGCAGAGCAGAGCAGCAACAGAAGTGGCAAGCAGATAGGCATCTGGATCCATGCCAAAATGTGAGTATGCCTGGAGAAAGAGGTTATCTAGAGCCATTTCAATCTGGCTTGAAGCCCAGTTTGCCTTGCTTGCCCTGATGGATCACCTCTCTAGAGAGAGACTGGGCAGTGGAGGTTGAACCATAGAATCCTAGAGCCATAGAATTGTAAAGTTGGAAGGGATCCCAAGCGTCATGTAGTCTAACCCCCTGCGATGCAGCTAAAGCATCCAAGACGGATGGCCATCGATGACCATTTAGGACAACTGGGGCACTGCCGCCACTCCATAGCTTCTAAAGCATGGGTAGGCAAACTAAGGCCTGGGGGCCCAATCGCCTTCTAAATCCAGCCCGTGGACTGTTTGGGAATCAGCATGTTTTTACATGAGTAGAATGTGCCCTTTTATTTAAAATGCATCTCTGGGTTATTTGTGGGGCCTGCCTGGTGTTTTTACATGAGTAGAATGTGTGCTTTTATTTAAAACGCACCTCTGGGTTATTTGTGGAATTCATTCTCTTTCCCCCCTCCAAAATATAGTCTGGCACCCACAAGGTCTGAGGGACAGTGGACCGGCCCCCAGCTGAAAAAGTTTGCTGACCCCTGCTCTAAAGGAAGCAAACAAAAGCCCCCCCCAAAAGAATAGAATTCCCAAGCCACAATATTTCCTGCTTCCCACACATTCATTTGTCTTCTGATTGAACTCCAGCAGACTTTTCTGCCTGTCGCCCATTCTCTGGCCATTAGCTCATTGTACGGTCCAGTCTCTCTCAAATTCACTAACAAAATGGTGTGCTGGATCCTCTCCCGCCCCCAATACCTTCTGGAAAGAAGAGAAGTGTCTCCACTTCTGCACTGCTGAATGATGAAAGCATGGGCAAGCGGGTCTTTGTCAGCCATAGACGAGTGTCCCATCCCATGGGCATGTTTACAGGTGTTTTCTGTGTCCTCCCTGCCCCAATTCCAGGATTGGAAGCCTTGGGTATATAAACCTGGCAGGCACACTCTCATGCTGCTGTTCAGTGTCCACCTAGGTGCACACATCAGACTTTAAAGGGCACCTTTCCCAAGGACCCACAAATGCAGTGCAAAGTGACTTAAGAGTGCCCTTAACCTGGTGTGGCCAGATTCTCATGGACATCTGGTTGGCTACTGTAAGAACAGGGACTAGATCAGGGTTTCCCAAACTTGGGTCTCCAGCTGGCTTTTGACTGCAACTCCCATCTTCCCTAGGTGGCAGGACCAGAGGTCAGGGATGATGGGAATTGCTAGTCCCAAAACAGCTGGAGACCCACGTTTGGGAAAGCCTGGACTAGATGAGCCATTGGCTCTTCTTACATTTATATTTGGGAGTTAGCATTGTTTGCCACGACATCACCTTAAGTGTGTCATATAGTGTCCTTAGTCATTTAATAAGACACCATCTGCTCTGATGGTGTTTCCTGCTTGGCAGGGGGTTGGACTCGATGGCCCTTGTGGTCTATTCCAACTCTATGATTCTATGAATAAGAAGAAAAGTGATGCTATGTCAGCGGTACCATATGTGAGCATCAAAGGGGGGAGCATGAGAGGGGGAATCAAGATAAACAGTCCAGAATAAGGTTTGGCCCAGCACAACGATACTGTTAAAAAGGTAAGCTATCCGGGTCTCAGATAATTGCTTACCTTGGTTAGAAACGATCACCAAAGCAAGGGCAGCAAGGAGAACGTAGCAGGCCTTCATAGCTCTGAGAAGGTAGAGGTGGACGTCTGCTGTACAAGGAAAGGAAAAATGGCAAGCAATGTGGTCTGTGCAAGCCTTTTATACTGTTGGCAAATTCTCCAGCCCTCGGGCATAAATACTGAATAATACTCCCTCCACCCAAAAAAACCAACAACCCCAAAACAAACAAACCATTAGGCAGTGTGGCATGCTATTATATGGAAAGAAGACCCTTTTCTTTGGAGTTGGAACACCTGGGCACAATGGATGTCATGATAGATCAGGGTGGCAAAGGTAGCCCTATGTGACACTCGAGAGCTGGGAATTGTGCACATAAGTTTCTTACTCATGTTGTTTTTTGGGGGTTAAAAGATAGAGATAGTCTTTTTCCAGAAAAAAAAAGTTTGGGGGTATCACTAATAGTTCTCCATTTTTAAAGGGAGTTTAGAAGTGCTGGTTTTACTTACAAATTGTATGTCTCTTTGGTTTTAAAGTTTGATTCGGTTGGTATTTTTCTTACAAATAACTTACTTGGTTTTACCTAAGCAGCTGTAAGCTTTTTCTTGACCAAGTGATATATAAATCTTGAAATAAATAACAGCAGATGTGTACAAGGTGCTGAAGTTGCTCTTATACATGATGGTCCTATGCAGTCCCCATATAGCTCTTGTGGGCTGGCTAATGGTGGGCATTGTCTTCCTCCCTGGCTTGTGGTCTTCTCAGCTGCATCATTTTGGATTCCATCTTGTGGAATTGTGATGGTGAACTAGACTATGGACCCTGGATCTGATCCCAGGCGGTTCTTGAATTATTCCTTGTTGTCTTCTCACTACTCAAGAAGAAGAATGTAGGTACAGTAGTACCTTGAGTTACAAACGCCTCAGGTTACAAACGCTTCAGGTTACAAACTCCGCTAACCTGGAAGAGTTACCTCGAGTTGAGAACTTTGCCCCAGGATGAGAACGGAAATTGTGTGCCAGCAGCAGCAAGAGGCCCCATTAGCGAATGCACGCCTCTAGTTAAGAACAGTTTCAGGTTAAGAACGGACCTCCGGAATGAATTAAGTTCGTAACTAGAGGTACCACTATATTGCAAACAACTTAGAGCACAATCTGCAAAGGTCAGAGATTACAAAGCAATAAAACAAAGTATTGACTTTAATGGATATGACCTCCCTTCCCCCAAAGAGAATGGGCATCATCTAATCCTGCTGCAGCAGAATATGAAGAAATGAAATATTATGGGTAATAGAGATAATAATAATAATAATAATAATAATAATAATAATAATAATAATAATAATAAATTTATTTATATCCCGCCCTCTCCAGCCGAAGCCGGGCTCAGGGCGGCTAACAACACTAAAATAGTGCAACATTATAAAAACATTATAAAAAAATTAATTAAAATCAAATTCAGAATTGATGGCAACCATAAACTAAAGTTTATGGAGGCGCAGATTGCAGCTACAACAAAGGCGGCATTTTTTCATCTCCGCCAAGCTAAGCAGTTGGCTCCTTACCTCTCTCGCCCTGACCTAGCCACTGTGATCCACGCGACGGTCACCTCCAGACTGGATTATTGTAACTTGCTCTACGTGGGGCTGCCCTTGAGACTGACCCAGAAACTCCAGCAGGTGCAGAATGCTGCAGCGAGACTCCTTACGGGGTCTTCGCTGCGAGACCACATTCACCCGGTGCTATACCAGCTGCACTGGCTCCCGGTGGAGTACAGGATCAGGTTTAAGGTGCTGGTTTTAACCTTTAAAGCCCTATACGGCCTAGGACCCTCGTACCTACGGGACTGCCTCTCCTGGTATGCCCCACAGAGAAACTTACGGTCTTCAAATAAAAACATCTTGAAGGTCCCAGGCCACAGAGAAGTTAGCCTGGCCTTAACTAGAGCCAGGGCTTTTTCGGCTGTGGCTCCGATTTGGTGGAACACTCTGTCACAAGAGACCAGGGCCCTGCGGGACTTGACATCTTTCCGCAGGGCCTGCAAGACAGAACTGTTCCACCAGGCCTTTGGCCAGGGCACAGCCTGACTCCCTCCCTCGGCAATCTTTGCGGAGCTCTGGCCCAATGGTTGCCAGTGGCTTATATTAATTAATTTATAATGAATGATTTTAGAGTGTTGTTTGTGCTGTACTTTTGTACTGTTTGATTGTTGTTAGCCGCCCTGAGCCCGGCTTCAGCTGGGGAGGGCGGGATATAAATAAAATTTATTATTATTATTATTATTATTATTATTATTATTATTATTATTATTATTCCTCTGGAGGGAAGCTAGCTGTATATATTTAAAAAAAAAACCCCAGCAGGATCCAATCCAAGATCCATCTGGCTGACCATCATGACCCCTAAAGTCTTACCATTATTGTTCTAAAAGGTAAAGGTAAAGGGACCCCTGACCATTAGGTCCAGTCGCGGACGACTCTAGGGTGTGGTGCTCATCTCGCTTTATTGGCCAAGGGAGCCGGCGTACAGCTTCTGGGTCATGTGGCCAGCATGACTAAGCCGCTTCTGGCGAACCAGAGCAGCGCACGGAAACGCCGTTTACCTTCCCGCCGGAGCGGTACCTATTTATCTACTTGCACTTAGTGCTTTCAAACTGCTAGGTTGGCAGGAGCAGGGACCGAACAACGCACCCCATTGCGGGGATTTGAACCACCGACCTTCTGATCAGCAAGCCCTAGGCTCTGTGGTTTAACCCACAGTGCCACCCATGTCCCTATTATTGTTCTATATTTATACAAATTTAACCACTAAGGAAAAACAAAAAAGAAAGGAAAGGAAGAAAGCAGGGCATCTCCAGTTAAAAACAAGGATCGAGTAGAAAGCAATGAAAATGGCAGATCCTCTGAAATCATTGGAAGCTGTTGCCAGACAGAGTAGACAATATTGGGCTAGATAGGCAAATAGTCTGACCTGGTAGAAACACCATCTAGTACCATTTCAAATGTTTGGTGGGGGCAGGTCACACAAGCTGATTACTTCATTTAGAATTCATTTATAAATGAAAGAATTTAGGCCCCTTTTTAATTACGGTCATGTGTGAAACTGCTTTTAAATATTTGTCTTCTTTTGAGATACGGATATTTTAAATGGTTTTGTGTGTTTTTCTTAGCTTTATTGCTGCTAACAGAATATAGAATTAATATAATTCTATATTTTATTCTTGTAACCCATCCTGGGACCTTATCGTAAAGGGGGAGTAAGTAAAGTAGTAGAGCAGACAACTGTGTATCTGCATTATTCTTAGAGGCTTCGAGAAACATTTGGCGGAAAGAAGGGATATAAATTTAACAACAGCAATTTCCAAGCCCAGCACTTAGTCTTGCCAGACCTGTGAACTGTGTTGTGATACACAATCTTGAGTCCCGCTGCTCCATGCAATGAAGATCTCACCTCCCATCCCAATAATGTGAATTATTGCACTTTGGGGGTTTAATCCCTGGAGTAACCTAATAGAGACAGGTAGAGCAGGAAATTACCTGAAAAGTAAGTTTTACAACATTGTTTTTCACAAGTGAAGAATCTCTGGGGTGTGTGGGAAAGAAAATTCCCTTTTGGGGTTCAAAACAAAGTTTCATAACCAAGATCCCAGTAAGTCTGACCTTATTCAGTAATGCATTAGCCCACAGAGTCCAAAAGAGCTTGCAAGACCATTTCTATTACGATACTCTAAAGAGGATAACACTATGTCGTATTGGGTTCTTTCATCCTCATCCTAACCACCTTCTGTGACCTCACCATTTATAATATAACCACAGTGCTCTGAAGCACTTACTCAACCCCCCTTTTCTTTTACAATATGGGGAGAGTTCTCCCTTGTACCTTGTTGTTGTTTAGCCGTTTAGCTGTGCCCGACTCTTTGTGACCCCATGGATTCCTTCTTTGGCCGCAGAAAATTTGGGTAAAATTAAGCCTGCAACCTTAGGTGGTAGTGGGCCCGCCAATTGGGTGGGCATGAGCACAATTTCACCAGGTAAAACAGCGTCTTTGGTTTCCTGATTGATTAAATCAATGGTGAAATCAGAGGGTGTATCCTTAGAAAAATTTTCAATAGAGGAGACTAACGGCGGAGGGCTCTCTATTTGTCCTGGCCCGAGAGCTGGGCCCCTATGGAGTTTCCCGAACTCCTGCACTGATTTGCCCAATGATAGCCTTTTTCGCATTTTGGGCATTTTTTGGAAGGTTTAGCCTTATTGGCATCACCATTCCTGTTTGCTCCCCCGCTAGGGGCTCTGCATTGTTTAGCAAAATGACCTGGGCGTTTGCAATTGAAGCAATTGCCCGTGGGCTTATTGCCAGCCTGGATGGCACCGGCAAGCAAAGACATCGTGTGGCTCTGGCTGCCAACATCTGAACAGGTTTGAATCATATCGGCCAGGTCATATTTGGGGCGGTGTATGATTGACTGCAAAGCCTTCTTGCAATCGGTATTTGCATTTTCAAAGGCCAATTTTTTCATCAATTCATTTTGAGCCGTAAGGTCATCAATCTGCCTGGTGATTGATTCTTTCAATCTATCTATAAATTGATGGTAAGGCTCCGAATGTTGTTGCTTAATATTAACGAAGCAGCTCAGTGGTTGCCCTGAAACAGGGACTTTCTGAAAGGCGCGTTGTACACAGGTCGCAGTGCGACTGAAATGTAAAGGTGTCAATTGCGCCTGGGCTGGTATATTATCATACAGACCAGCGCCAAAGAGTTGGTCGGCTGAATGCTGTGGATCAGCCAGGGCTGCTGCGCTATGCTTAAATTCACTTTCAAAAACCACATACTGAGCAGGAGATAAAAGCATGCGCATCAAATCCTTCCAATCTTGAGGTAGCATTGTGTAACCATTTGCGATCCCCTCCAGCATCCCTAGCACATAAGAAGATTTGAGGCCAGAATCAATAATGGCTTTCCTTAATTCTCTCAGAACAGAATAAAGAAGCGCCTCATACATAACCTGCTGTTGTGCAGTGCCGGGGTTCACATAGGAAATAGGGAAAGCAGATGGCATTTCCCCAGCCCAGCCAGCCTCTTCCTCTAAGGAGAGGAGCCCTTGCTGCCTAGCTTGAGAAAGCGCGGCGCGCACAGCTCCTGTGGGAGAGCACGCAGGGGCTGAGGCAGGCGAAGGAGGGATGGGGGGGTGGATGTGGGCTGAAGCGTAGGGAGGGGTTGGCAAGGTTGCGATGGAGGCAGAAGCTTTGGGTAAGGTGGGGGATTGTCTGCTTCAGCTAAAAGAGCAGGGGCCGACGGAGATGCCTGTGGTCCTAATCTAGCGACGGCATCTGCACATTTCTGCCAAGTGAGCAGACAATGAATTGGTGCCATCGGTTCTGTGAAGAGGGTTTTTCCAATCTTTTGCCAAGCTTCTGATCCCAGAGAGTTGGACTTTGGGTACCAGGGGCACTGGCAAGCAATCTCACATAACAATTCTTCAATTTCTTTCAAAGAAATATGAGCACCCGCCACCCGCTGTCTAACGAGATGAAGCAGCTCCTTGGCATGCTCCTGTTGGAACTTTGTCAGTCCCCATACTCACAAAGTAGCGCGCTGAGACTTTTCCAGTCAAGTGAAGTACAGGGGTGGCTGCGTAAAGGGATCTGGCGATCACGTCGGGGTCACCAGATGTTGGGTTGAAATAAACGACAGATGAGTGACAAGTGTCATACGGGAGGCATCTCTCGAGCATGTCTCAGAGAGTCCCTTTTATTGAATATTACAGCATTGCCACGTATGTGCTTGTTGCTGATTGGTTAACACAAATCATACGCAAGGGTTGCATATAGGCATTAATCATCAATAAATTAAAGGTTGGGAAAGGAACACAGAGTTGCACAGGTATGAAAACCTCCCTATTAAACTATTACTAATGATTGATATTCACATTCATAGATGTGGTCAACCATGCATTAAGAACAGGTCAGGGTATGATGTTTCATGAACTCAATATGAACTGAACATTCCAGGGTGGGTGAGCACGGAATGCTTCAGCCCAGAACGGTTTGTCAAACTCATGTGCAGAAGCAAAACCTCCCAACAGACCAGAGCACGCCAGGCACTCCTGTCTTCCACTGCCTCCCACAGTTTGGTCAAACTCATGCTGGTATCTTCGAGAACACTGTCCAACCATCTTGTCCTCTGTCGTCCCCTTCTCCTTGTGCTCTTGCACCTTACCTGGAGTTATTTTTCACTCCAGCATTTAGCTGTTAGTTTTCTCCTAAACTGGCTCTTAGCAGTTATATGTTCAGACCTCACTCTTGCATAGTGATACTGGCTGGTTTCACTCACGTTGGGTTTTGCAGAAACTCTGTGTTTAACTTTGTATATGTTTGACTCCACAGCTCTGTTTAAAATGAGGGAGATCACAGACATGGTGCTCATTTGATTTTTTTTATTAAGTTGTAATCTAAAGAGTAAAATGACAGAAAACTGGCTCTTGGGGAAAGTAATGCCCCGTAAGTGACAAGAGGAGAACATGCATGTTCTACATTTGACAACTGCATCCCTGAACAGATTGTGGGCAGAAATACAGAGGAATGCCAAGAGAGACAGGAGTGGTGATTGAGCTGTAGATTCATTGCACAACTGTGGTACATTTTCAGAACATCTTTGCAGTGGTGAGGAGAAAAAGAGTACTGTGGACTTGCTTCTTGCAAAGAACTGGTTCTGATGGGAGTGGAGGAATCAGAGCACAGAGTTGTCCTCAGGCAACTGTCCTATAAAGATTAAAAAGTAGAAAGGTTAGATCAATGTGGTACAGTCCCCAAAGGAATGGGTACCTCAGGTTAATAACTTAATTCGTTCTGGAGATCCTTTCTTAACCCGAAACTGTTCTTAACCTGATGGGGCCTCCTGCTGCCGCCGCCACACAATTTCTGTTCTCATCCTGAAGCAAAGTTCTTAACCTGAGGTAATATTTCTGGGTTAGCGGAGTCTGTAACCTGAAGCATCTGTAACCGTAGGTACCACTGTAATAGCTTTCTGAATTTCTTCTGGCTACTGATGGTAGGACCATCAGGGTCTAGAAACCAAGTCTTATGAGGAACAGTTCAGGAAGCTGGGTATGTTTATTTTATTTTTATTTTTTTGTAAATAATTTTTATTCATTTTCCAATTAAAAAACATTCATATTAGTAACAAATCAAATCTTTCCACATTCAAAAAACAACAACACAGTATAGTCAATTATATAATCCGAATTAATTAATTTCAATTGGACTTCCCCTTGTTCTGGATTTCAAAAGCCAAATATTCATCCTTTATCTTTCTGCTATCTTCTCTATTACTTCACAATTTTCCATTCCTGATATTAACAATCTCCTCTCTCTATCAGTCAGGAAGCTGGGTATGTTTAGCCTGGAGAAGAGAAGACTGATTGCCATCTTCAGACATTTGAAGGGCTGACATGCAGAAGATGGAAAAAGCTTGTTTTCTACTGCTCCGGAAGGTAGGATCTGAACCAATGGATTCAAGTTTCAAATTACAAGAAACGAGATTTCAAGTAATCATCAGGTAGAACCATCAGGCAGGCAGTCAATTCTGCTTCATGAGGCTTTAAACAGAGGTTGGATGGCCATCTGTCAGGGATGCTTTAGAAGAAGAAGAAGAGTTTGGATTTGATATCCCGCCTTTCACTCCCTTTAAGGAGTCTCAAAGCGGCTAACATTCTCCTTTCCCTTCCTCCCCCACAACAAACACTCTGTGAGGTGAGCGGGGCTGAGAGACTTCAGAGAAGTGTGACTGGCCCAAGGTCACCCAGCAGCTGCATGTGGAGGAGCTGAGATGCGAACCCGGTTCCCCAGATTACGTGACTACCGCTCTTAACCACTACACCATACTGGCTCTCAATTTAGCTGAGATTCCTGCAGTGCAGGGCATGGGATCCTCATGGGAACTCAATGATTCTGTTATTTCACAAGACATAGGTGGGGAGCCAGTCCTCCAGGCCTTTCTATCTGGCCTTTGAAATCTCCCCTCAGGGTCACACCTCTCACAGCCCATGCTTTGCAAACCAAGTTTTTATAATATGTCATTCTGCTCTGATCACATGCAATGATGTTCCGCTCTGTGGGCTGAGTCACATATTCATGTGGCCCATATATCAATCATTATCTCAAGGTTGGAGGAACCTCTGGTCAAAGAGGGGACATTCAAATGAGGCCCTCTAGGCCTTCCTATCCAATCCAATTCGCTAGAGCAGGCACATCCAACAGGTAGATCGTAATCTACCAGTAGATCACTGGACTTCTGTGGTAGATCACTGGTAGATCACTGGCTCCCCCAAAGAAGCTCAACAACATTAACCTGAACCCCAAAAAGCAGGGCCTTCTTCCACCCTACAAAAGCTCTCAACCTGAATCCCTCAAAATGGGGTAGATGACTGCCAGTTTTTAACTCTGTCTCTTGGGAGTTGGCCACCCCTGCTCTAGAGTCTTCACCAGGAGACCACCCCCCCCCTTACCAGCCCTGCTCTGCACCCTTCTCGAGTTTATTTGTCTAGCTAGAACGTGTTATTGGACAGCGATAATGCCTCTTGCATGAATGGTGAGTGAATGGAGAAGTATGTATTTGTGTA
Source organism: Podarcis tiliguerta (assembly GCF_965153285.1). Lineage (NCBI taxonomy): Eukaryota > Metazoa > Chordata > Lepidosauria > Squamata > Lacertidae > Podarcis > Podarcis tiliguerta. The sequence goes on along the minus strand of NC_139536.1, from coordinate 6,961,520 downwards.
TAGAAGTCTTAGATTTCTCTGTGGCTGGAATGTAGTCTACCGAACATCCATTGCTACATTGAGAGGAATGCCACCACAGAGCTTCTTTCATCACAATGCTATCCCATAGTAGCAAATCAGAAACACAAAACGGAAGTCATGCAAATATTGGTACTTACTTGGTACAGCAGTTCATTCCTCCATGGCAATTTCCGGATACACTAAAAGTTGGAGGACATGGACCAAAAATGCAGTAACTCTGCCCCTTTGCTCTGCAGGCAAGAGTATCGCCGAGATCGGGAGGAGGACCCTGAGCATAACCTAGCCACAAGAGAACGGGGTGTTAGTTTCTTAGCTTATTATTCATTCACACACAACAAACAACCCACAGTTGTGAGCATTAGCTTGGGGTGTGGGCAGGTATCTATCTGTGGAACATATTATTAGCGGCAGCCCGTCAGGTGGCAAAATAGAAAGGTGCCACACCACCCAGCAGCTGACTCCACGAAACTCCCATCTGCCAAAGCCAGCAATAAAATTCCCATCACATTTGCAATAAAATTGCTGGCATCTTTGCAAAGCTAAGCAGAGTACAGTGTGGTTTCAAATTGGATAGGGGACCATGTGTTGAGATTCCTGCATTGCCCATTATGCTCATTTGCCTTCAATAGCAGTAAAGCTTTGCTGGATGAAATATTAATTGCTTCTGGTCTATTTTTTTGGAATCCTGCAACATGTTTAAGTTTTTACTCTGTTAACTGTACATTGGAATCTGCTCTGGATCAATGCTGAGTATTGGATCAATGTGCCCTTTCCTGTCTTGCATCAAACTGAAAATCTTCCATCTTTTTTGGGGGGGGGTGTATGTGTGTGTGTGTGAGAGAGAGAGGGGGGGGGCAAAGTTCTTTTCCAACTTACCTGGGCAAATCTGGAAGAGGAGCATGACAACAGCAACGAAGAAGTAAAGGATCCTCATGGCTGAAGATCTGGTGGGCTCTGGAGTCTGGTGGGCAGTAGAAATTCACACAAATTCTCAGGCCAGATATTTTTTGGAGGTCGAAGCTAGAGACTGCTTGTGTATTTATAGGGTTGAAACGATTGTGAAATCTATGTGCATATGTTACTTGTCAATAAGTAACCGTCCTTAACAGTTTGGAAAACTTGCCGGCTACTGGCGGGTAATTGCACATTTCAAATGATGTGACAATTAAACAGTGATGCAAGATGCACGGTGAAAATCCATTAACCTGCCTCACTCTTACGAAACTTCAGCAACAACACATTAAGTTCCTTGTGACCTAATTGATGGAGGGAACTCCTGGGGGCTCTTGGAAACAGAGAAATGATCATAAGAAGAGACTACTGGATCAGGCCAATGGCACATCTAGTATAACATCCTGTTCTCATAGAGGCCAACCAGATGCCTGTGGGAAATATGTAAGCAGGATTCGAACACAAGAGCCTTCTTTCCGCCTTTGGTTTCAAGCAACTGATATTCCACAAGCATTTCTGCCTCCAACTGCGTAGGCAGAGCATAGCCATCATGGCTAATAATAATAAAAAGTAATACTAATAAAACTAATTATTTTTTATTAGTTTTTCATTAGTTTATTAAAAAGAAGTTTTTAATGTGTGACGTTTTAATATATTTTTAATATTTGTTGGAAGCTGCCCAGAGTGGCTGGGGAGACCCAGCCATATGGGCAGGGTATAAATAATAAATTATTATTATTATTATTATTATTATTATTATCATCATCATCATCATCATCATCATCATCATCATCATTTATAGGCTCTCCTCTTGAATTTGTCTCTTTTAAATAAGAAAAAAGAAAAAGATAATGGTGAGGGTAAGACTGTTGCCAACAAAGGTCTGTATAGTTAAAGCTATGGTTTTCCCAATAGTGATGTATGGAAGTGAGAGCTGGACCATAAAGAAGGCTGATTGCCGAAGAATTGATGCTTTTGAACTATGGTCCTGGAGGAGACTCTTGAGAGTCCCATGGGCTGCAAGAAGATCAAACCTATCCATTCTGAAGGAAATCAGCCCTGAGTGCTCACTGGAAGTACAGATCCTGAAGCTGAGGCTCCAATACTTTGGCCAACTCATGAGAAGAGAAGACTCTCTGGAAAAGACCCTGATGTTGGGAAATATGGAGGGCACAAGGAGAAGGGGATGACAGAGGACGAGATGGCTGGACAGTGTTCTCGAAGCTACCAACATGAGTTTGACCAAACTGCGGGAGGCAGTGGAAGACAGAAGCGCCTAGTGTGCTCTGGTCCATGGGGTCATGAAGAGTCGGACATGACTAAACGACTAAACAACAACAAGAAGACTGTTGCTTTTTTAAAAAAATTCACTTGGGGAGAAGGTGAAATCACAAACTGCGCATGAAATACTGGATGTGAGAAGAGTCTGGGTGAAGCAACAGGAAAATTCCATAGCTTCAACTTGACTACTTGAAACTGTCTGACCTTATAATTATTATTTAAATGACCTATAGCGTGCAAATCATTTATCCGGCCGTGTCCTGAGGCTTTAATGCTGTTAACGCCTAAACGTTCCAAGCTGTGAACTTGGCCCTGGATGTAAGCCTTGATTTGCGCAATTGATGGAAGCCTTGGGCTGGCTGTGCGCTTATACAACTGAAAGTGGAGTCTGGCAATATGCACAGTTGATAAGAGGCAAAATCTGAGCAGGGCTCTAGTTGGTAAATAACTTATAGCTAAGTAATGTTCTTGGCACTGATTTACCTCCTTCAGAGGAAACCACCGATGAGGTCACGCAAATGAATGAAGAGACAAGAAAGGAGAATATAATTATTCTTATTTAACACTGATAAGCTCTCTAAGTTGTTGTTGTTGTTTATTAAATCTATTAGACCTGTCACCTCTATAGTTTTGTCTCAAAGTATCTTCTCCTGCCAATTTTATGTTTTGATCCATATATTCCTGTATGCCCATAAAGGTTGGTTGGTTGATTGACTGATTGATATTAAAGTTATTTATTGCCCTTCATCTGAGAACCACAGGGTGATTTACAATATTTTAAAAAGTAATATAATAGCAAACAAAACACTACTCCCATCTCCTAAACATCATAGATTGCTTAATTAGCCAAAGACCTGGGAGAAGAGGAATGTTTTTAAGTAACGAAGCCCTCTGGAGTTTCCAAATTGGGACCATATCAGAGGAAATCCTTTCTAACTTAGTTGCATCAGGCTAGCCAACATGGGCTGCTGATTCTTGTCTCAATGTCCGTCACAGATCAGAAGCTCACAGCTGGAGGCGACAAGGCTGGCTGCCCATCATCTATTCCCATTTGTTATGGGTCACTTAATACTCAAGGACGTGCTTTCCCAGATCTGGTCCCCGTCGGCATAGCAACCAATAGGTCAGCCTTGAGCACCAGAACAAAGTTCTCCGCAGGCCCATGTCAGCCGCCTACAAAGCGCACACTGCCCCAAAGGCAACTGGCTAGTAACTGATTGTTCAAAGCACCCATGGGATTCCTTCTTTGGTAGGCTGGTGCCCTGTGCGAGGCCAAAATTTGGCACGCCAAAATGGATCTTCTCAATTATGGATCTTCTCAATTTTGTGGCGCACGATGTCCACAGTGCCCAAAATCCAGCACTGCCAGAAAACTGCACTTTTGCCAGGCATGATAGCGTGGGCCGCACAATGTTTGCGCGGACATGCAATGAAGCTGAACATTGGAAGATTCAGGGCCGATAGTCCTTCATGCAGCGCACATTTAAACTATGGAACTCCCGCAGGAGACAGTGACGTCCAGCAATCTCTCTCCCCCCCCCCCCCCGTAAATATTTTTTTATTTGATTTTCAAAAATATAAACATAAAACAAAACCGATTCAGAATCCAGAGATCGAGATTACTCTGATTCTCCTGACTCCCCCCCCAGCCCATCCTTCCCATGGGTCCTATTGATAATATTTTCAACTGCATATCAATACTTCTCTGATTATTTTTGTCTTTCTAAATTATCCGTACATTCTGTTACATTACAAGTGGGGATAAAATCCTGCCAATGTTTTAACCTGCTTACAATAATCTTGTATATAAATTATAAACTTTTTAAAAAATAATTTAAAGAACTTTAAAAAGAAATTTCTTCTTGATTCCTGAGCTCCCCAGTTGATTTTGCAATTTTGCAATTTCAGCATAGTCTATCAGCTTGGTTTGCCATTCTTCTCTGGTCCAGGTTGTCTCTTCCTTTCATCTCTGGGCTAGTAGTATCTGTGCGCCTGTTGTCACATACATGAACGGTCTTTTCTGGTCTTTTGGAATCTTGGTACCTATAATTCCTAAGAAGAGTGACGGCCACCGATCCAGATGGCTTTAAAAGACAGACAAATTCATGCAGGAGAGGGTCAGGAGAGAGCCAGTGTGGTGTAGTGGTTAAGAGCGGTGGACTCGTAATTTGGTGAACCGGGTTTGCATCTCTGCTCCTCCACGTGCAGCTGCTGGATGACCTTGGGCCAGTCACACTTCTCTGAAGACTCTCAGCCCCACTCACCTCACAGAGTGTTTGTTGTGGGGGAGGAAGAGAAAGGAGAATGTTAGCCGCTTTGAGACTCCTTTGGGTAGTGATAAAGCAGGATATCAAATCCAAAACTCCTCCTATTGATAGCTATTAGCCACAATGATTATGCCCTACTGCCACTGTTGAGGCAGCAGTGCCTCTAAATACTACTGGCTGGAAACTGCAGAAGGGTAGAGGACTCTCATGACCAAATCCACCAGGCTCTTCTCGTGTTCTCATGTGTGTGTAACTTGATTTGCTTTGTGCATTATGCTACTCTTGGTGAAACAGGCAGCATACACTTAAACCACATTTAAATGTACTTTTATTATTGCTGTTATATTTATTTACACACTGCCTTTCTACCAGACCCGGGACTCAAGGTGGCAGAATTAAAGCTGATAGAAAAATCAGAACAAATACAAATAAAGCACACCTAGCTAACATGCCCCTTCATGGATCACTGCCTTGCCATGGCGAAGGGGCTTGAATAACTCAGAGAAGCTATGAGCTATGCCGTGCAGGGCCACCCAAGATGGACAGGTCATAGTGGAGAGTTTTGACCAAACGTGATCCACCTGGAGCAGGAACCAGCAAGCCACTCCAGTATCCCTGCCAAGAAAACTCCATGGACAAAGACAACAGGCATATAAAAGTTATGACGCTGAAAGATGAGCCCCTCAGGTCGGAACATGCTACTGAGGAAGAGCAGAGGACAAGTACAAGTAGATTCAGAGCTGATGAAGCGGCTGGGCCAAAGCCGAAAGCTCGCTCAGTTGCAGATATGCCTGGAAGCGAAAGGAAAGTCCAATGCTGTAAAGAAAAATATTGCATAGGAACCTGGAATGTATGAACCATGAACCTTGGTAAGTTGGATGTGGTCAAAAATGAGATGGCAAGAATAAATATTGACATCCTGGGCATCAGTGAACTAAGATGGATGGGAATGAGTGGATTTAGTTCAGATGACCATCATATCTACTACTGTGGGCAAGAATCCCGTAAAAGAAATGGAGTGGCCCTCATAGTCAACAAAAGAGTGGCGAAAGCTGTACTGGGATGCAATCTCAAAAATGATAGAATGATCTCGATACAAATCCAAGGTAGACCTTTTAACATCACAGTAATCCAAGTTTATGCACCAACTACTGGTGCTGAAGAAACTGAAATTGACCAATTCTATGAAGACTTACAATATCTTCTAGAAATGACACCAAAGAAGCATGTGCTTCTATTTATAGGGGATTGGAATGCTAAATAGGGAGTCAAGAGATAAAAGGAACAACTGGCAAGTTTGGCCTTGGAGTTCAAAACGAAGCAGGGCTAAGGCTAATAGAATTCTGCCAAGAGAACAAGCTGGTCATCACAAACACTCTTTTCCAACAACACAAGAGACAACTCTACACATGGACATCACCAGATGGGCAGCATCGAAATCAGATTGATTATATTCTCTGCAGCCAAAGATGGAGAAGCTCTATACAGTCAGCAAAAACAAGACCTGGAGCTGACTGTGGCTCAGATCATCAGCTTCTTATAGCAAAATTCAAGCTTAAACTGAAGAAAGTAGGAAAAACCCCTGGGCCGGTAAGAACCGAGTTGATTTAATGCAGTGGTACCTCAGTTTTTAAATGTAATCCTTTCCGGAAGACCATTTGAGTTCTGAGACATTCAAAAACGGAAAACTCAATATGGAAAACTCAACACGGAAGCCGTGTGGCATGTTCAACTTCCAAAAAGTGTTCTAAAACTCAAGCATTTACTTCCATGTTTATGCCGTTCGAAAACCTAGACATTCATCAACAGAGACGTTCAAAAACTGAGATACCACTGTATTTGAATTCTGCTTTTCCAACAACAAATGTTGAGCTCAGAACAGCTCAAAATTATTGCTATCAGCCTAATTTGGTCCAGGTACTGAGATTCCACCAGATCCAGCAGAGAGATCTACTCAATGCACTGCAACCCGCAAATACATTTCAGTTCTTTCTCTGCTATGAATCGGTCACCTTTAACTTTTCTAAACCTGGGATTGAATAGCCTGGCAAATGTTATACTTACATGCCAGCTCATTCAACCATTTGAATAGATTTTATTATTCCCATTAAATCTCCACCAGGAGGATTTATCTCCCAGGGTTAATACCAGGAACCAATTATATAGTAATTTTAATAAGTAAACCCAAGTGTTTAATGCAACTTATGATGTCAGCACTACAATTCAGAACAACAATCCTCTCTTCCTCCCTCCCTCCCTCCCTCTCAGCACAACATGTGCTGTTCTTACTATAATGAATAAATTCTTAGTTCTGACTTACTCCATGCATACAGTTCCAGCTTTACAGGTAATTTAGCATCTTGTTCAACCCTGAAAACCTACAGCTGAAGGGATCTCTGGATTCAAATTATTGACAAGCAACAGAAACGGCATTTCTCCCCAATGCAATATTTACTTTAGGGCTTCTAGTTCCTGTAGGAATTTTTTTAAAAAATTAGGAAATAAGAGGAAAATAGACACACCTGCAATGTGTGAAAACTAGGTGCAAGAGGGCTCCCCACTGCCCTGCAAAATGATCCGCGTTTCCCTCCCAAAAGATCAACAGGTCCAATGCAACTGTTTGCAAGGATAGACTAGTATTTTCAATTTTTTAGATGGGAAGAATTGAGTGAGTTATTCGTGAGTTAATGGGAAGTGCTTGTTGTATCAGAAAAATCAAGTTCTGTATCTCAGCGTCTCATTATATCTTTATCATTTTTCACACAGCCGGAGAGGTGCAATAGTCTGATATTTCCTACAATTGAAATAATTAATCAAAATTCAATGCTGAGTTTGTGAGTTCAAGCAAAACTGTTGTCTGGTGACCAGCATAGTGTATATGTTATACTACAGAGTATTCTTCTTCTTCCTTGGTGATCACTCATAGCTGAGTAGGGACGTGGGTGGCGCTGTGGTCTAAACTACTGAGCCTAGGGGTTGCCGATCGGAAGGTAGGTGGTTCGAATCCCCACGACGGGGTGAGCTCCCATTGTTCAGTCTCAGCTCCTGTCAACCTAGCAGTTCAAAAGCACTCTTAAGTGCAAGTAGGTAAGGTAAATGGCATTTCCGTGCACTGCTCTGGTTTTGCCAGAAGCAGCTTAGTCATGCTGGCCACATGACCCGGAAAAACTGTCTGCGAACAAACGTTGGTTCCCTCAGCCAGTAAAGCAAGATGAACACTGCAACCCCAGAGTCATTTGCGACTGGACTTAACTGGCACTGGTCCTTTACCTTTATCTTTACCATAGCCGAGTAAGATTGTCTTCCATAAACATGGTTTTAACAGTGAGTCCGTAAGTGACTGTGGAGGCCAATTCTGGATCCACACATCCTTCAACAGTGGGGACATAGGTTTCTGGGCAATAGTTTCAGAGAACCAATATGATATCTCTTACTTTCTCATTTTTTTAATCTTAAATTCAGCTCTGACCATTTCTGCAGCAATCTGAAAAAATCCTCCTGAAAATTCATCAGCAATTTAGGGTGAATTTCTTCAAACATACCCATTTTGTACATATTTTTGCAAGCAATTTCCCCTAATAAAATGCATTTCAATGTTATTTTCACCAAAGTATGCACAATTTTCTCTTTTTCTCTGTATTTCTGTGCAAACATTTGTATAACATCAGAAGGGTTGCCAAACAAACTTGGGTTTTGCCACCTGCTCAGTACCAGGGGACATATGAAGGAAACAGGACATTCCCTCTTGTCAATCTGATGAGTCTGGCTGGCTTTCTCTCCAGAATTTAGTTTATAGAACAACAATTCCTCTCTCTTGAAGTAAGGATTTATAGTCTTGCATCATCATCATTAGTATTATTATTTAAAGGAAAGTAGGAGAAACACGCAAGAAGTTTGTTTCTCCCTCACTCATTTGTTCCTTTAAACCAGGGATCAGCAACCTTTTTCAGCTGTGGGCCGGTCCACCATCCCTCAGACCATGTGGTGGGCTGGACTATATTTTGAAGAAAGATAATGAATGAATTCCTATGCCCCACAAATAACCCAGAGATGCATTTTAGTTTCTGGTATCTTGGTCATCACTCATCAGAATAAGCAAAATGAAATAGAAGAAGTACAAATGAGTTATAAAGCGAGATGCTTAATACTGAGTTGAACAATCGGCTCAATATTTTCTATTCTACACTGAAGTTACATACATACATGCCATACTTTTAAAGCACATTTTCCCACGTCTTGACGGATTCTGGGAACAGTGGTTTACCTCTCACGGAGCTGCATTTCTCAGCATGCTTAATAAACCATAGTTCCCAGGATCCTTAGGAGGGGGGAAAATGTGTGGCGTTTAGTGTCTGGCAATGGCCACCCAGGTCTTGAGACAGGCATCTTTCCCAACCCTGCTTAGAGTTGTCATGATTTGAACCCGTGGCCTTGGATGTGCACAGGTTGTCCTGCATCACTGATCTGTGCCCCTTTCCCCGAGATATCATTTTACTTTCTCAGCAGTCATGCTTAAATAACCTAGCACAGTACCTGCTCTGAGTCATTTCCTGATCAGTATCAGTTTAAATAATAACCATCAGGACCTCTTTCGAGCTATTCTTCACTGCTGAAATATAACCACCCACCATAGGGTGGGCAAACCCACACACAGTATTCTGTATCCCCATTTGGAATTTGACTCCAGAGTCCAAACTTATTGGCTAATATTGTTGGGTTCTTAACGTGCATGGCTTAGATCATTTTTCAAAGAGGGCCAGATTTCATGAAGTGAACAACCAAAGTTGTTGACCTGTTTTTAGGGTTGAAGTTGTTGAGCTTCTTTTTGGATTCCCCTCCAAGTTGTTGAGCTTTTTAAAGGATTGAAATAAACTGTCGCAGGGGCCAGATTAACCAGAGTGTAAGGATTGGCTCTCTCTCCCACACACGAGATGACTCCAGCAGTTAATTACGGCATATAAGACGACTGGGCATATAAGACGACCCCCCAACTTTCCCAGTTAAAATATAGACTCCCCCTCTTCCAACACACACCAAATAAAAATTTAAAAAACCAGTCTGCAGTCCAGCTCGGAAATCCGCTCCACTTCCCAGTGGCCGGGGGCTTCTGGGGCCAATTTTCAAGCGTATTTCTTCTTCATCTAGAGAGCTTGGTGTCCTCTGATTTAAATTGCTGTCGTTTTATCCTTTGGTGGGGACTTGCTGCAGGAGCTGCTGCTGTAGCCGGCGTATAAGACGACCCCCGACTTTTGAGAAGATTTTCCTGGGTTAAAAAGTAGTCTTATATGCCAGAAAATACAGTAATTAAGATTTATTGGTTCAACAAAAAGCTCCGGTTGGAGCTCCGCTAATTTCAGTCTTCCTCCGATTCCACAGTTGCCAGGAATGAGCTCCCCCCTCTTCTCTCCCAACAGGAAAACCCCCACCTCCCCTTCCTGTACTTTTCACGCTTCTCGGCTAATCTCGTGTCGGGTTGATTCCCCTCTCTTTATTTCTGTGTCTGTGTCACTATCTGAGCCTTTCCTTTGACTAACTGCTTCTCCCCCCTCCTGTAGGAATCCTCCTCCTCCTTCCTCTGTGTCTGCTCTTTTGCTGCTTGTCAGAAGGTCCAATTGTCTGACACAGAGTTTGGGGACCCAGACAAGCGAAGACCCTCCGGGAGGGGGTGAAGCAAAGCCTGGAGATAGAGGGGAAAGGGGAACCTCCATTGACAGATTCAATGCACTGAATATGAAATGCAGGGCAAGGAGTGGCATAGAGTGAAGCATAACAGATGGATCATGTCCAAATTGTGGATTTGTCCTTCCTTCAGGCCCGTTGTTTTAAACACCTGTAGCATGGTTAGCTAAAGTGTAGCCCTCTCGATTTTGTCCCATCATCCCTGAGCATTGACAATGCTAGTGAGGATGACAGGAGTCCATTAAGCTCTGGGGGGCCACATCTTGACCATTGCATTCAATACTTCATATCTAATTTTTTTAGGTGTTCATGGTGCTGAAGTAGTAAGTGAATGACAACGTAGGACAGTGATCCCGGATAATCTGACTGTTTTGCTGGAATCTTCTTCAGCACAACTAGAAAAGAATTCAAATATGAAACAATGACCTGTGTACATGAAAAATATATAAACTTCACACATTACAACCCATATGGTACAAATAATATAAGAAGAAGAACAAAGGTACTTCTACGGACATTGAAAGATTGACAGATGTTTGTTTATCTAGTATACTGGTCTTTGTGTTGCTTGTGTTATTTGTTACTTTTCACCCCTGCAGAAAGCAGGAATATCCCTGAAAGGACTGCAAGAGAAAGTCAGCAAACATTCATAGCTGATACTTGACAAAAATCTCAAGATAGAGTGCCAGAATGGAAAATGACAACAGAACTCTGTGATGATTCCAGGTCTTCTGTAAGGCCAAACGTCCTCTCATCTATTGAGATCTCTTATAAACAGATGCATAAACACTGTTTATTAATGATCTGGATGTGATGCCTGTGGTGAAAGAAACTCCTACTGCCACCCCTCAAGAGGCCATGGTACGCAACTGAGAGGAAACTGTGGCAGAGTACATTAATCTGGCAATGCATTCACTATTCACCCGGTTGGGAAAATGGTTTCAATGTGGCTCAGATCTTACTAATAATTGAGGTCCTTGTCAAGCAGCACCTGTTTGCATGTTCTTCCTTGCTGTTCAAGAAGTTCTGTACAGTACATTAACCTGACGATGCAGTCAAGATTCACTGGATTGGAAATATGGTTTCATACCCCCAGAAGCACCTATAGATCCACTCCATCATCATAGTCACTGATCAAAACAGTCAAAACTGTTAGGTTTCTGTTATGCCACTGTGCAGTTCTTGGAGTCACAAGACTCTGTTGACATTCCAGACTGTTGGAAGTCTCACGGGAGACGGATGTTGAAGTTAGTGGTTTCCTGTTTCTTTGTTCCTGTTGTTTTCTGTCTCTCACAGAGAGCAGACACATATTCATATCTGTCTTGCGTAGTTAGAAATAAAGTAGCAATGTAGCACATATTTCTGGCTCCTTCTGCTGCTGTCTGAGTACTCTGAGCAATGGAGAGTGTGCCTGAAGTCTCATTCAAAGGCTTAGGTGGTTAATCACCATCGGAGAAGAGCCTAGATGGGGTTCCAAAGATACCGGAGGAGTAGCAATTACAGCTTGGTCGTACGGAGGCTCTGACCGGTACGCAACTGAGAGGAAACTGTGGCAGAGTACATTAATCTGGCAATGCATTCGCTTTTCACCCGGTTAGAAAAATGGTTTCAATGTGCCTCAGATCTTACTAATAACTGAGGTCCCTATAAAGCAGCACCAGTTTGTGTGTTCTTCCTTGCTGTTCAAGAAATTCTGTACAGTACATTAACCTCACGATGTAGTCAAGGTTCAATGGATTGGAAATATGGTTTCATAAACCCAGAAGCACCTAGGGAACCGTCATAGCTACTGATCAAAGTCTCTTCCAGCCATCTCCTTTTAAAAATAAGCTATCAACCATCTCTGTTAAGCTATCAACCATCTCTGTTTTCCTATTAGTCCTCTTTCTTCCATCCACCTTTCCCATATATTAAAAAGTACCAGTTGCAACCAGAACCAGGAATAAGCATGGAGACACAACTCAGTGGTCTGAACCAGGGCCACATTTCACGTACATGTTTTCCACAATATTACAGCCACTTTCTACGGAGAGAGAGAGAAAATTGTAACCTCAAAGGTAGAAGCATGGGTGTCCACAGAAATTCTTACAGAGAGAGAGAAAGTAAAACGTTGAAGGGGGCAGGCTTGTTTCTCTCACACAGAGTAATTAGGAAGATAGAGCATGAACATTTTGCCTTATACCTCAGGTTCTCCTAACCTGTGTATGTGGTGTTAGGGGAGGGGTAGTACCTCTGGCAGGGGGAGATATGGTTCTTCCCCTGTAGTAGTTCTTCAACATTTGATCCCCAACCTGCACTCAACTCTACCTGTGGTTCCTAAAAATTGCCTAATGGTCAGCTAAACCAGGTCCAACAGTCAAGAAGGCAGTTTCTGCACATCTGGCAGCTAGACTGGTGACTGGGAGTGGTCACCAAGACCATATAACACCGGTCTTAAAAGACCTACATTGGCCCCCAGTACGTTTCCAAGCACGATTCAAAGTGTTGGTGCTGAACTTTAAAACCCTAACGGCCTCGGCCCAGTATACCTGAAGGAGCGTCTCCACCCCCATTGTTCAGCCTCGACACTGAGGTCCAGCTCCGAGATCCTTCTGGTGGTTACCTCACTGCAAGAAGTGAGGTTACAGGGAACCAGGCAGAGAGCCTTCTCGGTAGTAGTGCCTGCCCTGTGAAACGCCCTCCCAACATCAAAAGGCAGCCCTGTTTAGATAAGTTTTTAATGTCTGGTGTTTTATCGTCGCCCCCCCCCCCCCCATGTTTTCAATTATCATTACAGTGGTACATTGGGTTACATATGCTTCAGGTTACATACGCTTCAGGTTACAAACTCCCCTAACACAGAAATAGTACCTTGGGTTAAGAATTTTGCTTCAGGATGGGAACAGAAATCGTGCTCAGGCAGCGCAGTGGCAGCAGGAGGCCCTATTAACTAAAGTGGAGCTTCAGGTTAAGAACAGTTTCAGGTTAAGAATGGACCTCCGGAATGAATTAAGTACTTAACCCGAGGTTCCACTGTAATTCTCTTGATCTTCAACCTTCACTGCCTTGTGGCTATACTCATGGATGAAAATTGCTTCAGGAGTAATCCCCAAGGAATAATCCATATCTTCTGGAGCAGATCATTAAGCAAACAATCTGTGAGCACCTAGAAAGGAATGCTGTGATCACCAATAGTCAGCATGGATTTCTGAAAAATAAGTCATGTCAGACGAACCTGATCTCATTTTTTGACAGAATTACAAGCCTGGTAGATGAAGGGAACGCAGTGGATGTAGCCTACCTTGATTTCAGCAAGGCATTTGACAAGGTGCCCTATGATATTCTTGTAAAGAAGCTGGTAAAATGCGGTCTTGACTATGCTACCACTCAGTGGATTTGTAACTGGCTGACTGACCGGACCCAAAGGGTGCTCATCAATGGCTCCTCTTCATCCTGGAGAAGAGTGACTAGTGGGGTGCCACAGGGTTCTGTCTTGGGCCCGGTCTTATTCAACATCTTTATCAATGACTTGGATGATGGACTCAAGGGCATCCTGATCAAATTTGCAGATGACACCAAACTGGGAGGGGTGGCTAACACCCCAGAGGACAGGATCACACTTCAAAACGACCTTGACAGATTAGAGAACTGGGCCAAAACAAACAAGATGAATTTTAACAGGGAGAAATGTAAAGTATTGCACTTGGGCAAAAAAAAAAATGAGAGGCACAAATACAAGATGGGTGACACCTGGCTTGAGAGCAGTACATGTGAAAAGGATCTAGGAGTCTTGGTTGACCACAAACTTGACATGAGCCAACAGTGTGACGCGGCAGCTAAAAAAGCCAATGCAATTCTGGGCTGCATCAATAGGAGTATAGCATCTAGATCAAGGGAAGTTATAGTGCCACTGTATTCTGCTCTGGTCAGACCTCACCTGGAGTACTGTGTCCAGTTCTGGGCACCACAGTTCAAGAAGGACATTGACAAACTGGAACGTGTCCAGAGGAGGGCAACCAAAATGGTCAAAGGCCTGGAAACGATGCCTTATGAGGAATGGCTAAGGGAGCTGGGCATGTTTAGCCTGGAGAAGAGGAGGTTAAGGGGTGATATGATAGCCATGTTCAAATATATAAAAGGATGTCACATAGAGGAGGGAGAAAGGTTGTTTTCTGCTGCTCCAGAGAAGCGGACACGGAGCAATGGATCCAAACTACAAGAAAGAAGATTCCACCTAAACATTAGGAAGAACTTCCTGACAGTAAGAGCTGTTCGACAGTGGAATTTGCTGCCAAAGAGTGTGGTGGAGTCTCCTTCTTTGGAGGTCTTTAAGCAGAGGCTTGACAACCATATGTCAGGAGTGCTCTGATGGTGTTTCCTGCTTGGCAGGGGGTTGGACTCGATGGCCCTTGTGGTCTCTTCCAACTCTATGATTCTATGATTCTATGATTCTATGATTCTATGATTCTGTCTTGCAAAACATATAAACAATTTCAGAGTGGAGTCCCAAGGCAGTCAAACGGTGCTTTATAAACCTCTTTCTGGCACCCCCTGTGGTCCAGCTCCTCCCAAATGGACAGCATCAGCGATAACGCATAGTACAAAATATACAGTGCACTCCCTCTCTCTCCCCTCCTTACTGTCGTTACTTATTTTATATTTTATCTCTTTTCATTACTGCATAACCAATTTAATTCTATTTACTAATTTGCCCTCATCTTTCCCCTTAATTATCACTTACTGCACATGTTTATATCAGGCCTGCTAATGTAGTGATTTGTTTACAGTGCATCTTCAAATAATCAACCATTTTTCCCCATTCTATTTTTAAAAATCTCTCTTTTCGATTTCATATTCTTCAACATAAAGTGCAGTCTCAAATCAGCATTGCCAGAACTCTGGGAACATTTCTCTAATTCTGCCCCAGAGGTAACATAGAAACAATCTCCTTCTGATTCATGTAGGTTCAAATGAAGACTGCCAGACACAGTGTGGAACATATAGCAAGGGCCTATGAGACTATGGGTAGGAATCAGAAGGGCCTTGGGGCACAGGTGGTTTTATCCTTTTGGCAAGGCCAAAATTCCTGCAAGGCACAGGCATCCCATGAGTGAGGAGACCATATCTTGAGCTTACTGGTTTGGGGAGTGGGCATGGGCATCTCTTGGGTCAATGTTGTAGCTGCCATGCAGTGCTGAAGCTCATGTCCTGATCTTGGACTCTTGGGCTTTGACTCTTGGGTGGTCCCACCTTCCTTTCACCAGTGATAACTTTTTTGGGGGGTGGAGGGGAATAACTCTCTTGTTCAGGAAAGATTTGCCCCTTACTTCCAAGAAAGAGTCTCTGTCGTCATGTTCTGTTTGCAAGCTTTGCATATATTTGGATTGTGTATGGAGTGAGTGGATGCAGCTGATACGCTTCACAGCATCATTTAAGTAGCAGGAGAGCCCTCCCTCCATCCAATCTTTTCTTATACCTCTTTGATCTGAATGCAATAAAAAAAGAATGTTCCTCATAGAGTTAGCAAGTTGCCCAGGCAAGAGCATGATGTGACCCATGAGAGCAGCCATATCACCACTCTGCTCAATGGTGATTGGATTACACTCAAGCCAAATATTCCTTGATGGCAGCAGGCAGGGCAAGGGTTGGCATGGCATTGGGTCAAAGGATCAGTACATCATCTCACAAGCTCCATGTTGGCGGAATGGTTCTGCTGGGTTTGAACCCCTCCAAACCAGAACAATGGGAATCGGTCGGTGTTGAAGTTTGCTGTGGTGCAAGCCAGGCAAGTGAGGTCTCACTGGAAGACCAGGGTGCAGACTTGAAGCAAGCAGATACCGAACCCACGCTTGGGTTTGCTGTGGTCAATCCACCCCTCAGACCCCTTATAGGTTCTTCCCTATACTATGTTGATCCTACCCAACACCATTTCCCCCCTCACACAAACAATGTTCTTCCACCTAACAAAGGAAAGCCATCAAAAGCACCAAACCTCCCAGAAAACAATTCCCTGACCCCCCCCAGCCACCCTCCACTCAAAAATCTAAACCCATAATTATTATTTTTTTAAAGGCAGTTTGCCCCAATGGTCACAGAGAATCAGAAAAATGCAGAAAAAAACGCACAAGCTTCCAGATTCCTGCAAACCCCTTCTCAACAATTCCCTGACCACCCCCCAGCCACCCTCCACTCAGAAATCTAAACCCAGATTTTTTTTTTTTAAAAAAAGGCAGTTTGCCCCAACGGTCACAGAGAATCAGAAAAATGCAGAAAAAACCGCACAAGCTTCCAGATTCCTGCAAACCCCTTCTCAACAATTCCCTGAACCACCCCCCAGCCACCCACCACACAGAAAATCAAAGCCAGACAATTTTTTTTAAAAAAATGCAGTTTGCCCCAATGGTCCCCAAAAATCAGAAAAAATCAGAACCTCCCCCCACAAACTTCCAGATTCCTGCAAACCCCTTCTCAACAATTCCCTGAACCCCCCAGCCACCCTCCACTCAGAAATCCAAAGCCAGAATTTTTTTTTAAAAAAAGGCAGTTTGCCCCAATGGTCCCAAAAAATCAGAAAATAAACAGCACAAGCTTCCAGATTCTTGCAGACCCTTCCCCAACACCAAGTCCTTGGATTCCAAACACCCCAACCCAAAATCCAAACCCCCCCAAAAAAGTTTTAAAAGTTTAACTTACCAAATGGCTGCAAAAGTAGTTCTGGAAAAGCTTCTAAAATCTGTGAAGTCTTCAAAATTCTCAAAAAAGGCTACCACACCGCGTGCTATGAGTTGCTCCTCGAAGTCAAGTCGCAACTGCACCTCTTGAAGCAATGCACCCTGGGTATTAATGGTTTTAAGAAACAGGAAACAAACTTGCAAGACGTTTTTGTCTTGCGAAGCAAGCCCATAGGGAAATTCGTCTTGCGAAGCACCTCAGAAAACGAAAAACCCTTTCGTCTAGCGAGTTTTTCGCCTTGCGAGGCATTCGTCTTGCGGGGTACCACTGTATTGGAAATGTACATCCAGTCCCCCCCCCCTTTAATTTTTTTGGGGGGCCCCCAAGAAAGTGGGGCCCTAAGCTATGGCTTGGGTAATCTTCGACACCTCCCTCTCCATGGAGGCGCAGATTGCAGCTATAACAAAGGCGGCATTTTTTCATCTCCGCCAAGCTAAGCAGTTGGCTCCTTACCTCTCTCGCCCTGACCTAGCCACTGTGATCCATGCGACGGTCACCTCCAGACTGGATTATTGTAACTCGCTCTACGTGGGGCTGCCCTTGAGACTGACCCAGAAACTCCAGAGGGTGCAGAATGCCGCAGCGAGACTCCTTACAGGGTCTTCACTGCGAGATCACATTCATCCGGTGCTATACCAGCTGCACTGGCTCCCGGTGGAGTACAGGATCAGGTTTAAGGTGCTGGTTTTAACCTTTAAAGCCCTATACGGCCTAGGACCCTCGTACCTACGGGACCGCCTCTCCTGGTATGCCCCACAGAGAAACCTACGCTCGTCAAATAAAAACATCCTGAAGGTCCCAGGCCTCAGAGAGGTTAGGCTGGCCTCAACTAGAGCCAGGGCTTTCTCGGCTGCGGCTCCAATCTGGTGGAACGCTCTGTCACAAGAGACTAGGGCCCTGCGGGACCCGACATCTTTCCGCAGAGCCTGCAAGACAGAGTTGTTCCACCAGGCCTTTGGTCAGGTCCCAGCCTGACTCCCTCCTCTGGCAACCTGCACAGAATTTTGCTCAACGGTTGCCATTAATTTGACTTTAATTAATTTTTATAATGGAATGTTTTTAGAATGTTTGATTATTTGATTGTTTGATTATTTAATTGTTGTTAGCCGCCCTGAGCCCGGCTTCGGCTGGGGAGGGCGGGATATAAATAAAATTTATTATTATTATTATTATATGTAAATCTGGCATTGCTCATGGGACAGCTTTTTCCCATGAGCCCATGACACAGAGGAGATTTTGCTGCAATTTATGGGCCACAGTGCCGCCAGGCAAAGTTGCCCCATGCTTATTGGGCACCGAACGGGGCTTACAAGAGAAATAAGTAAAATGAGCAGAAAGGGAAAGGGAAGAAGCACACACAGATACTTTCACTGCAGACAGGTCCAATTTTATTCTGCATTCCAATGAGCAGGAGTGTAAAATCAAATGTAGATACCTCCTTCAGCCAAATCATCTGTGAGAGAAAAGGAATAAAAAGAAAATAAATAAGACAAAGTCAAATTTGACCTCTTGCCCTTGAAGAAGCGCACTACTCCATTTGTTGCTGATTTGTGGTGTTCTATTTTTAAAATAAAGTATCCTTGCTATTGATATTATTATTCACAACAACAAGCACAAGAATAACCACCTTCAGGAACTGTTTGCCTTGACAATATCTGGGGCAAGTGTAATGTGTGTGCCGCCAGCAAGAATATTTCTAACGCACCATCTTCAATTCACTTGCAAGTGAATCAATACATTAATTACCAAGTATTTTTCATAGAATCATAGAATCGTACAGCTGGAAGGGACCCAAAGTGTCATCAGGTCCCAACCCACCACAATATCTGGGAGCTTCATACTTACCTAAAAATGCAGCATAGAACATTCTCTGCACATTTTCCATGAGGAAAATATCCAAGTGCGCATCCGGATTTGTAACAAAACCCCCAGATCTTCTTACATTGCCTGTGATTTCTTACAGGTTCTCCATCTGCATATACACAGAGAGATAAAGCAAGTGAAATGCCATCTAAATATAATACCCTAAACCAATATTTCTAATTCTACGTTAATTTAGCAAAAATTATCTGGCAGAAGAGTATTTGTAATTTTCAGAGCTCAATCCACTTCACTTAAAGCTCCAGGTGGAAAGTCTTCTCTTGATGAAGGGGCAGAGAGTGTGGTCTTCAAAGACTTCCTGGGTACCAGTAGAGGTCCAGCAGGCACTAACCTCGGTAACCTCAGCTTTGAGCAAAGATTTTCGGTTCTATCCATTTCGCTTTCTTTCATGTTCTACATTTTCCATTCTTAATCTTTCGAAATGAGACTATGCACAGATAAATATTTGATTGACCTTTGTGAAAACTTAGAGCTGGACAGAAGTGGCATCTTACTCAGAGGCAAATCCGTACTCTACAAGGGAGGAGTGGGTTTTATTTCTTGCTGTTAGTATGAAACTCTGCTTAGGTTTGAATAGCCAATTAAATTAAATTGAAGCCATTTACTTACTACTTCTGTACTACTTTATTTACTACTTGTTTACTACTTATTTACTACCATTCTTCATCTGAAGATCACAGAGTGGTTTGCAACATAAAAATACAAAATGAAAATACGAAACAAAAAAATAAAACAACAGAATCCATTCCCGCTAACATGTTTCAAAGGTCACGTATGGTTTTATCAGCCAAATACCTTTTTATATATTTTTAGTATTTTTTTCCATGATGACCTTTATTAGTTTTTTTTATTTATTTACATACTGTACATACACATATTACATTGCTTTTTACATTTATACTTGCTCCTAAGAGCTGACTTCCCTCCTTCCTTCTTCTGGCTTTTTTATGTCATCTCTATTTGTTCGCATTGTCTTTATCTATTTTGTATATAGTTGTTCTTGCATTTCTGTCCGTAAGATGTCTGTAAACAAATAAATATTTCTATATATACAATACTTGTTGTCCGTCTATATTCATTTACATATACTGTTCGTTACATTGGCCATATTATACATTTTTACTTCTTATTGTTATTATTGTCCAATAAGAGCCAGTGTGGTGTAGTGGTTAAGGGTCATAGACTTGTAATCTGGTGAACCGGGTTCGCGTCTCCGCTCCTCCACATGCAGCTGCTGGGTGACCTTGGGCTAGGCACATTTCTTTGAAGTCTCTCAGCCTCACTCACCTCACAGAGTGTTTTTTGTGGGGTAGGAAGGGAAAGGAGAATGTTAGCCACTTTGAGACTCCTTAGGGTAGTGATAAAGTGGGATATCAAATCCAAACTCTTCTTCTTCTTCTATAGTTTCCCATTATGAGGTTTATTTCAATTCTACTGGTTTCCCTATTTCACCTCATCCTCCCTAAGTATGACACAATTTTTTTCCCTTTCTTTTTGAAATGTTTTATCGCCGTGATGTCAAATTTTCCCTATTAGTTTGGCTATTTCTGCATACTCCATAACCTTCTACTGCCACTCTTCTACTGTTGGCATTTGTTGCTGTTTCCATACCTGGGCCAGCTGTTGTTGTGTACAGGAACAATTTCTGGTTGTTCTTATCAAGATACTCTCCTACCATTCCCAACAAAAATGAGTGTTTTTTTCAAAAGCGTATACCTGAAGATCTTCTTTAGTTCGTTTTCCCAATAAGTTTTCGCTTTGTCACATGTCCACCACATGTGAAAGAAACTGCCATCTTTCATTCCACTCTTCCAACAATTCTTATTTCCTGTTTTATACATCTTTGTTAATTTAATCGACGTGAAGTACCACCTGTACACCATTTTTAACCGATTTTCTTTTAACAATGTACATGCTGTGGATTTTAGCCCAGTGTTCCATAATTTTGTCTACTTTTCATACTCAGTGTTATGGCCAACATCCATTGCCCATTTAATCATGACACTTTTGATTTCTTCATCTTTTGTGTGCCATTCTAGTAAAAACTCGTAAACCTTAGACAGTATTTTTGTTGTTGTTTTGTAGTACTGCAGTTTCTAATATTGATTTTGTTTGTTCAAGTCTCTTGCTTTTTTATCTTTTGAGAAAATGTCATTCATTTGGTGGTATTCCATCCAGCTAGATAATTTATCTTTTAATTCCTCATAAGGCTTGTTCTTAATTATATTATTCTCTTCCAACAACATGTCTCTATAAGTTAACCATTCTCCTTTCACATTTCATCTTTTCACTGAGAAGGCCTCCTGGGGTGACAGCCACCATGTTGTCTTTCTTTCAAACCACTCTTTATATCTTATCCAAACTTCATATAATGGGCTTTTTATAATATGATTTAAATGCACTTCAGCCTTGTCATACAAAAGGTATGCATGCCACCCATATCTGTTTCTGAACCCCTCCACATCCAATACATCTGTCTTTTCCAAACTGAACCACTCTTTTAGCCATGTTATACATGCAGCCTCATAATCTATTTTAAGATCTGGTAGTGAAAAACCTCCTCTTTCCTTTCTGTCCATTAGAATTTTAAATTTTATTCTAGGCTTCTTCGCCTGCCATAAAAACCCAGAGATCATTTTTTGCCACTCGTTGAATTGACCTTGTCCTGTGACTATGTGGATGGTTTGAAATAGATACCTAAGAGCATCTTACGTAAGACACTCATCTTAATGGCTGCTATTCTTCCACAAAAAGATTGTTTCACATTCTGATCTTTATAAATTGCCTCTATGCTTCTTAAGAACTATGTCCCCAGACCCAACATTTCCAAATTATTTTTCATAAAAAAAACCAAGCAAATACCTTTTTATAAAAACCCTTTTTATTTTTTTTGCCTGGGGAGAGCATTCCATAAATGGTAATTTCACCCCAGAACCTCAGAGGCAGTTGGCAGCCTTTGGGTCGGTTCATATCGGGAGAGGCAGTGTTTGAGATATTGCAGTCCTGAGTCATTTAAAGGCATTTAAATTTAGGTCAGCTTCCTCTCTTTTCTCCCTGGGTCTACTCCGGGCATCCACTGCCACCTCCCTTGGTCTACTGCCCACCCCAAAGAGAGGTGCCTCATCACTCCACCCCACAGGGACCTGGGAAGAGGATGCCCCCAGCCCAAGTGTCCCAACGGAGACAGGCCAAAGGTGAACGAGAGGCCAGCACCTTAGTCACCTTGGGAGGCAGCAGCGGGTGGCACCAGGCCACTCAGCTACCAGGCAAGGACAAGAAAGGCCAGCATGTCACCTGCCTGTCTGCCCAGCCTCCCACTTGTCTGCCCGTTCCCAACACCAAGGGCTAGCAGACTGGCTGGCTGGGCTCCCTCACCCACTTGTGTACTCCGAGGCCACCTCAGCTATTGACACCCAGCACCCCTGGCGAATACTCCCCAAGTATCATCCTTTGGAAACATCCATCCAAGTTGGACCAGAACCACCGCAAAGCAGTGCCACCCACACCCAACTCCGACAGTCCCTTCAGGAGCATACCATGCTCAGTGGTATCAAAAGACCCTGAGAGGTTGAGGAGAATTAACAAGGACACATTTCCCCTGTCTCTCCCCTGACAGAGATCAGCATACAGGGAGTTTCTGTGCCAAAACCAGGTCTCAACTGCAATTGAAATGGATCTAGAAAATCACTTTCCACCAAGAACGTCTGGATCTGGTCCATGATCATCTACTCAATAACATTGTGTAATAAGGAGAGAGCAGCAACTAACCAGTAGTAACTTAGATCTTTTGAATCTAGGGAGGGCTTCTGAGCTTGTGGTCTTATCATTGCCTCCTTCAAGCAGGGAGGCAATATCCCCTCTCTAGAATAGGCATTAATCAGCTCCCTGGTTTCCCAATGCAAGTCAATAGGACTGCCAAAGTTTTTCATTTCATGGATACAGGATGTGCTGCATTGGTCCAGAATCAGGCACAATCTAAATTACAAACTGGTCCAGAAATCAGATCCTGTTATAAGGTGGTTATTCTTACCGTACACACAGCAACGATGCTTTTCTCCACAATTTCCAATGTCTGAAGACCTACTAGGGCATTCCTTCAACACACAGTTCCCTGGCTGATCGCCATACATGCAAGATTCTTCATCTGAAACATCAGTGAATCCTGTAGTAACAGAGCAGCAAATGGCCTTTAGCTACCTATCCACTTACAAGAAAATTCAAGTAGAATGGTGGGTATGATAACATCTAATAAATAACAATATCAGCAAAAAAATAGTTAAGAGAATGCAGAGAAACTCAGGTGTATGTTTTTTTTAAAAAACAAGCAAGCAAGCAAGCAAGCAAACACCTATTTTCACAAGAAGAAATAACAGAGATGGGTGCAGCACACAACACATCAAAAAAGGAACATGGCAGACTCCTTCCACCTCCCGTCTTGCTGTACGTATACCCAACTTTAAGCTTTAACCCAACTTTAAACTTTAACCCACAATCCCCACTCAAACCTGCCACTGGTACCCCGTGTACTCAGGCCTCTGCCATGGTTCAAAATTGCACGGCATGTGCATTTAACCTGCGTGATTTCCATTGTAAGGGACAAGGTGAGGATGCTGTTGTGAGATGTCACAGGAAGTCAGTTTATCCTGTGACCCCATGTAAGAGCATCCCTACCAGTTCCTGACCTGCATGATGATTGGCCTTTGCCCAAGAAGAAAGATTGAGAGTTTAAAGCTTTTTTCGCACCAAGTAACTCCAATCAGACGCAGTGTGAAAAGAGCATTTAGCTGTTTACCTTTCTTCCATTGCAATGCCTTTTCAGCGAGACTGGTGTTTAATTGGAAAAGACGTGGGTGGTGCTGTGGTCTAAACCACTGAGCCGCTTGGACTTGCTGACTGTAAGGTCAGCAGTTCAAATCCCCGCAGTGGAGTGAGTTCCCGTTGCTCTGCCCCAGGTCCTGTCAACCCACCAGTTCACAAGGGCACTAGTGCAAGTAGATACTGTATATGGGAATTGGAAATGTGGAACGGGGAAACAGGGAAACAAGAGGAAGAGGAAAAGCATTGGCCCCACACAGTGGTATTACTCATTCCAGTCCCATTTTGGACTCGAATAATTGCTTACCTGGATTGGGAATGAGTAGCAGAGCAAACACAATATAGAAAAAGTATATGGTCTTCATAGCTCCCAGAAGGTCAAGGTGGATGCTCCTTGTATCCCAACCTGAAAGGAAATGAAGAGGCAATGTGTTTTGGTGTGTCTTATACTCCTCTGGGTATTAAAAAAATCTCCCTAGGCATTATACATTCAATTATAAATTGCCTTCCTGTATTACTGCTCAAGAGACCATGGTATGCAACTGAGAGGAAACTGTGGCAGAGTCCATTAATCTGGCAATGCCTTCGCGGTTCACCCAGTTGGAAAAATGGTTTCAATGTGGCTAAGATCTTACTGATATTTGAGGTCCCTATCAAGCAGCACCAGTTTTCTGGTTCTTCCTTGCTGTTCAAGAAGTTCTGTACAGTACATTAACCTGATGATGCGGTGAAGATTCACTGGATTGGCTAATATGGTTTCATATCCCCAGAAGCACCTATAGATCCACTCCATCATCATGGTCACTGATCAAAACAGTCAAAACTGTTAGGTTTTTGTTATACCACTGTGCAGTTTTTGGAGTCACAAGACTCTGTTGACATCCCAGACTGTTGGAAGTCTCACGGGAGATGGGAGACGGATGTTGAAGTTAGTGGTTTCCTGTTTCTTTGTTCCTGTTGATTTCTGTCTCTCACAGAGAGCGGACGCATATTCTTTATTGTCTTGCGTAGTTAAAAATAAAGTAGCAATGTAGTACACATTTCTGGCTCCTTCTGCTGCTGTCTGAGTACTCCGAGCAATGGAGAGTGTGCCTGAATTCTCATTCAAAGGCTTAGGTTAATCCCTATCGGAGGAGAGCCTAGATGGGGCACCAAAGATACCGGAGGAGTAGCCATTACAGCTTGGTCGTACGGAGGCTCTGACCGGTATGCAACTGAGAGGAAACTGTGACAGAGTAATAATAATAGTAATAGCAGTAGCAGGGATGCGGGTGGCGCTGTGGGTAAATCCTTAGTGCCTAGGGCTTGCCGATCGCATGGTCAGCAGTTTGAATCCCCGCAGCGGGGTGAGCTCCCGTCTTTCGGTCCCAGCTGCTGCCCACCTAGCAGTTCGAAAGCACCCCTAAGTGCAAGTAGATAAATAGGTACCGTTTTATAGCGGGAAGGTAAACGGCGTTTCCGTGTGCTGCGCTGGTGCCGGCTCGCCAGAGCAGCATTGTCACGCTGGCCACGTGACCCGGAAGTGTCTCTGGACAGCACTGGCCCCCAGCCTCTTAAGTGAGATGGGCGCACAACCTAGAGTCGGACACGACTGGCCCGTACGAGCAGGGGTACCTTTACCTTTTAATAATAGTAGTAGTAGTAGTAATAATATTTTATTTATACCCTGCCCTCCCGAGCCAAGACCGGGCTCAGGGCAGCTAACAACCAATAATAAAAACAAGTTGATTAAAATACAATTTAAAAGATTAAGATACAGCATTAAAAACAATTAGGGAGCAATCTCTTCATAGGAGGAGAAAAGAAAAAGAAAGAGGGGGAGGGAATCAAACTGATTCTGAGCCAAAGGCCAGGTGGGACAACTCTGGTCCCAAAATTAATGATCGACCATGTCAAAGGTTGCTGACAAATCTCAGAGAATCAGCAGTCCCGATCCACCTCAATCCAGTTGTCTGTGGAGATGATCTGTTAGGGCGACCAGAGCTGTCTCGGTCCTAAAACCAGGATGGAATCCAGACTGAAATGGATCTAAAGCCGATGTTTCCTCCAGAAACCTACCAAGCTATTCAGCAACTGCTCTCTCAATTGCCTTTTCCAGATATGGGAGATTTGAAACTGGGTGGTAATTGGATAGATCTAAAGGATTGACAATGCTACTCTAAAGGATTGACAATGCTACTCCTCCCCCCCTGACCCACAGTCCACGATTGATGGAGGACAGAGAAACCTGGAGGTGTTATCTCATGTAGGGAGATTACTTCACATTCCCGTTCCCAGGTCTCTGACATGCGAGCCAGGTCAATCCCCTGTGAGATAAAAAAGTCACGCATGGTGGCGGTTTTATTGCCTATGGACCTGGCATTGCACAACACCAATGACGGAGGTGGGTAATCCCTGCTCGCCCTACCCTTGTCCCTTGGGATGGGGCATAGATTGGAAGGGACTCGAGCATCACTGCATCTCATAACCCTTTGCCGATAGTGATATTTAGCCCCACCGCCATTCTTCCCTAGCCCTTCAATAGTGGGAATCCCAGACCCCATACTAGCCTCCCCAATAGAGGGGTAAGATCTCCTCACTAACAAGTCATCTCTGGGCCAGGACTCTTGGGTCAGAATGGTATGGGGAAGAGGTGAAGGTTCGATAGGGTAATTATCCCTAGAAGATAAAACCCAACCAACCACACCCTGAGCAAAGAAGATGTTCAGTTCCTCTGCCAATGAGGCATCAGTCTTAACCATGTTCCTTGTATTGCCCTTGTAGTTGGTTAGGTGCTGCAGTCACACTTGTTTCATGATATCATCGTCTAAATAATGTTCCACCTTAAGCTTATACTGTTGTTCTGCTGCCATAATGCCTTTTTTGAGATTTATTCTCGCCTCTCTGTATATGTCTATATTCCCTGTCTTAAAGGCAGAATCTCGGATTTTCAGGAGTGTTTTTACTTCAGGAGTCATCCATGGATTACAGTTCCCATAGAGTCTAATGCATCTCTGCTATGTTACATTATAGATGCACACTTTAATATAGGAGAGTATAGCATTGGTGTATCTATGCAGATCTTGATGTTCAAACACAAGTACATTAATCTGGCAATGTATTCGCTATTCAGCCGGTTGGAAAAATGGTTTCAATGTAGCTCAGATCCTACTGATAACTGAGGTTCCTATCAAGCAGCACCAGTTTTCTGGTTCTTCCTTGCTGTTCAAGAAATTCTGTACAGTACATTAACCTCACAATGCAGTCAAGATTCACTGGTTTGGAAATATGGTTTCATACCCCAAGAAGCACCCAGGGAACCATCAGAGCTACTGATCAAAGTCTCTTCCATCTCCTTTTAAAAATAATTTAAGCCATCAACCGTCTTCATTTTCCTGTTAGGCCTCTTTCTTCCACCCACCTTTCCCATGTATTAAAAAGTACCAGTTGCAACCAGAACCAGGAATAAGCATGGAGACACAACTCAATGGACTGAACCAGGGCCACATTTCACATACATGTTTTCCACAATATTACAACCACTTTCTAGGGACAGAAAATTGTAACATCAAAGATAGAAGCATGGGTGTCCACAGAAATCCTTACAGAGAGAAAGAAAGTAAAATGTTGAAGGGGGCAGGCTTGTTTCTCTCACACAGAGAAATGAGGAAGATAGAGAATGTCCTTTTTGCCCTATAGCTCAGGTTCTCCTAACCTGTGTATGTGGTGTTAGGGGAGGGGTAGTACCTCTGGCAGGGGAGATATTGTTCTCCCCCTGTAGTAGTTCTTCAACATTTGATCCCCAACCTGCACTCAACTCTACCTGTGGTTCCTAGAAACTGTCTACTGGCCATTTAACCAGGTGAGGGTAGCTGATGGGTCTCAAATCCAGAGTAAATTAGGGACTTGTCTGTCTCCTGCGAATGTAGGCAAGCTTCAATGAATTGAGCGGACAAGACAAATACTGGGTCCAACAGTCAAGAAGGCAGTTTCTGCACATGCGACAGCTAGACTGGTGATTGGGAGTGGTCGCCGAGACCATATAACACCAGTCCTAAAAGACATACATTGGCCCCCAGTACATTTCCGAGCACGATTCAAAGTGTTGGTGCTGACCTTTAAAGCCCTAAACGGCCTTGGCCCAGTATACCTGAAGGAGCATCTCCACCCCCATCGTTCAGCCTGGACACTGAGGTCCAGCTCCGAGGGCCTTCTGGCAGTTCCCTCACTGCAAGAAGTGAGGTTACAGGGAACCAGGCAGAGAGCCTTCTTGGTAGTGGCACCTGGCCTGTGGAACGCCCTCCCATCAGATGTCAAGGAAATACTACCTGATTTTTAGAAGACATCTAACGGCAGCCCTGTTTAGATAAGTTTTTAATATCTGGTGTTTTATCCCCCCCCCCCATGTTTTCAATTATCATTACAGTGGTACCTCGGGTTACATATGCTTCAGGTTACATACGATTCAGATTACAGACTCCCCTAATACAGAAATAGTACCTTGGGTTAAGAATTTTGCTTCAGGATGAGAACAGAAATCGTGCTCAGGCAGCGCTGCGACAGCAGGAGGCCCCATTAACTAAAGTGGAGCTTCAGGTTAAGAACAGTTTCAGGTTAAGAACAGACCTCCGGAACGAATTAAGTACTTAACCCGAGGTACCACTGTAATTCTTCTGGGAGCCACCCAGAGTGGTTGTCGAAACCCAGCCACATAGGTGGGGTATAAATAAATAAATTAACATTATTATCATCATCATTATCATCATTCTGTTGCTGAAGCTCATGTCCTGATCTTGGACTCTTGGGCTTTGACTCTTGGATGGTCCCACCATCCTTTCACCAGTGATAACTTTTTTGGGGGGTGGAGGGGAATAACTCTCTTGTTCAGGAAAGATTTGCCCCTTACTTCCAAGAAAGAGTCTCTGTCGTCATGTTCTGTTTGCAAGCATTGCATATATTTGGATTGTGCATGGAGTGAGTGGATGCGGCTGATATGCTTCACAGCATCATTTAAGTAGCAAGAGAGCCCTCCCTCCATCCAATCTTTTCTTATATCTCTTTGCTCTCAATGCAATAAAAAAAAAGAATGTTCCTCATAGAGGTAGTTAGTTGCCCAGGCAAGAGCATGATGTGACCCATGAGAGCAGCCACATCACCAGACGGTACAATGGTGATGGGATTAAAATCAGGCCAAATATTTCTTGACAGCAGCAGGCAGGGTTGGCATGGCATTGGGTCAAAGGATCAGTACATCATCTCACAAGCTTCATGTTGGTGGAATGGTTCTGCTGGGTTTGAACCCCTCCAAACCAGAACAATGGGAGTCGGTCAGGGTTGAAGTTTGCTGTGCTGCAAGCCAGGCAAGCAAGGTCTCACTGGGACACCGGGGTGCAGACTCCAAGCGAGCAGATACCGAACCCATGCTTGGGTTTGCTGTGATCAATCCACCCCTCAGACCCGTTATAGGTTCTTCCCTATACTATGTTGATCCTACCCAACGCCATTTCCCCCCTCACACAAACAATGTTCTTCCACCTAACAAAGGAAAGCCATAATTTCACTGAGGGAAAGGCAAAACAATAACCAAGTGCCTCAGTTTTAGAAAGAAAAATCATTTCTGGCCCTGTCAACTATCATCCCAAAATTGCTCTGTAAAGGCTCTAATTTGAGGGTGGGTGAGAGGGAAGTTCTCAAAGCAAAATAATTGTGAGCTCCAGGGGAAGCAGTCCTACATAGGATTTCCCTTCCCCTCCACAGCAAAGGCTCATGCACAGGGCTGAATTTAGGTTTCACAAGGCCTTAAGCTACCAAAGGTAATGGGGCCCTTTATATGTCCAGCTGTCCTTTCTCAACAACAAATTGTTGCCATTTTTTTGTTGAATATATGCTATATGGTAATTTATGGAGCTAATATGGAGCCTACACAATACAAAACACTGTTGCTGCATGTAGGTTTTATTTTATTTATTTTTTTATCTTATATACAGTGGTTACATATGCTTCAGGTTACATATGCTTCAGGTTACAGACTCCGCTATCCCCGAAATATTACCTCAGGTTAAGAACTTTGCTTCAGAATGACAGCATAAATCGTGCTCTGGCGGCACAGCAGCAGGAGGAGGCCCCATTAGCTAAAGTGGTCTTCAGGTTAAGAAGTGTTTCAGGTTAAGAACAGACCTCCAGAACAAATTAAGTTCTTAACCCTAGGTACCACTGTATTGGAAATGTACATCCGGTTTTTCCCCCTTTAATTTTTTTGGGGGCCCCCAAGAAAGTGGGGCCCTAAGCTATGGCTTGTTTAGCTTATATGTAAATCTGGCATTGCTCATGGGATAGCTTTTTCCCATAAGCCCAGTTCACAGAGGAGATTTTGCTGCAATTTATGGGCCACAGTACCGCCAGGCAAAGGTGCCCCATGCTTATTGGGCACCGAACAGGGCTTTTAAGAGAAATAAGTAAAATGAGCAGAAAGGGAAGAAGCACACACAGATACTTTCGCTGCAGACAGGTCCAATTTTATTCTGCATTCCAATGAGCAGGAGTGTAAGAGCAAATGTAGATACCTCCTTCAGCCTATTGCTCTGTCAGAGAATAGGAATAAAAAGAAGAAGAAAGTCAAGTTTAACCTCTGGCCCTTGAACAACCGCACTACTCCATCTGTTGCTGCTTTGTGGTGTTATATTTATAAAATAAAGTATTATTGATATTGGTATTATAATTCACAACAACAAACGCAGGAACAACCACCTGTTGGACCTGTCTGCCTTGACAATATCTGGGGCAAGTGTAATGTGTGTGCAAGCCGCCAGCAAGAATATTTCAAACGCACCATCTTCAATTCACCTGCAAGTGAATTAATACGTTAAATACCCAGTATTTTTCATAGAATCGAACAGCTGGGGGAAGCCAAGAGTCGTCAGGTCCAACACCCCCCCCCCCCCAATGTCTAGGAGCTGTATTCTTACATTAAGCGGCAGCATTCAACATTCTTTGCACATTTTCCTATAGGACCGTCATGCTCATTGCATCGGGTTTTGAAACATAACACCTTTTTCCTCCTACATTGCCCTTCATTTCTTACAAGATCTTGTCCTGCAGATACACCCAGAGAGAAAAAATATATTGCACAAGTCTTCATTCCATCGCTCACTCTCTCATTCTGTTTGATAGGTGAACGCAGGTTAAATGCCATCTGAATATAACACCCTAAACCAATATTTCTTATTCTACGTTGATTTAGCAAAAGTTATCCGGCGGAAGAGTATTTATAAATTTCAGGACGCGATCCACTTCTTCCGCACTTAAACTTCCAGGTGGGATGTTTACTCTTGATGAAGGGGCAGAGAGTGTGGTCTTCAAAGGCTTTCTGGGTACCAGTAGAGGTCCAGCAGGCACTAATATTGGTAACCTCAGCTTTGAGCAAGGATTTACAGTTTTATCCATTTCGCTTTCTTTCATGTTCTGCATTTCCCATTCTTAACCTTTTGGAATGACATTTTGCAATGGCAAATATTTCATTAACCTTTGTGAAAACTTAGAGCTGGACAGAAGTACTATCTTACTTAGAAGCAAATCGGTACTCTACAAGCGAGGAGTGGGTTTTATTTCTTGCTGTTAGTACGAAACTCTGTTTAGGTTTAAATAGTCAATTAAATTAAATTGAAGCAATTTATTTACTACTTGTGTATACCATTTTTTATCTGAAGATCACAGAGTGGTTTGCAACATAAAAATATAAAATGAGAATACAAAACCAATAATAAAAAACAGAACCCATTCCCTCAAACTTATTTCAAATGTCACATATGGTTTTATCAGCCAAAGACCTTTTTTATAAAGACACTTTTTTCTTTCCTGGGGAGAGCCCTCCATAAATGGTAATTTCACCTCAGAAAAGACCTGTTCTTGGGTTGCTACCCTCTTGTGGAGGAGGCAGACAAAGAAGGACCTCAGAGGAAGTTGGCAGCCTTTGGGTCGGCTGATATGGGGAGAGGCAGTATTTGAGGTATTGCAGTCCTGAGTCAGTTAAAGGCATTTAAGGCTATATAGGTCAGCTTCCTCTCTTTTCTCCTTGGGTCTACTCTGGGCATCCACTGCCTTGGTCTCCTGCCCACCCCAAAGAGAGGTGCCTCACCATGCCACCCCACAGGGGCCTAGGAAGAGGATGCCCCCAGTCCTAGTGTCCCATTGGAGAGTAGCTAAAGGTGAACATGAGGCCAGCACCTGAACATGATTCCAGAGAGAGGAAATTATGGCAGAGTACATTAATCTGGCAATGCATTCACGATTCACCCAGTTGGAAATATGGTTTCAATGTGGTTCAGATCCCACTAATAACCAAGATCCTTGTCAAGCAACACTGATTTGCTGGTTTTTCCTTGTTGTTCAAGAAGTTCTGTACAGTACATTAACCTCATGATGCATTCAAGATTCGCTGAATTGGAAAAAAGGTATCATATCCCCTGAAGCATTACTTAGCCATCATAGCCACTGATCCATGTTTCATCCCTTGTGGGTTCCACAGCTGGTTCCCCCCCCCCTGCATCCAATCAGTCCATGAGAGATATACACTTCTGGGAGAAGAATTGACAGATTAACTCTCTCTCTAAGAGCTCTCACTTGATAGAACATAATTACATTGTGATTGATGATAGACATATGACCTGAATAGTAAATCAGCTTGTAGATATGAGTGAATAAGGAGAATGCCCACCGTGGGGTGGATCACCAAGAGGTGGACTAGGCCTTGTAACAGAGGACCAAGAGAACCAAGAACCATTATTATTATTAATTAACTTGGTTTTGTTGTTGTTTAGTCGTGGGGCTTGCACATGGAAGATGGAACAAGCTTGTTTTCTCCTGCTCTGGAGGATAGGACTCGAACCAATGGCTTCGAGTTACAAAAAAAGAGTTTCTGACTAAACGTCAGGAAGAACTTTGTGACAGTAAGAGCTGTTGGACAGTGGAACGGTCTCACTCAGAAAGTTGTGGATTCTCCTTACAGGGCGGAGGTTCGATGGCCATCAGTCATGGATGCGTTAGCTGAGATTCCTGCATTGCAGGAGGTTGGACTAGATGACCCTTGGTGTACCTTCCAACTCTGTGATTCTATTATTCTGATTTCTGACAATATTGCCCAATAGAGTTGTTTCATTTGGCATACTGCTCGTCATGTCAAAGGTGGTGGAGAGGTCTTTGGAGTACTCAGTGGCAGGATGAAATCACTTAGCAAGCCATGACCAATGTTTCATCTGATTGGGGTACAAGGCACATCGAAACAATATTTCCAGCCCAGTGAATCCTCAAATGCCTGGTCAGATTAATGTACTGTGTGTTAACTTCCTCTCTCTTACACACCATGTTCTCTTGAGAGTTTCTTCTGCCAATTGCATCACAACAGAAAGATTAATGAACAGAGCTGACATGTCAGTATATCGCAGAGTCCTATAAATAAGCGCAGACTTGGCATTCGAGAAGCTGCAGAACAGTCACAGAGCTCTTTTCCATTATTGCTGCCTAACCTGAGATCCCTTTTGAGCATCAGCTATGAAGGTTCAATGGCTTTTCCTTGCTGTCTTTGCAGGGCTATGTCTTTCTGAAGGTAAGACATATATCTGTTTTTGAAACATTCAGACTTAACTTATAGGATGGGGTGGTCAAGAGGTGGTCCTCCAGAGCTTAGGGGACTTCAACTCTCATCATCCCCATCAGCATTGTCAATGACCAGGGATGATGGGACAAAATGTAGAAGGCTAATCATTAGCCAGCAATGTTGTTGTTATTGTTTAGTCCTTTAGTCGTATCCGACTCTTCGTGACCCCATGGACCAGAGCAGGCCAAGCACTCCTGTCTTCCACTGCCTCCTGCAGTTTGGTCAAACTCATGCTGGTAGCTTTGAGAACACTATCCAACCATCTCGTCCTCTGTTGTCCCCTTCTCCTTGTGCCCTCCATCTTTTCCAACATCAGGGTCTTTTCCAGGGAGCCTTCTCTTCTCATGAGGTGGCCAAAGTATTGGAGCCTCAGCTTCAGAATTTGTCCTTCCAGTCAGCAGTCAGGGCTGATTTCCTTCAGAATGGAGAAGTTTGTTCTTCTTGCAGTCCATGGGACTCTCAAGAGTCTCCTCCAGCACCATAATTCAAAAGCATAAATTCTTCGGCGATCAGCCTTCTTTATGGTCCAGCTCTCACTTCCATACATTACTACTGAGAAAACCATAGCTTTAACTATACGGACCTTTGTTGGCAAGGTGATGTCTCTGCTTTTTAAGATGCTGTCTAGGTTTGTCATTACTTTCCTCTCAAGAAGCAGGCGTTTTTTAATTTCATGACTGCAGTCACCATCATGGAGCCCAAGAAAGTAAAATCTTTCATTGCCTCCATTTCTTCCCCTTCTATTTGCCAGGAGGTGATGGGACCACTGGCCATGATCTTGGATTTTTTGATGTTGAGTTTCAGACCATAGCTTTAACTATATGGACCTCTGTTGGCAACAATGTCTCTGCTTTTTAGCCAGCCATGATACAGATGTTTAAAGCAATGGGCTTGAAGGAGTGACAAGTTCACATTTGGGGAGTAATCTATCCATTATGTTGAGTTCCATACCTCATTCTGCTATATTTTGTATTCAATGTATATCATCTCTCTGTGGGGGGCTTCTCTCCACTAGTATAGCTAACAGCCCCTGATAGATTGATTACTAAGAGACAGCATGGGTTTCTCAAAAAGAAGCCATGCCAGATGAATATTATTTCTATAGAGAGTTTCACGCTTGGTGGATCAGGGGAATGCTATGTCATAGTATATCATGATTTCAGCAAGGCTTTTGATGGCTTTCTGCATGATATTCTTGTGGAGAAGCTGGTAAGATGAGGTTCCCCATTGTCCTAGGAGAAAGTGACAAGTCAGGGTTCTCTCCTGAGCCTCTTATTGTACAATGTCTTTATGAACGACTTGGATGAAGGAATTGAGGGGATGCTCAACAAATTTGCAATTGACACCAAACTGGGAGGATAACTAATGCTGCAGAAGACAGAATCAAGATTCAATATGGCCGCAACAGATTGGGACAAGTGTAAGGTTCTACTGTTAGGGAGGAATGATCAACTGCACCAATATCAGATGAGGGGCACATGGTTTGTCAGTAGTACATGCGGAAAGAATCTAGGGATCTTAGTAGACCACAAGATAAACATGAGTCAGTAGTGTGATGCAGCGGTATAACATAATGTTATTCCAGGCTGCATTAACAGAAGGTATAGTGTCCAGATCAAGGGAACTAATAGTGCCGCTCTATTCTGACTTGGTCAGACCCCAGCTGGTGTACTATGTCCAGTTCTGGTCGCCACAGTTTAAGAAGGATATTGACAAGCTGGAACCTGTGCAGAGAAGGGTGACCAAGGTGATCAGTGGTCTGCAAACCAAGCCTTATGAGGAACGGTTGAAGGAGTTTGGTATGTTTAACCTGGTAAAGAAGACTGAGTGGAGATATGATAGCTATTCTTCCACCACAGGCAGTGCTTATGCATCAGTGCTTAGGCATCATTTATAAGAGAGCTGAATAAATGAGAGGACTTTTAGCCTTACAGAAGACACAGAACTGTCACAGAGTTCTGTTGTCATTTTCCTTTCTGGCAGTCTAACTTGAGATCTTTGTCAAGTATCAGCTATGAATGTTTGTTGGCTTTCCCTTGTGGTCCTTTCAGGGGTATTCCTGCTTTCTGCAGGGAAGAAAAGTAAGACATAACCAAATTTGAAATATTTAGATATGAAATATTGACTGGGATGGTCAAGATGTGGCCCTGCAGAGCTTAGTGGACTCCTGTCATCCGCACTACCATTGACAATGCTCAGGGATGATGGGGCAAAATCAAGAGGGCTACACTTTAGCTAACCATGCTGCAGGTGTTTAAAACAACGGGCCTGAAGGAGGGACAAATCCACAATTTGGACATGATCCATCTGTTATACTTCACTCTATGCCACTCATCACCCTGCAAAAGAGCAGGCACAGAGGAAGGGGGAGGAGGATTCCTACAGGAGGGGGGAGAAGCAGTTAGTCGAAGGAAAGGCTCAGACACAGAAATAGGGAGGGGGGAATCACCCCGATTGTGTAGACTCATGAGATTAGCTGAGAAGTGTGAAAAGTACAGGAAGGGGAGGTGGGGGTTTTCCTGTTGGGGGAGAAGGGGGCGGAGCTCATTCCTGGCAACAGTGGAATCGAAGGAAGATTGAAATTTGCGGAGCTCCAACTGGGGCTTTTTGTTGAACCAATAAATCTTAATAAATTAACTTCCAGAGTCTCTCATGTGTGGGGGAGAGACCTAAGCCTCACTCTTATAATTCGTCTTGATTACATGGATGTAGAAGAGAGGCATAGGAGGGACGCAGGTGGTGCTGTGGGTTAAACCACAGAGCCTAGGACTTGCTGATAAGAAGGTCGGCGGTTCGCATCCCCATGACGGGGTGAGCTCCCGTTGTTCGTTCCCTGCTCCTGCCAACCTAGCAGTTCAAAAGTACGTCAAAGTGCAAGTAGATAAATAGGTATCCTTTATTTAAATTTAGAGATAGTGGGAAAACTCATTTGAAAATGCCTTATTTTACAGAGAATTTGTCGGTTTCCAATCTGGAAACCCTTATCAGACTCCCACTTGCATCGAGCGTCTGCTCATGTTCAAGCCGTTTATGCATTACTGGTGTTAAAAATAGCTCAATAATTTATATGTAAAATTATAGACATATAGTTTTGCAGAATATGTGCATCAGTTTAGATGGAGTGTATATGTGTATACTGTTGAATGAAATACCGTACTTTTTCGTGTATAAGACGCCCACACGTATATGATGACCCCTATTTTTTAAGCCCAAAATTAAGAAATAAATATTTTAAACATTCCATGTATAAGACGACCCCCAATTATAAACTTTTGAAAAATGGCAGAAAATATAGTCTTATACATGGAAAAATACAGTATATTAGAATGGTTTCAGTTCTGATTCTCCACTTTTTTTCTTTTTAGATATTACTACTAGAAAGCAGTGTGAAAACTTTCACTCTAATTGTTTTAAAGTTTGTGAAGCCTATTCCGTAGAGGTTGGAAACTGTGGTCGAGGTCTGCGTTGCTGCAGGGCAACTGGGTAATCCTTCTTATTTTCCTTCCATGGCACCCAAGTGATGCATACATTCAGACAATTCCATTCATGGGTGCCTTCTTTTAATTCAAGGCAGCCATTTTCCATTTTAAACTTTCATCCATGCACATGCATTTTTCATTTCTGTGGGAATTAAATCAATTAAATCAATCACACCTAACAAAAATCAGGGCAGCCTTCCAGCCTGGTCTTTCAGCCTAGCACTGAGTTTTGAGATGGAGTTGCTGAAACAACACACTGACCTAAACCAATTCCTTTCAGAGTGTCTAATCCAACAGAGTATGGCAAGGGAAAAAGGTCTGCCTCTCTTCAAGAAGCTCAGGGAGCCCCAGCTGCTGAAGTGCCTCTGTTCTAGCTGACAAAGCCTCAAGGCGAGTTAAGCAGGGAGAGGGTAAGTAACAGCCATGCATTCTATCATTTAATCAAAACAGCACAGACTAAGAAGGACTCAGGTCATTGTGCACTAGGAGTCAAATCCTGAAAGTACATAGGAGCTAAATTCCTGGGGTGTGAAGTCTCTCAAAAATCTAGTGTTCAGGATTAGCCTAGAAGTCAAGCTTGAAGGGGAATAAAGTCCCATTTTGGAAAAGGGGTAAAAAGAAAATTTCAATATAGTTCCATACAACGAATATCTAGCTTGTGGGAGAGTGAACTTAGTTCTTAAAGTAAGCTTAAGTCTTCTTTAAGAACACACCCACCCCACAAGTTCTGTTAGGAGCAGCCCAGTTTGCCTGAGTGGTTAGGAATGCCATTTACCAGCACTGACTGACATGAAGGTTTCTGGACTGGGATAGCCTGACTACGGCCATCCCTGATAACTTTCACAATGGACTCTATGCAGAGCTCTGTTTGTGGTTGACACAGACATTGCAGCTGGTTCACAACACAGTGCCTCAACTGCTCACTTGGGCAGAATATCACCATCATATTATGCTAGGGTTAAAAATATTGCGCTGTCTGCCCATAAGTTACTGGACTAAGTATACCAGTTATCTTTCGACAAGGGCAGATGTTGATTCCAAAATCCAGCATTGCCTGAGCTCTTTGAGTACAGATTTCTCCTGACTGAAATGCAGAGAGTTTGAGGACCGGGACTTTTACAGGGTAACAAAAATGCTTGTTTACAAAACTATCGTACTACCAACCTTACTATATGTTTGTGAAACATGGACCACTTATAAACGTCATCTCCAACTCCTTGAAAGATTCCATCAATGGTGTCTCCAAATTTTTTTACACATCACCTGGGAAGACAGTGTAACTAATGCCAGTGTACTGGAAGAAGCAAAGATCACTAGTGTCAAAGCAATGATTCTTCAACATCAACTTTGTTGGACTGGTTGTACGGATGCCTGATTATCATCTTCCAAAGCAACTACTCTATTCCAAACTTAAAAATGGAAAATGTAATGCTGGTGGTCAACAAAAGAGGTTCAAAGACTCTCTCTTTTTCTTTTTTTCTCTCCCCCCCCCAAATTTATTATCTTTATTGCAAAAAAATACAACACAGACAAAAACAATACCACAATGACAACTAAATGTTAATTGACTACACATATCTAACATCACACATATTTTTGACTTCCTAATCACTTCATTGTGCTTTCTAAAGATTTTAAACCTATACACACTTCCTATTAAATCTATTACATACGGATATTTTTTTTTACGTTTATAATTTTCTATAATATTCAAGATACAATCTATACCTGTCAGGAGATTTGCATTTTCACAGTATTGTTTGAAATATTCTTTAAATATTGTCCATTCTTTGCTCACTTTCTTATTCGAGTTTCCTGTTATTCTCGTAAGTTCCAGGTATTCTATCATCTTCACCTGCCAGTCAACCTTTCCACTTTTTTGCTACCAGAATTCTGGCCGCTGTGGTTGCATACATAAAGATGGTCCTAAAGGGTTTTTTTATTTTATTTCAATGAACATAATGCCTAACAGAAAGGCTTCCTCTTCTTCTTCTTCTTCTCCTTTGAAAGGAGAATTTAAAGGTCTTTTTAAGTTTGTTGTATATTATGTCCCAAAATTCTCATATCCTCACACAGTCCCACCACATGTGCATTAAGGTGCCCTCCCCTTTTTTACATCTCCAACAAAAGTTTGAGGTTTTTTTAATAGATTTTGGCCAATTTGGCCAAGGTCAAGTACCATCAATAAAACATTTTCATCCCGTTTTCTTTCAAGTTATAATACACAGTAAACTTTATATCATCTCTCCAGAGGTGTTGCCATTCATTCATATAGATGTTATGTCCAAAATCCTTTGCCCAATGGACCATAACTTATTTAACCTCTTCCTCCTCGACTTCCCAGTCAAGGAGGAGATTATGCATCTTAAATAAATACTTTCCTTTCAGTTGAATAATTTTTTCCTCTAATTAAGATATTTCTATGGCACAGCCTTTTTGAGTCAAATATCTGTTGGTGAATTTGAATCCTCTTTCTGGTAGGGTGGGCTGCCATGACAATATAAAGGACAAGTGCTTTTGATGCAGCTGGTGAGTTATTGCCTTTAAATATGGAAAGGTGGCACAGAACTGGACTAACTTGCCAACAACTGTGCTAATTTCCCTCATCATTGCACCCCAGAAAGAATTTCAATTTCATCCCCAAGATCATGTTCCCATACTGACTTCAAAGCAAACAACAAGGGATTTAACAGGGAAAGAAAACGAAACATTTAATTATCTTTCTGTTGTTATCTTTCTGCAGATTTGTAGTTGGAGAAGACTCTTCTCATTAACTTCAGCATCATTATCTTTTGTGACAAAATCACTTATTTGACCTCCAGAAAAAGCAACTGAAGAAGTGAGCTCACTGATCGCTGATTAATGAAGCCCTCCTTCTGAAAATGAATGAATAAAATGATTGGAATAAACACAATATGTCACTGAAATCTCCCTGTGTGTTTATTGTGAAAATCCACAGGACATTCCTGCAATTATATGTGCATCTCTAAATGTACACACTTTGGAAACATGCATCTCCAAATGCATTTGGATACACAATCTTAGCAAAGAACTGGGTTGGATGATCGGGGAATTTCAAAAGCTAGTAGATAATTAAGTTGTGGATCATAGAACCATAGAATATTAGAGTGGGAAGGGATCCAAGGGTCATCTAGTCCAACCCCCTGTAATGCAGGAATCTCAGCTAAAGCAGCCATGACAGATGGCCATCCAACCTCTGCTTAAAAACCTCAATGTAAGGAGAATCCACAACTTTCCGAGCAAGACCGTTCCACTGTCAAACAGCTCTCACAGTCAGAAAGTTCTTCCTGATGTTTAGTCAGAATCTCCTTTTTTGTAACTTCAAGCCATTGGTCCAAGCCCTACCTTCCAGAGCAGGAGAAAACAACATTGCTCTGTCTTTCATGTAGGAGCCCTTTAGATATTAAAAAATGGCTATCTCAGTCTCCTCTTTTCAAAGCTAAACATACCCAGCTACTTCAACTGTTCCTCATATGGCTTGATTATCTTGGCTGCCCTCCTTTGCGCATGTCCCACCTTGTCAACATCCTTCTTAAAGGATGTGTGCTTGCTTGGAGTTGTGAGATCCTGGCTCTCACAGTACTGATTTGCTCCTTTGGGGCAAAGAGAGCTGAGCTAGAGAAGCTAAAACAAGAGAGCTTTCTGGATGCAACTTTCAAGTAATTGGTTGAGGTGGCAAACCAATGAGCCTCAGAGAAAAGACAGGGAATAAAAGGCAAAGGATGGGTCTTATCCCCAACATATTTACCCTATAATATACAACAGACTGCACAGATCAAAAAAGGGAAACTGGTGATGCTCAGAGAATCATAAATTGGTTGGGGCAGAATTTGGAAATGACTGTTTGGTAGGACTCATTTAGTACTGAGGCTGTATTCTAGCTCACCTATACTCGAATGCTCTTGAAATAGAAAATGAAATCAAGGAGGATTCCAGTGAGAACTACTGGAATAAATAGTGATGTCAGTGATCCTCCTATGGGCTGCATAAAGGAACGTTCTGGTCCTCACAGAGAGGCAACCCTTTGACATTTCAGAACTATTCAGGGGTGCTTCATGTTTAGGTATACCCCAAATCCCAAGGTGGGTTTGGGATGGGTTCTCATGTACCTGATTTGGCTCTCACTGTTTACAAAGCATCTGGATCAGGCCCTGCTACCACTCTGAGATCTGAGTTTCTCTGTGGCTTCAGCTATCAAAAAAAATTAAAAAATAAAAAATGCCTTACTTTGAAACAAAACCAGGCTGAGGGGAAAATACTCTTTCAGATAGGACTGGGTATAGAGGTGAGGGCATATTTAACTCTGAAAGGCAAGTCAGGCTTTTAATCACAGCTAATTATTTCCCCAGGGCATTCCAATTAAAGGGATTTGGGAGAAAGGTGCTTTCAATTTTAAAGCTTTGCTTTTTGACACTCCTTCCAAGTCTTGCGGGGACGCGGGTGGCGCTGTGGGTAAAAGCCTCAGTGCCTAGGGCTTGCCGATCGAAAGGTCGGCGGTTCGAATCCCCGCGGCGGGGTGCGCTCCCATTGTTCGGTCCCAGCGCCTGCCAACCTAGCAGTTCAAAAGCACCTCCGGGTGCAAGTAGATAAATAGGGACTGCTTACTGGCGGGAAGGTAAACGGTGTTTCCGTGTGCTGCGCTGGCTCGCCAGATGCGGCTTTGTCATGCTGGCCACGTGACCTGGAAGTGTCTCCGGACAGCGCTGGCCCCTGGCCTCTTAAGTGAGATGGGCGCACAACCCTAGAGTCTGTCAAGACTGGCCCGTACGGGCAGGGGTACCTTTACCTTTACCTTTTTTCCAAGTCTTGCAGAAATTCAAAGCAGCTTCTCCTGAGGGTCTTTCAAGTGCTGCAAAGGGCACACTGCCCTTTATTTTACTAAGCAAAGGCAGACAGAAAAAAGCATGCTAGGTCTGCAAGTAAGAGGGAACTCACTGAACTTAGGTGACCGGATCTGTCAAGCAGAAGTGAAGGCAACAAGAATAACTTCATTGCCAACTTCACTGCCACTTTGGCCCATGAGAGTTGCTTGCTTCATGTGGTCCAGAGCTGGTGATGTCAGAGGTGGATGACTCAGTGGCAGACTCAGGGGTGTAGGAAGAGGGTTGGGGGGGTGGCCCGCTCCAGGTGTCACCCTGACGGGGGTGACAAAATTGTGGACAGCACTCACTGTAGGGCCTGCAGTGCACCCGAGCCATGCATCTTGGTGCCTGCAGGCTCCGTGCTGTCCACCCACTGCCTCCCCCCCCCCAGCTGTAGGGTGGCTGAGGCCCCATGGCGCATCCCATCCCTATGGGCACTGTGCACCCCATCCTGTCCTTATGGCTGCCATGTGTCCCACCACTATGGGTGGTTCGCCCCAGGTGCCTGAGAGACTTCCTCCGCCCCTGGCAGACTGGAAGATCTTTGCATGGCATTTTAAGGATCAAATCACTTAGCAGACCTACATCGATGTTTCATCTGATTGGGG
Organism: Podarcis tiliguerta; assembly: GCF_965153285.1. NCBI lineage: Eukaryota > Metazoa > Chordata > Lepidosauria > Squamata > Lacertidae > Podarcis > Podarcis tiliguerta. The sequence goes on along the minus strand of NC_139536.1, from coordinate 6,919,313 downwards.
TATAAGGCACATCGAAACAATATTTCCAGCCCAGTGAATATGGAATGCCTAATCAGATTAATGCACTGTGTGTTAACTTCCTCTCTCTTGCACACCATGTCCTCTTGAGGGTTTCTTCTGCCACCTGCATTACAACTGGAATATTAATGAACAGGGCTGACATGTCTGTATATCTCAGAGCCCAATCAATAAGCAGAGACTTGACATTCCAAAAGCTGCAGAACGGTCACTCAGCAATTTTCCATTATTATAGTCTGACCTGAGATCCTTTTTGAGCATCAGCTATGAGGGTTCGATGGCTTCTCTTAGCACTTTTTTCAGGAATGTGCCTGGTTTCTGCAACGTGGCTTTCTGGTAAGACGTCCATCCATTTTTGAAACATTCAGACATAACTTATAGGATGGGGTGGTCAAGAGGTGGTCCTTGAGAGCTTAGTGGACTTCAACTCCCCTTATCCCCATCTCCATTGTCAATGACATCTGGAGGGCTAATCATTAGCTACCCGTGCTACAGATCTTTAAAACAATGGCTTGAAAGGCAGACCAGTTTCGGCACAATCAATCCATTATGCTGCATTTCATATACCTCATCCCCCTACATTTTATATTTAGTGCATTGCAACTGTCAATGGCGACTGCTCTTTGCCATTATAGCTAATAGACACAGATAGATACATTCAGGGGGCTTAATAACAGATGTATCCTCCATGATTTTCCTAAACTACCTAGAGATGATAGATAGATTATCATTACATTTTTTTAAAAAAATGCTTACATTTTCACATTTTAAAAAACATTACATTTTTTAAAAAAAATGCTTATCAGACTAAATTCAAACTAAGATGCTGTTGAATTATCCTGATGATTTTTTGAAGAAGAAGAAGAAGAAGAAGAAGAAGAAGAAGAAGAAGAAGAAGAATATGAATAACTGAATTTACGATTGCAAACGTGAGAAACTGAATGAAGCCCAAATTGACAATTTTGTTCATTTCCATAGCAAAATAATTCAATTATTGCAGAACTTTTGGAAACTGTGGTAAAAGGTTTCTTGAAAGCCAAGAGACCAAGATATTTCTGGAGATATCTCACAAAAGCCCTTGAATGATGTTACATGACATCTCAACATCACTTTCTCAACATCGCACAACGTCCTGATGTCACACATGCAATGTCTTCTAAATTTGAAAAGGCTTGTTGTTGCTGCTGTTGTTTAGTCATTTAGTCAAGTCCGACTCTTTGTGACCCCATGGACCAGAGCACGCCAGGCACTCCTGTCTTCCGCTGCCTCCCGCAACTTGGTCAAACTCATGCTGGTAGCTTCGAGAGCACTGTCCAACCATCTCATCCTCTGTCGTCCCCTTGTCCTTGTGCCCTCCATCTTTCTCAACATCAGGGTCTTTTCCAGGGAGTCTTCTCTTCTCATGAGGTGGCTGAATTATTGAAGAGGCTCAGTCCCCTCTAAAGAAACATTGGGGGGGGGGCGGAAGTGCCTTAGCCCCCTTCAGAGAGTTGGCGCCTATGCTAACTAGTAATATCTCTGCTCAATGGGGACTAGCTAGTACTATATCTTCTCTTTGTTTCAGGCAAAGTAATGAATAGAATGAAAGAGTTCCCTAATATTATGTATAAACTTCATAACTTCATGTGTGATTGCAACTTGAATTTCATGTGTCTGGTTCCGTGCAGTAAGAAAGACTGTTGTTCTTTGTTCAGAACTGTTTAAGACCAGGAATACCAAGCATGGATGTATAGAAAATGATGGTCAGTGCCATTTTCTGTTTTGCCCTTGTGGAACTGTGAGATTTGAGGCCTGCAACTGGATCTATGTCTGCTGTAGAAGGTGGGTCTTCATTCCATATTACAATACATGTTCCTTTCTTTAAAAAGTTTTTGTTTGTTTGTTTGTTTGTTTAAGATATATTTCCACTCCAACCAAGTATTTTAAATATTCTTAATATTTTTTAATTAAGATGAATAAAATTTAATGAAATAATTAGGAGCGAAGTTGTTGTTGTTTTTAAAAAGAAAACACAGATTAATGGAGAAATGATAGCTTTTTAATAAACTCTGAATGATGTGATGCAGTTCTTGGCTCATCGTAGCAAAGTGCAAAGCACATTTGAAAATGCTTGTTTTCGGATAAAATAGGGGCAGAAATGAATACTTTGCAGGAGAACATATTTAAAATGCACGATGGTCTCTTCTTCAGACATAAAATGCAGAGAGAGAGAGAGAGAAATGGGGCAGATTTTGATTGAGCAAAGGGATGGCACAAGCTGGCAGTATGCTGATCCAACTATATCTCAAATATATAGTGCGATATTCATCACCATTCAGAGCAGACCAACTGAAATCTACAGATTTGAGAATAAATCGGTTCCTGTCAATGGGTCTGTCCAAATGCTAACCCTGCCCTTGACAACCACAGACAATTCTGGGTAGTGCAACCCAGCCATGGAAATCCATGGCTGTCACAATCCAACTCAGCCAAAACTTGGATCTCCCCATTCAAAACAGGCTTTGGTCAAATCCAATGCACAACCCTGCCACCTTATAATGTCTTTCCGTTTGGACCTGCAATTGGCTGGTTGGCTAGTTAGGAAGTGCATTGACTGATGTTGTTTCTTGGGCTAATATTGTTCCAACACAGAATCCACAGAGACACACCTGAGTGTCTGGATGGGAGACCACTTGGGAACTTTTTGCATGCAGGGCATTTTGAGATCCCCCGCTGACAAGCATATCAGATACAATAAGTTACCTTTCTGCTGATTTACTTAGGATAGCCAAATCAGAGCTGGAATACAATGGGTGTGAACCAGCCCTCCAATAGCACAAAAAAGAATTGGCACAGAAACCAATATGAATACTCGCCTACTCCGCCACAAAAAGAAAAGACCTAAAAACTTTTGCCATTATGCTATTCCCAAATCAAATGGATGAATCTGTCAGTGTGTCTCTTTGTGTAGGTGTGTTGTGTTTCTTTTTTAAGAAATCAAAATTCTCAGCTTCTATGTTCACATCTGGTAATCCATGGATTCTATCCAACTCAGTGTAGCCCCACTGAAATCAATGGACTCCCATTGACTTCAGCGGCTCTACTGGAACTGTCTTTGAAATCAGGTGACCTAGAGGAACAAAGACTAGAACCCTGAGGCATGAGGCTATATCCAGTTAAATGTCCTTGCTGATCTTTCTCTGGCTCACTTAATTTCAAAGGCTAACACAATACATAAAAGTGACACTACTTTTTTTCAATATGTCTTCCTATGAATAAAACAGTTTCTCCCTCCCCTTCTTTTTTTTCTTTACCAAAAGGAAACAATATAAAATGTCATTTTCTGATCGTTGGTAGAAGAGAAGAAGAAGAGTTTTGGATTTGATAGCCCGCCTTTCACTCCCCTTCAGGAGTCTCAAAGCGGCTAACATTCTCCTTTCCCTTCCTCCCCCACAACAAACACTCTGTGAGGTGAGTGGGGCTGAGAGACTTCAGAGAAGTCTGACTAGCCCAAGGTCACCCAGCAGCTGCATGTGGAGGAGCGGAGACGCGAACCCGGTTTCCCAGATTACGAGTCTACCGCTCTTAACCACTACACCACACTGGCTCTCAAGAAGAAACTTAAAATGGTAGTCAAAATCTCTGTTACCTTGGATGTCAAAGAATCTACGATGGCATGCACTCGTCCCTTCCTCTCTTTCTGCTACTACTAATAAAAAAACAAACACAGCATATCCATTTTTTTATCATGTGTGCTTTGTTATTCATTCATAAATATCAAATTATAAGTTTCATTTCATTCTGTAAGATTGTCAGTATCGTCTCCCCTTTTAGAGCAGGATTAGGGAACCTCAAGCCTACATGTCAGATATGACCAACCCCCCCAAAATCCAGGCTTCTCTATATGACGTTGAAACTTTCCCCCTGCAGCTTCACACCCCTGTCTGGACTTCATTGTCAACTTTTGCTGACTTTGAAAGTATTAGTGTTTTGCAACTTTCTAACCTGTTGCAGGACCTTAGCCAGACCTTGGCAGAGTAAGCGCAGAGTTCACAAAAGCAATCTGTTGCAGGCAGGATGGACAAAGCAGGAACCAGTAACTTGTTACTTATAGGTGTTTATTATATACAGTGGACTTCAAGTTACTATTTACAGGAAAAGAACAGAACACGGATCTTTAACTAGCTCTCTCACCACACGACTCTCACACTAACTCTTAACTCTCAACACTCTACTAACACATTCCAGTCAGTAGGCCAGAAATCATTATTCCTGGGAGTGAGCTTGACCAATGAGGGAGCTGTCTCCAGGCCTCTGTATCTCCAGACAGAATTTATTCCTTTACATTGTCTTGGCTGTCAGCCAAACTCCTAATTGACTCTGTGTGAAGCTGCACGTATTCAGATTCCCAACAGAAAGTGTCCTCAAACACTGATAATGTCACCTGTCTTCCTAGAGGATAGAGAAGGGTTTACAAGTCTCTGTACCAAGGTAAACCACACCTGGAAAGTTGAACATTTGGAGGAAAAGGGACCCAAGACCCTGCCTTACTTGACCTCTTTCAAAACCTTCTGTCATATGAGGGTTTCCATCCACCAAACTGACTTCAGATTCCTTGCCAAATGAGGAGTGTGGACCCTGAAAGAGTGAGAAAACCATACGGAAAGCCTTTTTTCTAAAACAGAGAGTGCAAACTGCCTTTTTACCCTGGGGGTTCCTAGTGTCAGTCCTGAAGGACCAGCCCCTAGGGCAGTTTCAGAGATGGGAAGGGAGACCACTCAGCTGCAGACTGGGAGCGCTTTCCATGGCACCTCAAGGATGGAATCACTTAGCAAACCTACATCAATGTTTCACATGATTGGTGTACAAGGCACACCGAAACAATATTTCCAGCCCAGTGAATATGGAATGCCTAGTCAGATTAATGCACTGTGTGTTAGCTTCCTGTCTCTTGCACACCATGTCCTCTTGAGAGTTTCTTCTGTCACCTGCATCACAACAGGAAGATTAATGAACAGGGCTGACATGTCAGTATATCACAGAGCCCTATCAATAAGCAGAGACTTGGCATTCGAGAAACTGCAGAACGGTCCCAGAGCTCTTTTCCATTATTGCAGTCTGGCTCGAGATCCTTTTCGAGAGTCAGCTATGAAGGTTCAATGGCTTTTCCTTGCTGTTTTTTCAGGAATGTTCCTGGTTTCTGAAATTTTGGTTTTGGGTAAGACGTCCATCCATTTTTGACACATTCAGACATAGCTTATAGGATGGGGTGTGTGTGTGTCACGAGGTGGTCCTCCAGAGCTTAGAGGACTCCAACTCTCATCATCCCCATCCCCATTGTCAATGACCAGGGGTGATGGGACAAAACCTAGAGGGCTAATCATTAGCCAGCCGTGTTACTGATGTTTAAAGTGATGCGCTTGAAGGAGAGACTGCTTCAAATAATCAATCCATTATGTTGCATTCCATATCGTATGCACTTTTAAAATGTGTTGTTTTTGTGTGGAGGGTTGTTGTTTCTATTTCTATTATTTGTTTTGTGGTTTTATATCTTGATTTAATTCTGTGAACCACCCTGAGATCCCTGGGTATAGGGCAGTAAAGGTAAAGGGACCCCTGACCATTAGGTCCAGTTGTGACCGACTCTGGGGTTGCGGCGCTCATCTCGCTTTATTGGCCGAGGGAGCCGGCGTACAGCTTCCGGGTCATGTGGCCAGCATGACTAAGCAGCTTCTGGCGAACCAGAGCAGTGCACAAAAACGCTGTTTACCTTCCTGCCGGAGCTGTACCTATTTATCTACTTGCACTTTGACGTGCTTTTGAACTGCTAGGTTGGCAGGAGCAGGGACCGAGCAATGGGAGCTCACCCCATTGCGGGGATTCGACCCGCCGACCTTCTGATCAGCAAGTCCTAGGCTCTGTGGTTTAACCCACAGTGCCACCTGCGTCCCATAGGGCAGTACATAAATTCAAACAACAACAACAACAGTAATATCCATCTCCACTCCCACCTACATTTTTTATTCAGTGCATTGCATCACTTCTCTGCCATTATAGCTAATAGCCACAGATAGATGCATGCAGAGAGCTCAATAACACATCTACCTTCCATGAATTTGTCTAATCTTTATTTACAGTCATTTTGGCTACTAACCAAGAAGGCATAATCTGGGCGGCGGGGATTCCCTAAATTAATTAATATTGTTATTTTGAAAAAAATGCTTTTTACTGGCAGTCCAAAACAGCTGCCCTTTGATTTGATTGTGTGCCCCTAAATTTTAAGATTGTAGGCAATGGAGAAATGTTTTCTTCGTTCACATTTAGAGATGGAGTAAGAATCCATTTTAAAAGGGGTGGTTTTTTTGGTGGAGGGGGGAGGGCAGAGAATTTGTTGCCCTCCACCCAGTCCACCTTTGCCCACAAAAGGTGTGTGTTTGCCATGACATGTGATCAGTTATGTGGGACCCAATTTTTTTTATTTGAGTTGGCACGCTGGATAGACTGTTGTTCTTTGTTCAGGAGGCCATAGGATCAACTATAGGTTCAGTCTATGTAGAAGAAAGGGTGGGCGTTGCCACTTTCTGAAATGCCCTTCTGGAACTTGGAGCTTTGGGTCGTGCAACATAATACATCGCTGCTGTAAAAGGTGAGTCTCCGTTTATTGTAATGCTTGCAACCACTGTTCTTTTCTTTTAGACGTTATGCTTGAGGGTGTGTGTTTTTTTAAAAAATATATGTATTTCCACTTCACCCAAGCCTTCTTAATTACATTGCCACCACAAATCTTGGGAAATCTAGTTTGTTAAAGGTGCTGAAAGTTGTATGGGGACTACTATTCCCCTCACAGTCCTACAGTTCCCAGGGTGGTTTTGAGAACAAAGGAAATAAAGTTAAGACAGAAAGCCAGGAAGGAAGGGAAACAAATGACCTCATATATCTCATGTGTATTTGTGGGAACGCAACTTGGAGGACAAAATTATGCAGTCACATTTTCTGTAACGATATTATCGGAGTCAAAGGACCTCAAACACATTTTCTAAACAAGTAATTTATTTTCTGAAAATATTTTCCGGTTATATGAACTGGGATTCCTTTTAGAATCTCGGAATAATATTCATTTTGAGAGCGTTCGTCTTTCCACAAAGGGTAAGGTCTAATGACTCCCATCTATTGATGTCTGAAGAAACCTATCTGTATATTTGTTTTATATTAAAAGTTACTAACTGATTTAAATCTCTTGGTTTTAACAGATTCTGGGGGAGATGTGGAATTTAAACTCCCTAAATGAATGGATAAGCAAATTTTCACCTATTGGCATCAGTTCCGATTTGGACCAGTTAATAGAGTATCCTGATATTTTGCCGAAACCATCTATCATTTGCATCAACACAGCAATAGTAATATGAGGTTAAGAAATAAATGGAAGAAGATCATCTGAAAATAAAAACGACTTATATTCAGCTGAATTATGGGCTATTCTGTAGATCTCCCGATATCACCAAATAGCGTAAGGCAGGGGTTGCAAGAAAATATGTACAAATATTTACTGAAGCACTTTCTGAATCCCTTTTGTCCCACCGCCACCTTAACCTGCATCGTTTGTGCCAGATGTGGCCAGTATAAATGGACCCGATACAGCTGTGGCAATACTGGTTGTAGTCTGCACTATGAGAGGAAAGAGTGAAAAGCTAATGAGAGCCTAGCCCTCCTTATTTGGCCCTCCTTGCTGCCACCAAGTGGATAAATTTAATCTCTGGAATTAATTTACAAAGGGTGTGCAGTTGTTCTGTGCTGGGGCTGAAGAACTGGACCAATTCAGTCAATTGCAATGTTAATAAAGTGTTTCCAGTTGAACTCAAGGACCCACAAAGTTTTGTGTCATTCCATTGCTCTATTTTTCTGCACTCTCTGCTTCCCTGCGCACCGTATCTCTGTGTTTGTCTGAGTCTCTGTGCTCCTCTAGTCCAAGAGCTTTTCAAGAAGCGAGGTTGCTTTAATGCCGTGTGATTTTTCTTTTCTTAAACCAGAGCTGTGAAGGGTTTTCTTTTTTAATCCCCTTCTTTGTTTGAAAATAAAAAAAGCATTCCAGAACTGTTTGTAACTTCACAGAGTGTATAAGAGGGAGATTTGGCTTGAAATGTAAAACTGAAGCATTTCCATCCCTGAATACAAACAAACCCAGCAGAAACTAAGCTGTCCAGTGTAAAGCTTGTAATTGTTTTTTGAAATGAAAGAAGCAGAGCAGTTTCTATTTGTTTAGCTTTTCCTCGCCCAAATTAATAGAAGAGAAGAAGAAGAGTTTGGATTTGATATCCCGCCTTTCACTCCCCTTCAGGAGTCTCAAAGCGGCTAACATTCTCCTTTCCCTTCTTCCCCCACAGCAAACACTCTGTGAGGTGAGTGGGGCTGAGAGACTTCAAAGAAGTGTGACTGGCCCAAGGTCACCCAGCAGCTGCATGTGGAGGAGCGGAGACGCGAATCCGGTTCCCCAGATTACGTGACTACCGCTCTTAACCACTACACCACAGAGGGATTTTTGCAATGCCCTGGGCTCCCCCTGAGAAAGAAGAACCAGATAGTATTTGCTAGGTTGGACTAGATGACCCCAGGATCGCTTCACCTCTACAATTCTATGATTCTAAGTGGGTCATTCTCAAGGGGGTTCAGCCAGGCCTTAAATAGACAGCTTCTTTCCAAAGCATTTTGAATTGTCCTGTTTTTACTCCCTCCCTCTAAATGAATATGGTCTTTTTGAGTTGCCTGTTTCAGTGAGCTGAGCACTAATTTTGTGGAGAGCCAGGAATTGGCCCAGAGATTCTGATATTTTGCCAACATCATACTGTTGGAATTTCTTGTTCTGGAGTGGTGTTTTGATTGGTTACTTGGCTTTTAGCCTGGCCAGAAGCATGCATAACTAGATCTCTTAGGGTAATGAGTTGTTCTTTATGAAGGAATAAGAAAGCACATGCACCAAAAATGTTTCTGTTGATTGTTTATTTGTAGTAGTAACAGCTGAAAGGAAGGAAGAGATTCTTGACTTAGCAAGGATAGACTCGCGCCATGTCAGATTCCTTGGAGCCCAAATTAAGAGAGATGATCACTTGAAATTAAATTTCTTCCGTGGATGATCAACCAATGGTCCAGCTTTGAAATTCCTCTCAGTTACTTCAGTTTGCTAAAGAAAAGGGGAGGAAGAGGTGATATTATTCATATTTTGAGAATGTATAGTGTTACATATATGTGCTGGATCAGTTCCAGCACTCATGCTCATAGCATGCCCATTGAAATCAATGGGTCTACACTGAATGACATTGATCACCCTGTAATTAAATAGCTGCCCTTCACCCGACGGTCCAACGGTGAGTTATAGCAATTAACACTCAGAGCTCATCCACACTTGCACTTGTCCCATACCTAGGAAGACCCACACTCTGCTTGACCCACACTTTCTAGCCATGGGTCCACGTGGTTTTCCTCTTGCCCCACAGCATTCACAGGGAAAACCCACTCTTTGGTGCTAAATCAGAGCAAGCATCAACCTGGAGAAAACCCAAATTGCTGTTTGCTCTGTTTGATAAACCCTCAGGGTTGAAAGCATTTTAAAACAACTTATGACCACAAAAATAAAGAGAAGGTACATCTCAGGTGTCAAAAGCCAGAGTCTATTTCAGGCAGCACGAGAGAAGGCTGGTTTACCGGGCCTACTGTGGCATTCCTCACAAGCCTCAGTCGGACTTCAATCAGCCTTCATGCCAGCTGCCCTACCTTCTTCCTTGCAGTCAGTCCAGATGTTGGCCCTGACTATCAGCTTCCTCCTCCTCCTCCAGCTCGGTTTTGCTCCAGTAGAACCAAGAGAGGAGGAAGATGGGGACCAAACAAGAATTAGCTTGGACTGCCTGCCATTGTCTTTGGTGCCAGCAGCAGTAGGTCTCTCTGCTTTCCTCCCTACCAGTCCCAATGGGCACAGTCCACCACTGGGCAGCCATACCCAAAGTATCCTTGTGTCATCCATTTAATTTCTAAATGAAATGCTTTAGCTGAGAATCCTGTATTGCAGGGGGCTGGACTAGATGACCCTTGGTGTCCCTTCAAGCTCTATATTTCTATGATTCTACGTGCAGGCAGGTGACCTGTGCACCCCGCTTTTGCTGTAATAAACATTTACTAATACTGCCTTAATGAGGAATGCAGACTTCACCTTTACAGCAGCGACGGAATCGGCCGCATTTTCCAATGCGCATATATCCACGAGGGCAGAAGGCGAAAAAGCATTTACCACCAGCACTCTCACATAGATTGGTACCATTCTTCCGTTTCATGTTTCCTGCTCAGAGAAAAACAGTCCTGTTACATGGAACCTGCTACACAGAAGTCTAGAAGCATTCACACAAAGCAGAAATGATGTTATCTTTACGGATTACACTGGTGGTGAACATTCGTTTTGGGGATGAATGGGATTTTTTTGATGAATGGAAGCCTTTCTTATTGCTAGTCAGCATGAATCAAACAGAATCTGTAATAACAAGTCCCCGTTGAGTAGCCAGCTATTCATTCATCATTTTTGCCTTTCTGATTTCTCTGGCTTTCATTTCTCCATAGCCAGCAGTTGCCTGGTTGGATGGATGGAAGGTGGAGGAAGACAGAAGCAAGCAGGGGAAAGGCTCCTTAACCCCCCAGCCCCATTATTGACTATAGCATTTCTGTCCCCCATTTTCATCCAAGGAGCTCAAGGTAGCGTAAATGGTTCCCCCTCTTTTATCCTCACAACAAACCAGTGAGGTTGGCTACAGTGAAAAGAAAATACAGTGGTAGCTCGGGATGTGAACGGGATCTGTTCCGGAGCCCCGTTCGCATCCCAAATGGAACGCAAGATGCAACGGCATGACGGCGCGTCTGCGAATGCGCAGGCCGCATTTCGCCGCTACCACGCATGCACGTGACGTCATTTTGAGCGTCTGTGCATGTGTGAGCAGTGAAACCCGGAAGTAACGCGCTCCGTTACTTCTGGGTTGCCGCGGAGTGCAACTCGAATGCGCTCAACCCAAAGCGCATTCAACTTGACTGGCCCAAGGTCACCCAACGAGATGCATGACTGAGTGAAGATTTGAACCCAACACTCTGACCACTGCACCATGCTGCCTGTCTGCATCACTTGCATGTGGAGGGGAAGGCATGTCAAAAGTAAGGTGGGAGTCATGCATTTAAACGCACAACAGAAAGTCACACTGCACTTCCTGGCTTTTTTGTGGCAGGGAACTTTCTATGTGCATGGAAGACCCAACTCCAGGGCCCATAATGGCATCAGATAAAATTCCCTTGCACAAGGCTTCCCAGGCATCCAACAGCCGTCTGTCTGGCAATGTTGCAGAATGTGCACTGCAAGTCCTGTGCTCAGCATTTCCCAAGCAGCAGGAGCAGCTGCAGACTAGGAGATCTCTCTGATGGGCAAGTCTGGGCTCAGGAGTGAACCCACCTGCTCCTTCAGCACCTCCTCTGTTTCCTCATTGTGCTGAGAAGCCACCATGCCACCACCCTCTTAACCAGATCCAGAACTTACATTACATGTTTCATTATTTCGGCTGCTTACTGTAAGCCTTAAGCTCCTTCTTGGACATTTTGCTTTCTGTCCCATCAACAGCAGGGGGCGCAGAGCAACTTTCTGGTTGCACATGGCTCTCTGAGTGCGGGCTTAGCTCTGTGAGGTTCAACATAGGCCAACAACCTCTCTTCCCTCAGACCTAAGACCACCCCACTCCACTGTAACAAGCACAGATGTGTCTGATCCATTGTGTATCCCCCTTACACAGTTCAAATGCTAAAGAAACAAAACCACTCAGGGAAGAATGCACTAGGTGATATCCTATTTCAGACAATTATCTGTGAGATGCTGTACCACTAAATATAGCCTTGATAATCAGATATAATGGAAGACCACTCATCAGTGGCTTCAGCCATGTTTGAAAGCAGTACATCTTTGATGACCACATGCAGGGGACAAGCTGGCCACCTCACATCTTAGCAGGCCCTGCTAGAAATTTCAGTGCTGCAGAAAAGGAGGTAGCTACTTGAGTCCAACTCAGCATTCCTTCCAGAACATATTAGAGAGTTTCAGTGTAATGTCCAAGAGGACCATGCCTAAGAGCATGTACAGACTACTAATCACCATTGAAAATACTATCATTAGCTCATGATCCAGCCAAGGAGCAGTATTTCTAACTGAGATCAATGAGTGACCTCTTCCCAATGAAATGCAGTCCTGCCCACCATATACGTTACAATCACCTTCATCCTCCAAAGCTTCATCGTAACCAGCTGGGTTTTCATCCTGAGGACCATTCAGATCTTCCAAAGCCTCTGCCTCTTGCTTCTCTGCTTGGTCCAGATCAGCTTCATCAGACTGGACAATGCCAAGGAAGACCACAGCAAAGAAAAGACAGATGAACTTCATGGTTCTTCTAAGACGTGTTGTGTGCTGCTGAAAGGAGTCACAAGGATGAACTGGCAATGGTGATGCCTTCACAAAGTTCATGCCTATATATGCAGGTGGGATGCCAAGATGGCTGCCCTAATGGGTCAGGTTTCATTGTCTTTGAAGTAGCTCTCTAGATAAGGGTGTGAAATAAACATGAATATGGCATTTGAGATTACTTCACACTTTGCAACACAATTCTCTTTGATGTTGCCCCTAATCTGTAGACCTTTTGTTCAGTGTTGCCATCTTTGCATTTGCACTGTTGCTAATAACCCTCTCGCTCAACATATGCTTGCCTATTCATCTCCCCATCAGGCAGCTGGCACATTCTTGCCATAATCTATGAAACAATATTTATTCTGATGGTTCTGGGCTCTGAGAAAAAGGGGGGGGGTGGAAGACTGGCACTGGGTGCGTCAATAGCAGCTGCAACAAGTGCAAAATCAAGCTGGAAATGTAAAAGTCTGCTTTTAAGTACAAAAGAAAAAGAAAAACATACAAGATTGGGGAAACTTGCATTAGCTGCAGCACAGGTGAGATTATCTCATTATCTCAGCTCATTATTAGCTAAACAGGTGCCATCAATTGCCTGCTAAGATAGTCTAATATTAGGCTGCAGGAACAAAGAAATAATGAATCGTTATAGTCAGTGTTCTCCCGCCCCCTCCATAAAAATAGATTTGGTACTTGCAATGACCCCTTCATGGATCACTGCCTTGCCATGGCAAAGGGGCTTGAATAACTCAGAGAAGCTATGAGCTATGTCGTGCAGGGCCACCCAATATGGACAGGTCATAGTGATCCACCTGGAGCAGGAACCGGCAAGCCACTCCAGTATCCCTGCCAAGAAAACTCCATGGACAAAGACAACAGGCATATAAAAGTTATAACGCTGGAAGATGAGCCCCTCAGGTCGAAAGGCGTCCAACATGCTACTGAGGAAGAGCGGAGGACAAGTACAAGTAGATTCAGAGCTGATGAAGTGGCTGGGCCAAAGCTAAAAGGTCGCTCAGTTGTGGATATGCCTGGAAGCGAAAGGAAAGTCCAATGCTGTAAAGAAAAATATTGCACAGGAACCTGGAATGTAAGAACCATGAACCTTGGTAAATTGCGGGAGGCAGTGGAAGACAGGAGTGCCTGGCATGCTCTGGTCCATGGGGTCACAAAGAGTCGGACACGACTAAACAACAAACTTGCAATGAAGTTGTTACAGTGAGTAAGAACAAAAAAGATGTCCTGGTACTGCATACCTTTGAGTACCCCCTGGGAAAAATGCACTGGTTATAGTTTCACTCTGATCTACACAGCTTGGGCATTGTAGCTAGTTCTGGACACCACACTGAAAAAGAAGCTGTCCAGAGTAGGGTGGCCAGGTTGGTGAAGGGATCTCCTAATAAAAAATATTGGAAAGCTAGGACTTTGTTTAACCTGGAAAAGGTAAGATGAAGGACAAACAAGGTACGTGAAGTACTAATAGACTGATCAGGATGTTTCAGCCACATGATGGTGAGGAAACAAATCAGCAGATGGGGAGGCAGGGGGTTATTAGGAAGGAGGTTAAGGTACATAGGTGCTGCAATACTGATGAGAGGACCAATATAATTGGAGGCAACGTCAAAGATAAATTGGCCATTAATCTCTAATCCCATATGTGGCGTTATATTGCACTCTTATCAGGGGTGTGAATTCCAATATTTCTCATTAGGAGATCCCCTCACCAGCGTGGCCATCCTACTCCGGACAGCTATATTTGCAACATGGTGTCCAGAAACACCCCCCTCTTTCTCTCAGAGCCCAGAACCATCACAATAAATATTGTTTCATAGATTATGGCAAGGATTTGCCAGCTGCCTGGTGGGGAGATGAATAGGCAAGCATTTGGGGAGCGAGAGGGTTATTAGCAACAGTGCAAATGCAAAGATGGCAATACTGAACATAAGGCCTATAGATTGGGGGCAACATCAAAGAGAATTGTGTTGCAAAGGGTGAAGTCATCTCAAATGTCATATTCATGTTTATTTCACACCCTTATCTAGAGAGCTACTTCAAAGACAATGAAACCTGACCCATTAGGGCAGCCATCTTGGCATCCCACCTGCATATATAGGCATGAACTCTGTGAAGGCATCACCATTGCCAGTTCATCCTTGTGACTCCTTTCAGCAGCACACAACACGTCTTAGAAGAACCATGAAGTTCATCTGTCTTTTCTTTGCTGTGGTCTTCCTTGGCATTGCCCAGGGAGATGAAGCAGATCTGGACCAAGCAGAGAAGCAAGAGGCAGAGGCTTTGGAAGATCTGAGTGGTCCTCAGGATGAAAACCCAGATGGTTATGATGAAGCTTTGGAGGATGAAGGTGATTGTAACGTACATGGTGGGCGGGTATTGCATTTCTTTCAGAGGTGTTCACTCTTTCATTGAACTCAGTTAGAAATACTTCTCCTTGGCTGGATCATGAGCTAATGATAGTATTTTCAATGGTGATTAGTAGGCTGTACATGCCCTTAGGCATGGTCCTCTTGGACATTACATTGAAACTCTCTAATACGTTCTGGAAGGGATGCTGAGTTAGACCAAGGTAGTTGTTGTCAGCATGCAGAGGGTCACAAGGCCAGCTGGCTAGCCCCAGCTGGGTTGTGTCCTTGCACCCATCCCGCTGCAAAGACCCATCAGCCCCTGCTCTGACGTAAATGAGCGACCCAGGCTTCAAAGACAGGGCACACTATCAGCAAAGCAAACTGCGCACACAGAATAGGTGTGAGGCTTCTGGAAGCATACTACAACTACAGATTTATTAATCATAAATCAGGACAAAGAAACATGTTCTCTCTCTCTTTGTCTTCTCGGAGAGATAGAGAAAAGCAAAAGCTATACACACAACGGAAGTTGCTAGCAGGCTGTGCTGGAATGTAAACAGACATGTGACACGCAACAGTTTCGTGTCTGTAACTAAAGGTGGAATGGAATTTTCCAACAGTTACCTCCTTTTCTCCAGCACTGGAAATTTCTAGCAGGGGTGGCCAGCTTGTCCCCTGCATCTGCTCATCAAAGATGTACTGCTTTCAAACATGGCTGAAGTCACTGATGATATCTGATTATCAAGGCTATATTTCAGATAATTGTCTGAAATAGGATATCACCTAGTGTGTTCTTCTCTGTGTGGTTTTGTTTCTTTAGAGTTTGAACTGTGTGATGGGGCTATGCAGTGGATCAGTTTCATTTGTGCTTGTTACAATGGAACGGGGTCTCTTTCTTAGGTCTGATGGAAAAGAGGTTGTTGTAGCATCTAATAAATAAATAAATAAATAAATAAATAAATAAATAATAACTATATACCCTTCCCATCTGGTTGGGTTTTCCCAGCCACTCTGGGCGGCTTCCAACAAATGATTAAAAATACATTAAAACATCAGACATTAAAAACTTACCTAAACAGGGCTGCCTTCAGATATCTTCTAAACAAAAGCTAGAGAAATCAGAAAGGCAAAGTGTGATGAATGAGTAGCTGGCTACTTAATGGGGACTTGTTATTACAGAGTCTATTTGTTTCATGCTGACTGGCAATAGGAAAGGCTTCCATTCATCAAAAAAATCCCATTCATCCCCAAAACGAATGTTCACCACCAGTGTTATGCATAAAGCTAACATCCTTTCTGCTTTGTGTGAATGCTTCTAGACTTCCGTGTAACAGGTTCCATGTAACAGGACTGTTTTTCTCTGTGCAGGAAGCATGCAACGGAAGGATCGTACAAGGCAATGTTGGCGTTCTGGTGGTAGATGCTTTTTAGCCCTCTGCCCTCGTGGAACTACTCGCATTGGAAAATGCACCTTTTCATATCTCTGCTGTAAAGGTGAAGTCTGTGTTCCTCATTAAGACATCTCACGTTTAGCAGAAAACCTTTAAGATATCTCACGTTTAGCAGAAAACATCTCAGACCCACTCTTCCTAGGCATGGGACAAGTGCAAGTGTGGATGAGCTCTGAGTGTTAGTTGCTGTAACTCACCCTATGACCATCGGGTGAAGGGCAGCTATTTAATTACAGGATGATATCTGATGTTATTCAGTGTAGACCCATTGATTTCAATGTGCCTGCCATGAGCATGACTGCTGGAACTGATCCAGCACATATATGTAACACTATATACAGTGGACCCTCCGGATACAAACTTAATTCATTCTGGGGGTCCGTTCGCACCCCAAAAATTACATAAATAGAAGCATGATGCTGCTCATGCACGTGCTGCAAAACCCGGAAGTATACATGCCGTGGACGTCACCCAAATATTCCGTATCCAGAGGGATACATAAGTAGAGGTACGATTGTATTCTCAACATGTGTGATCATGACTAAACCACCTCTTCTTCCTCTTTTCTTTAGCAAAATGAAGTAACTGGGAGGGATTTCAAAGCTGGACCATTGTTTGGTCATCCGTGGAAGAAATTTAATATCAAGTAATCATCTCTGTTAATTTGGGCTTCAAGGAATCTGGCATGGTGCGAGTCTATCCTTGCTAAGTCAAGAATCTCTTCCTTTCAGCTGTTACTACTACAAATAAACAATCAACACAAAGATTTTTGGCGCATGTGCTTTCTTATTCCTTCATAAAAAAAACAACTCATTATTCTAAGAGATCTAGTTATGCATGCTTCTGGCCAGACTAAAAGCCAACTAACCAATCAAAACACCACTCCAGAACAAGAAATCCCAGCAGTACGATGTTGGCTAAATATCAGAATCCCTGGGCCGGTTCCTGGCTCCCCACAAAATTATTGCTCAGCTCCTTGAAACAGGCAACTAAAAAAGCCCATACTGAATATGGGCAGAAGGAAGGAGTAAAATCATGGCAATTCAAAATGCTTTGGAAAGAAACTGCCTATTTAAGCCTGGCTGAATCCCCTTGAGACTGGCCCACTTAGAATCATAAAATTGTAGAGGAGGAAGGAACCCTGGTGTAATCTAGTCCAACCCCCTAGGACTCCCTAGCTCAGTGATGGCAAACCTATTAGAGACCAGGTGCCCAAACTGCAACCCAAAACCCACTTATTTATTGCAAAGTGCAAACACAGCAATTTATCCTGAATACCAAGGTTTTAGTTTAGAAGGGGAGGTTGGCACATCCATGTGGAGAGAGAGAGGAGAAATAAGGTGGTACCTCGGTTTTTGTTCTCGAACTACTTGGAACCTGAACACTTCAAACCTGGAAATGCGTGTTGTGGTTTTCGAACTTTTTTCGGAAGCAGAACGTGCTATTGTTCTTAGTATAACTTTCGTTTTGATTGCCACACTTCCATTTTCAGAGTGACGGAAGGCGGACTGGGCAGAAAGCGAGCAGGCACCTGCCGCCCTCCAGCACTGGGTCCCTCTGCTGCTGCAGCCACAATAGCAACCCCCCCCCCCCTCCTCCAGCTCTGGAGCAGGCAAGTAGGATTGGACTGCTCTGCTAGACAGCGTTGCTGCTTGCATGGGAACAGGAGCTGGATCGGGGCTGCTCAGCTGGGGAGGTGCAGGCTCCATCACACTTTCTATTTAGGGGTTCGTGGCTGCACTCCCCTCAAGTGAGAGGCTACCATCGCACCAGATCCCCTGCAACCCCATGAAGGCAGCCAGGCCGAATAGCTGCTGACGTTGGGGAAGGTGGAGGCAGCCTGGAAGCTGCATCTGAGAGGCCGCCTGAAGGCAGCCAGGCGCTCCCCACCTGAGCTGCCCAATCCCGCTCCTACTTCCATGCAAGCAGGAGCAGGGCAGGGATCTCTCAGAAGTGGAGGTTTTGTTCTTCCCAGCTGAGAGATCCCCAAGGGAAAACCCACGGCCTGGAGGTTGTGGCTCCGTTTTGCGCACACACCCTGACGCCCATCCGAGGCGCTTCTACTCGGACACAAGTTAAACGGAGAACTCGACTCGCACCATCGCCCCAGCGCAGCAGCAGCAGCTAAAGAGCCGCTGGGAATGGAAAGGGAGCTGGAGGAGGCTGTGGGAGGAGTGCAAGCGCCAGGACACACTGAAAGTCTCTCTCTCTCTCTCTCTCTCTCTCTCTCTCTCTCTCTCTCTCTCTCTCTCTGTGTGTGTGTGTGTGTGTGTGTGTAGAAACCCACCCTTCCCGCCCTCTCGGCAGCCTGACGAGGAGGGCAAGTTGAGGTTGGGCGCAGCGCGTAACGGGAGGGAAGGCGAGAGCTGCTGCCATCGCAACCCTCATTGCCTGTCTGCCTGCCTGCCAGCCAGCCACTCTCTGCGCGCATGGCCGGGGTATGTATGTGAAACCCAGTAAAGCCCAGCAGAGGGACCCCGCTTGGGGTGCTTTCCTGCATGGCCCTAATGTGCCCCGTTTTCCTCGGCCTGGTGGAAGGCAGCTGCGCAGCGCTCCACACTCCGCCCGAGTCGCTTCCCATCTCTGGCCAGGGCGTTCAGTTGCTCCCACTTTGTGTGCTTCAGCAAGCAAATTAGAGAGACCCCTCTTAATGAAGGTAACAACGTGGGTTACACTCTTACCTACATTCTTACTGCAGCACCCAGCAGGAATAATCACTGCTGAACGCGGCGTGCCTTTCTTCCAAAAAGATACAAGATATCCAGCTTGGAATATAGGTCTTTAGGGCTGCCATTCAATCCTGTACCCTTTTATCAGGGAGCAATCCCCAGTGGGATTTATTCTAGCATACTAATATTAGACTTACTAATTGCCTTGTAAACCACCGTCTCAAGGCAATTTATGTCTAAGATATTAAATAATAATAATAATAATAATAATAATAATAATAATAATTTATTTATACCCTGCCCATCTGGCTGGGCTTCCCCAGCCACTCTGGGCAGTTTCCAACAAAATATTAAAATAGAGTAATGCATCAAACATCAAAAGCTTCCCTAAACAGGGCTGCCTTCAGATGTCTTCTAAAAATCTGGTACAGTGGTACCTCTGGTTGCGAATGGGATCCGTTCCAGAGTCCCGTTTGCAACAGGAGCAGAACGCAACCCACGTCTGCACGTCTGCGGGTCGTGATTTGCCGCTTCTGCGTATGTGCGTGATGTCATTTTGAGCATCTGCGCATGCGCATGCATGAGCGGCAAAACCCGGAAGCAACCCTTTCCAGTACTTCCGGGTCACTGCGGGACGCAACCTGAAAATGCTCAACCTGAAGCAAACGCAACACAAGGTATGACTGTAGTTGTTGTTCTCTTTGACATCTGGTGGGAAGGCGTTCCATAGGGCGGGTGTCACTACTGAGAAGGCCCTCTGCCTGGTTCCCTGTAACTTCAATGTGAAAGCATCCATGACTGATAGCCATCCAACCTCTGCATGAAAACTCCCAAGGAAGGAGAGTCCACTACCTCCTGAGAGAGACCGTTCCACTGTCAAACAGCTCTTACTGATGTTCAGTCAGACTATCCTTTTGAAGGCATTGGGTTGAGTCCTACTCTGTATCTTATGATACAGTGGTAGAGAAATACTTTTTAAAAAACTGAAAAGATGCTACTCCTCCCCACCCCAAAATAAAACACCCCTAGAAGAGAATTTGCCCTTTTTCCTTGGGATAAATACTTTTTTAAAAACTGAAAAGATGCTACTCCTCCCCACCCCAAAATAAAACACCCCTAGAAGAGAATTTGCCCTTTTTCCTTGGGATAATAACAAGAGAAAGTACTGTGAGGGGGGGGAGGAGAGACTTGGTGCTGTCCATCAGGAAATATCTGTTTCCTGTTGAATGGTTTCTTTAAATGTAAAGGTTCATCATTGTTTCACCCGATGTGTATATCTTTAAGGGGCCAGAGCAAGGGCCAGAGCAAAATAACGAGATCCAGCTTTACAGCTGTGAAACATAGCAGGTGATGCTGAGTTGCATTGATTAAGCTGTGTCAGGAATTGGGTGTAGTATATAAGGAGCAGCACCTAGCTCTCCCATTACCCTGGGGGATGGGTTGGTGGTTGGGTCATGGTTTGTTGCTGATGTATTTAGTGTAAATGGAGTTTTTGTTTTTGTTATTAAAACCTTGTTTAAGTTATTTTTGAGTCCCTTTTTAATGCATGGTCTCCCCAGCAAGCTCTCTGCAGCGCTACTACACTGCAAATAGCCAACATTTCCACCTGCCTTGCCTCATCCTCCACCTGTCAGGGACTGGACTGCTGATGAGAAGAGGCGGAGACCACAGAAGCATTCCAGTGAGGGCAAAGGGGGAGAGAATAATGTTTTGGGCTGGTGGTTTGTGACAGGTCACATTCAGGAGAGAGGAAGGAGTTGGGAAATAATGGGTGGTGAAGGACAGGAGCAGTGCACAGAGGCAGGAGTCAGATCTGTGCAGCAGCCAAGTCACTCGCCATCTCTGGAGAGTTTGCCAGAGCCCCCGTCCTTCCCTAAGAACTAGGCATACTCTGCATGTCGCAGAACAAGGAGCCCAAAGGTCGTTTGCCCTTAGCAGCCACCATAAGCAGCAGGATGGGTCTAATTGCTAGGAAGTAACAGCCAGGGGGCCAGTGGTGCGTTATTCCGAGCAATGCTGGCTTGATCGTAAGGTGTTTTCCCCTGTGTCTTACTGCCTTACTGTGGACAAATAAAAGAACTGAAAAGATCTTTCTCTGCATTTCTGATTTCCTGGACAGATAGCCAGGAATTGTCAACAGCACCCACTCCTAGGAGCCTTCATTAGGGAGCTGTTCCCAGAGAAAGAACTGGGAGGGAGGAGAGGCGGGTTGGTTTCCCCTCTGGTGCCCCACATCCAACCCAATAAACCTTCAGAAAGGAGCTCCTGCCACAGGCAAGATGTCGATGTGTATTTTAATGAGCTGAAGTCATGAGGATTGAGAAGAGTTTGTGTATGAATTCAAAAGGGCTTAGTTTATTTTTTTGTTTCCTATTTTGTTAATGCTGTTAAGATTGTTGTATAGACTGTGAATGCTGTAGTACTTTGTGAATCCCATAATATGACTTCTGTTGTGATTATGCTGCTTTGCTTTTTGTTGTTGTTGTTTTGTTAATAGTGTTTTACTGATTTGTTCATCATTCTATATGATTTGTGATGTTCTGTTATTGTTATTTGCTCTTTCAAAGCTGCTTTGAGATTCATGTGGATGAACAGTTGCATAGAAATAAAATAAATAAAATCAAATTAAGAAATCAAGAAAATTGAGACTTTTTCGGATAACTCGGGGCACTGGGAGAGTTTGTAGTAGTAGTTACAACAGCAGTGGTAGTTCAGCGCTAGTGATAACTAGGAGTAATTGAGTCCCTGGAGTAAGAATGATTGGATGCAAACTCAATTTTAATTGAAAAGGAATGATTTGGCATTAATTCATCTCGATCGGTTTCTTCCTCTGTTCCAATCATATGCTGTTGGTCTTTCTTGCCTCTTTCTCGCGCATGCTCTCTACTGAAAACGCACACAGCAGGACATAGTTGCAAAGCATCGTCCAACATACTTCTCAGAGAGACCGCACTTGTGACGGCATCTCCCCCCCCATAGAATTGCATACGATGGGATTACTTGGGAGGGGAACTTCTACAGGGGAAAAAAGGCAAGAGACTTTAACACGTTTATCAGATATCTCACCCTTTTTCGGCTTTGCTTAGTGTTAAGCTCACTTTAACATAGCAGACGCTGCTTTTCTGTAATAAATAAATGTTTTCCAAATTAAAGCATGAAATATTTCATCTCCATGCATTTAGCTGCTTCTTCTTTTTTAGTTTCTCTCATGTACTCACTTTCCACCCCCTGCAAAAATTAAAGTTCCATTCACCACATTTCTATACTAGCTTGCAAATTTTATTTTTTAAAAAGTCTTCATGAAAATTCATCAACTTTCTCCTTATAAACACATACTTGCAAGCAAAGACAGACTTTTTTCCAAAGCAGTTTTACACAATATGGTACCTATTGTATGCCATTTTCATTAATATGTGCATATTTAGACATGCGTTGCCCCCATATTTTATGCAATACTTTTTTTCTTTCTTGCCTCTAGACAACCATCTTTGCATTTTTCTTTATAAACCATGCAAACACACACACACACACACTCACACACACACGAGAAAAAACAATGCCATACACCCCTCCAGGGGGAGCAAATTTGTCACACCCCTTCTCCCATGTGGTTTCCTATGGAACTATCCTAAAATGCGTGTAGCTGTTCTTATGGGCAGACTCCTTGGGTTACGCTTGCTCCAGTCTTCCATCCCAGAATGAAACTGGGATCTCGTAGGATTGCCCCAAAGTGAGGCACTTCAAGAAACTTCAGAGATGAACATGTTTTCAAAATTTTGTAGACAAGGCAAAACTTGTTGTGTTTCTCTTAACATATAAGGTATTATCCCGTATAAGGATAATACCCAGGAAGTGGGGGCAGAAATTAAGCAAGTCAGAGCTCTTGAAAGGTCCAGCTTCTGACCACATGAAATTTTTACAGAACTCTCCAGTTCCCCTTTGGGGCAGGGTTCTTGAAGTCCTCTTGTTCTTGTCTGATCTGTGCTTTCTGCTATATCTACTAGTGGAAAGTACGATACTGTAGGTCTCTCTGCTTTCCTCCTTACCAGTCCTAATGGGCACCATTCACCATTGGGAAGCACAACCCAAAATATCTGGTTGCCATCCATTAAACTTCTGAAAGGAATGCTTTAGCTGAGATTCCTGCATTGCAAGGACTGAAACTAAACGACCCCTGGGGTCCCTTCCAGTTCTACAATTCTATGATTCTGTGTGCAGGCAGGTCACCTATGAACCACATTTTTGCAGTAATAAACATCTACTAATAAGCACTAGGTGTCTTAATGAGGAACGCAGACTTCACCTTTACAGCAGCTCTCGAAAGAACTGCATTTTCCAGGGGGCACAGATCCACAAGGGCAGATGCCGAAAAAGTATTTATGGCCACCACTCTTACATTGACCGGTACCATTCCTCCGTTGCATGCTTCCTGTACAGAGAAAAACAGTCCCATTGCATGGAACCTGTTACACAGAAGTATAGCACAAAGCAGAGATGACATGAAATGATGTTATCTTTATGCATAACACTGGTTGCGAACATCTGTTTTGGGGATGAATGGGAAATTTTGATGAATGGAGCCCTTTCTTATTGCTAGTCAGCATAAAACAAACAGAATCTGTAATAACAAGTCCCCATTGAGTAGCCAGCTATTCATTCATTGCATTTTGCCTTTCTGATTTCTCTGGATTTCATTTCTCCATAGCCAGCAGTTGCCTGCCTGGTTGGTTGGTTGGATGGATGGATGGAAGGTGGAGGAAGACAGAAGCAAGCAGGGGAAAGGCCCCTTTACCCTCCCCCCATTATTCATTATAGGATTTCTGTCCCCCATTTTCATCCAAGGAGCTCAAGGTAGCATAAATGGTTCCCCCTCTTTTATCCTTACAACAAACTTCTAAGGTTGGCTACAGTGAAAAGAGAATAGTGACTGGCCCAAGGTCACCCAGTGAATATTTGAACCTAACACTCTGACCACTGCACCATGCTGCCTGTCTGCATCACTTGCACGTAGAGGGGAAGGCATGTCAAAAGTAAGGTGGGAGTCATGCATTTAAACACACAACACAAAGTCGCACTGCACTTCCTGGCTCTTTTGCAGCAGGGAACATTCTATGTGCATGGAAGACCCAACTCCAGGGCCCATAAAGGCCCTGTTGCTACCATCATTCATGTTCAGCATAATGCATGCAGCAGGGAGCTTTCTGTTTGCAAGGAAGACTCAACTCCAGGGCCCATAACGGCATCAAGTCAAATTCTCTTGCACAAGGCTTCCCAGGCATCCAACAGCTATTTGTCTGGCATTTAGGAAGGCTGCAGAATGCTCATTGCAAGTCCTGTACTCAGCACTTCCCAAGCAGGAGATAAGGCAACAGGAGCAGCTGCAGACCAGGAGATCTCTCTGCTGGACTAGGCTAGGCTCAGGAGCAAACCAGCTTGCTCCTTTAGCAGTTCCCTTGTTTCCTCCTTGTGCTGAAAAGCCACCATCAGCTCAACCAGAATCAGGACTTACTTACATGTTTAGTTGTTGGGGCTTCTTATTTGAAACCTTAAGTTCCTTCTTGGACTTTTTGCTTTCTCTCACATCAAAATCAGGGAGCAGGCTGTCCATCTCCAATCCTAGCAGGCCCAGCTAGAAATTTTCAACGCTGGAGAAAAGGAGGTAAACTACTTGGGTTTAACTCAGCGTTTCTTCAGGAACATATTTGTGGGCGTCTATGTAATGTGTGGGGACTTGGGTGGTGCTGTGGGTTAAACCACAGTGCCTAGGACTTGCTAATCAGAAGGTTGGCTGTTTGAATCCCCACGACAGGGTGAGCTCCCATTGCTCAGTCCCTGCTCCTGCCCACCTAGCAGTTCGAAAGCACGTCAAAGTGCAAGTAGATAAATAGGTACCGCTCCGGCGGGAAGTTAAATGGCGTTTACGTGTGCTGCTCTGGTTCGCCAGAAGTGGCTTAGTCATGCTGGCCACATGACACGGAAACTGAACGCCGGCTCCCTCGGCCAATAAAGCGAGATGAGTGCCGCAAACCCAGAGTCGGCCACGACTGGGCCTAATGGTCAGGGGTCCCTTTACCTTTACCTTTATGTAATGTGTGAGATGACCATGCCTAAGAGCATGTACAGCCTACTGATCACCATTGAAAACATTGCCATCAGTGCATAATCCAGCCATGATCTAATTGAGTCCAATGTAAGAGTGAAGACCTCCCAAAGAAATGCAGTCCTGCCCACCATATATGTTGCAATCTCCTATGTATGCTACAATTACCTTCATTCTTCAAAGCTTCATCATAACCAGCTGGCAAAGCTGGGATTTGGTCCTGAGGACCACTCAGGTCTTGCTCTTCCCCTTGATCCACATCGGCTTCATCAGCCTGGGCTCTGCCAAGGAATACCACAGCAAAGAAAAGACAGATGAACTTCATGGTTCTAAGATTTGTTGTGTGCCACTGAAAAGAGTCGCAAGGATGAACTAACAATGGTGATGCCTTCACAGAGTTCGTACCTATATATGCAGGTGGGAAGCCAAGAAGGCTACCATAATGGAACAGGTTTCATTGTCTTTGAAGTAGCTCTCTAGATAAGGGTGTGAGATAAGGGTGAACGTGGCATTTGAGATTACTTTATCCTTAGCAACACAGTTCTCTTTGATGTTGCCACCAACCTGTTGGCCAATCTGTTCAGTGTTGCAATATTCCTATTTGCACTGTTGCTGTTGCTAAAATCCCCATTGCTCTCCATATGTTTGTTCATCTCTCCATCAGTCAGCTGACACATCCTTGCGATAATCTGCAAAGCAATATTCAACAGGAGCTGCAACACATGCGGAATCCAGGCATTCAGCAACATTCATAAAGAGAAGGTGCTTTATAACACTGTGAAAATGTGATTTCATTTTATAGAGTTTCCAACTCGTTTAACTGAAATGCTTCTTTGACGTGCCTAGAACTTTTCCCTTTTCTTGCAAGGATTCCTATTCGGAATAAGAGAATTTCCCTTAAAAAAGGGGAAACGTTGACAGCCATGGCCTAGATCCAGCCAAGGAGAAACGTTAAAATTCTGCTTTTAAGTACAAAGTGGGGGGGATGGGACAAGATTGGGGAAACTTGCATTAGCAGCAGCCTAGCGAAAAATTTTAATTGTCTTAGCTCATTAGAAGCTAAACAGGTGCCAACAATTGCTGGCTTAAAATAGTCTAATCTTCGGCTGCAGTAACAGAAGCATAGTATCCAAATCATGAATGCTTTATATAGATTCACTTTGTTCTACACAAACTGTACCCTTCTCCCCCTACAAAACCTGGGTCCAGTGTCTGGTTCTGGGCACCGCAATGAAAAGGAGGAGGCTGTCTGGAGAATTATGGCCAGGTTGGTGAGGGGAACTCCTAAGAATAAATATTTGAAAGATTGGATTCTGTTTAACCTGGAAAAGGTACGATAACAGAGAAACAAGGCAAATCTCTTCAGTTACCCAAATAACGGCTAATAGACTGTGATCAGGGTGTGTCTGCAATGTGATGGTGAGGAAACAGGACAAGGGATGGGGAGCCAGGGTTTGTTTAAGGAAGGTGGTTAAGGTAAATAAATGCTGCAGTTCTGATGAAAGGGCCAATATATTTGGAGGCAACGTAAAAGATAAATTGGCCATTAGGTATAAAGTAATCTCAAACACCATATTGCACTCTTATCAAGGGTGGAAATTCAAATCCAGTGGAACACTGCCCATTACAAATCCAGTATATAGGAATATTTTATTAATAATAAAAATAGTGGCTGGGGCAACCCAGCCAGATAGGCAGGGTATAAATAATAAAGTGGTTGTTGTTGTTGTTTAACTGGCCCATGAGCCCTGCCTAACTGAGCCACCCACTCAGCAAGTCCCCGCACACTGCGCTAAACCTGTGCAGCGCAGCGCGGGGACTCGCTTCCGCGGCACCGGAAATCATGTCTGCACAGACAGAGATGCCGGAAATCACAGGCGCACCCACTCACACACATGCGCAATCCTGCCCACAGAGGGATCTCTGCTGGAGTGAACCGGCCCAGGCAAGGTAAACCTTGCTGACCCCTGCTGTAGTACTTTGTGAATTCCATAATATAACTTTTGCTGTAATTGTGCAGCTTTGGCTATTTTATTTTTTTGGTTGTTTTGTGAATTGTGTTTTAGAGACTGATTGTTTTACTGATGAATCGTTAATTGTTCTATATGATTTAAGTGGCATTTGTGGTGTTCTATTATGTAATTGCTATTTATCGTTTGCAATATATAGGCTCCCTGTATAAGGAAGTTTTTAATGTTTGATGTCTTAAAGGTAAAGGTACCCCTGCCCGTACGGGCCAGTCTTGACAGACTCTAGGGTTGTGCACCCATCTCACTCAAAGAGGCCAGGGGCCAGCGCTGTCCGAAGACACTTCCGGGTCACGTGGCCAGCGTGACATCGCTGCTCTGGCGAGCCAGAGCCGCACACGGAAACGCCGTTTACCTTCCCTCTAGTAAGCGGTCCCTATTTATCTACTTGCACCCGAGAGTGCTTTCGAACTGCTAGGTTGGCAGGCGCTGGGACCGAACAGCGGGAGCGCACCCCGCCGCGGGGATTCAAACCGCCGACCTTTCGATCAGCAAGCCCTAGGCGCTGAGGCTTTTACCCACAGTGCCACCCGCGTCCCTCGTTTGATGTCTTACTGTGTTTTAATTTGTTAGAAGCTGTCCAGAGAGGCTGGGACAATCCAGTCAGGCGGGCGGCATTTAAATAAGGCCTTATTATTATTGTTGTGGTTGCTATTTACTTTGCGATTCATGTGAATAAAAAGCTATCTAGAAATATAATAAAAAAAATCAAGAAAACAGACTGCTGTTGATAATTTGGGGCATTGGGAAAGTTTGTAGAAGTAGTTACAGCAGCAGTGGTAGTTCAGTGCTAGTGATAGCCATGATTGAGTGCTTTGAGGAAGAATGAAAGACCATATATTCACTGAATTGGATGCAAACTCAATTTTAATTGAAAAGAAATGATTCAGCATTAATTCATCTCGATTGGTTTCTTCCTCTGTTCCGATCAAATGCTGTTGGTCTTTCTTGCATCTCTCTCAAGTATGTTTTCTACTGAAAACGCACACAGCAGGACCTAGTTGAAAAGCATCGTCCAACCAACTTCTCATTTTGACCACACCTGTGACGGCATCTCCCCCCCATAGTAATGCATACGATGGGATTTTTTGGGCGGGGAACATCTTCTGCAGGAAAAAAAAATAGCAAGAGACTTGAACATTCCTATTGGGTATCACTCGTTTCTTGGACTTAGCATAGTGTTAAATAGCGGACACTCCTTTTCTGAAATAAATAAATGTTTTCCAAATTAAAGCATCCCCATATGTTTAGCTTTTTCTCTTTTTTCTTAGCTCTGGTTTTCATTTTTATAGGGGGTTTTTTCAAGTTGGCTTTACTGTAAACTGTTTTGAGTTATGAGAAAATAAAAAAATCTGAAGAAGTGTGCATGCACACAAAAGCTCATACCAATAACAAACTTAGTTGGTCTCTAAGGAAGGATTTTTTTTATATTTTGTTTCGACTATGACAGACCAACATGGCTACCTCCCTGTACCTTGAGTTATGAGGTAAGAAAAGTTTCTAACAAAAATAAAATTAATGATGGTGATATAACAACAAAAGCTTCCTCTCATCTACACAGGTGTTGCTGGTTACACCACTGTAGTAATCTACACAGGTTTGGGTAAGGCTACTCTGCAGAGAAGTTAGGCATCTTGTTTCTCTCTGAACTTGCTATTAGCCCCATTGCCAACAATGAGCAGTGGATGACTCTGTCAAATTCAGTTTCTCTTGCACCTGCAAATAATGAAGTTCCATTCAGCACATTTATATAGGTAAAGATACCCCTGACTTCCCCTCTAACCCTCCATGGTTTCCCTGTTTCCCCTTATCCTGCTGTATATTATACCTAATATCCTTCTTCATGCTTACTTAATATCTACATTGTTTTACTGCTGATTACAGTCTAAATCCTACTTGGGTATTAATCTGTTATTAAAAGGTAAAGGTAAAGGGACCCCTGACCGTTAGGTCCAGTTGTGGACGACACTGGGGTTGCGGCGCTCATCTCGCTTTATTGGGTGAGGGAGCCGGCGTACAGCCTCCGGGCCATGTGGCCAGCATGACTAAGCCACTTCTGGCAAACCAAACCAGCGCACGGAAGCGCCATTTACCTTCCCGCTGGAGTGGTACCTATTTATCTACTCACACCTTGACATGCTTTAGAACTGCTAGGTGGGCAGGAGCTGGGACCGAGCAATGGGAGCTCAACCCATCGTGGGGTTTCGAACTGCTGACGTTCCCATCTGCAAGCACTAGGCTCTGTGGTTTAGACCACAGTTCCGTTTGCAAATCTGAATTTTAAAAAGCCCTCATGAAAATTAATCAACTTCCTACTAATAAACACATATTTTCAAGAAAAGCCAAACATTTTTGTCAAAGCAGTTTTACATAATATAATACCTATTGTATAATTATAATTATTTTAGTTATTATTCATACCCTGCCTATCTGGTTGGGTTTCACAGCCAATCTGGGTGGCTCCCAACAGAATATTAAAGTCACAATAAAACATCAAACATTAAAAACTTCCCTAAACAGGGCTGCCATCAGATGTCTTCTAAAAGTCAGATAGTTGTATATTTCCTTGACATCTGATGGTAGGGTGTTTTATAGGGCGGGCACCACTACCAAGAAGGCCCTCTGGCTGGTTCCCTGTAACCTTACTTCTCGCAGGGAGGGAACTGCCAGAAGGCCCTCAGAGATGTTTTATGAATAGGCTGTTTTCATTCATATGTGCATATTTAGACATCCTTTACCCCAGTATTTTATTCTATTGTCGCTCTCTCTCTTTTTTGCACATAGAAAAACAGACCATGGCTAAGAGCATGTACAGCCTACTGATCACCATTGAAAACACTGCCATTAGTGTGTGATTCACCCTAAGAGAAGTATTTCTAATGGAGTTCAATGAAAGATTGAAAACCTCCCGATGAAATCCTGTCCTGCCCACCATGTGTGTAGCAATCTGCTATGTATGCTGCAGTTACCTTCATCCTTCAAAGCTTCATCATCGTCAGCTGGCAAAATTGGGTCTTGGCCCTGAAGGCCACGCAAGTCTTCCAAGGGCTTTCTCCATTGCTTTCGCACATCGGCTTCATCAGACTGGGAAATGCCAAGGAAGACCATGGCAAAGAAGAGACAGACGAACTTCATGGTTCTTCTAAGACTTGTTGTGTGCCACTGAAAAGAGTCCCAAGGATGAACTAGCAAATGTGATGCCTTCACAGAGTTCATGCCTATATATGCAGGTGGGAAGCCAAGATGGCTGCCCTAATGGGACGGGTTCCATTGTTTTTGAAGTAACACTCTAGATAAAGGTGTGAGATAAGGGTGGATTTGAGATTACTTCATCCTTAGCAACACAGTTCTCTTTGATGTTGTTCCCAATCTGTGGGCCTTTTGACCAATGTTGCAATCTTTGCATTTGCACTATAGTGGTA
Source organism: Podarcis tiliguerta (assembly GCF_965153285.1). Lineage (NCBI taxonomy): Eukaryota > Metazoa > Chordata > Lepidosauria > Squamata > Lacertidae > Podarcis > Podarcis tiliguerta. The sequence continues at coordinate 6,888,818 of NC_139536.1, read as the reverse complement.
CCTCGGGTTACAGACACTTCAGGTTGCAGACTCTTCAGGTTACAGACTCCGCTAACCCCGAAATAGTACCTCGGGTTAAGAACTTTACTTCAGGATGAGAACAAAAATTGTGTGGTGGCGGCGCGGTGTCAGCGGGAGGCCCCATTAGCTAAAGTGGTACCTCAGGTTAAGAACAGTTTCAGGTTAAGAATGGACCTCCAGAACGAATTAAGTTCTTAACCCAAGATACCACTGTATTTCTAATAACCCTCTCGCTCTCCAGATATTTGCCTGTTCATCTCTCCATCAGTCATCTGACACACGCTTTTCTAAATTATTTTCTAACTTGAATAAAACATTGTGGGGACCCAGGTAAGTCCCGCTCTGTATAATCGATCACATGGCACAGTGCACACACCCCATTTGATTGTAAATGCCCTTTAACTTTGGGAGGACCCAGCCCCCTCAAATATTTTATTGTGGGGCCAAAAAAAACCTTGGCCCCTAGGAGTTGGCTCCCATGTCCTTGCCATATACTGCTAAACAATATTTATTGTGATGGTTCTGGGCTCTGGGGAAAAGATTGGGGGGGGGGAAGGCTGGCACTGAGTGCTTCAACAGGAACTGCTACAAGTGCAAAATCAATCTAGAAATGCAAAAGATTGTTTTTAACGTACAAAAGAAATTAGAAGCACATGCATGATCATGATCCGGGAAACCTGCATTAGCAGCAGCACAGGTGAGATTTTCCAGTTGTCTTAGCTGAACACGTGCCAGAGATTGCTGGCTAAAATAGTCTAATCTCAGGCTGCAGTTACAGAAGCACAGCATCCAAATCATGAATGGTTGTAGTTTCATTTCGTTCTACACAACTTGAGCACTGTGTCTTGTTCTGGATTTACATAGATCCACTTTGTTCTACACAAACTGTACACAAACTGTACATATAACCTGGGTACTGTGTCTTGTTCTGGACACCACATTGAAAAGGAGGATGCTGTTCAAAGGAACAGGTTGGTGAAAGGATATCCTAGGAATAAATGCTGTATTTGAAAGTTTGGCCATCCAATCTCTGCTTAAAAACCTTGAAGGAAGGAGGGTCCACTACCTCCCAAGGGAGACCATTTCACTGTTGAACTGCTCTTGCTCTCAGAAATAATGCTTAGTCGAGTTCTCTTGTCTTGTGACTTGAAGACATTGGGTTGAGTCCCACCATGTTTTATTTTATGACATAGTGATATAGAAACACCTAAACAAACATGTTTAAAGATGTGTATTTTAATGAGCGGAATATTATGAGTCATGAGAGTGGAGAAGAGCGTATGAATTCAACAGTGCTTAGTTTATTTTTTCGTTGCTATTTTTCCCTCGTTGTTAAGATTGCTTTATTGGTTATGAATGCTGTAACACTTTGTGAATCCCATAATATAACTTTCGTTGTAATTGTGCTGCTTTGCTTATTTTTTTTAGTTGTTTTGCTAATAGTGCTTTAATCTGTAATTGTTTTACTGATGATTTGTTGAATGTTCTATATGATTTAAGTTATATTTGTCATGTTCCATTATCAGCTTGCAATATATTATTTCTCTGCACAGGGAAGTTTTTAATGTTTGATTTCCCACCATGTTTCAGTTTGTTGGAAGCCGCTCAGAGTGGCTGGGGCAACCCAGTCAGACTGACAGTATATAAATAATAAATGTTGTTGTTATTATTATTTATTTATTTATTAGCTTTTTGTGATTCCTCTGAATGTAAAGTGGCATAGAAATACAGTCATACCTTGGGTTGAATATGCTTCATGTTGAGCGTGTTCGAGTTGTGCTCCACGGCAACCAGGAAGTAACGGAGCGCATTACTTCCGGATTTCACCACTTGCGCATGCGCAGACGCTCAAAATTGACATCATGCGCAGAAGCGGCTAAATTTGATGCGTGCATGCGCAGACGTGCCATCGCTAGCTACGTTTGCTTCAAGATGCGAACGGGGCTCCGGCACGGATCCCGTTCGCATCCAGAGGTACGACTGTATAATAATTCAAATCAAGAAATCAAGAAATAAGTGACTGTTTCAGATACTTGGAGGCACGGGGGGAGTTTGTAGTAGTAGTTACAGCAACAATGGTAGTTTAGTGCTAGTGATAACTAGAAGTGATCAAATGCTTCAAGGAAGAATAAAATGCTAGATAGCCAATTGGAAGCAAACTCAGTTTTAATCAAAAAAGAGAGGTTTAGCATTAATCCATCTTGATTGGGAGGTGGATTCTTCCTCTGTTCCGATCGTACGTTGTTGGTCTTCCTTGCATCTCTCTTGAGCAGGCTCTCTACTGGAATCCCACACAGCAACACATATCTGCAAAGCATTTTCCAATAGACTTCTCATTGGAATAGCATCCGGGGCGGCAATTTCCCCCCATAGCATTGCATACCATGGCATTTCTTGGGCGGGGAACACCTTCTGCAGGAAAAAAAAAGAAAACGCAAGAGACCTTAACATGCTTATCAGGTAGCTCTCCTCTCTTTGGCTTAGCTTAGTCTTATCTCACTTTAACATAGCGGACACTGCTTTTCTGTAAGGTTTTCCAAATTAGAGCATAATATACCATATTTTTTGCTCTATAGGACGCACTTTTCCCCCTCCAAAAATTAAGGGGAAATGTTTGTGCATCCTATGGAGCGAATGCAGTCTCCTTGGCTTCAGCGAAAGCAAAGCGAAGCCTCCAAAGCTCAGAGGGAGCGCTCCCTCTGCGCTCCGTAGGCTACGAGTTGCTTTCGCTGAAGCCTGGAGAGCGAGAGGGGTCGGTGCCCACCAACCCCTCTCGCTCTCCAGGCTTCAGGAATAGCCGCCCGAATCCTTTGGAGCGCAGTGGGACCTCATGCTGCGCTCCAAAGGCTTTGTGTTCCTTTTGCTGAAGCCGGGAGAGCAAGACTCTCCTGGGTTCAGCAAAGGAACCCGAAGCCTTTGGAGCACAGCACTAGTTCCCGCTGTGCTCCAAAGGCTTCGGGTGGCTATCCCTGAAGCCTTTGGAGCGCAGCGGGAACTCGCACTGCGCTCCAAAGACTTCAGGGTTAGCTGCGTACAGCCTCCGCAGGGCAGCAGGGTGCCTTCAAAGGCTGTCCCTGAAGCCAGAACAGCGAGACGGAGCACTGCACAGCGCTCCATCTCGCTGTTCTAGCTTGGGGATGGCTGCGCAAAAAACAGCAATCCAACTCGCTGTTCTAGCTTGGGGATGGCTGCGCAAAAAAAACTAGTGCTCCATCTCGCTGTTCTAGCTTGGGGATGGCTGCGGGGGGGGGGGGGGACAGTGCTCCATCTCGCTGTTCTAGCTTGGGGATGGCTGCACAAAAAACAGCGCTCCATCTCGCTGTTCTAGCTTGCAGATGGCTGTGGGAAGCCCAAGAGGCTCAGTGGTTGAAACCACTGTGTGGTTTAAACACCCACGTCCCTTTATCATGGCTACAAAGATTCCTGTTGAAAACAGGCCAGAAAGCAAGCCCCTCCTTTCAGGGGTCCTCTTTACTTGCTGGCTCTGACCAGGAGCTCTCGAGTGAAACTAATCCCAATGGGGTTTGCATATGGTGCAAAAACTATAGGCTGCTGAAGTCCTCATTTGTAGAGGTCAGATCAGGACCAGATTCCTAGTTGTTCCTTTGCCACTGCAGCTTTACATGCCCCATACCTAATGTTATATGAAGTCAGGTGTGGGGCAGGTGGCCGTGACTGGATGAAAACAGACTTTGGGCCCAAATTAGAATCCCTGATGGGTCTAATTTGACCCATGGGCCAAAGGCTCCCATCACCCATTTTAGATAACACATGTCATCATGTAACCTCTGTAGGTCTCTCAAAGTCTTTGGGGCTCATATCTGACATTCAGAATGTGGTTGCAAGGCACATCCTGGGTGCTTGGCGAGCGACTGAGAAGTTAGAAAGTGGCAGCACCTTTCCTTCAGAACCAATAGTGATGCTGATAGGTCTAAACAAAAGTGGTGGCCAAATTGCTCTTGTGTATATACTGTGTCTTCTTGTGTGCAAATCAACTGACATTTGGCTGGGTGAAGAGACAGGATTCTGGAAACAGCTAATGTAAGAATCTGTGGGACCTTGCATGATGCCCTTCAACTCTAGACCTAGTGGTAGAAGCCAGCAGATGCAGGAGATTGAGGGCATGAGAAAAGTAACACATTGGAAAGGTGAAGGAACCACAGTGATATGGACACACTATTGCAAGAGGGGGGAAAAGAAAGAGAAAGGGGGGAGGGATAAGTTTTTGCTTAATTCTACTCACCCGCTGGCACTTGGGCATCATCTTCTGCTAAAACATCAGGATTTGGCTTAGCCGTTGCCTGGAAAACCAAGAAGGCCAAAGCCAAGAGAACGAAAGCAGTCTTCATGGTGCACAATTGGCTGGGATCTCAGAATTGCAGGAGAGAAGAGCAAGGCTGAAGAATGGTTGAAGGACGAGATTGCAGAAACCCTTTATTTATACAGAATTTTGTGGCAGTGGGCCAGCAAATTTATGATCAGTAAACTTCTCAGTTGTGGAATAAATAGCCGCAGGGCAAACATCCTGCAACATCTGTCAAAACCCCACCTGGAGAGTAAATCATGTGGGACTATTTGCTGATTATTGGGCAATTATTGTCATGGTGATCCTTTGCAACACAGTGGAGGACCAAGAATAAATGCATCACCCCAAACATCTTAATCTGACGGCTTTATGCAGTTGTCAAATAGTAAATGCAATAAGGTAGGAGTTGGGGGCATTTATTTAAATGGCTATGAACTGCACTGGGGTGGGGTAGGGAATTAAAAGCCCACAATCGTGCAACAATATCAGTGAAGCACCAAAGAGTAAAAGTGCCCTATCAGAAGATACCAGTGAGCGAAGTGGAACATTAGGAATCAGAAAGTCCAGAAGATAGTTTGGGCCCAAGAACCTTGAACATAGACTTCAAAGAATTGGAAGGGGCACCCTCAGCCTGAAACGGAAGATGAGTGTCGCACCCCATAGCTGCCTTTGACTGGACAGCATGGACCTGAATAATGGCCTTGTCCAAGCAGGTGCATTCTGTGGCGCCTTGAGAGTGGTGAAAGCACTGAAACAGGACACGAGGTGTTGGGTCAAAACTGTCCAAAACTTCACAGACTATCAGACACAAGCAGGTTTGCATGGTGGTAGGACAAGGATAAATTCCTCATTCCACTCAGCCTTCACTGATTGAATGGGACTCCGTTGTGGCTGGGAAATGCCCCAACTCCCTCACTGAGAACCACCCAGCATTGAACTCCGTCATGGGGCAAGTCAAGCTCTTGCTTGATGACTGGAGTGGGAGATTGCAGCCAGGCAGATGTTTCAACCTGAGCTTTGGGGTGCCAAAGCTAATCCTTCCCATCAGGGTCACCTCATTACTATCCTGATTCTGCCCTGTGCCATTTTCGCCACAAGGAGTTACTGTGACACCGCAGCTCAACTACCACCATGCAATTAATACTGGCGGTGTGGGACATGCCCAAGTGACTCACTTGGGGAACAGTTGGGGGATCATCTTCCTCAGTTCCAGTGGGGTTAAGCTGGATTTTTATGAAGGGAACTCTATATAACCCTGGCCTCAAAGCATAGGAACCTAAGTCCTGCACAGGACTTCTGAAATCATGGGCATATCTACACCAGTCACATAGACATTTGCCTTGATTATAGTTCCAACACACTATTGTGATCCTCCAAGTGTCCCTATTTTCCAGGGATAGTCCCTGATTTAGAGAAGCCGTTTCAGTTTCTGATTTGATCCCGGAATGTCCCTCTTCTCCTTAAAAAAGGTAAAGGGACCCTGACCATTAGATCCAGTCATGGCCGACTCTGGGATTGCGGCGCTCATCTCGCTTTACTGGCCAAGGGAGCCAGCGTACAGCTTCCAGGTCATGTGGCCAGCATGACTAAGCCACTTCAGGCGAACCAGAGCAGAGCATGGAAATGCCGTTTACCTTCCCTCCTGAGCACTACCTATTTATCTACTTACACTTGGACGTGTTTTCGAACTGCTAGGTTGACAGGAGCAGGGACCGAGGAATGAGAGCTCACCCTGTTGCGGGGATTCGAACCGCCGACCTTCCGATCAGCAAGTCCTAGGCTCTGTGGTTTAACCCACAGCGCCACCTCTTCTCCTTAGGACGTCCCTATTTTCATTAGAGAAATGTTGAAGGGTATGGAGTTATGTGACCCCCTGAGCCAAGGAGATAAGTAACTATACAAATCTTTAGTTACAGGTAGGTAGCTGTGTTGGTCTGCCATAGTCGAAACAAAATAAAAAACATTCTTTCCAGTAGCACTTTAGAGAGTTTGTTATTGGTATGAGCTTTCGTGTGCATGTGAAGTGTATCTGAAAAAGTGTGCATGCACATGAAAGCTCAAACCAATAACAAACTTCATTGGTCTCTAAAGTGCTACTGGAAGGAATTTTTTTATTTTGTTTCGTATACAAATCTTTAGAAGACATCTGACCCCAAGGTCTCGTTCCTGGTCAGGCACCACCAATGGACCACCCTATGGCCATCTGTTTGAAAGTAATATCCTTTTGCCACTTTGCATTAGCTCACATTGCATTTGCTCACTTTCCCATTTCGTCACCCATTCATTTAGTTTGGAGAGGTCCTTTTGGAGCTCTCTCCAATGCCCTTTTGTTCTGACTGCTGGTAGGGGGCAAAGGTCCCCATGCACCAAGCCATTTCCAGGCTTATCACCGTAAGTATAAAAACAAGAGCCGGAGGCAGGTTTGCAAAGACGTGTGGGTGTCATGGAGCATCATATTGTGGAACATGAGAGGCGGCTTTATCCACAGTCAGACCCCTGATTAATCTAGCACAGGTTTGTCTGCGCTGAATGGCAGCATCTTTCCACCATTTCAGACAGGCATCCTTTTCCAGTAGATGAGCCAATATGCTGAGTTGCTGAGATCTGTTAAGCAAACTGTGAAAATTCTGCTGATCCCTAAGTGTGCTGGTGTCTGTTGTCATCGGTCACTATGATGTTTGGGCTGAAGAAAGCTTTTGAAGCTCCCAAACGATCGACCAGGAGGGAGAGAACTTGCCAGTCGGGCATGTGTCTCTGCCAGGGTTCCACTCGAGCTCCTGACAACTTCCACCCCCACTACCTGGGTTTTATCCTTATAGAATCATAGAATTGTAGAGTCAGAAGGGACCCCGAGGGTCCACTAGTCCAACCCCCTGCAGTGCAGGAATCTCAGCTGAAGCATCCATGACAGGTGGCCATCCAACCTCTGCTTGAAAACCTCCAAGGTCGGAGAGTCCACCCAGCGATGGAGCTAGCCACTCAGCTGCTGAGGGTGGTGCGCACGTCCTGTAGCCAGGGGCAGGGCGTGCTGCATGAAGCCTCTCTGCCACCCCACCCCCCTCAGCTGTAGGGTGACCAAGGGAGAGGTGTAGGGCAGGCACAAGTTCCATGCTGCTGTTTCAGGCAATGCGGACCCTGCAGGCGGCCAAGCCACAACGTCACTCCCAGGAGAGATGCGTGGCTCAGGCAAGCTGCAGGCTCCATGGTTATATGCTTGTGAAACATGGACCACTTATAAACGCCATCTCCAACTCCTCAAAAGATTCCATCAACAGTGTCTCCGAAAAATTTTGCACATCACTTGGGAAGACAGGCAAACTAATACCAGTGTGCTGGAAGAAGCAAAGATCACCAGTGTCAAAGCAACAATTCTTCAACATCAACTTTGTTGGACTGGTCATGTTGTGCAGATGCCTGATGATCGTCTTCCAAAGCAACTACTCTCTTCCAAACTTAAAAATGGAAAGTGTAATGCTGGTGGTCAACAAAAGCAGTTTAAAGACTCTACCAAGGCAAATCTAAAACAATGTAGTATAAACACTGACAAATGGGAAACACTGGCCTGCGAGCGCTCCAATTGGAGAACAGACTTTACCAAAGGTGTCATGGGCTTTGAAGACGCTCAAACTCAGGATGAAAGGGAGGAATGTGCTAAGAGGAAGGCCCGCTTGGCAAACCTTCACCGTGATCAATTCCCACCTGGAAACCAATGTTCCCACTGTGGAAGGAAGTGTGGGTCCAGAATTGGCCTCCACAGCAACTTACAGACTCATTGTTAAAACAGTGCCTATGGGAAGACAATCTTACTCAGCTACAAATGATCACCAAAGAAGTGCCGGCCCCGCAGTGTGGCGCCCAGTGCAAGCCGTATTTTGTTACGTTTGTTGACTGAACTAAAAAGTTTTGTGAGCCTGATTATTATTATTATTTTTAAAAACCCCCTCATATTTTTGTCATGTTGTCACTCTCCCCTGTGATGACACTTGGGGTGGCCCTCACCCCCCCTTCCTCCACCACTGAGTCCACCACCTCCTGAGGGAGACCATACCACTGACAGACCTTACTGTCAGAGAGTTCTTCCTGAAGTTGGGTTGGAATCTCCTTTGTTGTAACTTGAAGCCATTGGTTTCAGTCCTGCCCTCTGGAGCAGGAGGAAACCAGCTTGTCCTTGGGCTAGATCTCACTCCTATGTTGACCCAGAACAGCACACCCGCTCTCCAGCTGCAAAGACTATTTACCACTCATTTATAAATTGTTTGAATTGCCCCAATATTCTCTCATTGAAATGGAAAGAATGAAGTTCAATTATCCTTTTTTTATGACAGTTACAGGAAGAGTGGATGCAAAGGACATTATTTCCAGGATGACCTCCTGCACGGTGGCTGCCTGCTGCTGCAATAAAAGCCTGCCAAGCGAAGGGCCTTTCCTCAAGGACAGAGCATGTGCTTGGCATGCAGAAAGTTCATCTCTAGGTTTTACTGGAAAAGGATGCCTGTCTGAAATGGGGGAGAGATGCTGCTATTCAGTGCAGACAAACCTGTGCTAGATGAATCAGCGGTCTGACTCTGGATAAAGCCGTCTCCCATGTTCCACAATACGATGCTCCAAGGACACCCACACGTCTTTGCAAACCTGCCTCCAGCTCTTTTATTTCCCTTCTTTTCCCTCCCCCTCCCCTTTTATGAAGATCACCCGCTCTGAGACCCCACAGCTAATTCTCCCCTGGCCTCTTCGCTGGCCCAAGTAGGACCAATTCAGTCAGCTAGCCCTGGGGATTATCTAATTGATTTTTTAATTTTATTGTTATTCATGTTTTTATACTGTATTTTATGCTGCTTTTATAATTAAGTGTTTTAAAGAATTTTGAATTTCTTGTTAGCTGCCCTGAGCCTGGTTTTTAAATTGGGAAGGGCGGGGTATAAATAAAAAATTATTATTATTATTATTATTATTATTATTATTATTATTATTATACTTACGGTGAAAGGCCTGGAAATGGATTGGGATATGGAGACATTTGCACCACCTGCCAGCAGTCAGGACTAAGGGGGATTGCGAAGAGCTCCAAAAGGACCTCTCCAAACTAAATGAATCGGTGACAAAATGGGAAAGTGAGCAAATGCAATGTGAGCAAATGCAAAGTGGCAAAAGGATATTACTTTCAAACAGATGGCCATAGGGTGGTCCATTGGTGGTGCCTGACCAGGAACAAGACCTTGGGGTCATGGTAGATAGCTCAAGCAAGATGTTGACCCAGTCTGTGAAAAATGCAAATTCTGAGCTAGGGATTGTAGGGAAGCAGTGGGAAATAAAACTGCCAATATCATAAGCGTTGTTCTGTGCATTATTATTATTATTATTATTATTATTATTATTATTATATTAATTTATTTATACCCCACCCATCGGACCACTCTGGGCGGCTTCCAACAGAACACCAAAATACAATAACCTATTAAACATTAAAAGCTTCCCTAAACAGGGCTGCCTTCAGATGTCTTCTAAAAGTCTGGTAGTTGTTTTTCTCTTTGACATCTGGTGGGAGGGCGTTCCACAGGGCTGGTGCCACTACCAAGAAGGCCCTCTGCGTGGTTCCCTGTAACTTGGCTTCTCACAGGGAAGACCCTTGGCGCTGGACCTCGATGTCCAGGCAGAACGATGGAGGTGGAGATGCTCCTTCAGGTGACTGCGTGTAATGCCTCACCCCACCCCCGGGACACAGTGTCTGGAAAGTGGTGTGGCGGTGATATCCCATATCCTTTTTAGGCTCTTGAGGGATCTTACAAGATGCAGTCAGGACAAACCGCTCTCATGTCAGCACTTTCTGGAGCTGCAAGGCATAGTGTGGCCTTCTCTAGTGGGGACACAGGTGGGTGGTACCCACCCTCTTTAATGTTTCTGGCCTGTGGCAGTCTTCTTCCCCATATGGCCCACTGGACTGTCTTAGAAAGGCAAGACAGCCCATGTTAGACCCCCATACTGTGACCCACCCATCCCCTCCAATATTTTCACAAATGAAAATCGGGATGTCCTATTCAGTAGTAGTAGTAGTAGTAGTAGTAGTAGTAGTAGTAGTAGTAGTAATAATAATAATAATAATAATTAATAATAATAATATGCTTATTTATACCATGTCCATCTGACTGGGCTGCCCCAGCCATTCTTGGCAGCTTCCAATGCATATAAAAACATAATAAAGCATTAAACATTTAAAAACTTCCCCAAACAGGGCTGCATTCAGATGTCTTCTAAAGATTTGTATACGAAACAAAATTAAAAAAATTCCTTCCAGTAGCACCTTAGAGACCAATGAAGTTTGTTATTGGTTTGAGCTTTCATGTGCATGCACACTTTTTCAGATACGCTTCACATGCACACGAAAGCTCATATCAATAACAAAATTTGCTGGTCTCTAAGGTGCTACTGGAAGGAATGTTTTTAATTTTGTTTCGACTATGGCAGACCAACACAGCTACCTACCTGTAACTAAAGATTTGTATAGTTACTTATCTCCTTGGCTCAGGGGGTCACATAACTCCATACCCTTCAACATTTCTCTAATGAAAATAGGGACGTCCTAAGGAGAAGAGGGGACGTGGGTGGCGCTGTGGGTTAAACCACAGAGCCTAGGACTTGCTGATCGGAAGGTCGGCGGTTCGAATCCCCGCAACGGGGTGAGCTCCCATTCCTCGGTCCCTGCTCCTGTCAACCTAGCAGTTCGAAAACACGTCCAAGTGTAAGTAGATAAATAGGTAGTGCTCAGGAGGGAAGGTAAACAGCATTTCCGTGCTCTGCTCTGGTTCACCTGAAGTGGCTTAGTCCTGCTGGCCACATGACCTGGAAGCTGTACGCCAGCTCCCTTGGCCAGTAAAGCGAGATGAGCGCCGCAACCCCAGAGTCGGCCATGACTGGATCTAATGGTCAGGGTCCCTTTACCTTTTTTAAGGAGAAGAGGGACATTCCGGGATCAAATCAGAAACTGAAACGGCTTCTCTAAATCAGGGACTATCCCTGGAAAATAGGGACACTTGGAGGATCACAATAGTGTGTTGGAACTATAATCAAGGAAAATGTCTATGTGACTGGTGTAGATATGCCCCTGATTTCAGAAGTCCTGTGCAGGACTTAGGCTCCCATGCTTTGAGGGCAGGGTTATATAGAGTTCCTTCATAAAAATCCAGCTTAACCCCACTGGAACTGAGGAAGATGATCCCCCAACTGTTCCCCAAGTGAGTCACTTGGGCATCTCCCACACCGCCAGTATTAATTGCATGGTGGTAGTTGAGCTGCGGTGTCACAGTAACTCCTTGTGGCGAAAATGGCACAGGGCAGAATCAGGATAGTAATTAAGAGACCCTGATGGAAAGGATTAGCTTTGGCACACACTAAGCTCATGGTTGAAACATCTGCCTGGCTGCAATCTCCCACTCCAGTCATCAAGCAAGAGCTTGACTTGCCCCATGACGGAGTTCAATGCTGGGTGGTTCTCAATGAGGGAGTTGGGGCATTTCCCAGCCACAACGGAGTCCCATTCAATCAGTGAAGGCTGAGTGGAATGAGGAATTTATCCTTGTCCTTTCCAGCTAAGCGTTAACCACAAGCAGGGTGCTACAGTACCACCATGCAAACCTGCTTGTGTCTGATAGTCTGTGAAGTTTTGGACAGTTTTGACCCAACACCTCGTGTCCTGTTTCAGTGCTTTCACCACTCTCAAGGGGCCACAGAATGCACCTGCTTGGACAAGGCCATTATTCAGGTCTATGCTGTCCAGTCAAAGGCAGCTATGGGCTGCGATGCTCATCTTCCATTTCAGGCCAAGGGAGCCCCTTCCAATTCTTTGAAGTCTATGTTCAAGGTTCTTGGGCCCAAACTATCTTCTGGACTTTCTGATTCCTAATGTTCCACTTCGCTCACCGGTATCTTCTGATAGGGCACTTTTACCCTTTGGTGCTTCACTGATATTGTTGCACGATTGTGGGCTTTTAATTCCCTACCCCACCCCAGTGCAGTTCATAGCCATTTAAATAAATGCCCCCAACTCCTACCTTATTGCATATACTATTTGACAGCTGCATAAAGCCGCCAGATTAAGATGTTTGGGGTGATGCATTTATTCTTGGTCCCCCACTGTGTTGCAAAGGATCACCATGACAATAATTGCCCAATAATCAGCAAATACTCCCACATGATTTACTTACCCAGGTGGGGTTTTGACAGATGTTGCAGGATGTTTGCCCTGCGGCTATTTATTCCACAACTGAGAAGTTTACTGATCATAAATTCGCTGGCCCACTGCCACAAAATTCTGTATAAATAAAGGGTTTCTGCAATCTCGTCCTTCAACCATTCTTCAGCCTTGCTCTTCTCTCCTGCAATTCTGAGATCCCAGCCAATTGTGCACCATGAAGACTGCTTTCGTGCTCTTGGCTTTGGCCTTCTTGGTTTTCCAGGCAACGGCTAAGCCAAATCCTGATGTTTTAGCAGAAGATGATGCCCAAATGCCAGCGGGTGAGTAGAATTAAGCAAAAACGTATCCCTCCCCCCTTTCTCTTTCTTTCCCCTCCTCTTGCAATAGTGTGTCCATATCATTGTGGTTCCTTCACCTTTCCAATTTGTTTCTTTTCTCATGCCCTCAATCTCCTGCATCTGCTGGCTTCTACCACTAGGTCTAGAGTTGAAGGGCATCATGCAAGGTCCCACAGATTCTTACATTAGCTGTTTCCAGAATCCTGTCTCTTCACCCAGCCAAAAGTCAGTTGATCTGCACACAAGAAGACACAGTATATACCCAAGAGCAATTTGGCCACCACTTTTGTTTAGACGTATCAGCATCACTATTGGTTCTGAAGGAAAGATGCTGCCACTTTCTAACTTCTCAGTTGCTCGCCAAACACCCAGGATGTGCCTTGCAACCACATTCTGAATGTCAAATATGAGCCCTAAAGCCTTTGAGAGAGCTGCAGTGGTTACAGGATGACATGTGTTATCTAAAACGGGTCTTGGGAGCCTTTGGCCCATGGGTCAAATTAGACCCATCAGGGATTCTAATTTGGCCCCAAAGTCTGTTTTCATCCAGTCACGGCCACCTGCCCCACACCTGACTTCATATAATATTAGGTGTGGGGCATGTAAAGCTGCAGTGGCAAAGGAACAACTAGGAATCTGGTCCTGATTTTATCTCTACAAGTGAGGACTTCAGCACCCTTTAGTTTTTGCACCAAATGCAAACCCCATAGGGATTAGTTTCACTTGAGAGCTCCTGGTCAGAGCCACCAAGTAAAGAGAACGCCTGAAAGGAGGGGCTTGCTTTCTGGCCTGCTTTCAACAGGAATCTTTGTAGCCATGAGCAAGGGATGTGAGTGATGCTGTGGTTTAAACCACTGAGCCTCTTGGGCTTGCCAATCGGAAGGTCAGTGGTTTGAATCCACATGACAGGGTGAGCTCCTGTTGCTCTGTCCCAGTTTGCAGTTCAAAAGCATATCAGCACAATTAGACAAACAGGTACCACTGCAGGAAGGTTAACTGTGTTTCCGTATGTTGTGGCATTCGTCATGGTGTCCCGTTGTGCCAGAAGCAGTTTAGTCATGCTGGCCACATGATCTGGAAAGCGGTCGGCAGAGAAATGCCAGCTCTCTCAGCCTGAAGGTCACACCCCATAGTCGCCTTTGACTGGACTTAACCGCCTAGGGGTCCTTTACCTTTACCTGCAACCATGGCTTGAATTCAAGCAGAGGAAGCAAAGACTCCAGAGCACGTCTGAGTGTACTTTCAATCCTTCCCTTTAATTTGAATCACCAATGCTTGGTGATGGACAGTTGGCTAGCACCATCTATCTGCCGAAAGTGGTCCAGTTCTGCCTTCGGCAGCACGTATACTAAAATTGGAATGATACAGAGAAGATTAGCAAAAGTGGTCCAGTTCTGCATCTCAGCCACTGACTGCTGGATCTAGTTTCTTTCATATAGACCCATTCCAATATGGCTTCAGGTTTGGGCATGACTTTGGTCACCCTGACGGATGACTTTTATCGGAAGTGATGTGGTTCTAAACCAGAGTTTCACAAACATGGGTCTCCAGCTGTTTTTGGACTACAATTCCCATCTTCCCAAGCCACTGTTTCTGCTAGTTAGGGATGATGGGAGTTGTAGCCCCAAAATAGCTGGAGACCCAAGGTTGGAACACCCTGGTCTACTTTCTTGACTCTCCTTAACTTCTCAGTGGCTTTCAGTACCATGAGAACAGAGGGTTAGGGGCACAACGTTGCAGTGTCTCCACTCCTCTCTTAAGGGCCACCAAGAGGGAATAGAATCAGGATGCTACCATCTAGACCTATAGCATTGACACTGTGCCGTCCCTCAATATCCCATATTGCCTCGCTTGCTGTTCAACATTTATGTGACACCACTGGGAGATGTTATCCAGAGATCGGGATACCCAGCTCTCTCCCTCCATTCTATCTGAATCAGGAGAAGCTGTTCAGGTGCTGGGCCAGTGTCTGAAGGCAGATGGGGGTCAATAAACAGAAGCTGCATCCTTACAGTTATTTCTTGGGTATGAGAATTTGGAAGACAGTTACCGTATTCTGGATAGGGCACCAGACTTCCTGAAGGAGCAAGTGTGCTGCTTGGAGGTGCTCCTTCATTTTAGATGGGCAACGAGTGCCTATGCCCAGTAATCACTGACAGTCTCCCATGTAGACTTTAATGAGATCTGGGTCAATCTGACCTTGAAAGTGGTCCAAAAGTTGAGGCTGGCACAGAATACTGCAGCCCAAATGCAATGGGGCACCATTGGACAGGAACACATCCTGTACTGGCTGCCAGTGAGAGAACAGATGTGATTCCAGGTAGTGACTAAGAATGATGGAGAAATTTCATTCGGTTAGCAGTTAAAGGTTTAGGTCCCTAATTCACACTTTCCTGGAAAATACACAAATGGAAACACAGCCATCCTTCAAAATTGACACATTACTCAATTTTGGTTTTAAATATTGTTTTATTATAAAGAAAAATGCAAAGATTATCGTCAAATATCTTCTCTTTTTTTGGTCCAAATGAAAACATTAATCTAGAGGGGGCAAAGAAAAAGAGAATAACAGAAAATAATGGGGTAAAGCATGTCTAAATAGGCACATATTAATGAAAATGACATGCAACAAGTACCATATTATGTACAAGTGCTTTGGAAAAATGTCTGTCTTTGCTTGCAAAATATGGGTTTATTAGCTGGTGAATTTTCATGACGACTTTTTAAAAATAAAATCTGCAAACTAGTATGGAAAGATGGTGAATGGAACTTGGTTTTTTTTGGGGGGGGTGGAAAATGGGGACTTCAGAGAAACTGAATTTGACCAACTCACCCAATGCTCTTTGCTGGCAACAAGGCTGAGATCTTGTTCAGAAAGAAACAAGATCTCTGACCATTCTGCAGAGTAGCCTTACCAAAACCTGTGCAGATGTTTACAACAGTATAACCAGCAGCACCTGTGTAGAGAAGTGAAACTCCATGTTATATCATCATCATCATCATTAATTTTATTTTGGTTAGACACTTTTCTTACCACATAACTCAAAGAGCGGTTTACAGTAAAACCAACAATAAAAATGAGAACCAAAGCTAACAATAAAAAAGTGGGAACATATATTATGCTCTAATTTGGAAAACTTTACAGAAAAGCAGTGTCCGCTATGTTAAAGTGAGATAAGACTAAGCTAAGCCAAAGAAAGGAGAGGTACCTGATAAGCATGTTAAGGTCTCTTGCCTTTTCTTTTCTTTCCTGCAGAAGATGTTCCCCGCCCAAGAAATGCCATGGTATGCAATGCTATGGGGGGAAATTGCCGCCCTGGATGCCATGCCTATGAGAAGCCTGTTGGAAAATGCTTTGCAAGTATGTATTGCTGTGTGGGATTCCAGTAGAGAGCCTGCTCAAGGGAGATGCAAGGAAGACCAAGAGCGTACGATCGGAACAGAGGAAGAATCCACCTCCCAATCAAGATGGATTAATGCTAAACCTCTCTTTTTTTGATTAAAACTGAGTTTGCTTCCAATTCAGTGGCCATCTAGTATTTTATTCTTCCTCAAAGCATTTGATCACTTCTAGTTATCACTAGCACTAAACTACCATTGTTGCTGTAACTACTACTACAAACTCCCCCCGTGCCCCCAATTATCTGAAACAGTCACAATTTTCTTGATTTCTTGATTTGATTTATTATACAGTGGTACCTCTGGATGCGAACAGGATCCGTGCTGGAGCCCCGTTCGCATCTTGAAGCAAACGTAGCTAACGATGGCACGTCTGCGCACGCACACATCAAATTTAGCTGCTTTTGCGCATGACGTCATTTTGAGCCTCTGTGCATCTGCAAGCAGTGAAACCCAGAAGTAATGCGCTCCGTTACTTCTGGATTGCCACAGAGTGCAACTCGAACGCGCACATCCCGAAGCACATTCAACGCGAGGTATGACTTTATTTCTATGCCATTTTTCACTCAGAGGAATCACAAAAAGATAATAAATAAGCAACAACAACAACAACATTTATTATTTATATACTGTCAGTCTGACTGGGTTGCCCCAGCCACTTTGAGTGGCTTCCAACAAATTGAAACATGGTGAGACATCAAACATTAAAAAACTTCCCTATGCAGGGAAATAATATACAGTGGTGCCCCGCAAGACAAATGCCTTGCAAGACAGAAAACCCGCTAGACGAAAGGGTTTTCCGTTTTGGAGGTGCTTCGCAGGACGAATTTCTCTATGGGCTTGCTTCGCAAGACGAAAATGTCTTGCGATTTTTGCGATTTTTTTTCACTCCCCACCCCCTTTTTCTAAGGCACTAAGCTGCTAATAGCCTTTTAGCAGCTAATCCGCTAATCCCTTAAGCCTTTAATAGCCGCTAATAGCCGCTAAACCGCTAATAGCGCTAATCCGCTAATCCTCTAATAGGGTTGCTTCGCAAGATGAAAAAACCGCTAGACGAAGAGACTCCCGGAACGGATTCTTTTTGTCTTGCGAGGCACCACTGTATTGCAAGCTGATAATGGAATGTGACAAATATCACTTAAATCATACAGAACATTCAACAAATTATTTGCCAACTACAGGCTATAAAGCACTATTAGCAAAGCAACAACAACAACAAAAAAAAGCAAAGCAGCACAATTACAACAAAAGTTATATTATGAGATTCACAAAGTATTACAGCATTCATAACCAATAAAGCAATCTTAACGAGGAAAAAATAGCAACGAAAAAATAAACTAAGCACTCTTGAATTCATACACTCTTCTCAACTCTCATGACTCATAATATTCCGCTCATTAAAATACACATCTTTAAAAATGTTTGTTTAGGTGTTTCTATACCACTATATCATAAAATAAAACATGGTAGGACACAACCCAATGTCTTCAAGTCACAAGACAAGAGAACTCGACTAAGCATTATTTCTGAGAGCAAGAGCAGTTCAACAGTGGAACGGTCTCCCTTGGGAGGTAGTGGACCCTCCTTCCTTTAAGGTTTTCAAGCAGAGGTTGGATGGCCACCTGTCATGGATGCTTCAGCTGAGATTCCTGCACTGCAGGGGGTGGGACTAGCTGACCCTCAGGGTCCCTTCTGACTCTACAATTCTACCATTCTATAAGGATAAAACCCAGGTAGTGGGGGTGAAAGTTGTCAGGAGCTTGGCCTACCCTTGAGTAGAACCCTGGCAGAGACACATGCCTGACTGGTAAGTTCTCTCCCTCCTGGTCGATCGTTTGGGAGCTTCAAAAGCTTTCTTCAGCCCAAACATCATAGTGACCGATGCCAACAGACACCAGCACACTTAGGGATCCGCAGAGTTTGCACAGTTTGCTTAACAGACCTCAGCAACTCAGCATTTTGGCTAATCTACTTTATATACATATAAAGACACATGGAGCACTGCAACATGTCTCCCTCTCTCTCTAGCGTCAGACAGCAAAGAGAAAAAGAACAAAGGACAATAGTCCCACTTCACGGAACACAGTAACACAAACATCCTGTCTCCATCACTTCCCACTCTATGGAGTCAAAACATATACCGTCATGTGATAGACAAGAATCCCATGACTGCCATCATGGAGCAGGAATTCTAACAGAAGTGAAGGAAGGTGGAGCTTTTTTTGTGACTGAAAGATCCAGCTTCTAATCTCATGAAGGAATTTTACCAGGGCTCTCCAATTCCCCTCTGGGGAGAGGTTGCTGAAGTCATCTTGTTCCTGCCCGATCTGTGCTTTTTGCTACTTCTGCTAATGGTGCTTTGCTCAAAAGATGCTGGGCATTCAAGCCCTTCTGCCTCTGTGCCCTACAGCCAAGTTTCCAGTCCTGGCAAATAAGCTTTGCACTTCCGCTCGTGCAACAGGGCTTCGCACCCCCTCCTTCCCTCAAACACCCCCATGCCTCCCCCCAATGGCTTGTGGGTATGGGCGAACTCCCAGAATGGCACACAGGGGTAGAAGAGGGGGGAACCATTCCACCTGGCAAGCTCAAATGCTTAGGATTGCCTTGATGTGGTGCTGAATTCCTCCCTCTATCCTCCGATGTCACACTCACCTTTCCAAAACAATCGCCTAATCTAAGATAGGAACCTGTGTATTACAAACTCTGTGTCCTTTTAAAACATAGAATAAAATGCAAACAGTGGGGCTAAAATATCACAAATTGCACACACACACACACACACACATACACACACACACGTGTAGCATTTCTCTGCTAAGCCAAAGCACACAAGATAAGAACAGCTTTATTGCAGATAATATTGTTTTATTATCACCGTGCTAATTTAACACCTGTTAACACTTGGCCCGATAAAGGCTACTCATATTTACATTCCGGAGTTTCCGCCCCAGTTTGTGTGTATGCATGTGTGCAATATACATATAAATCTTTTTCTCCGTAGAAACATACAAAGAACTTTGAACACAAATAAAATTCTGAACATAACCCAGAACATTTATTAATTTATTTCATGAAATTTATACACTGCTCTATTGTTGTTGTTGTTTTTTAAAAAAGAATTCAAAGTGGCTTATGAAAAAGATGAAACAATAAAATCATCAATAAGGAATCAGGTGGGTAGCCGTGTTGGTCTGACACAGTCGAAATAAATTTTAAAAATTAAAAAAAAATTCCAGTAGCACCTTAGAGACCAACTATGTTTGTTCTGAGTATAAGCTTTCGTGC
This sequence comes from Podarcis tiliguerta, assembly GCF_965153285.1. Taxonomy (NCBI): domain Eukaryota; kingdom Metazoa; phylum Chordata; class Lepidosauria; order Squamata; family Lacertidae; genus Podarcis; species Podarcis tiliguerta. The sequence continues at coordinate 6,869,281 of NC_139536.1, read as the reverse complement.
GCATACACACTTCTTCAGATACACTGAAACAGAATCTGAAGAACCGTATCTGAAGAAGTGTGCGTCCACTCTGGGCAGCTTCCAACATATATAAAAACATAATAAAACATTAAACATTTGAAAAAACCCTTCAGACAGCTTGAGTGTCAGATAACTCCATACCCTCAGGAGCGTCGCTAGTGGGGTGTGGGGGTGTGGTCCGCCCCAAGTGTCTTGCCTGGGGGGGGGGGGTGACAAAAGGTCAGGGCGAGAGAGGTAAGGACCCTCCCTCCCTGCCAGGAATCAATCAAGGGTTCTGTTCCTAGAATCATAGTAATCCAGCCCCCTGCAGTACAGGAATCAGTTTCTTTGCTTTCCACGGCCTCCAGTCCTGCAAGGAGAGCATTTTGTCTGGTTTCATTGTGACGTGGGAAATGGGAAATGAAGGGATTAAGCAGGCACATGCACACATATGCATGTTGAACTGTTTCTTTAAATCTAAAGGCTCATCATTGTTTCACCCAATGTGTATACCTTTAAGGGGCCAGAGCAAGGGCCAGAGCAGACTAACAAGATCCAGCTTTACAGCTGTGAGGCATAGCAGGTGCTGCTGAGTTGCATTGATTAAGCTGTGTTGGGAATTGGCTGCAGTATATAAGGAGCAGCACCTAGCTCTGCCATTTACCCTGGGGGATGGGTTGGTGGTTGGGTCGTGTTTGTTTGTAGATGTATTTGGTGTATAAGGAGTTTTTGTTTTTCTTATTAAAACCTTGTTTAAGTTATTTTTGAGTCCCTTTTCTTTTTAATGCAAGCTCTCCCCAGCAAGCTCTCTGCAGCGTTACTACACTGCGAAAAGCCAACAATGCATGCCTGTTACTCTCTCGGAAACCCTTGGCATTTAGTGAAAACAGGAAATCTGTGGAAAGCTCCGGGAGGCTATATTAGTCTTATAAGGTGCCAAATGATGGCAAGCTGCATTGGCAAGGAGGCTTTCTCATAAGTTCAGATTAATGCAAGGAAAGAAGCACATTTACACCACAGCGTGGTGCAGTTTTATCATGCACACCAACAAACTGGGGGGAAAGGAGCACAGTAGCTGCATATACAGGTCTGGAAACATAAAGAAAAACAATTTGAGGAGGCTGTGTGTTCCGTTAAGAGGTTGTTTATTGAAAGATGGGGGGCAAATTAACCAAAGGTTCGCTGAAAATATTGGAATCAATTAATCCATGATTTATTCATAGTGAGTCCCTCATTCTTCCTCATGGTTGCAGAAACTTCTGCTGGGGTTTTTTCAGGATTCCACCTAATCTTGCATCAGCGCACTTCAGAACATCAGAAAACAGGAAGTCGAATTCCGCCCCCCCCCATCACCCATCATTCTCAGAAAGTCAGCGCTGTCTCTGGAGTGTTCAAGCAGAAGTTCTTTACTTTCAGTGCAAACTCAGTTGGTTTGCCTACAGTTACCTTTACCTACAGTTATATACAAAAAAACTCCCTCCCTTCCCCAAGACAAGGTCATTTCATCCCTGTTCGGGAGTAGTTTACCCCCTGGGTTTAACACAAAGAAACAGAAGATGAACTATCAACTTAATGTCCTGAGTCATAAAAGAAAAAGGTGGGGGAGGAAATACAGAGGAAACAATCTTGGACAATTAGCCATGCTTGCTGGAAACACTCAACCAATGAACTAGAGTACTCCTTTCCCACTGTCCTGGGATTAAACTCCAGTAGACATAATGGCAATGATCCCTGAGTAAACATGCAAAGCATTGTGTCATTAGAAGCCAAGCTTCGTGGAGAGCCTGCCCTAACTTAAAAAGGTAAAGGTAAAGGGACCCCTGACCATTAAGTCCAGTCGTGGATGACTCTCGGGTTGAGGCGCTCATTTCACTTTACTGGCCGAAAGAGCCAGCGTACAGTTTCTGGGTCATGTGGCCAGCATGACTAAGCCGCTTCTGGCGAACCAGAGCAGCACACGGAAATGCTGTTTACCTTCCTGCCAGAGCGGTACCTATTTATCTACTTGCACTTTGACGTGCTTTTGAACTGCTAGGTTGGCAGGAGCAGGGACCGAGCAACAGGAGCTCACCCCGTCACGGGAATGCCGACCACCTGATCAGCAAGCCCTAGGCTCTGTGGTTTAACCCACAGCACCACCCACATCCCTTGCCCCAACTTAGTCATCCTTTATTTTTATATTATTATTATTATTATTATCATCATCATCATCATCATCATCATCATCAAATAAGCAAGAATTTCAGATTCCCCAATTTTTCACGTAGGCAAACATAAAACATAAAGAAAAACCACCTGAGTCAGGTTTATGTGCAGTTAATGAGTTGTTTATTGAAAGAAGGATTGAGAATTAACCCATGATTTGGTGAAAGGAGTGGAATCAATTAACCAGCAACTTCTGTGAAAGGAGTGGAGTGGCACATTCTTCCTGGTGATTGTAGAAAGGTCTGCCACTGGGTTTCTCAGGACTCTGACATCTGACATCAGCGCACGCAGCACTTCAGAACCGCAGAAAATGGGCAGTCGTTATACCGTTCTTTGAATGCCAAGCCATTGTGACATGAGAAGCCCCGGGGCAGGCAGTATCCATTGAAGCCTTGGCACAGGACCACCTTAAGTCGTTCAGAATCGTCTGGCTGGGGCATCAGCCCAGGGTCTGCATATAAAAGAGAAAAGCAGCATTAGTGAATATTCTTCAAGGGTCAACAGACATAGAAAAGAGCGAAGACCTCAGGAACTTAAGTTTATGTGAGGGGAGATCCTGGCTGGCAGAACATCATGATGGTGAAAGTAGTTCAGTTCCATTAGGGCAAACTGGGCACTTCCCACTCCCAAACCTCAGATCGCTTCCAGACAGCTTTCATCTGCCTGCCTCCCCCCCCCTTTTTTTTTACAATTTTCTTTTGATTTTCAAAAGTTAATTACATATTTGGTTTCCCCCAATATTGTGAACTCCTCCTCTAAGCCTCCATGGTTTCCTTGTTTCCCCTTATCCTGCTGCAAATTACATCTTACATCCTTCCTCATACCCTATGTGGAGTTGGCAAGTTTGACATCAAGAATCAGAGACCAGGAGGCGTCTGTGATTAGAGAGGGGTGGAAGCTTTGTGGTATTTGAAGAAATGTAATAAATGACATGGGTGGTGCAAGGGATGCGGGTGGCACTGTGGTCTAAGGCACTGAGCCTCTTGGGCTTGCCAATCAGAAGGTTGGCGGTTCAAATCCCCATGATGGGGTGAGCTCCCATTGCTCGGTCCCAGCTCCTGCCAACCTAGCAGTTCAAAAGCATGCCAAAAAGTGCAAGTAGATAAATAGGTACCGCTTCCCCGGGAAGGTAAACAGCATTTCTGTGCACTGCTCTGGTTTCAGTGTTCCGTTGCACCAGAAGCGGCTTGGTCATGCTGGCCACATGACCCAGAAAAACTGTCCGCGGAGCGGACAAATGCTGGCTCCCTCAGCCTGTAAAGTGAGATGAACACTGCAACCCCAGAGTCGTCTGAGACTGGAGCCAGCAGAAGTGATGGCACTAAGATTAGGGAAAGGGTTTGGGAGAGAGGGAGAGAGAGGACATGGAAAAAGGGATGCCCTGCAAATTTGGATTCCAGTCTCAGCCACTGCCACAAAGAAGCTCCTGACAGATTGCTTCTGAGGGATTATGGGGGGGGGGGCAGCCCATCCCAACCGCTGAAGGAAGGTCAAGAAGAAAGTCCTAAAACACAAAGTCCCATCAAACTCAGTAAGAAGTAAATCCGTCATGATGAGCTAGACAATGAACCAGATTGCCCAGGTCCTTCCTATGAGACTGAGTCCATGATAACTAAAGCTTGTAAGTCAAAAGAATTCTCTTTCTGCAATAATATGGCTGAGCTAACCTAGAGTTGTACTTCTAACCGTGATTCTAGGATTCCTCCACAAGCTGCAATATGAAAGAATGACCATTTTCAGCCCAACTTACCCTCTTTCAACTTCATTTCAGGGTCAAGAGGCTCCTTGGCTTCATCCTCGGAAGGTGGTTGGGGATTGGCCTGGACCTGGTAGACCAAGAAGGCAACAGCAAAGAGAACGTAGAGCATCTTCATGGTGGAAGATTGGCTGCAGTCGCAATGCTAATGGAACGAAAAGGCTCAATGAAGAGAAGGGTGGAGAATCTATGGAAGCTTTGCTGGTATTTATACGGTTTATACCAGGAAAAGGGCAGAATGTTGTTAGCGACTGTTGTCACTCAACAATCCAAATCATTTGAAATACATTCATTCTGCATTTTATGAAATGTTTGTTGACCCTGAAATTCTGATTCCCCAAACTATTATTCTCTTTGTTGTCATCTCAGCTATCTGATTTTGTATCTATTGACTTAACAACACCCAAGCTTACAGAATACCTTACAGGCCTTACAGAATGCGGCCAGATTCAATCAATCACTCTCTTTATTATTGTCAGTGACAGATATTCAGAAAGAAACATGTGATGTAACCCAGTCCTGCATTGTAGGAGCTTGGAATAGATGACTCTTGGGGTACCTTCCAACTTTACAATTCTGTGATTCGTGTGCGTGTGTGTATTTTTTATTTTATTTTATTTTTGCAGAGGACACCAACGACCATAACATCCTTCTGGACCGTCTAGAGGGGCTGGGAGCACTGTTATACAGTGTTTCTGCTCCTTCCTCCTGGACCGTGTTCAGAAAGTGGTGGTGGGGTATGAGTGTTCAGACCCCTGGGCTCTCACTTGTGGGGTGCCTCAGGGTTCCATCCTCTCCCCCATGCTTTTCAACATTTATATGCAGCCACTGGGAGAGATCATCAGGGGGTTTGGGCTGGGTGTTCATCAGTATGCAGATGATACCCAGCTCTACCTCTCTTTCAAATCAGAACCAGTGAAAGCGGTGAAGGTCCTTTGAAGGTGACCGGGAAACTACAACTAATCCAGAATGCGGCAGCTAGACTGGTGACTGGGAGTGGCCGCTGAGACCATATAAGACTGGTCCTGAGAGTTCTGCATTGGCTCCCAGTATGTTTCCAAGCACAATTTAAAGCATTGGTGCTGACCTTTAAAGCCCTAAGTGGCCTCGGTCCAGTATACCTGAAGGACCTGGCTAGGTGAGGGCGAGAGAGGTAAGAAGCCTCCCTCCCTGCCAGGAATCAATCAAGGGTTATATTCCTAGAATCATAGTAATCCAGCCCCCTGCAGTACAGGAATCAGTTTCTTTGCTTTCCACGGCCTCCAGTCCTGGAAGGAGAGCATTTCATCTGATTTCATTATGATGTGGGAAATGGGAAACGAAGGGATTAAGCAGGCACATGCACACATATGCATGCCTGTTACTTTCTCGGAAACCCTTGGCATTCAGTGGGAAACCGGATATCTGTGCAAAGCTTTAGGAGGCTATGTTAGCCTTATAAGATGCCAAATGATGCCAAGCTGCATTGGCAAGGAGGCTTTCTCATAATTTCAGATTAATGCAAGGAAAGAAGCACATTTTCACTGCAGCGTGGTGCAATTTTATCGTGCGCACCAACAAACTGGGGGAAAGAAGCATAGTAGCTGCATATACAGGGATCTAGACTGGAAATGCGGGACATGGGTGGCGCTGTGCTTTAAACCACAGAGGCTAGGGCTTGCCAACCAGAAGATCGGCGGTTCGAATCCCCATGATGGGTTGAGCTCCCGTTGCTCAGTCCCTGCTCCTGCCAACCTAGCAGTTAGAAAGCACATCAAAGTGCAAGTAGATAAATAGGTACTGCTCCGGTGGGAAGGTAAATGGCGTTTCCGTGTGCTGTTCTGGTTCGCCAGAAGTGGCATAGTCATGCTGGCCACATGACCCGGAAGCTGTACGCCGGCTCCCTTGGCCAATAAAGTGAGATGAGAGCCACAACCCCAGAGTCGGCCACGACTGGACCTAATGGTCAGGGGTCCCTTTACCTTTACCTTTTAGACTGGAAACATAAAGGAAAACAATTTGAGGAGGTTGTGTGAATAGGTTGTTTATTGAAAGATGAAAGATGCTGAAAGGATTGGAATCAATTAACCCATGATTTATTCAGAGTGAGTTCCTCATTCTTCCTTGTACTTGCAGAAACTTCTGCTGGGGGTTTCTCGGGATTCCACCTTCTCTTGCATCAGCGCACGCAGCACTTCAGAACATCAGAAAACGGGCAGTCGTTCCATGGTTCCTTGAACGCCAAGCCATTGTGACACTGGAAGTCACGTGGCAGGCAATAGCCATCGTTGTCAGAGCACAGAACTACCTGAAACCGTGAAGAATCCTTTGGTTCTGGGTTCAGCCCAGGGCCTGCATATAAAAAGAAAGAAAGGGGAGCATTCTTCAAAATATTTGAAGAGCTCTCGAAGAGCAAAGGACTTCTTGAAGGGCAGATTTCAGTAGATATGCATTTTTGTACACATCATTGAGCTGGGAACCACCTTGCAAAATTCACAGAAGGGGCGAATTTCAAACAATGGCTGGAGTGCAAACCGAATAGAATCTCTCCCTCATTCTTATTACCAGATAAATGGCTGCAGGGCTGCAGCATTAAGCACACAAATTCCCAGAGAGAAATATGAAGGTGCAGATGCACAAACAGCATGCCTCTTTGAACATCTTACTTCAGGCATAGGCAAACTCAGTCCTCCAGAAGTTTTGGGACTATAATTCCCATCATCCCTGACCAGTGGTTCTGCTAGCTAGGGATGGTGGGAGTTGTAGTCCCAAAACATCGGGAGGGCCAAGTTTGCCTATGCCTGTCTTACGTCTTACAGAAGATAACTTTGAGGGTAACTTAAGCAGAAAATGTTTTCAGCAATTCCCCACCTCCCAAAAAAGGAATGGGGAGGATGAGTTTTAAGCCGTGCCCTAAAGTAGCATCGAACAATTTGCAGTCCAGGGGCCTCAGAAACTGGCAGGGGAGGAGTGAAACAAACAAATGGTGGAGGAGATAAAGAAAGAAGGAGTGGGAGATAGAGAAAAGGGGGTCACAGAGAGAGGGAATGCCTCACTCACTTTTGAGTCTATTCTCAGCCACTGCCACAATGCAACTTCTGACAGATTGCCCCTAAAGGAATCTGGGGGGGGGAAACTTCCCACCCCAGCCATTGAAGGAAAATCAGGGGAAAGGTTCTAAAACACACAGTCCTGTCTAGCTCAGTAAATAATGAACCTGAATGCATTCCCTCATCCCAGTATGAGCTGGGCAAGGAACCAGTTTGCCTAGGTCCTTCCTGCGAGGCTGGAAAGTCCATGGCAGCTAGAGCTTGTGAGTCTCAAGAATTCTCTTTATGCAACCCCATTGCTGAGCTAACCTAGGGTTGCACATCCAAGTGGGATTGTAGAATTCTTTCTCACCTCTCAATAACTACAGGGGGTAAATTTATTAATTAACTTAGTCCATCACGTAATCTTGCTTGGGACAACCCAAGGCAACTTACAACCAAACTAACAGACAATAAACCCCACATAGATACATTGAAATGTTGTTCTTCAGCCCAACTTACCATCATCTTTATAAGCACGAGACTCGAGAAACTCCTTGGCTTCCCCTTCAACCGTGGAGGGTGGTTTGGGATTGGACCGAACCTGGAAGACCAAGAAGGCAACAGTAAAGAGAACGTAAAGCATCTTCATGGTTGAAGATTTGCTGCACCCTCGATACTAATGGAAGGAAAAGGCTCAATAAAGAGAAGGATGAAGAACCTCTGGAAGCATTGCTGGTATTTATACAGTTTATACCAGGAAACGGGGAGAATGATGTTCTGAGATTGCTGCCAACATCAAATATCCATTGTCAACTATTGGTTGAAACCACCTGAAATTATTTCACTTTACAGTTAATCCAACAATTGCTAGGATTAGCATTCTGCTTCTTTCAAATGCTGATTCTCTGTTCTCACCTTAGCAAGGCAATTCAGCATCAATTGACTCACCAACACCTGAACTGCGGACATCTTTCAGAAGGCACCTCAAATGTTTTTTGTTGAAACTGGGGGAACTGGCGAGAGCAAGGTGGGGCTTTTGTAATCAGTGGAGCTGGGGGTGTTAGAATGAATGTATTGTTTCCTGCTATAAGCCTTGCACCATATAATCATTGCATCGGTCTGACAGCTAAAGATGCAGGGATCAAGCTTCAACCAATTTCCCCCCTGAGAAACTGCAAAACACTGGGGGACATGCTTTCAGGGCCAACTCTACCATTGGACAGCACAGGGCAGCTGCCTCTGTTGTCAGGGGAGAGACAGCAGCAGTCTAAGTTAGCCTCATGCTTAATGTGGTCCCAACACCAGTGTTAAGTAAGATTCAAGTGCTAGTCCTGTAAGATTCTGCATGTAGTATGGAAAGGACACCAGCCTGTCCATTGCAGCAGGCAGGAACATGGCCTCAGCTGCCCCTGAGAGCTATGCTCTGTCTTCACATAAGCTAATAACAGCTGGCCAATGAATGAACCAAGAAGCTGGACAGATCCATGTTAGGTAGATTTTATGAGTCTATAAATTCCTGTCAATGTATTGCCAGAACCTAGCTTACCCAGAGATGGATGAATCTGTCCGTTCTGGTTTTTCTCCTCCTCCTCTTCTTCTTTTTCTTTTCCAAAACTTGAATGTAGTTCTGCACTTTCCCATATCAGTTTGTCAAATGGCAAGTCCTCCTGAAAATTCATCAGCATCTTGCTACAAATTTATCCCAATGCACATGTATTTCGATGCAATTTTGCCCAATGCACACATTTTTGGCAAGCCATTTCCCCTAAGATAATGCAGTTTCATATATTAACAATAAATGCATCCCTGTGCACATTTTACCCTGGTATATGCATTTTGGGTACATTTTGCTTAGCTGAAGAACTGCATTGCAAAAGGCAGACAAGTGTTGCTTTTGAGGGATGGCCGTGGTTCAGCTAATATATTGCCTCAGAAAGTGCAACGTTGGTAGATTTGCCTTTAGATGTGAACTGAATCAACTTTCTCCCCCATCTCTCCACCAACATCCCTCCTTCTGAATTTGATTCCTTCTAGGATTTTTACACCCCCCATGGTTCCTAACTGAAAAACACTCCTTTTCTTTTTGTTCTGAAAGAACCCCTCAGCTTAACATCTGCTTGATAAGCAGCACACTCAGCCTTGGAATCTGTGCTGTTTTTTCAGTCTGCCTGCAAACCACAAATCTAGCCTGGCTGGGCTATGGAGAACCAAGAAGAGGACTATACAGTAAAGACAAGGTGAAGGGCCTTCATGCTCAAAGGTAAGCTGCATATGTCCACAATTTCTGATGGAAGTAAAGAACCCAAGAGGTTCTCACAACTTCTGGAAAGCTGTGCAGAGTCCCTGGTATTTATTCAAATATATTTTTTCTTCTTCTGGCAAAGCACCAATAAATTAGGAGCAGGATGTCATCCCTCGGCCTGAAAGCGAGATGAATGCCCCAACCCCATTGTCGCCTTTGACTGGACTTAACCGTCCAGGGGTCCTTTTCCTTTACCTACAGTTATATATAAAAATCTCCCTCCCTTCCCTCCCTTCCTTCAAAAAGGTCATTTCATTTAAAACCTCCATGTTTGGGAGTAGTTTACCCCCTGAGTTTAACACAAAAAACAGAAGATGAACTATCAACTTAATGGCCTGAGTCATGTAAGAGAAAGGTGGGGGAGGAAATACAGAGGAAACTATCTCTGACCATTAGCCATGCTGGCTGGAAACACACAACCAATGAACTAGAGTATTCCTTTCCCACTGTCCTGGGATTAAACTCCAGTAGACATAATGGCAATGATCCCTGAGTAAACATGCAAAGCGTTGTGTCGTTAGAAGCCCATCTCCGTGGAGAGCCTGCCCTAACTTAAAAAGGTAAAGGTAAAGGGACCCCTGACCATTAAGTCCAGTCGCGGACGACTCTGGGGTTGAGGCGCTCATCTCACTTTACTGGCCAAGGGGGCTGATGTACAGCTTCCAGCATGACTAAGACGCTTCTGGTGAACCAGAGCAGTGCACGGAAACGCCATTTACCTTCCTGCCAGAGCGGTACCTATTTATCTACTTGCACTTCGTGCTTTTGAACTGCTAGGTTGGCAAGAGCAGGGACCGAGCAACGGGAGCTCACCCTGTCGCAAGGATTCGAACTGCCGACCTTCTGATCGGCAAGCCCTAGGCTCTGTGGTTTAACCCACAGCCCCAGACACATCCCTTGCCCCAATTTAGCCATCCTTTAAAATTATTATTATTATTATTATTATTATTATTATTATTATTATTAAATAAGCAAGGATTTCAGATTCCCCAATCTTTCACGTAAGCAAACAGAAAACATAAAGAAATACCAACTGAGCAGGGTTTATGTGCAGTTAATGAGTCGTTTATTGAAAGAAGGAGAGAGAATTAACCCATGATTTGGTGAAAGGAGTGGAATCAATTAACCAGCAACTTCTGCAAAAGGAGTGGAGTGGCACATTCTTCCTGGAGATTGTAGAAAGGTCTGCCACTGGGTTTCTCAGGACTCTGCCATCTGACATCAGAGTACGCTGCACTTCAGAACTGCAGAAAATGGGCAGTCGTTATACCGTTCTTTGAATACCGATAATTGTGACATAAGAAGTCCCGGGGCAGGCAGTATCCAGCCCGATTCAATCAATCACACTCTTTATTATTGTCAATGACAGATATTCAGAAAGAAAGTAGTAGTAGCATGGCTAATGGTCAGAGATAGTTTCCTCTGTATTTCCTCCCCCACCTTTCTCTTTTATGACTCAGGCCATTAACTTGATAGTTCATCTTCTGTTTTTTGTGTTAAACTCAGGGGGTAAACTACTCTGAAACAGGGATGAAATGACCTTGTCTTGAGGAAGGGAGGGAGTTTTTTTGTATATAACTGTAGGTAAAGGTAACTGTAGGTAAACCAACTGAGTTTGCACAGAAAGTAAAGAACTTCTGCTTGAACACTCCAGAGACAGCGCTGACTTTCTGAGAATGATGGGTGATGGGGGGGCGGAATTCGACTTCCTGTTTTCTGATGTTCTGAAGTGCGCTGATGCAAGATTAGGTGGAATCCTGAAAAACCCCCAGCAGAAGTTTCTGCAACCATGAGGAAGAATGAGGGACTCACTATGAATAAATCATGGGTTAATTGATTCCAATCTTTTCAGCGAACCATTGGTTAATTTCATAGAATCATAGAATCATAGAATCATAGAGTTGGAAGAGACCACAAGGGCCATCGAGTCCAACCCCCTGCCAAGCAGGAAACACCATCAGAGCACTCCTGACATATGGCTGTCAAGCCTCTGCTTAAAGACCTCCAAAGAAGGAGACTCCACCACACTCCTTGGCAGCAAATTCCACTGTCGAACAGCTCTTACTGTCAGGAAGTTCTTCCTAATGTTTAGGTGGAATCTTCTTTCTTGTAGTTTGGATCCATTGCTCCGTGTCCGCTTCTCTGGAGCAGCAGAAAACAACCTTTCTCCCTCCTCTATGTGACATCCTTTTATATATTTGAACATGGCTATCATATCCCCCCTTAACCTCCTCTTCTCCAGGCTAAACATGCCCAGCTCCCTTAGCCGTGCTTCATAAGGCATCGTTTCCAGGCCTTTGACCATTTTGGTTGCCCTCCTCTGGACACGTTCCAGTTTGTCAGTGTCCTTCTTGAACTGTGGTGCCCAGAACTGGACACAGTACTCCAGGTGAGGTCTGACCAGAGCAGAATACAGTGGCACTATAACTTCCCTTGATCTAGATGCTATGCTCCTATTGATGCAGCCCAGAATTGCATTGGCTTTTTTAGCTGCCGCGTCACACTGTTGGCTCATGTCAAGTTTGTTGTCAACCAAGACTCCTAGATCCTTTTCACATGTACTGCTCTCAAGCCAGGTGTCACCCATCTTGTATTTGTGCCTCTCATTTTTTTTGCCCAAGTGCAATACTTTACATTTCTCCCTGTTAAAATTCATCTTGTTTGTTTTGGCCCAGTTCTCTAATCTGTCAAGGTCGTTTTGAAGTGTGATCCTGTCCTCTGGGGTGTTAGCCACCCCTCCCAGTTTGGTGTCATCTGCAAATTTGATCAGGATGCCCTTGAGTCCATCCTCCAAGTCGTTGATAAAGATGTTGAATAAGACCGGGGCCAAGACAGAACCCTGTGGCACCCCACTAGTCACTCTTCTCCAGGATGAAGAGGAACCATTGATGAGCACCCTTTGGGTCCGGTCAGTCAGCCAGTTACAAATCCACTGAGTGGTAGCATAGTCAAGACCACATTTTACCAGCTTCTTTACAAGAATATCATGGGGCACCTTGTCAAATGCCTTGCTGAAATCAAGGTAGGCTACATCCACTGCGTTCCCTTCATCTACCAGGCTTGTAATTCTGTCAAAAAATGAGATCAGGTTCGTCTGACATGACTTATTTTTCAGAAATCCATGCTGACTATTGGTGATCACAGCATTCCTTTCTAGGTGCTCACAGATTGTTTGCTTAATGATCTGCTCCAGAATCTTCCCTGATTCTGATCTTCCCAGATTAATGCAAGGAAAGAATTTGCCCCCCATCTTTCAATAAACAACCTCTTAACGGAACACACAGCCTCCTCAAATTGTTTTTCTTTATGTTTCCAGTCCAGATCCCTGTATATGCAGCGACTCTGCTCCTTTCCCCCCAGTCTGTTGGTGCACATGATAAAACTGCATCACATTGCAGCGAAAATGTGCTTCTTTCCTTGCATTAATCTGAACTTATGAGAAAGCCTCCTTGCCAATGCAGCTTGGCATCATTTGGCATCTTATAAGACTAACATAGCCTCCCGAAGCTTTGCACAGATTTCCTGTTTCCCACTGAATGCCAAGGGTTTCCGAGAGAGTAACAGGCATGCATATGTGTGCATGTGCCTGCTTAATCCCTTGGTATCCCATTTCCCACATCACAATGAAACCAGACGAAATGCTCTCCTTGCAGGACTGGAGGCCGTGGAAAGCAAAGAAACTGATTCCTGTACTGCAGGGGGCTGGATTAGGTGACCCTGGGGATTCCTTGCAGCTCTACGATTCTATGATTCTAGGAACAGAACCCTTGATTGATTCCTGGCAGGGAGGGAGGCTCCTTACCTCTCTCGCCCTGACCTTTTGTCACCCCCCCCCCAGGCAAGACACTTGGGGCGGACCACACCCCCACACCCCACTAGCGACGCCCCTGAGGGTATGGAGTTATCTGACTCTCAAGCTGTCTGAAGGGTTTTTTTTTTCAAATGTTTAATGTTTTATTATGCTTTTATATATGTTGGAAGCTGCCCAGAGTGGATGCACACTTCTTCAGATACGGTTCTTAAGATTCTGTTTCAGTGTATCTGAAGAAGTGTGTATGCACACGAAAGCTTATACCCAGAACAAACATAGTTGGTCTCTAAGGTGCTACTGGAAAATTTTTAAATTTTTTTTTTTTTTTTATAAATTTTTTTATTGCGTTTCTTTCCATAATTTTATAGGTTTATAAACAAATAAAGTAGTTACAAGAAACAAATTTTCTCTTTTTTAACAACAAAAACAAAATAAAACTTGGACTTCCCCACCCCTTCCGATTCTGCGTTCTTTGCATTAACAATGTCAGCATTTTGTTACCTTATTTCATACCTTGTTGTAACTTTCGAATGTTATGTATCCAAATACAATATATTATATCTCAATTTCAATACCTTTAAAATAAACATAACATATTCAATTTAAATTGTCTCCTTTTCTCTTTTGTCACTAATTTTACCATTTACTTAATCATATTCGCAGAAGCTTAGCGTTTCCTAATCATGCACTTTCTTAGGATTCATACAGCTTATAATATTTTTTCAGATAATCTTTAAATTTTCCCCAGTCCTCCTCAATTGTTTCTTTATCCAAATCTCGGATTCTGCCGGTCAGTTCAGCTATCTCCATGTAGTCCATCAACTGCGTCTGCCAGTCCTCCAGCGTGGGCAAATCTTGTGTCTTCCAACTCTTTGCAATGAGTATTCTTGCTGCTGTGCTAGCGTACATAAACAAAGTTCTATCTTTCTTTGACATTTTCTGGTCCACCATGCCCAACAGGAAGGCCTCTGGTTTCTTAGGAAAGGTATACCTAAATACCTTTTTCAATTCATTATAAATCATTTCCCAGAAGGCCTTCACTTTTGGGCAGGTCCACCAGAGATGGAAGAAAGTCCCCTCTGCTTCCTTACACTTCCAACATTTGTTGTCAGACAGGTGATGCATCTTGGCTAGCCTGACTGGGGTCATGTACCACCGGTATATCATTTTCATAATGTTTTCCTTCAAGGCACTAGATGCCGTGAATTTCATTCCGGTGTTCCATAACCTTTCCCAGTCTTCAAACATAATATTATGTCCAACATCCTGTGCCCATTTTATCATAGCGGATTTAACTGTCTCATCCTGTGTGTTCCACATAAGCAGCAAGTTATACATTCTAGATAAAATCTTGGTCTTTGGTTCTAACAATTCTGTCTCTAGTTTCGATTTCCCCTCCTGGAAACCAACCTTTTTATCCATTTTAAAAACCTCTTGAATTTGAGCATAATGTAACCAATCTCGCACCTTGTTTTTTAATTTGTCCTGGCTCTGCAACTTCCAACCGTCTCCAATTTTTTCAATTAATTCCCAATATTTCGGCCAATAGGCCTCCATATTGGGTCTTTTTCGAGCTTTGGCCTCCACCGGTGATAGCCACCTCGGTGTTTTACTCTCTAATAAGTCTTTATATTTCATCCAGACTGCAAAAATCGCTTTTCTGACAATATGGCTTTTAAACAATTTGTGAACTTTAACCTTGTCATACCATAGATATGCATGCCAACCAAATGCATTATCAAAACCTTCCAGATCTAGGACGTCGGTGTTTTCTAGCAAAAACCAATCTTTCAGCCAGCAGAAGGCTGCAGCTTCATAGTACAACCTCAAATCCGGCAGGGCAAACCCCCCTCTTTCTTTTGAATCAGTTAATATTTTATACTTTATTCGGGGCTTTTTGCCCTGCCAGACAAACTTAGATATATCCTTCTGCCATTTTCCAAAACATTCCTCTCTGTCCACGATCTGTAGGGTTTGAAACAAGAATAACATTTTCGGCAATACATTCATTTTAATTGCTGCAATCCTTCCCAACAAGGAAAGTTTCAATCTTGACCAAATTTCTAAATCCTTCTTTACTTCCAACCAGCATTTTTCATAATTGTCCTTAAATAAATTCAAATTTTTGGAAGACAAATAGATCCCTAGGTATTTCACTTTCTTTACCACATTTAATTCTGTTTCTCTCTGAAACCCCTCTGTTTCTGTAAGTGTCAAATTCTTGGTCAAAACCTTGGTTTTTTGTTTGTTCAACTTAAACCCCGCCACCTGACCAAACTCAGATATAAGTTCAAGAACTCTTTTTGTACTGGATTCTGGCTCCTGCAATGTCAAAACTAGGTCATCTGCAAAAGCTTTAAGTTTATATTGTTTCACTCCGACCTCTATCCCTTGTACCAGCCGGTCCTCCCTTATCATGTTCAATAGCACCTCCAGGACTGAAATGAATAAAAGAGGGGATAGAGGGCACCCTTGTCGTGTCCCTTTTTCAATTTTGAACTCCTCCGTCACCACATTGTTCACTATTAATTTAGCCTTTTGCTCTGAATAAATTGCTCGTAACCCATTTTCAAACCCCCGCCCCACTCCCATCCCTTCCAAGTTTTTCTTCATGAACATCCAAGATATATTGTCAAATGCTTTCTCCGCATCAACAAAAATTAACACCGCCCTTGTGTTCCTGTTAGTTTGTAAAAGTTCCAAAATATCGATGATGTTTCTGGTATTCTCATATAAATGTCTACCAGGGAGAAAGCCTGCTTGGTCTTTGTGAATTACTTCAATTAAAACTTTTTTAAGTCTACTTGCCAAAATGTCTGCAAATATTTTGTAATCCACATTCAGGAGTGAGATGGGGCGGTAGTTCTTGAGTTGAGTCTTTTCAGATTCTATCTTAGGTATCAATGTGATGAACGCTTCTTTCCACGTTTCTGGTGCCCTCTTCCCATCCATGATCTGGTTGCATACCTCCAACAAGGGTTGTGTTAAATAGTCTTTCAAAGTCTTGTAGTATTTGGAGGTAAGCCCATCCGGGCCTGGAGATTTGCCTAGTTGCATGTTCTGAATGGCACTTTCAATTTCCTGGGTGGTTATTGTAGAGTTCAAGATTGATCTTTTATCTTGAGTTATTTTTGATAGTCCATTTGTCTTTAAAAAATGATCTATCTCTGATTCTTTCTGAGGCCCCTGTACATAAAGTTCTTTAAAATATCTGTGGAAGCACTTCCTAATTTCCTCTGGTTTCTGCACCGTTCTTCCTTCAATCTCTAGATTTGTAACTGTATTCAACTTTTGTCTTTTTTTCAGCTGCCAAGCTAGCAGCTTTCCACATTTATTTGCTGATTCAAAGGATCTTTGCTTCATCTGTTTTATTTTCCATTCAATCTCCTGATTAATCAATTTTGAATATTCTGCTTGATGGAATTTAATTTCTCTCAACAGATCCTTTGACTTTGGTTTAGTTCTCAATTTTTTCTCTCCTTGATGTATTTTCTCCAGTATTTTATCTTTCTTTCCATTCCAGAGCTTCTTCTTAATTGTATTCTGTTGTATCAGAAACCCCCTCATGACAGCTTTGCTTGCGTCCCAGATCGTTCTTTTTTCTACTGTAGTATTCAAATTTATCTCAAAATAGTCCTTTAATGTTTTTTGGGCCTTTTTCACAATCTCTTGATCTCTTAAAAGAGTGTCATTCATTCTCCATCTGAAGGAACCGGTTTGAGTAAGTCTGAGATCTAATTTCAGAGCGTTGTGGTCGGAGCATGTTTTTGGGCAGATTTCCACCTTTTTAGTCTTGGGTGCCAGCCCCCTGGAGGTCCAGATTTGGTCGATCCTTGACCGGGACAGGTGGGCCTCAGAGAAGAAAGTTCCTTCTTTACCTAGGGGGTTCTTTGTCCTCCATATATCAATCAAATCCAGATTGTCAGTCATTTCAAAAAAAGTTTTAGGCAGTCTGCCGTCTGATGTTAGATTTTGGTTATAAGACTTATCCATATGTGTAGACACCACTCCATTCATGTCTCCCATCATTATGATGTTAGCATAGTCCAGATAGTCCAGCAGCGTCTCATGCAGCTTCTTGAAAAATTCTGATTTCCCGTCGTTTGGAGCATAAATTCCTAGTATCAATATTTTTTCTCCTTGGGTCTGGATTTCAATTGCCAGAATTCTTCCATATTCATCTTTGAATAAAAATTTAGGTATCAGGCTCTCCTTAGCATAAATCACCACTCCTCTTTTCTTTACCTTGTCTGAGGAAATAAACTCTTGGCCTAGTCTTTTGTTGACCAAAACTTTCCTGTGGAGCCTGGTCACATGGGTTTCTTGTAAACAAATAATATCCAATTGTTCTTTCTTCAATATATGAAACAGTTTCCTTCTTTTCTCCGGGGAATTTCCGCCATTTATATTCCAACTAAGTAGCTGCAGAGACATCCTGAACTATTCTGTTACACCTAGAGCGGTGTATCTTCTTTTTCCTCTAATTCCGAGGGTTTAGGCGTCCCTCCGCCTACTGGCAGAGTGGGTCCTGGTTTAAGTATAGGCCAAAGGGCTGCTGCTTCTTTTTGGAGATCTTCTCCGTGGTCGTGCTGGAACTTTTGTAGATCCTCTGGTAATCTTATTTTAACCTTCTTCTGTTTGTAAGTAAATGATAGTCCTTGTGGGAACTCCCACCTATAAGGGATTGAGTTAAGTCTCAACAACTTAGCCAATTCTGAATAGGTGGCTCTCAGATCCAATAGCTGTTTAGGAATATCTCGGTAGATTTCCACCCTTTTCTCTTGTATCTCAATTGAGTTTTTGAAGTGTAGGCCTAATATTTTGTCTCTCTCCTCTCTTGATCTCAAAGCTATTAGACAGTCTCTAGATCTATCTTTTCTTACCAATCTTCCCAGTCGAAAAGCCGATACTATTTTAAAATCACTTTCTTCTTTTAAGCCCCAGAACTTTGAAAATTCTGTTGTCAAAAATCCAATCAAATCTTCTTGTTCGATTTCTGGGACCGCCCTAAGCCTAAGATTAGTCTCCCGGTTTTTCAGTTCCACCAAAGAGAGATAGGTTTGTTGGTCCCCTATCTGTTTATGCAGAGGCTTGACTTCTGCTTTAACTTCCTCAACCTCTTTTTTAGCTGATGTTGCAATTTCAACGGCTTCCCCTGCCAATTTACGGTTCTCTTCCGTTACTCCTTGCAATTTTTCAATTGCTTGGGTGTGTTGGGAAACCTGATCTGTCAATTTCTGGATCGAGGATGTAGCTTGGTCAATTTTTGTTGATTGGTTATCAATTTTTTGATTTAATGTTGACAATTGTTCCAAAACTTGTTTCAGTGCTGCCTCTGCTCCTCCTGATGCCATATCTTCCTCTTCAGATTTTTCAGGCTTTTCACTTTCTACTTTTTGTGTTGCAAGCACAGCAGGCACTGATAGTCTACGTCCCTGAGTTAAAGTTGTTTGCAAAAGCTGTGCCTGCTTTTTTGCTTTTTCTTTTTCCTTAGCTTCCTTAGCTTTGGCTGCTCTTGTCTTTCCTGTACCACTCATCAGTCAATGTTCAAGGTCAGATGTTGTAATCCCATGGGAAAGACAAGTCCAAATTTATAAACAGTCTGGAGAAAGAAAGTAAGCAAAAAAAAACTTTTCCCAGGCCTTTGTTATCCAATGTCCTCTAGGGGGAGTGCCACCAAAAGTTAGTAAGAAGAAGGTAACTTTTCCGCCATTAAAGTTTCCGTTTTCAAAAACAATTTTAAAAGCAAGTTAGTTCCAAAACACTAAGAAAAAAGTCCTGCAGAGCACTTTAAAACGTTTAACAATGTTCCAACAAGGTGCCTGCAATTGTATCCACTCAAACTAAGTAAGCCCAAAAGTTGCACTTCAGTTACAAAAGTATCTGGAAGTTTGTAACAGTTCCGCAGTCAAGCAACTTCACCCGGCCACCCGAAGATTTGGGGTTAGAGTCTTCCCTCGCCCCATGGGGGACCGCTCCAAGTCCAATTTAAACTGTATTTTTTCTTCCTTTAAGAATAGAATTTCAAGTGTGCACGAAAGTCCCACTTTAAAGCCTTAAAGCTTCCCTGTTCACAGCGCTTTCCGCTCTTTAAACAGTCTGCTTTGATCTTATAAGCAATGCCGGAAGACGGACTTCCTCTTTCTCGTCTCCCGGTTTCAGCCAAATTTCTTCAAGTTATTGTAACAAATCTTAAGTCCTTACTCACGGGTTTGCTGTTTCAGAGTGGTATTTTTTGGAAGAAAGGTCAGCGCTCATCCGTGACAGCCGCGCGGCTTCGCCTCCGCAGAAAGAGCGATGAACTCACAGCACCGCTCCCCCTCCTTCACTCCGGAGCCCCTTACGGGGTCCCTTCCGCGAATTTGGGGTCGCTCCAGGTGCCCGCCGAGTCCCACGGCCACGGACTCTCTCTGTCCGTGGTTTTCCTTGATGGGTTGCCGCTGCGCCGTAGCGAAACAACCCTTTTCTGCGGTGCCCCTCTTCAGAGCTCGAAGAGGTCCGCCATCACGGTTTCGCGCCGCCTCCGGAAATTTTTAAATTTTTAAATTTATTTTGACTATGTCAGACCATCACGGCTACCCACCTGATTCCTTATTGATGATTTTATTGTTTCATCTTTTTCATAAGCCACTTTGAATTCTTTTTTAAAAAACAACAACAAAAATAGAGCAGTGTATAAATTTCATGAAATAAATTAATAAATGTGTGGTGCCCAGTGCCAGCCACATTTTGTTACGTTTGTTGACTGAACTAAAAAGTTTTGTGAGCCTGATTATTTTTTTTAAAAAAATTGTCATTTTGTCACCCCCCACCCCGTGATGACATTTGGGGCAGCCCGCACCCCCCCTTCCTCCACAGTAGAGTGTCTGTTGTGATGGTGTCTGTTGGCATTGGTCGCTGTGATGTTTGGGCTGAAGAAAGCTCTAGAAGCTACCAAACGATTGACCAGGAGGGAGAGAATTTACCAGTTGGGCATGTGTCTCTGTCAGGGTTCTACTCAAGTGTATGCCAAGCTCCTGACAACTTTCACCCGCACTACCTGGGTTTTATCCTTATAGAACGGTAGAATTGTAGAGTCAGAAGGGACCCCAAGGGTCAGCTAGTCCCACCCCCTGCAGTGCAGGAATCTCAGCTGAAGCATCCATGACAGGTGGCCATCCAATCTCTGCTTGAAAACCTTAAAGGAAGGAGGGTCCACAACCTCCCAAGGGAGACCGTTCAACTGTTGAACTGCTCTTGCTCTCAGAAATAATGCTTAGTCGAGTTCTCTTGTCTTGTGACTTGAAGACATTGGGTTGAGTCCTACCATGTTTTATTTTATGATATAGTGGTATAGAAACACCTAAACAAACATTTTTAAAGATGTGTATTTTAATGAGCGGAATATTATGAGTCATGAGAGTTGAGAAGAGCGTATGAATTCAAGAGTGCTTAGTTTATTTTTCCGTTGCTATTTTTTCCTCGTTGTTAAGATTGCTTTATTGGTTATGAATGCTGTAATACTTTGTGAATCTCATAATATAACTTTTGTTGTAATTGTGCTGCTTTGCTTTTTTTGTTGTTGTTGTTGCTTTGCTAATAGTGCTTTATAGCCTGTAGTTGGCAAATGATTTGTTAAATGTTCTGTATGATTTAAGTGATATTTGTCACATTCCATTATCAGCTTGCAATATATTATTTCCCTGCATAGGGAAGTTTTTTTAATGTTTGATGTCTCAACATGTTTCAATTTGTTGGAAGCCACTCAGAGTGGCTGGGACAACCCAATCAGACTGACAGTATATAAATAATAAATGTTGTTGTTGTTGCTTATTTATTATCTTTTTGTGATTCCTCTGAGTGAAAAGTGGCATAGAAATACAGTCATACCTCACGTTGAATGTGCTTCGGGATGAGCGCGTTCGAGTTGCACTCTGTGGCAACCCAGAAGTAACGGAGCGCATTACTTCTGGGTTTCGCCGCTTGCGCATGCGCAGACGCTCAAAATGACGTCATGCGCAAAAGCAGCTAAATTCGATGTGTGCGTGCGCAGACGTGCCATCGCTAGCTACGTTTGCTTCAAGATGCGAACGGGGCTCCAGCACGGATCCCATTCGCATCCAGAGGTACCACTGTATAATAAATCAAATCAAGAAATCAAGAAAATTGTGACTGTTTCAGATAATTGGGGGCACGGGGGGAGTTTGTAGTACTAGTTCCAGCAACAATGGTAGTTTAGTGCTAGTGATAACTAGAAGTGATCAAATGCTTTGAGGAAGAATAAAATACTAGATAGCCACTGAATTGGAAGCAAACTCAATTTTAATCAAAAAGAGAGAGGTTTAGCATTAATCCATCTTGATTGGGAGGTGGATTCTTCCTCTGTTCCGATCGTACGCTGTTGGTCTTCCTTACATCTCTCTTGAGCAGGCTCTCTACTGGAATGTCCCACAGCAATACATACTTGGAAAGCATTTTCCAATAGACCTCTCATAGGAATAGCATCCGGAGCGGCAATTTCCCCCCAAAAAATTGCATATCATGGCATTTCTTGGGCGGGGAACATCTTCTGCAGGAAAAAAAAGAAAAGGCAAGAGACCTTAACATGCTTATCAGGTAGCTCTCCTTTCTTGGCTTAGCTTAGTCTTATCTCACTTTAACACAGCGGACACTGCTTTTCTGTAAGGTTTTCCAAATTAGAGCATAATATATGTTCCCACCTTTTTATTGTTAGCTTTGGTTCTCATTTTTATTGTTGTTGGGTTTTTTTTTGGGGGGGGGTTTACTGTAAACCGCTCTTTGAGTTATGCGGTAAGAAAAGTGTCTAACCAAAATAAAATTAATGATAATGATGATATAACATGGACTTTCACTTCTGTACAAAGGTGCTGCTGGTTATACTGTTGTAAACCTCTGCACAGGTTTTGGTAAGGCTACTCTGCAGAATGGTCAGAGATCTTGTTTCTTTCTGAACAAGATCTCAGCCTCGTTGCCAGCAAAGAGCATTGGGTGAGTTGGTCAAATTCAGTTTCTCTGAAGTCCGCATTTTCCACCCCCCCCCCAAAAAAAACCACCAAGTTCCATTCACCATCTTTCCATACTAGTTTGCAGATTTTATTTTTTAAAAGTCCTCATGAAAATTCACCAGCCAATAAGCCCATATTTTGCAAGCAAAGACAGACATTTTCCCAAAGCACTTGTACATAATATGGTACTTGTTGCATGCCATTTTCATTAATATGTGCCTATTTAGACATGCTTTACCCCAGTATTTTCTGTTATTCTCTTTTTCTTTGCCCCCTCTAGATTAATGTTTTCATTTGGACCAAAAAAAGAGAAGATATTTGACGATAATCTTTGCATTTTTCTTTATAATAAAAAAATATTTAAAACCAAAATTGAGTAATGTGTCAATTTTGAAGGATGGCTGTGTTTCCATTTGTGTATTTTCCAGGAAAGTGTGAATTAGGGACCTAAACCTTTAACTGCTAACCGAATGAAATTTCCCCATCATTCTTAGTCACTACCTGGAATCAGATCTGTTCTCTCACTGGCAGCCAGTACAGGATGTGTTCCTGTCCAATGGTGCCCCATTGCATTTGGGCTGCAGTATTCTGTGCCAGCCTCAACTTCTGGACCACTTTCAAGGTCAGATCCACACAGAGCTCATTAAAGTCTACATGGGAGACTGTCAGTGATTACTGGGCATAGGCACTCGTTGCCCATCTAAAATGAAGGAGCACCTCCAAGGAGGACACTTGCTCCTTCAGGAAGTCTGGTGCCCTATCCAGAATACGGTAACTGTCTTCCAAATTCTCATATCCAAGAAATAACTGTAAGGATGCAGCTTCTGTTTATTGACCCCCATCTGCCTTCAGACACTGGCCCAGCACCTGCACAGCTTCTCCTGATCAGATAGAATGGAGGGAGAGAGCTGGGTATCCCGATCTCTGGATAACATCTCCCAGTGGTGTCACATAAATGTTAAACAGCAAGGGAGGCAATATGGAACATTGAGGGACGGCACAGTGTCAATGCTATAGGTCTAAATGGTAGCATCCCGATTCTATTCCCTCTTGGTGGCCCTTAAGAGAGGAGTGGAGACACTACAACGTTGTGCCCCTAACCCTCTGTTCTCATGGTACTGAAAGCCACTGAGAAGTTAAGGAGAGTCAAGAAAGTAGACCAGGGTGTCCCAACCTTGGGTCACCAGCTCTTTTAGGGCTACGACTCCAATCATCCCTAGCTAGCAGAAACAGTGGCTTGGGAAGATGGGAATTTTAGTCCAAAAACAGCTGGAGACCCATGTGAAACTCTGGTTTAGACCCACATCACTTCTGATAAAAGTCATCCGTCAGGGTGACCAAAGTCATGCCCAAACCTGAAGCCATATTGGAATGGGTCTATATGAAAGAAACTAGATCCAGCAGTCAGTGGCTGAGAAGAGGACTACAAAGATGAAGTGAAGGGTCTTCATACTCGAGATTGAGCTGTGTCCCCAATTTCTGGTGGAAGTAAAGAGCCCGAGAGTTTCTGGAACTTCTGGAAAGGTGTGCAGAGATCTTACCATTTATTCAATTTCCCCCCCCTTCTGGCTAAACACTAAGAAATTAGTAACAGGACTGAGTCAATCCTATGTCGTCGTTCTTGAAGGGCAGCTCAAGTTGCTCACTCAGAAGCTCTTGAAAAGCTTTTGGCTTACAGTTTACTTTAGGAAGACTGGAAGCTTCCTTGTAAAAGGCTCCCCCCCCCCCCATCTACTCTGACTGGTGTCAGCTCCCTCCATAGTCTCAGGAGGGGAAGGATTTTTCTCCCCATTCCATTTTGTTAATAATAATACTAATACTGCTACTACTACTACTACTAATAATAATAATAATAATATAATATTTATACCCAACCCATCTGGCTGGAAATCCCCAGCCACTCTGGGTGGCTCCCAACAGAATATTAAAATACAACAATCTATTAAACATTAAAAGCTTCCCTAAACAGGGCTGCCTTCAGATGTCTTCTAAAAGTCTGGTAGTTGTTTTTCTCTTTGACATCTGGCGGGAGGGCATTCCACAGGGCGGGTGCCAATACCGAGAAGGCCCTCTGCCTGGTTCCCTGTAACTTGGCTTCTTGCAGCGAGGGAACCGCCAGAAGGCCCTCAGCACTGGACCTCAGTGTCCAGGCAAAACGATGGGGGTGGAGACGCTCCTTCAGGTATACTAGACCGAGACCGTTTAGGGCTTAAAGGTCAGCAACAACCCTTTGAATTGTGCCTGGAAATGTACTGGAAGCTAGTGTAGGTCTTTCAAGACCGATGCTATGTGGTCTCGGAGGCCCCATAGCAATATGAAAGAATGACCATTTTCAGCCCAACTTACCCTCTTTCAACTTCATTTCAGGGTCAAGAGGCTCCTTGGCTTCATCCTCAGATGGTGGTTTGGGACTAGCCTGGACCTGGTAGACCAAGAAGGCAACAGCAAAGAGAACGTAGAGCATCTTCATGTTGGAAGATTGGCTGCAGTCACAATGCTAATGGAAGGAAAAGGCTCAATGAAGAGAAGGGTGGAGAATCTATGGAAGCTTTGCTGGTATTTATACGGTTTATACCAGGAAATAGGCAGAATGGTGTTAGCGACTGTTGCCAAATCAACTGTTGTCACTCAACAATCCAAATCATTTGAAATACTTTCAATCTGCATTTTATGAAATGTTTGTGGACCCTGAAATTCTGATTCCCCAAACTATTATTCTCTTTGTTGTCATCTCAGCTATCTGATTTTGTATATATTGACTTAACAACACCCAAGCTTACAGTATACCTTACAGGCCTTACAGAATGCGGCCAGATTCAATCAATCACTCTCTTTCGTCTCCCTCAGCCTGAGTGAGATGAGCGCTGCAACCCCAGAGTCGTCTGAGATTGGAGCCAGCAGAAGTGATGGCACTAAGATTAGGGAAAGGGTTTGGGAGAGAGGGAGAGAGAGGACATGGGAAAAGGGATGCCCTGCAAATTTGGATTCCAGTCTCAGCCACTGCCACAAAGAAGTTCCTGACAGATTGCTTCTGAAGGATTCTGGGGAGGAAACAGCCCATCCCAACCGCTGAAGGAAGGTGAAGAATGTTTCCAAGCACAATTAAAAGCATTGGTGCTGACCTTTAAAGCCCTAAATGGCCTTGGTCCAGTATACCTGAAGGACCTGGCTAGGTGAGGGCGAGAGAAGTAAGGAGCCTCCCTCCCAGCCAGGAATTAATCAAGGGTTATATTCCTAGAATCATAGTAATCCAGCCCCCTGCAGTACAGGAATCAGTTTCTTTGCTTTCCACGGCCTCCAGTCCTGCAAGGAGAGCATTTCATCTGGTTTCATTATGATGTGGGAAATGGGAAACGAAGGGATTAAGCAGGCACATATGCATGCCTGTTACTCTCTCGGAGACCCTTGGCATTCAGTGGGAAACCGGATATCTGTGCAAAGCTTCAGGAGGCTATATTATAGCCTTATAAGATGCCAAATGATGCCAAACTGCATTGGCAAGGAAGCTTTTTCATAATTTCAGATTAATGCAAGGATAGAAGCACACTTTCACCGCAGCGTGGTGCAATTTTATCGCGCGCACCAACAAACTGGGGGAAAGGAGCACAGTAGCTGCATATACAGGGATCTAGACTGGAAACGTGGGAGGTGCTGTGGGTTAAACCACAGAGCCTAGTAATTGCCGATCAGAAGGTCAGTGGTTCGAATCCCCGTGACGGGGTGAGCTCCCATTGCTCAGTCCCTGCTCCTGCCAACCTAGCAGTTCGACAGCACGTCAAAGTGCAAGTAGGTAAATAGGTACAGCTCCGACGGGAAGGTAAACGGCGTTTCCGTGCGCTACTCTGGTTCGCCAGAAGCGGCTTAGTCATGCTGGCCACATGACCCGGAAGCTGTATGCTGGCTCCCTCGGCCAATAAAGTGAGATGAGCACCGCAACCCCAGAGTCGGTCACAACTGGACCTAATGGTCAGGGGTCCCTTTACCTTTCCCTTTTAAACTGGAAAAATAAAGAAAAACAATTTGAGGAGGCTGTGTGTTCCGTGAATAGGTAGTTTATTGAAAGATGGGGGACCAATTAACCAATATTTCGCTGAAAGGATTGGAATCTATTAACCCATGATTTAGTCAGAGTGAGTTCCTCATTCTTCCTTGTACTTGCAGAAACTTCTGCCGGGGGTTTCTCAGGATTCCACCTTCTCTTGCATCAGCGCACGCAGCACTTCAGAACATCAGAAAATGGGCAGTCGTTCCATGGTTCCTTGAACGCCAAGCCATTGTGACACTGGAAGTCACGTGGCAGGCAATAGCCATCGTTGTCGGAGCATAGAACCACCTGAAACCGTGAAGAATCCTTTGGTTCTGGGTTCAGCCCAGGGCCTGCATATAAAAAGAAAGAAAGGGCAGCATTCTTCAAAATACTTGAAGAGCTCTCGAAGAGCAAAGGACTTCTTGAAGGGCAGATTTCAGTAGATATGCATTTTTGTACACATCATTGAGCTGGGAACCACCTTGCCAAATTCACAGAAGGGACGAATTTCAAACAATGGCTGGAGTGCAAACTGAATAGAATCTCTCCCTCATTCTTATTCCCAGATAAATGGCTGCAGGGCTGCAGCATTAAGCACACAAATTCCCAGAGAGAAATATGAAGGTGCAGATGCACAAACAGCATGCCTCTTTGAACATCTTACTTCAGGCATAGGCAAACTCAGCCCTCCAGAGGTTTTGGGACTATAATTCCCACCATCCCTGACCAGTGGTCCTGCTAGCTAGGGATGATGGGAGTTGTAGTCCCAAAACATCGGGAGGGCCTGTCTTACGTCTTACAGAAGATAACATTGAGGGTAACTTAAGCAGAAAATGTTTTCAGCAATTCCCCACCTCCCAAAAAAGGAATGGGGAGGGTGAGTTTTAAGCCATGCCCTAAAGTAGCGTCGAGCAATTTGCAGTCCAGGGGCCTCAGAAACTGGCAGGGGAGGAGTGAAACAAACAAATGGTGGAGGAGATAAAGAGAGAAGGGGTGGGAGATACAGAAAAGGGGGTCACAGAGAGATGGAATGCCTCACTCACTTTTGAGTCTATTCTCAGCCACTGCCACAATGCAACTTCTGACAGATTGCCCCTAAAGGAATCTGGGGGGAAAACTTCCCACCCCAGCCATTGAAGGAAAATCAGGGGAAAGGTTCTAAAACACACAGTCCTGTCCAGCTCAGTAAATAATAAACCTGAATGCATTCCCTCATCCCAGTTTGAGCTGGGCAATGAACCAGTTTGCCTAGGTCCTTCCTGCGAGGCTGGAAAGTCCATGGCAGCTAGAGCTTGTAAGTCTCAAGAATTCCCTAGGTTTGCACATCCAAGTGGGATTGTAGAATTCTTTCTCACCTCTCAATAACTACAGGGGGTTAATTTATTAATTAAATTAGTCCATCACGTCATCTTGCTTGGGACAACCCAAGGCAACTTACAACCAAACTAACAAACAATAAACCCCACATAGATACATTGAAATGTTGTTCTTCAGCCCAACTTACCATCATCTTTATAAGCACGAGACTCGAGAAACTCCTTGGCTTCCCCTTCAGCCTTGGAGAGTGGTTTGGGATTGGACCGAACCTGGAAGACCAAGAAGGCAACAGTAAAGAGAACGTAAAGCATCTTCATGGTTGAAGATCTGCTGCACCCTCAATACTAATGGAAGGAAATGGCTCAATAAAGAGAAGGATGAAGAACCTCTGGAAGCATTGCTGGTATTTATACAGTTTATACCAGGAAACGGGGAGAATGATGTTCTGAGATTGCTGCCAACGTCAAATATCCATTGTCAACTATTGGTTGAAACCACCTGAAATTATTTCACTTTACAGTTAATCCAACAATTGCTAGGATTAGCATTCTGCTTCTTTCAAATGCTGATTCTCTGTTCTCACCTTAGCAAGGCAATTCAGCATCAATTGACTCACCAATACCTGAACTGCGGTCATCTTTCAGAAGGCACCTCAAATGTTTTTTGTTGAGAGTGGGGAAACTGGCGAGAGCAAGGTGGGGCTTTTGTAATCAGTGGAGCTGGGGGTGTTAGAATGAATGTATTGTTTCCTGCTATAAGCCTTGCACCATATAATCATTGCATCGGTCTGACAGCTAAAGATGCAGGGATCAAGTTTCAACCAATTTCCCCCCTGAGAAACTGCAAAACACTGGGGGACATGCTTTCAGGGCCAACTCTACCATTGGACAGCACAGGGCAGCTGCCTCTGTTGTCAGGGGAGAGACAGCAGCAGTCTAAGTTAGCCTCATGCTTAGTGTGGTCCCAACACCAGTGTTAAGTAAGATTCTCCTCCTCCTCTTCTTCTTCTTTTTCTTTTCCAAAACTTGAATGTAGTTCTGCACTTTTCCATATCAGTTTGTGAAATGGCAAGTCCTCCTGAAAATTCATCAGCATCTTGCTACAAATTTATCCCAATGCACATGTATTTCGATGCAATTTTGCCCAATGCACACATTTTTGGCAAGCCATTTCCCTTAAGATAATGCAGTTTCATATATTAACAATAAATGCATCCCTGTGCACATTTTACCCTGGTATATGCATTTTGGGTACATTTTGCTTAGCTGAAGAACTGCATTGCAAAATGCAGACAAGTGTTGCTTTTGAGGGATGGCCGTGGTTCAGCTAATATATTGCCTCAGAAAGTGCAACGTTGGTAGATTTGCCTTTAGAGGTGAACTGAATCAACTTTCTCCCCCATCTCTACCAACAGCCCTCCTGCTAAATTCGATTCCTTCTAGGATTTTTACACCCCCCACGGTTCCTAACTGAAAAACACTCCTTTTCTTTTTGTTCTGAAAGAACCCCTCAGCGTAACATCTGCTTGATAAGCAGCACACTCAGCCTCGGAATCTGTGCTGTTTTTTCAGTCTGCCAGCAGACCACAAATCTAGCCTGGTTGGGCTATGGAGAACCAAGAAGAGGACTATACAGTAAAGACAAGGTGAAGGGCCTTCATGCTCAAAGGGAAGCTGCATATGTCCACAATTTCTGATGGAAGTAAAGAACCCAAGAGGTTCTCACAACTTCTGGAAAGCTGTGCAGAGTCTCTGGTATTTATTCAAATATATTTTTCCTTCTTCTGGCAAAGCACCAATAAATTAGGAGCAGGATTGAGTCAACTCTGTGCCAATGCTCTTGAAGGGCAGCTCTCAATGCCCACTCAGAAGCTCTTGAAATGCTTTTGACTGAAGGTTTACCCAACTTTAGGAAGACAGGCAGCTTCCTTGTAAAAGGCTTTTTGCCTATTTAGCCCAATATTGTCTACTCTGACTGGCAACAGCTCTCTCCAGAGCTTCAGACAGAGAAGGGTTTTTCCCATCAGCTCTTACGTGAGGGACGAAAACAGCTCCGTTTCTACCTTTTCAACTCCATGAATAATTTGCACACCTCTACTGAGTCCCCCAATTTTTTTCTAAGCTGAATAGCCCCCAATGGGGCAAAAAAATTCTCAAAAGGGATTTGCTCCAACCATTTGATCCATTAGGTCTTTCCTTTTCTGCACCTTTTGGATGTTTCTGGTGGTGGGGTTATCTTGTTGCAGTATACACAGACAAGACTTATTCTTCTCTCTCCTGCATGTGAAACTTCTTCTTTTTAAAAAATTGGGTTTTATAAACAAGAATAATGCTATACAAACAAGTACACCACGTTTTCTCATGTCATTTTCATATCACAAAAAGAGCATAATAAATGTGGGAAAATATCTGCAACACATAGAATCATAGAATCATAGAGTTGGAAGAGACCACAAGGGCCATCGAGTCCAACCCCCTGCCAAGCAGGAAACACCATCAGAGCACTCCTGACATATGGTTGTCAAGCCTCTGCTTAAAGACCTCCAAAGAAGGAGACTCCACCACACTCCTTGGCAGCAAATTCCACTGTCGAACAGCTCTTACTGTCAGGAACCACTTATCATTATTAGTGGTCAATGGATAAGTTCTTGGTTTATGAATTGGTTTAAGCAGTTAGGAAGAAGAAGAGAGAAAAGAAAAAGAAAGAAAAAAGGGGGAGTGGCAGGTGAGGTGGTTATGCTTCTATTATTCTACTTAGTGTGTGAGGGGCTGTGTCAGCGTAATTTGTATGAGTTTTCTTACTATTCACTTCTTGTATTTCCTTGGTGGTGAGAGAGGCTTAGGGTGTGATTAGTTGTCTTTGGTTGGTTGTAGTGAGAATTGTTATTGTGTGAGAGCAGGGTGCGAGTGTGTATTTTTGAATCAGGTTATCCAGATTGATTCGTATACTGTTGGGGGATTCTTGTTGTTGTCTTGTTGGGCTGTGTATGTGAGAAAGGGGAACCAAACTGGGGTGAAGACGTCTTCTTCTATTTGCCCGGGTGTCAGTTTCCCTGTTTCCCATGCTATTTGATACCATTGGTTATATGTGAAACTTCTTAAACCAACTCAAGATCATGTGGAAGTGAAGTCATAATTTATCAGAGACACCCCCCCCCCATCACCCATCATCTCAGAAAGTCAGCGCTGTCTCTGGAGTGTTCAAGCAGAAGTTCTTTACTTTCAGTGCAAACTCAGATGGTTAGAGCCTGGTGTTGATAATGCCAAGGTTGCAGGTTCGATCCCCGTAATGGAGAGCTGCTTATCATTGTAGAGGGTTGGACTAGATGATCCTCAGGGCCCTTCCAACTCTATAGTTATATAGGGACACGGGTGGCATTGTGGTCTAAACCACTGAGCCTCTTGGGCTTGCTGATCGGAGGGTCCGTGTTTCAAATCCCCGTGATGGAGTGAGCTCCCATCGCTCTGTCCCAGCTCCTGCCAACCTAGCAGTTCAAAAAGCTTCCAGCATGACTAAGACGCTTCTAGCAAACCAGAGCAGCACACGGAAACGCCGTTTACCTTCCTGCCAGAGTGGTACCTATTTATCTACTTGCACTTCGTGCTTTTGAACTGCTAGGTTGGCAGGAGCAGGGACCGAGCAACGGGAGCTCCCCCCTTCGCAGGGATTCAAACTGCCGACCTTCTGATCAGCAAGCCCTAGGCTCTGTGGTTTAACCCGCAGCCCCAACTTAGCCTTCTATTATTATTATTATTATTATTATTATTATTATTATTATTATATAAGCAAGGATTTCAGATTCTCCAATTGTACACGTAGGAAACAGAAAACATAAAGAAAAGACCACCAGAGCTGGGTTTATGTGCAGTAAATGAGTCATTTATTGAAAGAAGGAGAGAGAATTAACCCATGATTTGGTGAAAGGAGTGGAATCAATTAACCAGCAACTTCTGCGAAAGGAGTGGAGTGGCACATTCTTCCTGGTGATTGTAGAAAGGTCTGCCACTGGGTTTCTCAGGACTCTGACATCTGTCATCAGCGCACACAGCACTTCAGATTTGCAGAAGACGGGCAGTTGTTATACCGTTCTTTGAATACCAAGCCTTTGTGACATGCGAAGCCCCGAGGCAGGCAGTATCCTTTGCCGCCTTGGCACCGGACCCCCGTAAGTCGTGCAGAATCGTCTGGCGGGGAAAGCAGCTCAGGGTCTGCATATAAAAGAGAAAAGCAGCATTCGTGAAAATACTTCAAGGGTCAACAGACATAGAAAAGAGCAAAGACCTCAGGAACTTAAGTTTATGTGAGGGGAGATTCTGGCTGACAGACATCATGATGGTGAAAATAGTTCTGTTCCATTAGGGCAAACTGGGCACTCCCCACTCCCAAACCTCAAATTGCCTCCATCTGCCTGCCTCCCCCCCTTTTTTTACAATTTTCTTTTGATTTTCAAAATTAATTACATATTTGGTTTCCCCCAATATTTTTTAACAAATGTGAACTTTCCCTACAAATTTTTTAACAAATGTGAACTTCACATGGTTTCCTTGTTTCCCCTTATCCTGCCTCATATTACACCTAACACCCTTCCTCATCCTTACTTAATATCTACATTGCTTTGCTGCTTATTACAGTTCAAATCCTACTTGTCTATTAATCTGTTATTAAAAGGTAAAGTTAAAGGACCCCTGACAGTTAAGTCCAGTCTCAGATGACTCTGGGGTTGCGGCGCTCATCTCGCTTTACAGGCCGAGGGAGCGGCATTTGTCTGCTCCACAGACAGTTTTTCCGGGTCATGTGGCCAGCATGAATAAGTTGCTTCTGACACAAAAGAACACTGAAACCAGAGCAGTGCATAGAATCGTTGTTTACCTTCCTATTTATCTACTTGCATGTTTTGGCATGCTTTTGAACTGCTAGGTTGGCAGGAGCTGGGACCGAGCAATGGGAGCTTCCTTTTATTGTTTTATTGTTATTCCCTTGCTGGTTTCAGCTATTTGGTTTTAGACCTGTACAACTTATACATTTTACATCTATTTTATATCTATTTGTATTTTTATATTTTGCCGTTGGTCATTATGAAAAGGGCAAGTAAGGCATCCCATTAAATAAATTATGCCCATATAGAATGCAGTTTCGCTATAACATGAGACACCTTCCCCTAATAGATGCATCTTTGTAAACATTATTTGTCTAGGAGAACCACCTTGGAAAATTCATAGAAGGCTGAAGTTCAAATGATGGATGTGTTTCAATTTGCAAATAAAGAAAATAAGTACATGCAGGATCAGGCCAGTGGCCAATTTGGTCCAGCATCATGTTCTCACAGTGATCGAATGTCCCTCTCAGGAACTAGGGCAGGAATGATGGCACTAAGATTAGGGAAAGGGTTTGGTGGAGAGGGAGAGAGAGGACATGGGAAAAGGGATGCCCTGCAAATTTGGATTCCAGTCTCAGCCACTGCCACAAAGAAGCTCCTGACAGATTGCTTCTGAGGGATTGGGGGGGGGGGGAACAGCCCATCCCAACCTCTGAAGGAAGGTCAAGAAGAAAGTCCTAAAACACAAAGTCCCATCAAACTCAGTAAGAAGTAAATCCATCATGATGAGCTGGACAATGAACCAGATTGCCCAGGTCCTTCCTATGAGACTGGAAAGTCCATGATAACTAAAGCTTGTAAGTCAAAAGAATTCTCTTTCTGCAATAATATGGCTGAGCTAACCTAGAGTTGTACTTCTAACTGTGATTCTAGGATTCCTCCACAAGCTGCAATATGAAAGAATGACCATTTTCAGCCCAACTTACCCTCTTTCAACTTCATTTCAGGGTCAAGGGGCTCCTTGGCTTCATCCTCAGATGGTGGTTTGGGACTGGCCTGGACCTGGTAGACCAAGAAGGCGAAAGCAAAGAGAACGTAGAGCATCTTCATGGTGGAAGATTGGCTGCAGTTGCAATGCTAATGGAAGGAAAAGGCTCAATGATGTGAAGGGTGGAGAATCTATGGAAGCTTTGCTGGTATTTATACGGTTTATACCAGGAAAAGGGCAGAATGGTGTTAGGTTTCTGAGACTGTTGCCAAAAACAACTGTTGTCACTCAAGAATCCAAATCATTTCAAATACTTTCATTTTGCATTTTATGAAATGTTTGTGGACCCTGAAATTCTGATTCCCCAAACTATTATTCTCTTTGTTGTCATCTCAGCTATCTGATTTTGTATCTATTGACTTAACAACACCCAAGCTTACAGAATACCTTACAGGCCTTACAGAATGCGGTCAGATTCAACCAATCACTCTCTTTATTATAGTCAATGACAGATATTCAGAAAGAAACATGTGATGTAACCCAGTCCTGCATTGTAGGAGCTTGGAATAGATGACTCTTGGGGTACCTTCCAACTTTACAATTCTGTGATTCGTGTGCATGTGTGTCTTTATTATTTTATTTTATTTTTGCAAAGGACACCAACGACCATAACATCCTTCTGGACCGTCTAGAGGGGCTGGGAGCACTGTTACACAGTGGTTCTGCTCCTTCCTCCTGGACCGTGTTCAGACTATTGAGTGTTCAGGCCCCTGGTCTCTCACTTGTGGGGTGCCTCAGAGTTCCGTCCTCTCCCCTGTGCTTTTCAACATTTACATGCAGCCACTGGGAGAGATCATCTGGGGGTTTGGGCTGGGTGTTCATCAGTATGCAGATGATACCCAGCTCTTCCTCTCTTTCAAATCAGAACCAGTGAAAGCGGTGAAGGTCCTGTGTGAGTGTCTGGAGGCGGTTGCAGGATGGATGGTGGCTAACAGATTGAGGTTGAATCCTGACAAGACAGAAGTACTGTTTTGGGGGGACAGGAGGTGGGCAGGTGTGGAGGACTCCCTGGTCCTTAATGGAGTAACTGTGGCCTTGAAGGACCAGGTGTGCAGCCTGGGAATCATTCTGGACTCACAGCTGTCCATGAAGGCACAGGTCAATTCTATGTCCAGGGCAGCTTTTTACCAGCTCCATCTGATACGCAGGCTGAGACCCTACCTGACCACAGACTGTCTCGCCAGAGTGGTGCATGCTCTGGTTATCTCTCGCTTGGACTACTACAATGCACTCTATGTGGGGCTACCTCTGAAGGTGACCAGGAAACTACAACTAATCCAGAATGTGGCAACTATACTGGTGACTTGGAGAGACCGCCGAGACCAAATAGCATCAGTCTTGAAAGACTTACATTGGCTCCAAGCACAATTCAAAGTGTTGGTGCTGACCTTTAAAGCCCTAAATGGCCTTGGTCCAGTATTCCTGAAGGAGCGTCTCCACCCCCATTGTTCTGTCCGGACACTGAGGTGCAGCGCCGAGGGCTTTCTGGCGGTTCCCTCACTGCGAGAAGCCAAGTTACAGGGAACCAGGCAGAGGGCCTTCTCGGTAGTGGCATCTGCCCTGTGGAGTGCCCTCCCACCAGATGTCAAAGGGAAAAACAACTACCACACTTTTAGAAGACATCTGAAGGCAGCCCTCTTTAGGGAAGCTTTTAATGTTTAATAGATTTTTGTATTTTAATATTCTGTTGGAAGCCACCCAGAGTGGCTGGGGAAACCCAGCCAGATGGGTGGGGTATAAATAATAGATTATTATTATTATTATTATTATTATTATTATTATTATTATTATTTACAAAACAGGGAATGGGGAGAAAACCCCTTCCCCTCCTGAGACTATGGAGGGAGCTACTGCCCATCAGACTAGATGGGGGGGGGGCCTTTTACAAGGAAGCTTCCAGTCTTCCTAAAGTAAACTGTAAGCCAAAAGCATTTCAAGAGCTTCTGAGTGGGCAACGTGAGCTGCCCTTCAAGAACGACGACATAGAATTGACTCAGTCCTGTTACTAATTTATTGGTGTTTAGCCAGAAGGGGAAAAAATTGAATAAATAGTAAGATTTCTGCACACCTTTCCAGAAGTTCCAGAAACTCTCGGGCTCTTTACTTCTACCAGAAATTGGGGCCACAGCTCAATCTCGAGTATGAAGACCCTTCACTTCATCTTTGTAGTCCTCTTCTTGGTTCTCCACAGCCAAGCCAGGCTAGATCTGTGGTCTACAGGCAAAGTGAAGGATCCTGAGACTGAGCGTGCTGCTTATCAGGCAGATGGTAAGTTGAGGGGTTCTTTCAGAACAACAACAACAAAAAGAGTCTATTTCACTCAGGAACTGGGGGGGGGGGCATGTTGGGTGAAAGATTTGTGCATTGCAGGGGTTGGACTAAATGACCTTTGGGTCCCTTGCAACTTGACAATTCTATGAATCTATGATTCTGTGATCCCATCAGGAGACGTGATCTGCATTATATCAGCATTGTACATTAGTGTGGCAACACCTATGCTTTGGACTCCCCTTCCATTAAATTATATATGCAACAGGCAACTTTTTCATTGTTCTGTTGGCACCCGTTGAAAATATTCCATTTCCAACAAGACTTCTTTGATGGATGGATGGATTGATGATAGACAGATAGATAGATGATAGATAGGTGATAGATAGATAGCTAGATAGAGAGATAGATAGATAGATAGATAGATAGATAGATAGATAGATAGATAGATAGATAGATGATAGATAGATAGATGATAGATAGATGATAGATGATAGATAGATTAGATAGATAGATAGATAGATAGATAGATAGATAGATAGATAGATAGATGATAGATAGATGATAGATAGATAGATGATACATTAAATTTTGATTGATTTCATATATGTTTTGTGGATTCAGGTATGTAGCCGTGTTGGTCTGACACAGTCAAAATAAATAAAATAAAAAATCCAGTAGTACCTTAGAGACCAACTAAGTTTGTTCTGGTTAGAAGCTTCCGTGTGCATGCACACTTCTTCAGATACACTGAAACAGAAGTCACCAGACCCTTATACAGTGGTATCTCGGGTTAAGTACTTAATTCGTTCCGGAGGTCCGTTCTTAACCTGAAACAGTTCTTAACCTGAAGCACCACTTTAGCTAATGGGGCCTCCTGCTGTTGCTGTGCCACCAGAGCACGATTTCTGTTCTCATCCTGAAGCAAAATTCTTAACCCGAGGTACTATTTCTGGGTTAGCGGAGTCTGTAACCTGAAGCGTCTGTAACCCGAGGTACCACTGTATATAGTGGGAGGGTGGGGTGGGGTTTTCTCAGAAGGGTAGTGGGAGATGGGTGATTGACTCAATGGGTATGGTAAACCTGTTGACGACTGCTAATGACTGCATATGTTTTGTTGTATGACTGCGTATGTTTTGCTGCATATGTTTTGCTGTAGTCATTGCAAGGGATTCAACTCATGAGTCCCACCAAAGCACCTCTCCTCTCCTCCACTGTGTGTCCCTTGCATGTTCCCAACACTATCATTGTTGCCCTTTTTTCCCTTTCCAGCAGAGAATGGGCAGGCAGTTGCACCACCACAGGACGGGAAAATCTCTTGCCTCTGGCCTTGGGGATACTGCTTACTGCGGAAGCTCCGGTGTGCCTCAGGCTTTGTGATGAAGGAGAGATTCAACAACTGCCCAAATACCCGCACCCTGAAGTGCTGCGTCCTGTGAAAAACTGGGATGAAGTTGCAAAATACCCCGGGAGAATTAAATTAATTAAAACAATCACTTTGATGTTGTTGATTTGTTGTGCCTGGTTCCTGACACCAGTCCCCTCTTTTAATTTGTGTAATATGTTTATGTTGTGCTGGATCTTTTGAAGCAAGGTTGAATGGTCATCTGCCAGGGATGATTTATCTGTGATTCCTGCATTGCAGAGAACTAGACTGGGTGACCCCTGGCTTTCCTTCTAACACTACAGTTTTGTGATTCTTCCATTAGGGCCTGAATGATGAACTTGGATAGGAACTCAGCAGGCTTGCTAAATTGAAACTAAGTTCCTTGCTAATGCCATTTGTACGTTCAAGTTGATCACTTGTTACATGGTACAACATCCTTTTTAAAAGTCAAACTTACAATCAAGCCACTGCAAAATAAGAAGCTGGTTTAAATTCCGTTACAAGCCAGTTGCAAGGGACCAAGAATTCCCTTGAGGGCTGAAGGTATGGGGGGGGGGTGTTTAAAAAGTTTTGATAGATGTTACTGAGATTTCGGAAGAAGTAGAAATGCTTCCAAACTCATACCGTCCAACTTTTTCTGACCCCAAACCAGGATGCAAGTCTTCCGGGAAACACTCCTGGACAAGTCACATGACCCACGCCTCACACTCACCCCCCCCCAAAAAAAAGTGCTTTTGGGGGTTGAAAGCACAGCACGTGAGAGCATGGCACCCAAAATGGCCACATGAAAAAATGGGATGTCCCTTTTTTCCGGGGTGCTTGGGAGGTATGCAAACTTTGAGAAAGAGCGAGTTAGAAAAAAGGCAAATGAAATGGTAGTTTAAGTATGTGTTCTGAGAAGAGGCACCACGAGTTCCAAAGCAGAACTTCAAAATAAGTTTCTACTATGCTGTCTTAGACACGGTCATACAATCTGTTGAGAGATTTCTACTGCTACAACTACATAACGGCCTGTTTGGCTACCTGTGTGATATACAGAGCATCAACAGAAAAATCTGCTGAAGATGTACGTAGTTAAGACCTGCAACAATTTGGAAAAATCATTCATACTCAGTGGAAACAAAGAGAGTGATGCTGAATATCTGTGTCGTGAATTTCTAGCAATAGCTCAAAGACTTCCAAAGTCTATATAAGGAGTACTTCTCTTCATAGTGTAACAAAAACTCCTGGATAATGTGCCTAACGTTTTTGTTGCTCTAGGGAAACATCTCAAGCTTCCAGTGTTGGTGGCAAATGTATTTCTCATTTGCTCAAGAATGTTGCCTACACACACACACACACACACACACACACACAATAGTTGGCTTAGCAACTATATCAATTGAACATGCCCAAGCATCATTTAAAAAATAATATTTATTTGGTTTTTCAAATTAACATTATACAGTCACATGTCCAACTTACAACATAAAAGCAAGATTCCAAGGAATCCCTTGGACTTCCCTCCTCCCCTTTGTTGGTCCTTTTGCTAAACATTTCCGCCTGCATCTTTAAGTAAGTAAGTAAGTAAATTTTTATTTATACCCCACCCTCCCCAGACAAGACTGGGCTCAGGGTGGCTAACATCAAATATTAAATACATTAAAACACAATCAAACAATTGATTAAAATACAGCTTAAAAATTAGAATCAGGATAAAATTAAATCATTGCCCACGAATTACAACCATGCGGGTCGGGAACCTCAAGTATTCATCAGGGCCAGCTATCCATGTTGGTCCCACATGTGCTGATATAAGGACCAAAGAGGTAACTTACAGGGTCCCATAGAGGGGGGTCAAACTGGTAATGATAATCCAAAATCTTTTACTTCTCCATCGTGTCCAAAATTCACCATTAAACTACAAGTGATATTCCAACCCTGCTAATGATTTTAACTGTTTATAATGGTTTTTAAGATAAGTTATAAATTTCCCTCATTCCTTATTAAAATTTTGGTCTTCCTGATTTCTGAATCTTCCAGTCATTTTGGCTATTTCGGCATAATCCCTCAACTTGATCTGTCATTCTTCTTCGATAGGGACTTTATCTTCTTTCCATCTCTGGGCCAATAACATCTGTGCAGCCGTGGTTGCATACATAAATAGTCCTATCTGCTCCCTTGGAATTTCGGTGCCTAGAATTCCTAAAAGGAAGGCTTTGGGGGTGGGGTTAGAAAAGGTTATTTTTTAAAAAAAATTGTTCAACTCATTATATATTCCCAAGCATCATTACTTGACCGGAAGGAATTGGTAACAAAATTTGCAAAGGACTGTTATAACTGTTACTATTACCCAGTGCTTTTTTTCCTGGGGGTACGCAGGGGTACGCATACCCCTAAACCTTTTGTGAATCTAAGTTTGGCCTCATTGAGGGGCAGCATTTCAATATGAGTAGGAAAATGAGAGTAGCCCTAAACATTTCTTTTAGGGGGGGGGGAGCACTGCTATTACCGGACGCAGTTCATGACAACACATCAGATCCATACACTTGATGTGATCAAAATATGAGAATCAGAAATGTGAGCAGCCCAGCATGATTTCCTGCTAAAGGCAAATTCCCCAGCTGTGTTTCTCCTGTCTATTTCTTCCTGTATTCCCCCCTCCCTTCAAGGTTCATTTACAAGCATGTATTCAACAAGAATAATCAGCTGAAGCTTATTTTGCTGATCAATCACCTCTGAGCATTTGCTGAAATCACATATCTCCAAATGTTTGCACAGTTCAGAAGTTAAAAGAAGGCTCTCAGCACACACGCCCTGCCGCTGCTGCCCAGAAAGCCCT
The DNA here is from genome assembly GCF_965153285.1 of Podarcis tiliguerta. Taxonomy (NCBI): domain Eukaryota; kingdom Metazoa; phylum Chordata; class Lepidosauria; order Squamata; family Lacertidae; genus Podarcis; species Podarcis tiliguerta. Next base: position 6,829,507 of record NC_139536.1, on the reverse strand, counting down.
GTGTAAACAGAACGCATTAAGTTCTATTCTGAAGTGGCCAGATAAAAGTAATTTCCTGAAACGTTTACCGAACTGCAGTCGCTTTCAAAATCCCCTACGTTCATTTCCTCTTACTCCAAAAAGAGTTGTAGAATGTTGGCTTGGCTGTGGCCTTTTGCCTGAAGTGTTGCTGGAAGAGGCGACAGAACTGGAAAAATGGCTTCTCAGAACCCAGGGTGGGGGGGAATAAACCTTGAACCCATGTATTGGTCCCCAGCCCAAACTGGACAGGCAAGCGGAGGGAGAATATAGCAGACATGGCTGGCAACCACTGGCAGTCTCATCCTTCAGGAGTTTGCCCAGAACTCTTTCAAAGCCATCCAATTTGATGGTCATTGTTGCACTTTGAGGATGTCAACTCCACAGTTGTGCTATGTAGAAATGGGTTTCATTTTGCTTGTCCTGAATCCTGCAATGTTAATCACTTCCAGACCCCCGAAGCACCCCTATTTTCCAGGGACAGTCCCAGAGTTACAGAAACCGTCCCAGTTTCTGATTTGATCCTGGGATATCCCACTTATGTCCCAAGGAGATAGGTAAGCAACTATACAAGCTTTAGAAGACATCTGAATGCAGACTTGTATAGGGAAGTTTTAAAATGTTTTATTGTGTTCTTGTATATGCTGGAAGCCATGCAGAGTGGCTGGGGTGACCCAGTCAGATGGGCAGAGTATAAGTAATAAGGGACGCGGGTGGCGCTGTGGGTTAAACCACAGAGCCTAGGACTTGCTGATCAGAAGGTTGGCGGTTCGAATCCCCACCAGGGGGTGAGCTCCCATTGCTCGGTCCCTGCTCCTGCCAACCTAGAAGTTTGAAAACACATCAGAGTGCAAGTAGATAAATAGGTACCACACTGGCGGGAAGGTAAACAGCATTTCCATGCACTGCTCTGGTTCGCCAGAAGCGGCTTAGTCATGCTGGCCACATGACCCGGAAGTTGTCTGCGGACAAGCACCACCTCCCTCGGCCTATAGAGTGAGATGAGTGCCGCAACCCCAGAGTTGTCCATTACTGGACCTAATGGTCAGGGGTCGCTTTACCTTTAATAAGTAATAAGTAATAGTTTGTTGTTGCTGTTGTTGTTATTATTATTATTATTGAATAGGATGACATTTTCCCATTTTCATTGGAGAAATGTTAAAGGATATTCTCTTCTCTCAAAATCAGGTACATAGCCGTGTTGGTCTGACGCAGTCAAAATAAAAAATAAAAATAAAATAAAAAATCCAATAGCACCTTAGAAACCAACTAAGTTTGTTCTGGCTACAAGCTTTGGTGTGCAAGCAGAAATCTGTGTATCTGAAGAAGTGTGCATGCACATGAAAACTCATACCCAGAACAAACGTAGTTGGTCTCTAAGGTGCTACTGGAATTTATTTTTTTCAAAAAAATTATTTATCTCTTCTCTCAAAGGCTGTACACCTGCTTGCATTGGGGCCTTTTAAAAGTCTCTTTGCAACTTATTTCTCTCTCTATTCAAAAAAGAAATCAGAAAGAATGTGAAGCTCTCATTGCCAATCAGATTAGGCAGTCTGACCTCACCCAATTGTATGTCTCATCATGTTGAAACATATCCAGATCTGACTGGCGACATGACAGTGTTGTGATTTTGCGGAACACGGCCGATTTTAAGAGTGTTGAGCTGCTGGTTGTGACTGCAGACATCTGGAAACCCTTTTGGCATATTTTCAGTGCTTGTTGATGACTTCTGCCTTTCAATGAGGCCTTCTAAGTTGGGTTTTTTTTATCCTAGTCAGTGCAATATTTCGTATAATGAATTTGTATGTGTCATTTTCGAGGATGGAGGGGCTGAAGGACATGAGGGGATGGAGGTTGGGTTGAGGTACAAAGGGAAGGGGGTGGGTTGGTTGGCTGGCTGGCAGGTAGACAGGGCTGTCAAGCAATGCAAGCAGTTGAGATACACACACACTGTTGCATGTCACCCCAATCTCTGAGCGGTGTGAGATTTAAAAGGTTCTAGGTGTTTACCCAGGGTTTGTGTTTCCTTTGAGGAATGAGGCACAGTAGGGACTGTGAGTCTTCATGATACATGGTTTGTGTACACATATATACAAGCTGAGCCTGTGATAGAGGGGTTCTCAGCAAACACCCCAGAAGGGTCTTGTTTCTTCCATAGCCTTCAATTAAAACAGAAATCAAACACCATGTTCTGCCTCCCTGGCTTTCCAACTTGCTGCCTTTCTTCTCAGTGACATCACTCTAGTCCTAACCTCTAAACTTTGGCTTTATCTGCTAAGGAGAGGGAGGCACCTATTTGGCATCCTTAGATTCTTTGCTGCACTGGGTCCAGAGTGTCACTTTAAGCTTAGCACGATTAGGGAGAAAACAAAAGAGATGCAACAGCAACTCACATGTCCAGGGAGCAGCAACCCATCGGCCACAATATATAGGAGTTCAGGGCTTGATCCAGAGGGCCGCAAGGTTGGGAATGTTCCAGGGCCCCATCCCCAGCAGAAGACCCACTGCCCACAAAGAACCACCCTTTCCACTATACACAGAGTATCCCAGCAGATCAGGTGATGGATGCACTTCTTAGGTTGCATCTCTTGTCTCCTCCAGAATAAGGGAACCCACTGAAGCTCCTGAGGATGAGGGTTCCTGAATCCTGGAACCACCGCTGCCAGGAGTCTATGGTTCAGCTTTGTGGATCAGCAGGAACTAGGGCCTATGTTAGAGCGAGACAGCTGACCCAAGTGACAAACACTTGTGATTAGAGGGGATGATTAGAGTAGCCAACTGCTTTCCTTGGGGAGGGGTGTAGATTATTGCTTGCAACCTGATGCATGAATAAAAAGGGACTATAAAATATAAACTGCTCGTTAATTCTTATCTGTGATGTTACTGAAGGGGAGGGGCAGGCTCTCCACACATGACACTTCTGAACTTCAACTGATGGAATCTGGGTCATTATTTATCTTCCAGACAGTCTCCCCCCACCCCATATCATTTGAGAACTGGGTAGCAATTCAAGCTTTTGCACAGTAAAGAGGGAGTCATCCTACAGCAGAGTAATGGCCCCATTCCTGGTGTCAGCTGTCCAGATGAGAACCAGTGTGGTGTAGTGGTAATCTGGGGAACCGGGTTCGCGTCCTCAGTCCTCCACATGCAGCTGCTGGGTGACATTGGGCTAGTCACACTTCTCTGAAGTCTCTCAGCCCCACTCACCTCACAGAGTGTTTGTTGTGGGGAAGGAAGGGGAAGGAGACTGTTAGCCGCTTTGGGACTCCTTAGGGTAGTGATAAAGCGGGATATCAAATCCAAACACTTCTTCTTCCATTAAGAAATATCGGTGGGAATTCATTGGGTGCAGGCATGCATCCTTCCTTTCCTTCAATCCCTGACATGTGGTGTGCAATTGACACCATCAAACCTTTATGTTGAACCAGAAGCCATTTCTATTCAGTTCTATCTTGTGCCACCCAGTCCACTTTCTGTGTACATTATGAGCAAATGCCATAACCCCTTTCGGATTTTAGCTCTGCCTTCTGAGAGCTAAAAGGAGTTGGTGCCTCATGTGTTTTTCCTGAAATTTAGCAGAAAGGAACCTCTTGGGGAAAGGTTTTGCACTACATTTCTACATTCTACATTCACTTGGAAGTGTAGAAAACCAACCAAAATGGGATCAGACCACTGGTCAGTCCATCTCAGGGTTACCCACACTGACTAGCAGTAACTTTCCAGGATTTCAGACAAGGATTATTTCCAGCCCCCCCCCCCCTCACGATGTCAGGGATTGAACCAAGGCATGCAGCGCTGTACTCCTCCCTCCCCACTTTCCTGGGAGTAAACCCCAGTTGACATAATGGGACTTCCTTCTGAGTAAGCATGCAAAAGGATGTGTCAGTTTAAGCCAACCTTCATGGAATACTCGCCCCAACCAAAGGACAATTAATTAATAGCAATAATGCACAAGGATGTCAGATTCTTGCACGTTTGTAAAAAGAGAAAATCATAAAGAATAACAACTTGAGTGGTGAGTGGATGTAGTTAATCACAGATTTATTGAAGGGATAGTGACAAATTATCAAATGGTTTTCTGAAAGGAGTGGAATCAATTAACCAATGATTTATTTGAAAAGAGCAGACTGGCTCATTCTTCCTCGTGGTTGTAAAAAGGTCTGCTAAGGAGTTTCTTGGAACGTCACCATTTCTTGCCTCAGCGTACACAGCACAGCAGAACATTGCGGAATGGACAGTTGTTATGTTTCTCCTCCCACTTCAAACCATTATGGCACCGGTAGCCCCGTGGCAAGCAATATCCTTTGTTGCCAAAGCAGCCGACGACCGCAAGTCGTGTAGAAGCCTTTGGCCCAGAGTCTGCATATAAAAGAGGAGGGAAACATTCTTCAAAATACTTGAAGGGCTGTGAGACACAGAAATGATCAAACACCCCATGGGCTTAAGATCAGGACCAATTTCAGCTGAACAGTAGGAGGAGCATCCTGATGATGAGAGCAGTTCAGTGATGGCTGGTCCATTGGGGTGAATGGGGCACTCCCCTACCAACATGTGTTTTCCTCCAGGCAGCCACCACCTACCTGCTCTCTCACGTACAACTACCTGTAAGCTTTATCCTCCTGCAATCCCTGCAGAGCTCAACAGAGAGAGAAGGAGGGGGATATTCCTTTTGAAGAATCCTCAGCGTTTTACTCCTAGTTACTCTTTTTGGTACCTGTTTGCAACTTTCCTCTGCTCTCAGACATCTGATAGCACGTGATGAGCTCTTATAATGCTTCTCCACCTTTATTGATTTATTGCTAATTGCCTGTAACCTTTTATGGATTTCCTGTTTTCATTATTAGATGGCTTCACTGTTGTCGGCTCTCTGGTTATAGACTCTGTATGATGCATATATTTTATATTAGTCTTAAATATTTCTGTATTTTTGTAAGTCACCGTGGGTTATGATTTTGCATGCAGTTTTGCCTAATGTAAACACTGCTGTAAATGATTTTACACAACAAAATGCATTTATGTGATTAACAACAACAACAACAAATCCTCATCCACATAAAGGCACACTTTACCCTAATACGTGCCTCTGATGTCTACTTGAAAACCTACAGTGTGGGTATTACCAACCCCAACATGTCATCCTAGAAAATCTCACGCTTGAGGTTCTGCAACTTCTTGGCTGCTATGAAGTACATTTCTCACTCAACCATTCATCTAGAGTGTGTTTATATCGGTGACTTGATGCAATGCAAAGACAATTCTATCTAAGAGTATGTAGAGACAATTGTCCGCCACAGAGCCAGCATATTTCTATCAGGAATGGTGATGCGGACAAGAGCATGCATAACCATAATCAGGGCATGTTCCAGCCAAAGAGAAGCATTTTAAGAGATTTCAGTGGAAGAGAGAATCCCTGCACCCCAGTGAAATGCAGAACCTGTCCACCATGGAAGGTGTAGGAGCTCATCTTCCATGTACATAACAATTACCTTCATCCTGCAAACCTTGATCGTCACCAGCAGGGTCTTCCCCGGGGAGGAAGTCCTTCAAGTCCTCTCCCTCTTGCTTCTCCATTTTGGCCAGATCTGCTTCATCAGCCTGGGCACTGCAAAGGAAGACCAATGCAAAGAAAAGACAGACAAACTTCATGGCTCTTAGAAAATTTGTTGGTGCCACTGCAAGGAATCCCAAGGATGGACTAGCAATGGTGATGCCTTGACAGAGTTCATGTCTATATATACAGGTTGGAAGCCAAGAAGGCTGGGCTGCATTTCATTGACTTTGAAGTAGCACTTCAGGTAAGAGAGCAAGATAAGGCCACATAGGGCATCTGAGATTACTTGATTCTTAATGACAAGAGTCTCTTTGATGTTGCCCCCAGTCCGCAGGCCTTTTCTTTGGAGTTTAAGTAATTGTATTTGCCCTGTTGCTGTTGCTAATAACCCCTTTGCTCCCCATATGCTTGCCTCCTCATCTCCCCATCAGGCAGCTGACACATCCTCGTCATAATCTACTAAGCAATATTTATTTTGATGTTCCTGGGCTCTGAGTGTGGGGAAAAACTTGGCATTTGTGGTATTGTTCAACGCCCTTTTGGGAGACTCTCTAGATATATATATATTATTTCATGATTTTCAAAGTTCATTTACCACCATTTCCCAAAATCTTGTAATAATTTATTTATTCTGCTATAGGAATGAACTGCCAATGCAATGTGGCTTTCTCTCAGTTTCTCAGGTTTGCAATCTTAAATTCAGTTATAATTTTTTCCCCTGGCAATTTCACTTTATTTTTCAAAAGAAAATAACCCTCAGGAGAATTCAACAGCATTTCTTCCAATAAGCATCTTTTTGTATACAGGGTTGACAAAGGACCTTTTCTTCAAACAATTTTTATGCTATGATGCATTTTGCATGTTATTCTTGCGGCTTGTGTACTTTCTGCTTAATATATGCACTTTGTGTCCTTTTTGGAGTTGGGAAAAAATGGATTGAAAGATCTGAAAGTCTGCATTTTGATGTATAGCTGGTTTTTCCTATGCAGACTGGTCTGAAACTGCAAATTAGGCAGTTTCTCATTAAATGCATCAAAATAAAACTCCTCCCCCACTCTTATTCTGCTCTTTATTTAGTTGGGTAATTATTGTCTCTATGGTATTCAGGATACAGGTTTTGAGTGCCACAGGGCTCTGACCTAAGCCCTGTATAATTGAAAATTTTCATGAATAAGACTAGGACACGGAAGAGTTGCTCCTTGAATAGGTAGATGACACAAAACCAGGAGACACAGTTAACACCATTGATGGCAGTATGAAGATTCAGTATGAACTTGACAGTCTGGGACCTTTGATTGAAACTGACAGAATGAGAATCAACTGATATAAATCTACATCACTGCTTCAGTTGTAAAAGAAAGACACACACATTTAGAACAAGGAAGGCACAGATTGGCAGCAGAAGAGGGGAAAGTATAGAAAATGATATTCGTTCTACACTTTTCTACACATCTTGGATACTGTGTCAAGTTTTGGACAACACATTGAGATACAGAAGTATGTCTAGAGGGGGAGCAGATTGGTGAGGGGATGTCCTAATAATTCATAGTTGGATGAGTGGAATATCTTAGGAGCTGTATAGGTGAAACAGGGCCGGATTTAGGTTTGATGAGGCCCTAAGCTAGTGAAGGTAATGGGGCCCTTTATATGTCCAGCTGTCCTTTGTCAACAACAAACTGTCACTGTTTTTTGTGTTGAATATATGCTATGTGGTAATTTATGGACCTAATAGGTACCTAAAGCCATTTGCACATAACAAAATATGTATTTTATCAAAGTAAATGTTGAACCGAAATACAATTAAGAAGAAGTACAGTGGTACCTTGGGTTACAGATGCTTCAGTTTACATACGCTTCAGGTTAAAGACTCAGCCAACCCAGAAATAGTACCTCAGGTTAAGAACTTTGCTTCAGGATGAGAACAGAAATCGTGTGGTGGTGGCGTGGCGGCAGCAGGAGGGCCCATTAGGTAAAGTGGTACCTCAGGTTAAGAACAGTTTCAGGTTAGGAACGGACCTCCAGAATGAATTAAGTTCTTAACCCAAGGTACCACTGTATATTAATAGTGAAATACAATTAAGAAGAAGTATATTAATAGTGAAATAATTATTACGCTCTAACTTAACATGATTGGGGGCCCATTATTTACATCATAGGAGCCTACTCAACACAAAACACTGTTGCCGTATGTAGGTTTTATTTTATTTGTTTTTTATCTTATATTTTGGAAATGTACATCACATCCAGATTTGGGGGGGGGGGCAAGAGAGTGGAGCCCTAAGTTATAGCTCGTTTAGCTTATACATAAATCTGGCACGGAGGTGAAATTATCTAGTTGTCTTAGCTGATTTGAAGCTAAAAAGGAGCCAGCAAATGCCTGCTAAAATTGACTCATCTTAGGCTGCATTCAAATCATGAATGGTAATGAAGTGGATCCTGTTTCGGGTGCCCCATTGATAAATGGCAGTGTGTTCAGAGGAAGAAGGCCAGGTTTTCAAGGGCATCTCTTAAGAACAAGCATGTTTAAACTGCAAAAGCATAAGACATGGCATAAACAAGGCAGCTCTTTTTGAGTATCTGAATGACAACCAATAGACTTGGAACAGGATGAGTCAGCCACGTGATGGTGAGGAAACAGGTTGACAGATGGGAAGCCAGAGGGTAATTAGGAAGGAGCTTAAGGTAAATAGGTGCTGCAATACTGATGAAAGGGCCAATATATTTGGAGGCAACTTCAAAGATAACTCAGCCATGAAGAATAAAATGATCTCAAATGCCATATGTGATGTTATATTGCACCCTTGTCACGGGTGCAAATTCAAAGCCAGTGGAACATAGCCTGGTGGCAGTCCTGTATACAGTGGTACCTCAGGTTACATACGCTTCAGGTTACATACGCTTCAGGTTACATAAGCTTCAGGTTACAGACTCCCCTAACCCAGAATAGTACCTCGGGTTAAGAACTTTGCTTCAGGATGAGAACAGAAATTGTGCTCCGGTGGCACGGCATCAGCGGGAGGCCCCATTAGCTAAAGTGGTGCTTCAGGTTAAGAACAGTTTCAGGTTAAGAACGGACCTCCAGAATGAATTAAGTTCTTAACCCGAGGTACCACTGTATAGGAATAAATTCTTCCCTTAAGGGCATTACTGTTGTCAATTATCTCTGTGGTCTTTTACAATGAGAACCCCCAAAGTTTACAGCTGTGAGGTTACTCTGTCACTTTTGCAGTGGTCGTCTTTTGCAGTCTGCAGGCTGACATTTATGCATTCTGTGCACACTTAGGGAAGCACACTCCGCCTTGTCCCCGCAATTGAGGGAGCTGGGGTCATGCAACGTCAGCATGCCATGCATGCACACCGCACCACAGGGCATGCTGACATCATGCACACACACTGCCAGGGTGTGCTGATATGTCATGTGGGTGTCCCACAGCCCTGTAGCATGTCACACAGCCACCACAAAACTTTGAGGGTGAGCCGCCTCTTCACTGAAAATATTTGGGGGTCTTTGGCGCCCCCAGCCCCTCCCTATTTGGCGCACCTGTTTTAGAAGATTGAAAGCTGGCTTGGGGCTCATTCACAGCATCATTTTCCCCTGGGAAAACCCTCAGTTTATGACTGAATCCAGAGGCAGCGTTTGGGGACCAACACTGGAGGGGCTCAGTGCCATGTCATGTGCCTGTGACGTCACTGAGCTCCACTCCTTCCTTTCCGCTTTCCTGGGACTAAACTCCAGTAGATGTAATGGGATTTCCTTTGAGTAAACATGCAAAGGGTTGTGTCATTAGAAGCCAACCTTCATGGGAAAACTGCCCCAACCTATGCATAATAGAAATATAACAAATATAGTGGTACCTCAGGTTACAGATGCTTCAGGTTACAGACTCCACTAACCCAGAAATACCATAGTACCTTGGGTTAAGAACTTTGCCCCAGGATGGGAACAGAAATCGCGCAGCGGCAGTGGGAGGCCCCATTAGCTGAAGTGGTACCTCAGGTTAAGAACGGTTTCAGGTTAAGAACAGACCTCTGGAACGAATTACTGGTAAGTTCGTAACCAGAGGTACCACTGTAACTAAGTAATGAACGAGGATTTCAGATTCCATGTTCTTGTGTGTATACAAAAAAGAAACTTAAGGAAAAACAATTTGAGCAGGGTTTGTGTGCAATTAATAGGTCATTTATTGAAGGGAAGTGGAGGTTAATTAACCAATGATTTGCTGAAAGGAGTAGAAATGATAAACCGGTGATTTATTCGAAAGGAGTGGAGTGGTTAATTCTAGAAACTTCTTCCAAAGGTTTTCACGACACTCCGCCAAATCTTGTATCAGCGCACACAGCACTTCAGAATGTGAGGATATGGACAGTTATTTTCTTCATCCACGAACACCATGCCTGTATCACACTGAAAATCCTTTGGCAGGCAGTAACCCTGGTTCATTGAAGCACAGAGGACCACCGTAATCCTTGAAGAATCCTTTGGTTCTTTCTTCAGCCCAGGGTCTGAATGTAAAAAAGAAGCATTCATGAAAATATTGTCGGACATAAAAATGAGCAAAGCACTCATTTATGGGAGGGTAGATTTCGGTTGGAGGAAAAACTTAATGGTGAGAGTAGATCACTGATGGCTGACCCGTTGGGTTGAATGGGGCCCATTTCAGCTTCCTCCTCCTGTACAACCTGACAAAGGGAAGGATGGGAATAAAATGAGAATTGGTTGGTTCTGCTTCTCATTGGCTTTGGCTGTTGGCCTCCTTACCTTCCACCCTATCAGTTCCAATGGGCACCAGCCAGCACTGCAGCACCCAACGGTGAAGCCAAATAACTAAAGGGCTAATCACTGGACGGGTCAGCACACTTTTTCAGTAGGGGGCCGGTCCACTGTCCCTCAGACCTTGGGGGGGGGGGGGTCAGACTATATTTTTTGGGGGGAAATAATGAACGAATTCCTATGCACCCAGAGATGCATTTTAAATAAAAGGACACATTCTACTCATGTAAAAACATGCTGATTCCCGGGTTTAGAAGGCGATTGGGCCAGATCCAGCCCCTGGGCCTTAGTTTGCCTCCCCATGGGCTAATGGGCTTTCCCTCACAGGATGGAAGTTTTCAAGCAGTGGCTTGGCATCATTTGGTGGGGGTGGTCTAGGTATGGACTATCCAACAGAGGGTTGGACTAGAATGCCAGGCGGATCCACTTCAACGCAGCCTCAGAGTAAGCCCCATTGACTTCAGTAGGGCTCACTTCCAAATAGATATGCATAGGATTGCATTCTAAACAAACAACTGGTGAATAATCTGGCAATTTCGGTTTCCCTCAATGTCTCACTTCTTGCATCTTAAATTCAGTTTCCCACATTTGCATACTAACTCTTCTTCTTTTTTAATCATTCTAAAAATAACTCAGTTTTTTACTGTTAATTTCTCATTTTGCTGAATTGTATATTATGCTGGTTTTGTTACTTTTTATGGGTTGTGGTTTTCCATTACTGCAGGGCTTGACTGTTCTTTATTCTTTTGTTTTAGACTCTGTATATATGCATATATCTGCTTTATATATTTCAGTATTCTTATAAGTTGCCTTTGTTCATTTTGAAAAAGGTATGACTATTAATTAAATAATAGTCATTTGCCTAATATAAACATTGCTGTCAACAACACCGGGATGCATTTTCATGTTATTTTTAGGCACATTTTTACCTAATAGATGCACGTTTGTACATGTTATTTGGCTGCAGAACCGCCTTCTAAAAATTCAGAGAAGGGTGAATTTCAAATGTTGGTTGTGTTTCAGTTTTGCATATTAAGAACATAAGAAAAGCCTGCTGGATCAGGCCAATGCCCCATCTAGCCCACCATCCTGCTCTCACAATGACCACATGTCCCCTTCAGGAATTGGTGGGGGGGTGTCAAAAAGAGTGAAGAAAGTGGCGGAAAAGAGAGGGAGAGGAAAGAAGAGGATGGCAGAGAGAGGGAGGGTTGTTCTGCCTTCATTTGACTATAGTCTCACCCACCACTGCTATACAGCTCCTTACAGGCTGCCCCTGAGGGAATATAAATAAAGACTTCCCAGCCCAGACCTTGAAGGAACAGGTCCATGCTACAATCCTAGGCTGCAGTGCTAAAATGCACAGTACCACCAAACTCAGTAGGTGTTGGGACTGAATGCATGCCATCATCCGAGTAAGAGATGGGCAATGAAACAGTTTTCTCGTGTCCTTCCTGTGAAGCTGGAAAGTCCCGAGTAGCTGGATCATACCCTTCAACATGCCCCAGAGGAAAATTGGGATGCACGCCTTTCGGGGCCACAAACTGGACATCCCAGATCAGAAGCTGGGAAGACTTCTGTAATTCTGGGATGTTCCACTTAAAATGGAACAGTTTGAGGGGTTTGTAATTCTAGATAATCCTTTTTCCACCACACCCTACAGGAGCTGACCTAGGGTTGCACTTCCAACTGCAGTTCTGGGATTCTTGCACAGCCTGCGGTACCTAAGTGGAATGTTGTTGTTCAGCACAACTTACCGTCTTTATAAGCACGAGACACATCAGCCTCCTTGACTTCCACTTCATCCTCAGATGGTGGTTTGGGATTGGCCTGGACCTGGAAAACCAAGAAGGCAACAGCGAAGAGAACGCAAAGCGCCTTCATGGCTGTCGATTGGCTGCGCTTGCAATGTTAGCCGGAAAACAAGGCTCAATGAAGTAAGGGATGGAGAATCTTTGGGAGCGTTGCTGGTATTTATACCACTTATACCAGGAAACGACTCGAATAGTTTTAGGTTTCTGAGACTGCTGCCAACATTAGCTATCAGTTGCTTCCAGGGATGTGCTCTGCATTCTGGCATCCTCCAGGTGGCGGGCAAGCAAAGCAGGTAGAGAGACATAGAAAGAACAGCCCGTTGGGTTAACTTCCCTTCCTGTAATTCAGTGGAGGGAGACATCTTGACCAGAACGCCAATGGGAAGGTCTAGCAGATCTATAGGCCTAGCTGCTACTTGTGAATTATGGGGAAGAGAGTACATGAACTAAAATGGTAAGGGTGGAGGAGGAGGAGAGAGAAAGAGGAGTTAGAAGAAAAACCAGGAAAAAGAAAACAGGAAATACTATCTTGGTCTTGCTTGACTTCTCACCTTTGCCACAAGATTTAAAAAACTTGAGGGTGGGAGCTCAGGCCTGTGGGCCAAATGTAGGCCACCAGGCCCCCTTTATCCCTAAGATAAAGGCATACCTAAGAGGCATTTTAATATTTACAAAGCTACTAAGCAGGGCCCGGAGCAAGCTACCAGCAGAAGACAAAGTTCTCTGTTTTTCTTTTTGCAGAAAATTGAAGATGGGCCAGTCCTCATTCTACTCTGAATCAGGCATGATGAGAGAGAAGCAACTGCGAGAATTCATCTAAGCAACTAAAGCCTACTTTTAGGGGAAGGACTGTACCACAGCGAGAGGGTATTTGCTTGGCATTCAAAATGACATATAAACATAAGTAGAGCCCTGTCGACAAAACTAGACAGAATCTTAAAAAGTAGAGATATCACCTTGCCAACAAAGGTCCATATAGTTAAAGCTATGGTTTTCCCAGTAGTGATGTATGGAAGTGAGAGCTGGACCATAAAGAAGTCTGATCGCTGAAGAATTGATGCCTTTGAATTATGGTGCTGGAGGAGACTCTTGAGAGTCCCACGGACTGCAAGAAGATCAAACCTCTCCATTCTGAAGGAAATCAGCCCTGAGTGCTCACTGGAAGGACAGATCGTGAAGCTGAGGCTCCAATACTTTGGCCACCTCATGAGAAGAGAAGACTCCCTGGAAAAGACACTGATGTTGGGAAAGATGGAGGGCAGAAGAAGATGGGGACGGCAGAGGACGAGATGGTTGGATAGTGTTCTCGAAGCTACCAGCATGAGTTTGGCCAAACTGCGGGAGGCAGTGGAAGACAGGAGTGCCTGGCGTGCTCTGGTCCATGGGGTTACGAAGAGTCGGACACGACTAAATGACTAAACAGGCCATTGACTCTTGCCCAGCACCCTGATCTCACAGTGGCCGCCCAGATGCCTGTGGAAAATCTTCAAGTAGGACATGAGCGCAAGCCCTCTCCTCTCCTGTAATTTGCAAGTGGTATTCAAAAGCATCACCGCCTCCAACTGTGGATAAGTCCCTGACATCTCTAGGTAGGGCTAGGATTTTCCCTACATGAAGCCCCAGAAAGCTGCCAATCAGTGTGGACAATATTCAGCTAGATGGATCAATGGTGCAAGGCAGTTCCCCATGGGGTATAATATTGGCCCTATCATCAGTATTGTGACACCTATTTACCTTAACATCCTATCTTATTACCCCTCTGGCTTCCCATCTGTCAACCTGTTTCCTCATCATCACGTGGCTGACTCATCCTGCTCCAATTCTACTAGTTGCCATTCAGATACTTGAAAAGACTTGCTTTGTTTTTCCTATGTCTTACACTTTTGCAGTTTAAACATGTTTGTTCTTAAGAGATGCCCTCGAAAACCTGGCCATCTTCCTCTGAACACACTGCCATTTATCAACAGGGCACCCAAAACAGGACTCACTTTATTACCATTCAGGATCTGTATGCAGCCTGAGATGATGTGTCAGCTGCCTGATGGGGAGATGAGGAGACAAGCATATGGGGAGCAAAGGGGTTATTAGCAACAGCAACAAGGTAAATACAATTATTTCAACTCCAAAGAATAGTCCTGCAGATTAGGGGCAACATCAAAGAGAATCTTGTCATTAAGAATCAAGTAATCTCTGGTGTCCTATGTGGCCTTATCTTGCTCCCTTACCTAAAGTGCTACTTCAAAGTCAATGAAATGCAGCCCATTAGGGTAGCCTTCTTGGCTTCCAACCTGTATATATAGACATGAACTCTGTCAAGGCATCACCATTGCTGGTCCATCCTTGGGATTCCTTGCAGTAGCACCAACAAATTTTCTAAGAGCCATGAAGTTTGTCTGTCTTTTCTTTGCATTGGTCTTCCTTTGCAGTGCCCAGGCTGATGAAGCAGATCTGGCCAAAATGGAAAAGCAAGAGGGAGAGAACCTGAAAGACTTCCTCCAGGAGGAAGACCCTGCTGGTGACGATCAAGGTTTGCAGGATGAAGGTAATTGTTATGTACATGGAAGATGATCTCCTACACCTTCCATGGTGGACAGGTTCTGCATTTCACTGGGGTGCAGGGATTCACTCTTCCACTGAAATCTCTTAAAATGCTTCTCTTTGGCTGGAACATGCCCTGATTATGGTTATGCATGCTCTTGTCAGCATCACCATTCCTGATAGAGATATGCTGGCTCCGTGGTGGACAATTGTCTCTACATACTCTTAGATAGAATTGTCTTTGCATTGCATCAAGTCACCGATATTCTAGATGAATGGTTGAGTGAGAAATGTACTTCATAGCAGCCAAGAAGTTGCAGAACCTCAAGCGTGAGAATTTCTAGCACAACCTGTTGTGGTTGGCAATGCCCACACTGTAGGTTTTCAACTAGACATCAGAGGCATGTATTAGGGTAAAGTGTGCCTTTATGTGGATGAGGATTTGGAGAATGAGGATTATGAGCATGATCATATTGTTGTTGTTAATCACATAAATGCATTTTGTTGTGTAAAATCATTTACAGCAGTGTTTACATTAGGCAAAACTGCATGCAAAATCATAACTCACGGTGACTTACAAAAATACAGAAATATTTAAGACTAATATAAAATATATGCATCATACAGAGTCTATAACCAGAGAGCTGACAACAGTGAAGCCATATAATAATGAAAACAGGAAATCCTTAAAAGGTAACAGGCAATTAGCAATAAATCAATAAAGGTGGATGAGCACAGCTCATCAGGTGCTATCAGATGTCTGAGAACAAAGGAAAGTTGCAAACAGGTACTAAAAAGAGTAACTAGGAGTAAAACGCTGAGGATTCTTCAGAAGGAATATCCCCCTCCTCCTCTCTCTGTTGAGTTCTGCAGGGATTGCAGGAGGATAAAGCTTACAGGTAGTTGTGAGTGAGAAGGCAGGTAGGTGGGGGCTGCCTGGAGGAAAACGCATGTTGGTAGGGGAGTGCCCCATTCACCCCAATGGACCAGCCATCGCTGAACTGCTCTCATCATCAAGATGCTCCTCCTGCTGTTCAGCTGAAATTGGCCCTGAGCTTAAGCCCATGGGGTGTTTGGTCATTTCTGTGTCTCACGGCCCTTCAAGTATTTTGAAGAATGTTTCCCTCCTCTTTTATATGCAGACTCTGGGCCAAAGGCTTCTACACGACTTGCGGTCGTCGGCTGCTTTGGCAATAGAGGATATTGCCTGCCACGGGGCTACCGGTGCCATAATGGTTTGAAGTGGGAGGAGAAACATAACAACTGTCCATTCCGCAATGTTCTGCTGTGCTGTGTACGCTGAGGCAAGAGATGGTGACGTTCCAAGAAACTCCTTAGCAGAAGTTTTTACAACCACGAGGAAGAATGAGCCAGTCTGCTCTTTTCAAATAAATCATTGGTTAATTGATTCCACCCCTTTCAGAAAACCATTGATAATTTGTCACTATCCCTTCAATAAATCTGTGATTAACTACATCCACCCACCACTCAAGTTGTTATTCTTTATGCTTTTCTCTTTTTACAAATGTGCAAGAATCTGACATCCTTGTGCATTATTGTTATTAATTAATTTTTTAATTGTCCTTTGGTTGGGGCGAATATTCCATGAAGGTTGGCTTAAACTGACACATCCTTTTGCATGCTTTCTCAGAAGGAAGTCCTATTATGTCAACTGGGGTTTACACCCAGGAAAGTGGAGAGGGAGGAGTATAGCTCTGCATGCCTTGGTTCAATCCCTGACATCTTGAGGTGGGGCTGGAAATAATCCTTGTCTGAAATCCTGGAAAGTTACTGCTAGTCAGTGTGGGAATCCTGAGATGGACTGACCAGTGGTCTGATCCCATATCAGTTGGCTTTCTACATTTCCAAGTGAACGTAGAATGTAGAAATGTAGTGCAAAACCTTTCCCCAAGAGGTTCCTTTCTGCTAAATTTCAGGAAAAACTCATGAGGCACCACCTCTTTTTAGCTCTCAGAAGGCAGAGCTAAAATCTGAAAGGGGTTATGGCATTTGCTCATAATGTACACAGAAAAGTGGACTGGGTGGCACAAGATAGAACTGGATAGAAATGGCTTCTGGTTCAGCATAAAGGTTTGATGGTGTCAATTGCACATCACATGTCAGGGACTGAAGGAAAGGAAGGATGCATGCCTGCACCCAATGAATTCCCACCGAGATTTCTTAATGGAAGAAGTGTTTGGATTTGATATCCCGCTTTATCACTACCCTAAGGAGTCTCAAAGTGGCTAACAGTCTCCTTCCCTTTCCTCCCCCACAACAAACACTATGCGAGGTGTGTGGGGCTGAGAGACTTCAAAGAAGTGTGACTAGCCCAAGGTCACCCAGCAGCTGCATGTGGAGAACCAGGGATGCAAACCCAGTTCACCAGATTACGAGTCCACTGCTCTTAACCATTACACCACACTGGTTCTCATCTGGACAGCTGACACCAGGAATGGGGCCATCACCCTGCTGTAGGATGACTTCCTCTTTACTGTGCAAAAGCTTGAATTGCTACCCAGTTCTCAAATGATATGGGGTGGGGGGAGACTGTCTGGAAGATAAATAATGACCCAAATTCCATCAGTTGAAGTTCAAAAGTGTCATGTGTGGAGAGCCCGCCCCCCCCTTCAGTAACTATTAATGAATTAATGAGGGATGCGGGTGGTGCTGTAGGTTAAACCACAGAGCCTAGGACTTGCCGATCAGAAGGTCGGTGGTTTGAATCCCCGCGACGGGGTGAGCTCCCATTGCTCGGTCCCTGCTCCTGCCAACCTAGCAGTTCGAAAGCATGTCAAAGTGCAAGTAGATAAATAGGTACTGCTCTGGCAGGAAGGTAAACGGCATTTCCGTGCACTGCTCTGGTTCACCAGAAGCGGCTCAGTCATGCTGGCCACATGACCCAGAAGCTTTATGCCGGCTCCCTTGGCCAATAAAGCGAGATGAGTGCCACAACCCCAGAGTCAGCCATGACTGGACCTTTACCTTTATATTTTATAGTCTCTTTTTATTCAGGCATCAGATTGCAAGCAAATATCTACATCCCTCCCCAAGGAAAGCAGTTGGCTACTCTAATCATCCCCCTTCCGTCTTCTGCAGCAGCCGAGGCGCTAACTGGAAGCTCCTCGTCCTCTCTGCTTCTTTTGTTCTCTGAACAGTCAGACCGCCCAGTTCGTGGGGAGGGAGGGTCCCACAAACTGTCTAATGACGTCTCTGCTCTCAGTCTGCTTTCTTCAAACATCTTCTTATGCATCTCTATCTTTCATAACTGCTTCCCTACTTGCCTGAACCACCATCTCAAGCAGGAAGGTCTGAAAAAGGAGCAAGTTTAGATGGATGCAGTTACTGCCTTCCTCTATGGATGCAACTTCAGAGCACCTGTACAAGGAGATTGGCTAATCAGAGCTTCAACGAGCAGGAAAACATGAATGAGTCAGAAAGAGGATGGCAGTTCAATGAAGGATTGGGTAAAGTGCAAACAGAAATGGTTTCAAAATGGTTCCAAGTGGTTTCAAGGGTCATTATAGCAGAGTTTCAACAATGCTGGTGGCAATCTCAGAGGTGCAACACAATTCCCCCTCGTCATTTCCTCATCCTTTTGCCAGAATGGGAATAACTGTATAAATATCAGTGATCTGGAGTAAGGCATTCAAACCTTCCCCAACTATTCCTTCCCTTGAGCCTTTGGCTTCCATTGGTGCTGTGACTGTGGGCACCATGTGATGATGAAGGTCCTTTGTATCCTCTGTCTTGCTGTCTGAGATTGCTGCCAGCATTGTGCTTTTCACTCTGCAGCTTTCTCTTTGAAGCTCTGATTAGCCAATCTCTAAAATTGCTCTTGTGACGGGGTGAGCTCCCATTGCTCGGTCCCTGCTCCTGCCAACCTAGCAGTTCTAAAGCATGTCAAAGTGCAAGTAGATAAATAGGTACCACTCCGGCGGGACATTTCCGTGCGCTGCTCTGGTTCGCCAGAAGCAGCTTAGTCATGCTGGCCACATGACCCGGAAGCTGTATGCCGGCTCCCTCAGCCAATAAAGCGAAATGAGTGCCGCAACCCCAGAGTTGGCCACGACTGGACCTAATGGTCAGGGGTCCATTTACTTACCTTCTTGGACGATGATAGAAATATCATTAATAGAACTCAGTGGGGCCATCCAATGAAGCTCAAAGTGGGTGCTTCCCTGGGGTTTTCCACTTCTCCCACACTTTCTAGACATGGATCCAAGCAGTTTTGCCTTTGCTCCACTACTCCCCCTCCCCAACCCCCCCCCTTGCTCTTGAACACTAAATCAGAACAAACAGTGATCTGTTGGAAATTGCCCTTTTTTCTGATTCAGCACTAAACCATGAGTTTCCCCAGGGGAAAGCAGTGGGGTGAACGGAAGTGTGGAAGAGCCCTTAAATTGAAATTAGTGGGGCAATTCCCTCTGCAGTGCATAGCAGTTAAGCATGGAAATTGATCCCACAAGAGGCAGTGGTGGCCACTAAATTGGATGGCTTTAAAAGAGGATTAGATAAAGTCTGGGAGGATGATTACTAACCCTGGTGACCATGCTTTCCCAAGGACTCTCCAAAATCTGGAGTTCGCACTGGGTGGCATTCATAGCAGCAGAGTGGAAGACCAGGAGATGGAAAGGAAGATGTACTGAACTAAGCATTCAGCAGGGACACGGGTGGCGCTGTGGTCTAAACCACTGAGCCTCTTGGGCTCGCCAATTGGAAGGCCGGCGGTTCGAATCCCCGCGACGGAGTGAGCTCCTGTTGCCCTGTCCCAGCTCCTGCCAACCTAGCAGTTCAAAAGCATACCAGTGCAAGTAGATAAATAGGTACCACTGAGGTGGGAAGCTAAACAGCATTTCCATGTGCTCTGATTTCCGTAATGGTGCTCAGTTGTGTCAGAAACGGTTTAGTAATGCTGGCCACATGACCCGAAAAGCTGTCTGTGGACAAATGCCATCTCCCTCGGCTTGAAAGTGAGATGAGCGCCACAACCCCATAGTCGCCTTTGACTGGACTTAACCGTCCATGGGTCCTTTACCTTTACCTTTCTTACCTGCCTTGGCTGTGGGAAGCAGCACATTTCTGAATACCAGTTGCTGGAAACTACAGAGGTGAGAGCATTGCTGTGCCCAGATCCTGGTTCCGAGCTTCTTATTGAGTTATCTGGTTGGCCGTTGTGAGAACAGGATGCTGGACCAGACTGGCTTCTCTCAGAAGAAAGAGGAGAACAAATTTCTGTGCTTTGTGGTGCATGACTTCTATTCCTGTGCATTCTTCAGGAGCTTGAAAAGCTTACAAATCCCTTAAATTAAGAAACACCTTGTTCTGAATATCTGAACTTAGAAACCATCTTCAAAGACATTATATGGCATAAACATCTTATCTTTATGTCTCAGGCTTCCAGTCTGTCCAGTATAGGATTGTTATATTTTGAAGAGCAAAAAGAAGAAGAAGAAGAAGACAACCCAAGCCACCAGAGCCTGAACCCCAAAATACCCCAGACGTTTCCTTTAAAATGTAAAAATCCATTCGGACAGGCATGTTGCCCTCCTCCAAAAGAAAATATGTCCGGGGTTTCCTGGATGTATGGCAACTCTAGTCCAGCTCAGCTATTCCAACACCTTTCCAAAACATCAGCCCACAGCACTTTCTGTTTCAACAGTGCAATATTGCAAAATGCTACATTGGTCTTGGGACAAACACTATACAGTGGTCCCTCGGGTTACATACGCTTCAGGTTACAGACTCTGCTGACCCAGAAATAGTGCTTCAGGTTAAGAACTTTGCTTCAGGGTGAGAACAGAAATCGTGCTCCGGCGACGCAGCAGCAGCAGCAGCAGCAGGAGACCCCATTAGCTAAAGTGGTGCTTCAGGTTAAGAACAGTTTCAGGTTAAGAACGGACCTCCGGAACGAATTAAGTACTTAACCCGAGGTACCACTATATTGTTTCTTAGTTTTGCAACCGCAAAATTTGCAAACGCCTCTTATTGCTTCATGGCCAGGCAGTGTTGTAGTTTCATTTTTCTCGCTCTTCTGCAAATAGGACTCTTCTGTCAAAGGTGCGGTCTTTAAAAAGGCAGCTATAATCTTATTTGCTCAAAGCGGCACATCATTTCCCCCAAAAAAGAAAACACTTTGGGTTTATTGATTTAAACTGCAGTCATTACAAAAGATTCTTTTAAATAAACTCATACAAAGGAAGGAAGACAAAAGGCAATGTAGCAATGGGGAAAAAATAAATTCAATGTGTATCTTTGCGGTCGTAAAGTTTACCTTAAACGAGAAATCCATTGTTTGAATACAGGAATACAAAGACTAAATCAGCGTTTGGAATGTCTATTGATGGGCGCTTGAAACCAAAGGGTACATTTTTTCCTCTCTTTAAGTACTTACAAAAAAGGAAGCAAGCAGTCTTCCATTTTATTTCCTCAAAGTACAGCTTGTGAGTATTCATTCCAGAGGCCAGAATTGAAATTCTGACTGTACTGAACTCGCTGACAAAGCTTTTAATGGCCATGGTGTGGTCAGAATTTAATCCCATCCAGCAAAGGCCTTGCTGGGGCATAGAGGCAATGAAGCACACTGAACTGAATTTACAATAAGGCACCAAAAGGTGAACAATCTAAAATAAATAAACCAAACATAGATGTCCTGTTTCCTTTAAAAGTAATTTTTCATTTTCTAAAAATAAAATAACCAAAAAAAGTGTAAACTTACAAAACATGTCATTGTAGTATAATATATTAAGCTGTCGGGGAAAGAAAAAATACTTCAGAAAATAATAATAATAATACAGTGGTACCTTGGGATGCGAACGGGATCTGTTCCAGAGCCCTGTTTGCATCCTGAAGCGAATGCAACCCATGACCGCCTGTCATGCAACCCATGACCCCGGGTTGTGTTTTGTCGCTTCCATGCATGCACGTGACGTCATTTTGACTGTCTGCGCATGCGCGCACGGTGAAACCCGGAAGTCATGCTCTCCGTTACTTCCAGGTCGCTGTGGAGCGCAACCCGAAAATACTTAACTTGAAGCATATTTATCCCAAGGTATAACTGTAATAATAATTTATTATTTATTCCCCACTCATCTGGCTGGGCTTCCCCAGCCGCTCTGGGCAGCTTCCAACAAAATATTAAAATACAGTAATACATCAAACAATAAAAGCTTCCCTAGACGGGGCTGCCTTTAGATGTCTTCTAAAAGTCTGGTAGTTGTTGTATTCTTTGACATCTGGTGGGAGGGCGTTCCATAGGGCGGGTGCCACTACCGAGAAGGCCCTCTATGATTAACATGGAAGATCATAATGTAAGCATAAAAGAATATATTATACAAATTCATCATCCAATAAATATGAACAAAATTAACAAGAAAAAACAGGTTTCAGCAATAAATATGTTTTGATGATTTAAATGAGCTTTATATCATTGTGCAGTGACAAGTAAAATCTGCTCTGCGTCTCCTCTCACAACTTAGGTTTAGGGTTGCACATTTATTTTTCTGTGGGGAGAGACCCTCAGATTATTTTCTTGTGGGTCAGGTTCAGTTGCTATCACTTGAGGCTGTGGCAGGACACCTGTGGCAGTGAGACTAACTCGGTCTCCCAAGACAGACGGATGCCAGCAACAAAAACCTTTTCCCACCCTCCCCTTCTTTGGGGAGGAAAAATGGGGCCTAAATCTAAGTAAGTAAGTAGCTAAGGAACGAAATGAGTGCAAGAACCCTCTCCCAGTCAGTGTCATTCAGAGGCATACAAAAGGTAAGTGGAACATTGATCTTGCAGTGAAGTAGAACTGAGTAATCTGAGCTGTTATTCAAGTTGCTTACATACTCAAATTCCAGCTGTGTTTCGGTTAGCGGCAATTCCCGTAAGATGCCTTTGTACCAAGCCATAAGGAAGTTGTTGGCAAGTTCTTGAATGATAAGGGTGTTTGGTTAACTCTATTCTTTCTTTTTCTTTTTTTGAAGTAATGCATATTTGTTTTTCTACAAGCGGGCAAGATAATGTTACCCTGTGGCTGCTTGCTATACAAGGAAAGGGAAATGTGCAGGTATAGCAGCCTGGGGGACCTTGTTTGCAAGAAGAACGAAAATTCAGAATGGGGTGGATTAATTGCCGTGTCCAGTTGCCAACAACATGCTTTCGGATCGATCAATCGATGTTGAAAGGTTATCTTAAATTTTATCATTCCGGGTTGTGCAAAGTTCAAGGAGAGTTATTGTTGTTGTTTAGTCATTCAGTCGTGTCCGACTCTTCGTGACCCCATGGACCAGAGCACGCCAGGCACTTCTGTCTTCCACTGTCACCCGCAGTTTGGTCAGATTCATGTTTGTAGCTTCGAGAACACTGTCTAACCATCTCGTCCTCTGTCGTCCTCTTCTCCTTGTGCCCTCCATCTTTCCCAACATCAGGGTATTTTCCAGGGAGTCTTCTCTTCTCAAGGAGAGTTATAGAATAATAATAATAATAATAATAATAATAATAATAATTTTTTATTTATACCCTGCCCTCCCCAGCCAAGGCCGGGCTCAGAGTGGCTTACAATAATAATAATAATAATAATAATAATAATAATAATAATAATAATAATAATAATAATTTATTATTTATACCCTGCCCATCTGGCTGGGTTTCCCCAGCCACTCTGGGCGGCTTCCAAAAGAATATTAAAATACTGTGATACATCAAACATTAAAAGCTTCCCTAAACAGGGCTGCCTTCAGATGTCTTCTAAAAGTCTGGTAGTTGTTGTTCTCTTTGACATCTGGTGGGAGGGCGTTCCACAGGGAGGGCGCCACTACCGAGAAGGCCCTCTGCCTGGTTCCCTGTAACTTGGCTTCTCGCAGTGAGGGAACCGCCAGAAGGCTCTCGGTGCTGGACCTCAGTGTCCGGGTAGAGCGATGGGGGTGGAGACGCTCCTTCAGGTATACTGGACCGAGGCCGTTACAAGCCATAATAAAAACAAGATGAATGATTACAACTTAAAAACAAAAATAAAATACAACATTAAAATAATGGAACATTAAAATATTAAAATGTAGCCTCATCGCAGGAGGAGAAGGGAAAGAAAAAAGAAAGGGAGGGAGGGAATCAAATTGGCTCCAGGCCAGGTGGAACAACTCTGTCTTACAGGCCCTGTGGAAAGAAATCAGATCCTGCAGGGCCCTGGTCTCATGAGGCAGAGCGTTCTACCAGACCGGAGCCAGAATTGAAAAGGCCCTGGCTCTGGTTGAAGCCAATCTAACTTCCTTAGGGCCTGGGACCACTAGGGTGTTGTTATTTATGGACCTTGAGGCTCTCCGTGGGGCATACCAGGAGAGGCGGTCCTGTAGGTACGAGGGTCCTAGGCCGTGAAGGGCTTTAAAGGTCAAAAGCAGCACCTTAAGTCTGACCCTGTACTCCACCAGGAGCCAGTGCAGCTTGAAAAGCACTGGGTGAATATGCTCCCATGGCAGATGTGAATATTTACACAGAAGGCCAAGCAAGCTACTGCTTATTTAGCTGACCACTTTGGTATTCCAACTGTGGCCAGACAGGCGCTAAGAGGATGTCCCTAAGAATCATCTTAAGAACATCATAGGAGTTCTGCTTGACCAAACCAAAGGCTTGTGAAGTCCAGCATCCTTTTTTTGCAGCTTAAAGGAAGACCACAAGCAGGATTTGAATGCAACAATGCTTTGCCCAGATTCAGAGAAACTTGTATTCAGAAACATTCTGCCTCTGCCTCTACCTGCAGATAGAACATAGCCATTGTGGAACATAGCAGATAGAACTAATAGCCTTACCCTACATGAATTTCTCTAATTCTCTTGCATAGCCATCCACACTGGTGGTCATCATTGCATCTTTACAGTGTGAATAAGTATTTTCTTTTCTCTGTCTTGAATCTTGCCTGAATTCTAGCACTATGCAGAAGGTTCCTCCTCATCCATTTTCTCCATAACTTGATGGCCATATCTGTCCCTATCACCAGGGGCAGACTTTGATAATCTTTTGTCTTATGGTAAAAAGGTAAAAAGAAAAAGAAAAAGGTAAAGGACCCCTGGGCGGCTAAGTCCAGTCAAAGGCGACTATGGGGTTGTGGCGATCAGCTCGTTTTCAGGCTGAGGAAGCCGGCGTTTGTCCACAGACAGCTTTCTGGGTCATGTGGCCAGCAGGACTAAACCACTTCTGGCACAATGGGACACTGTGACGGAAACCAGAGCACATAGAAATGCCATTTAGCATCCATACACAGTGATACCTATTTATCTACTTGCACTGGTGTGCTTTTGAACTGCTAGGTTAGCAGAAGCTGAGACAGCCATGATGGCTATGTTCCGCCTCCATGGTCATGCTAACAGAGAAATCTGAGGGCTCCCTTGGATAAAAAACAAGGACACCAGCCAGGAATACCAGAGCAAAACAGCAGCCAGTAGGCTTGGTCTTTATTGAAGACTGTCACGACAGGACTCCCACCTGCCACCAGGTGAAACAAGATGGAAGCCCTGAACAAAAGGAGACCCCAACTTTTATTACCTACTAATCCCCTAAGCTACACCCCTAGAACTACATCACAACTACATCATGACTACATCATTGATACATTACAAAAAGGAGGGGTTGTGGGAGGGGTTTGTGGAGGTAACCTGAGTATCTTGTCACCTGGCTGGTCCCTCCTTTCCCCCTCCCCATGAGTATTTTCCAGAGGACAAAGGAGAGCTGGCAGTTTCCTGCCGCCAGAGGGAAGAGCTGATCATTGTCCTTTGTTCCAGTCCTTGTTGAATCCACTCCCATATGCAAATTCTTTGTGTCCTTGATGGTCTTCTGTCTAGGACCATCAAGGTTGGCATGCCAACTGGGTAGGGCTCCTGAGTACGTGTTGGTACGCTCAAGAGATTATGGCCATCCTGTATCAAACCATCCTGTTTTGATAGTCCTTCCTTCATGGAGCAAAATAAAAGTGGACCAGTGTAGATCCGATGAACGGTTGATTTTCTATGAATTTATAACTGAAACATTGCGTATGTCGTGAGTGTGTGTGTGTGTGTGTGGAGTTTGTACAAACCAAATGATTGGGGGGGGGGGGTTCCTGCAACAGTCAGAGGCAGTAATGCTTCTGAATCCCAGTTGATGGAAACCACAGGAGGGGATAGTGCTCTTTTGCTTGACTACAGCTTCAGGTTTCCTACCTGGCTGGCCACTGTAAGAGCAGGATGCTGGACCAGAGAAGAATCCCCTGGATCTTTCTTCCAGCTAACCTCCCACAGCCCCAGAGAGATCCACAGTTGCTCCACTCAACTTACAATCTACTGGCTAGACAACCAAACCTATCAAACTGACAACAGCCTCCAAAACAGCTTTGGCTTCTAGTTCATCTTTGGATGGCTTGGCCCACACCTGAGAAACCAGGAAACAGCTGCAAATGGAAGGCATGTCTTCATGGTTGAAGGCTGGCTACTATCTCGAAGCCAGTGGAAATAAAAGGCTGAAAGAAGGAAATGCTGGGGTGTCCCTGGTAGGGTTTTTGGGTAGAGTTTCCTTCTTCTTCAGCTGGCAAAATGCCCAGGAAATGATGAGTGAAACGTTTTTATGTTCTTTCTCAAAGATTGCAATCAACCGCATACAATCTTGGATGGCAGCCATGGGATAGGCAAATGCAGAAATTCAGAATTTCTTAGCTTCCATTTGCTCGAGCAGCCCCTGTCTTGAGACATGGTTAAAGCATTCTTAACTTTATCTCCTAGCCCAGGGGCAGGGAACATCAGGATGGGGTGCATTACAGGTCACCCTTTCCCTCAGGCCATGTTCCCTTACCCAGCCTCACTCCCTCACCCATGTTGCTTTGCACCTTCAGTGCAAATAAAAACAATCTGTTGCTCCATCCACTTTCGCCTCTGGCCCCACTCACCAATGACATGTGGCCTCCAGAAGAGACCATGGCCCTTAGGCTGAAATCACCCCGACCCTAACCACTTTCTATTCCACTTCCAGCACGCAATCCTGTCCTCCCCTTTCAACAACTTTTCTGAACACAAAATTAACTAGAAGCTTTGTGACACTAGTAAAGGTAAAGGGACCCCTGACCATTAGGTCCAGTCGTGACCGTCTCTGAGGGAGCCTGCGTACAGCTTCCAGGTCATGTGGCCAGCATGACTAAGCCGCTTCTGGCGAACCAGAGCAGCGCACGGAAACGCCGTTTACCTTCCTGCTGGAGCGGTACCTATTTATCTACTTGTACTTTGACTTGCTTTTGAACTGCTAGGTGGGCAGGAGCAGGGACCGCGCAACGGGAGCTCACCCTGTCGCGGGGATTCAAACCGCTGACCTTCTGATCGGCAAGTCCTAGGCTCTGTGGTTTAACCCACAGCACCACCCGCGTCCCCTTGTGACACTAACTCATACCTTATTGTTTCTCCATGTGTCTTTATTTTCAGAAGACGCTCCTCTGTTCTCTCTCTGAAGGGCTGTCTGCTCCAAGTCTGGTCTGTTGGTTTGTTTAAAATGGCAGGGCAAATCTGATTTCTCTCAGCTTCCCACATTTCCACATCTGTTTGTGATGTTAAAAAATCATACCAGCTGCTGGAAACTACAGGATGAGAGAGTGCTCTTGCGCTCAAATCCTGCTCAATGGTTTCCCACAGGCCACTGTGAGAGCAGGACGCTGGCCTATGTGGGCCATTGGTGTGATCCAGCAGCCTTTTCTTATGAAAATTCACCAGCATTTGTGCATCAATGTTCTCCTAACACACATATTTGTATACAATTTTCCACAACCAATGTGTTCTGGCGAAGCACTTTTCTCAAATATTATGCATTTTTTTGGGGGGGGGTATGTATTTATACTAGTACAGTCGTACCTTGGTTGATGAACGTCTTAGCAGTCGAACGTTTTGGCTCCCGAATGCTGCAAACCCGGAAGCGAGTGTTCAGGTTTGCGAACATTCTTTTGGAAGCCAAATGTTTGGCAGGGCTTCCGTGGCTTCCGGTTGGCTGCAGGAAGCTTCTGCAGCCAATTGGAAGCCACGCCTTGGGATTTGAATGTTTTGGAAGTCGAACGGACTTCTGGAATGGATTCCATTCGACTTCCAAGGTACGACTGTATATGCATTTTTATGGATACTTTACCACAGTATATGCATTTCTTCACATGTTACCTGGCCGGAGAACTGCATTGTTTGAATCATAGAATTGTAAGTTGTAAGGGACCCAAGGGTCATCTAGTCCAACCCCCTGCAATGCAGGAATCTCAGCTAAAGCATCCATGACACACAACCTCTGCTTAAATACCTTCAAGGAAGAAGAAGGATGTCTGTGTTCTGGTCCTTGTATTGTTTCATCAAGTGCAAGGTGGGTAGGTTTGCCTTTCAAATCAAATTTTCCCTCCCCATTCTAGTTTAAAAGTATTTCTAAATACTTTTAATAATAAAATAATTCCTAAGTGCTATACAAGAATAACATGAATATAATAAGACCGTATCACAGAAATGGTAAAAACAGGTTAAAATAGAAAATCAGGGGTAACAGGAGGACACAGTCTTATGGGTCAGGGAAAACCGATGCAAAAATAGATACATCACCGAAAATGGGCCTTGAAATTGCCCATGAATTTTTAGACCAGGTGTGAGGAACCTTTGGCCATCCCAATGTTGCTGAACGTCAATTCCCAGACCAATGTTTGCTAGGACTAATGGGAATTGTAGTTCAGGAACATCTGGAAGCCCAAAGGATCACCAAAGGGCATGTATTTGATGTTGGAACCAACATTTTACCAAGGAATATTTGTGGATAGAAATAAAATGGGGCGGTTGTTGAAACCTCCAGCAATTGCAGCAGCTGCAGTAGTTTACTTTTCCCCATTGGTATGATTGAGTGGGGGGGGGAGCACTTGGCACTGCCCTCCCTTTTGTTCCCGGAACAGCCTGCGAAAGAAGAAACACGTTGACCAAAGTGAATGGGGCAGCCTCTGAGGTTTTTAAGGCATGGGACGTGGGTGGCGCTGTGAGTTAAACCACAGAGCCTAGGTCTTGCTGTTCGAATCCCCACGACGGGGTGAGCTCCCATTGCTCGTGCCCACCTAGCAGTTCGAAAGCACGTCAGAGTACAAGTAGATAAATAGGTACCGCTCCAGCAGGAAGGTAAACGGCATTTCCGTGCACTGCTCTGGTTCGCCAGAAGCATCTTAGTCATGCTGGCCACATGACTCAGAAGCTGTATGCCAGCTCCCTCAGCCAATAAAGTGAGATGAGTGCTGCAACCCCAGAGTCAGTCATGACTGGACCTAATGGTCAGGGGTCGGTCCCCTTTAAGCCCTTTGTTTGTCCGAGGCAAGGGATCGCCTCCGTGTGTGCTCCAGTGCTTAGCTATATTGTTGTTGTTTAGTCGTTTAGTCATGCCCGACTCTTTGTGACCCCATGGACCAGAGCACGCCAGGCATTCCTGTCTTCCACTGCCTCCCGCAGTTTGGTCAGACTCATGTTTGTAGCTTCGAGAACACTGTCCAACCATCTTGTCCTCTGTCGTCCCCTTCTTCTTGTGCCCTCAATCTTTCCCAACATCAGGGTCTTTTCCAGGGAGTCTTCTCTTCTCATGAGGTGGCCAAAGTATTGGAGCCTCAGCTTCAGGATCTGTCCTTCCAGTGAGCACTCAGGGCTGATTTCCTGGAGAATGGATAGGTTTGATCTTCTTGCAGTCCATGGGACTCTCAAGAGTCTCCTCCAGCACCATAATTCAAAAGCATCAATTCTTTGGCGATCAGCCTTCTTTATGGTCCAGCTCTCACTTCCATACATCTCTACTGGGAAAACCATGGCTTTAACTATACAGACCTTTGTTGGCAAGGTGATATCTCTGCTTTTTAAGATGCTGTCTAGGTTTGCCATCGCCTTTCTCCCAAGGAGCAGGCGTCTTTTAATTTTGTGGCTGCTGTCACCATCTGCAGTGATCATGGAGCCCAAGAAAGTAAAATCTCTCACTGCCTCCATTTCTTCCCTTTCTATTTGCCAGAAGGTGATGGGCCCAGTGGCCATGATCTTCATTTTTTTGATGTTGAGCTTCAAACCATATTTTGTGCTCTCCTCTTTCACCCTCATTAAAAAGTTCTTTAATTCCTCCTCACTTTCTGCCATCAAGGTTGTGTCATCTGTATATCTGAGGTTGTTGATATTTCTTCCAGCGATTTTAATTCCAGCTTGGGATTCATCCAGCTCAGCCTTTCGCATGATGAATTCTGCATATAAGCAGGGAGACAATATACAGCCTTGCCGTACTCCTTTCCCAATTTTGAACCAATCAGTTGTTCCATATCCAGTTATAACTGTAGCTTCTTGTCCCACACAGAGATTTCTCAGGAGACAAATGAGGTGATCAGGCACTCCCATTTCTTTAAGAACTTGCCATAGTTTGCTGTGGTTGGCACAGTCAAAGGCTTTTGCATAGTCAATGAAGCAGAAGTAGATGTCTTTCTGGAACTCTCTAGCTTTCTCCATAATCCAGCACATGTTTGCAATTTGGTCTCTGGTTCCTCTGTCCCTTCGAAATCCAGCTTAGCTATACATAACTTAGCTATACATAACTGATATTTTCCTTTCTTTGCCGCTAGGCAGAAAGTAGTTTGGAGAAGCTTTGGAAAGGTTCCTGTTAAGAGAAAGGGCTGAAAAGCAGTCGTGGGTGGGCGTTTTCAGCTGCAAAGAAGAAGAGGTACTGCACAACAACAGCACCCAAAGGAATGCCCAGCTAATGTGAGTTAGATATGGTGAGACTGGAGAAAAGGGTGGGGGAGATGGCAAAGATTGAGATGTGTGACATTCTGTGATTTGCATGTGTGACATTCTGAAACACAGGCGCGCGTCTTGACATTCAATTGTCTCAACACCTCTATGAGTCAAGCAAACCTTCCAGGTTTCACTAGAGTTTTTCTCCACTGCTTCCTCTCATGCATTCTTGATTTTGCAGAAAGCATCAGCTATGAGATTTCTTTACCTTTCCTTTTCTCTGGCCTCCTTCCTCTTCAGCCTTGCATCAGGTAAGAAGGTATCTCAGCTTGATGAGTCGTAAATAGTAACAACAACAACAACAACAACAACAACAACAACAATTTATTTATTTATATTCCGCCCATCTGGCTGGGTTTCCCTAGCCACTCTGGGTGGCTCCCAACAGAATATCAAAAAACATGATAAAACACCAAACATTAAAAACTTCCCTAAACAGGGCTGCCTTCAGATGTCTTCTAAACATCAGATAGTTGTTTATTTCCTTGACATCTGGTGGGAGGGCGTTCCACAAGGCAGGTGCCACTACCGAGAAGGCCCTCTGCCTGGTTCCCTGCAACCTCACTTCTCGCAGGGAAGGAACCACCAGAAGGCCATCGGAGCTGGGCCTCAGTGTCTGGGCAGAACAATGGGGGTGGAGACGCACACAACCCCAAGCACACAATGATACACACAACCCCAATCTTCAAGTGATGAGGGAATCCAGGGATTCCAAGTGCTTACACAGGTTTGGTTTCCCTGAAACGAAGGTCAGATGTCCTTAGGATACACATATAAACTATTGGGAATTCCATTCCACCCTTCCTGCGGATGTGTGGGATTATTATATGTCCCATGTCTGTTTACATTCCAGCACAGATTGCTGGAGTCCCGTGAGTGGAACATCCGCTCTGTATTGCTTTTGTTTTCTCTCTCTCCGAGAAGAACGACAAGGAGAGAGGCCATGTTTTTCTTTGTCCTGATTTATGTACCATATTTTTCGCTCTATAAGATGCACCAGACCACAAGATGCACCTAGTTTTTGGAGGAGGAAAACAAGAAAAAATATATTCTGAATCTCAGAAGCCACAACAGCAAGAGGGATTGCTGCGCAGTGAAAGCAGCAATCCCTCTTGCTGTTCTGGCTTCTGGGATAGCTGCGCAGCCTGCATTCGCTCCATAAGACGCACACACATTTCCCCTTACTTTTTAGGAGGGAAAAAGTGAGTCTTATAGAGCAAAAAATACAGTATAATAAATGCGTCGGATCCTGCCCTCTGGCAATCTCCAATCTCCAGAACACATCATTCTTTTTTTCCAGGACAGAAAGTTCCTCTGCTCTCACAATAGCTGCTATCAGTGCTATCAGTGCTACAATTGCAAGATTTTTCCCCCTTCGAAAGGACTTGTGCTGAGTTCTGGAAACAGCAAGGGGCAGAACATTCATTTTACTCAGAGCTCAACTTTTGCAACATTAAAATACCGGCCTTCCTTGTCTTGGTGGTAGTTTCTTCTCTGAACCTAAGTCCTATCAGACTTTCCACCTTGAAGCTCTTCCACCTTCCTCTACCAGTGATTCTTATGAAGCCAAACAAGGAGGCAATGTTCACAAGGAAGTCCAGTGAGAGAAGGAAGAATTGTTCCCACACGTCAGCAAAGATGTGTTTTCTAGATATTATTGAACAGGCTCATAAAACTAGGTTAATCCCAGTGGTGTAGCATGGGGGGGGGCAGTTGTCCCAGGTGCAAAATTGTTAGGGGCACAAAGATTCGACATTTTGTGCTGTCTTAATACAGCTGTGCGCTTTCATTGCTGCTCTCTGTTGAAAGCAGCTTCTTCGTGTAAACCAGGAAGGACCTCTCCAGAAAACAGAGCAACTCTTCTTTTCTAATCTCTGTGGTCACGATCCCCTGGGTAACACAGACACCATTAGGCAATTGAATGCACATGCATACTCCGTTTCTCTCACTCTGCACAGCCCTAGGTACTGGCAACCCACGCTATACCACTGTTTAAGGCTAGATCTAGACACATCAAAGAAGCAATTTGGTTAAATGTGTTGTAAACTTAATACAGGGAAGTTCCGCTGGTGAAAAACAGGATTCCACAGCGCTATCTGGTGCCATAGTGTTATAATGCATATACAGTCTGACATACAAGCTACGGGACAAGGATAACTGTGACTTTAAAGATGAATGGGAACCCTTTATAAAGTATTTGAAGACACAACAAAGTGAACTGGACTCCCTGGCTGGTTTTGAATAAACATTCACGAACTTTTTATTGATAATAATCAGCTAAATAGTTTAAGGATCTATACAACTGTGTAACATGCAGAAAACAGCATTTTTAGAGAAATCAAAGACTGGAACTGAGGGAAGTCGGGGGGTGGGGGTGGGTGTGTTCTGTGGGGGGAGGGAGGGGGAGGGAGGAAAAATGGGCTGGAATACGGATGATATGTTTCTGGAGAATATGTTTTGTTTTAATTTTGAATAAAAAGTTATTTTAAAAAATAATAATGATGCATATACAGTCATACTTTGGTTTTCGAACGGAATCCGTCCTGGAAGTCTGTTCAACTTCCAAAAACATTTGACAACCAAGCCCTCCTGCACTCAATCGGAAGCCGCGTCAGACGTTTGGGGTCCAAAGAACGTTCACAAACCAGAACACTCATTTCCTGGTTTGCGGCATTCAGGAGCCAAAATGTTCGAGTCGCAAGGCATTTGGGATCCAAGGTACGACTGTAAAGCACTTTATCTTTACAAATGCCCTAAGTCATGACTGTTTCAGGCAGCAGATTTCATGAGAGTGTCATGATCATGTTTGCTTCTGATTCCTTGTGCTGCATTTTCTTTGCAACAAGGAACTGCTTTCTAAAACAAGATGGCAGGGTGTGGATCATTTAGACATTTCATTCCATGTGCCAAAATGTCCAAGGCTTCAGCTATCGAATGGCTCTGGGCACACTTTTGTACAAGGAAGGAAGACAGAAAATAACTGTCTCATTTGGGGGGGGGGGACTAGTTGGCAGGTCACTTAACAAAATGTGGGTTTGGGATATGCGGTTACTTCTTGGGTTTTATCCAAGGAGGAAATGCCCCAACTACAACTCAACAGAGGGTGAGACACTTTACAAGCTACTGGTTTCTATGGGCTTAAGCAAGCTGCAATTTGTGTCTGGTTTGTGGTTTCTCCATTACACAAAGTCAACAAAAGGACAGGTGAGGTGGCTTAGCAATTCAGCCCAGTTGTGTTCCCTTGCCCAAACGATAATTGTGGTTTTTTATTGTTTTTTCCTCAGTGCACTGACACTGGAAAAAAATACATTTAAAAAAAATCAAAACAATACTTGCAACAAAGAGAATGAACTACAGAATGAAAGGAATGCAGATTATTTTCACTGGCACAGCGTTGGAGTTTGGCTGAGGTTTGCCTCCTCTTTTACGGACAAGGCATGCGAAAATCCTATGACACTCCATCTCTCTGATGGTTTGGAGAATGATAACATCTCCTGATTAGGTATCACACAGCAGGACGGAGTTTCTCTCCCAAGCCCACATTCCCAAGCATGTTCACACTCCTGTCTTGGTAATGCCTATACAGTGGTACCTTGGTTCTCAAACCTAATCCATTCCGGAAGTCTGTTCCAAAACCAAAGTGTTCCAAAACCAAGGCGTGCTTTCCCATAGAAAGTAATGTAAAATGGATGAATCTGTTCCAGACTTTTAAAAACAACCCCTAAAACAGAAATTTAACATGAATTTTACTGTCTTAATGAGTCCCTTAATGATCCCTATAGAACGCCCTCCCACCAGATGTCAAAGAGAACAACAACTACAGTGGTACCTCGGGTTAAGTACTTAATTCGTTCTGGAGGTCCGTTCTTAACCTGAAACTGTTTTTAACCTGAAGCACCACTTTAGCTAATAGGGCCTCTTGCTGCGCCGCCGGAGCACGATTTCTGTTCTCATTCTGAAGCACAGTTCTCAACCCGAGGTACTATTTCTAGGTTATCAGAGTCTGTAACCTGAAGCATATGTAACCTGAAACATATGTAACCTGAGGTACCACTGTACCAGACTTTTAGAAAACATCTGAAGGTAGCCCTGTTTAGGGAAGCTTTTAATGTTTGATGCATTACTGTATTTTAATATTTTGTTGGAAGCCGCCCAGAGTGGCTGGGGAAGCCCAGCCAGATATGCAGGGTACAAATTTATTATTATTATTATTATTAGAAAGCAATAAACAATGTACCGCAGCCACACAATCAATCAATCAATCAATCAGTAGCTGAAATGGGTTACACACAGTCACAAAAACAACACAAAAAGAGCCGCAAAAACAAAAACACAAAAAGAGCCACAAAAACACAAAATAAATAGCAAAAACAGACAGCGTAACAGCGTAATGGAAGTGTGACACTCAAAACGGAAGTGTGGTACTCAAATCAGAAGTGTAACACCAAAAACAAAGCATGTTCGGCTTCCGAAAAAAGTTTGCAAACCAGAACACTTACTTCCGGGTTTGGAGTGTTTGGGTTCCAAGTTGTTTGAGTACCAAGGTGTCTGAGAACCAAGGTACCACTGTACTGGCTTGGGTCATGTCCTTGGAATGGAAGATGGCAGGCAAGATCCCAAAGGATCTGTTCTGTGGGGAACTGGCTTCTGGCCTCAGGCCTGTTGGCAGACCTACTGTGTGTTACAAAGATGTCTGCAAATGTGGCATCATTCAGGAGGGGAAAACATTAGCCCAAATTTGACAGGTTTTCAGCAAGAGATGAAAGTCCTTTCAACAAAAGAGGAGAGGAAATTTTAAGGCTGGGGAGGCCAAAGATCACTGGTTCTAACCCATCCCATCCCTATTTTGGTTATTCGCTGATACCGGTCACAATTTTAATCACCAAACCCCGAGTAAAATGGTCCGTGATATTCATGGGATTAAAAATGGTGGTGGATGTGAGTGATAACTGAGAGAAGAGCTGGTGGTTTGCACGTCTCTCCCTAAAATTTCACCCCTACAAATAGCTGAAATGTCATACCCCCCTCCAGCTGACACACACTGCTTGATCTATGAATGAGGCTTTGAAACTTTGCAGCAGGTGGAGAGATTTTCTGTAGGTCCTAGAATTCAAAACAGGAAGCCTGATACTTTGTCAACACTCCTGAAAATGTAAGTCTTCACTTCTAATAGCATTCATCTGAAGGTTTTGTTTTTCATTTCCTCTGAGGCAGTCTACAAAAGGAGAATGCTGTTTTGGTTTGGCAGGAATCCAAAACACCGTTGCGATTGAAATCAACCCCTTCTCTCCCGCCTCCTCAAGCCAGCAGTTGAAAGCCTTTGGCTATTTGCATGTTGAGGTCCCCAGGGCCACCCCAATAACTCACACATCACACAGAATTTTTGTTTAAGGTTTTTGGCATAATTTTGGCCACAACTTTATTAAAATACAAAAATGTGAGTGGTTGGTTAGGCATTGGTTGCGACTATCTGCCCCCACCATGGGGGACAGACTGACATTCCACACGATGTGA
This sequence comes from Podarcis tiliguerta, assembly GCF_965153285.1. Lineage (NCBI taxonomy): Eukaryota > Metazoa > Chordata > Lepidosauria > Squamata > Lacertidae > Podarcis > Podarcis tiliguerta. The sequence goes on along the minus strand of NC_139536.1, from coordinate 6,793,549 downwards.
AAGTCAGAAAAGGGGAATACACTTGGGGGTAGCGACGGAGCAGGGAAGCTGCCCTCAGCCCTCCCCAAATGCAACCAGGAGCTCATTGCTATGGCCCAAGCCCCCTTGACAGAGTGGACAAGCAATAGTTAGCCCCTGATTCCTTTAACAGAATCCCTTGCAGCAGCAGCATTAGAGGGGCAGGCACAGCCAATCCATGCCCCTCAACCAACCAAACCATAAACCAATCCCTAACTGCAACCTTACAAGTTGTGAAGATTTGCTACGCAGTAGGCAAAAACCAAATGGCCCCAGCCAATCAGCCAGATGGACATAATTCCTACCGGGCCCCTGCTCCAAGAGCAGACGACCCCATGACAGGCAAAGCAAGGTCAAACAACCCTAATTCTAGGGAGGGGGGGACAGGCAATTCGATGCACGGGCGAAAAGAGGAAGCCCTAGCCTAGTGCAAGGAGTTTTAGCATTTCTGGCTGTCAATCAACAAATGGCAACATTAACTTCTTCGCAACAACAAGGGAAGCCCCAATCGCATCAGTGGCCAACGATCAATTAGCCCGCCCCCAACTTTGGAGTGTCCTGGCGGCCCCCACCGCAACACGTGCTCTCCATGAAGGAGAACACTCTATGCCAGAAACACAGTGGCGTAGCGTGGGTTGTCAGCACCCGGGGCAAGGCAAGTAATTTGCGCCCCCCCCCCGCTGCACTGTCCCTCCCCCAGATAGTCCCTCGCTCTCTCTCCGCACCGCACCGCACACCTGGCACCCTCCCATCCACAGTGGGCGGCGACCCGGCGGCTCGGATCGGATTCGCACAGCCAGCACTGCAGTGAGAGAGAGTGAGTGAGCCAGGTAGGGGCAGAGAGCTGCGAGTGCGAGCGCCCCCCCCCCCAGATGTTGCGCCTGGTGCGGCCGGCCCTCCCTGCACCCCCCACGCTACGCCACTGCAGAAACACCAATACACTGCTTTGTTTTTAGGGTTTTCCTTGGCATGTTAACGCTGAAAAACTGGATTTGTAGGTCACCTGGATTTATAAGAGATCTGTGCCCCCCTGTGGCAAGTTAAGGGATGGCACTCGGCTGGAATTTGCAGCTGCTTTTCTTTAATTTCCCTTTCCTTTCATGTTTTGCATTGCTGCTCTTCAGCTGGAGGAAGGGCCCAAGACATTTTGGCACCTGAGGCAAACCACAAAATCATAAATCATTGGATTGCAGAGTTGGAAGGGACCCTGAGGGAGATACATACCTTGGAGCTCAGATCCGCTGCCTCTGTGGATCAGCCGCCTGAGGCAATCACCTCCCCTTGCCTCCTGGATGGCTCAGCCCTGGATGGAAGAAACTTGAGAGATGCTTTTTTGAAAGATTCTTGAATAACTGTTAATTTGCAGGGGGGAAAGGGCACAACTGGGAAAAAGCAGCACAGGTAAGGACTCCAGCTGCAAGGTGATAGGTTCTGCAAGAGCCATCCCAAGATGACTTTCTGTCTGAGAGAATGGAGGAAGGAAATGGTTGAAGAGCATTTTTTGGGTAGCTGCATATAATGGCACACAATTATTCACGCCAGCAATCCAGAGCTGAAGCTGTTTTGCAGCAGCTCAGTTCATTCAATACCCATTGCGTTTTGACAGTACTTTATCACTCTCTGCATAAAATATATAGGCCTTCTCTAAATGACCTATTTATGGAGCCTTCATCCTGAATTGCTTGTGCAAAACTTGTGCTGAGGTTAGTTTATATCCAGTCCTTGTCCCCATATCCATAAAGAAGACCCGAAAGAGAAATCACATTGAACAAACTTGCTATACTTTTTATACAGTGGTACCTCGGGTTAAGTACTTAATTCGTTCTGGAGGTCCGTTCTTAACCTGAAACTGTTCTTAACCTGAGGTACCACTTTAGCTAATGGGGCCTCCTGCTGCCGCCGCACCGCCGGCACACGATTTCTGTTCTCATCCTGAAGCAAAGTTCTTAACCCGAGGTACTATTTCTGGGTTAGCAGAGTCTGTAACCTGAAGTATCTGTAACCTGAAGCGTATGTAACCCAAGGTACCACTGTATAACAAATTGGAAGCTCTTCCACAGATTTAGCCAAATTATGAAATTACAGACATTTAAAGCCTAATTTGTCAAATCTGCATTTTGTAAAACAAGAGGATACTGGGCTGACGCCATTTAGGGCTTTAAAAGTCGGCACCAACACTTTGTATTGTGCCTGGAAATGTACTGGGAGCCAATGCAGATCTCTCAGGACCCGTGTTATATGGTCTCAGTGGCCACTCCCAGTCACCAGTCTAGCTGCCGCATTAGTTGCAGTTTCCGGGTCACCTTCAAAGGTAGCCCCACATAGAGCGCATTGTAGTAGTCCAAGCAGGAGATAACCAGAGCATGCACCACTCTGGCGAGACAGTCCGCAGGCAGGTAGGGTCTCAGCCTGCGTACCAGATGGAGCTGGTAGACAGCTGCCCTGGACACAGAATTAACCTGCACCTCCATGGACAGCTGTGAGTCCAAAATGACTCCCAGGCTGCACTCCTGGTCCTTCAGGGGCACAGTTACCCCATTCATCCCAAATTGTTTGCAGAAAGGTTATAGGACAATGAGCACTCATCCTGATTTGCTTGCGCTTCTGGCAGGAATTTCTCCCATGCCAGAGATTGAATCTGGGATGTGCAGTGCATGTGTTCCACCACTGAGCTACAAGCCCTTTCCCTGGTTATTACAGAAAGTTCTGTAATAAATAAAATAGGTCTTTGTTAAGCCCGGTCCTGGCTCAGATTCACACAACGTATCGGCAATGTCTGTCTGCGATCTGCATGGATCACCGGTACCTGTTGGAACATTCTATTGTCTCCACGCTGCTATAAGTAGTGGGGACCTTCTGGGTTTCACCCAGATCTGCCTGCTTCCCTCCAGCAGCCTTGAGATCCCAGAGGACACTTTGGCCATGCAGGTTCTCAACCTCCTATTTACTCTGCTCGCCCTCCTCTCCCACGTTGCCACAGGTAAGAAAGTTATTGACAGAAGATGGCTTACAGAGCCAGGCAAAATGTTCTCCTGATTTGCCACAAACATAATTTTGGTTCTCACTCTTGAGGAGCCAGGAATTTCTCCAGAAAACAGAGTTCCAGCCTTCTGGCTAGCAAATGCTCCCCTCCCCCATTCCATTGGGGAATAAAAGGTGAACTGAGAAATATCTGAATGGCTCTCTCATTCCTGTTAAGAAAGTCTGCCTGTCAGGTTGGGTGGTTGCTTAAGTATCACCCGAAAAAAGGAGGAAATAATTGTATGTGTATCCCCAAAAGGAGAATAAATTTTCATAAAATGTGCGTAAGCAAATTTAGGAAAATGGGAGCTGCTATAGGTCCAGCTAGTGTAAAATTGTTGACACCGGCTGGCAGTGGCTCTCCAGATTTTCATATGGGGCTTTCCATATCCTTTCTCTGCCACTGAGCTATGAGCCTTCCCTATTTATATATGCTATGCTATGCTATTAGCTATGATGTTCTGTGTCCACTGTTTGAGGCAGGGAGCCCCTGCATACGAGATGCTGGGGGTCACAAGCAGTACCGGATTTATGTATAAGCTAAACAAACTATAGCTTAGGGCCCTACTCTCTTAGTGGCCCAAAAAAAAATTAAAGAAAAAACCCTGGATGTACATTTCCAAAATATAAGATAAGTTCAACAATTACTTTGATAAAATACATATTTTGTTATGTGCAAATGGCTTTAGATACCTATTAGGTAAAGTACCCCTGGATGGTTAAGTCCAGTCCAGGGTTGCGGCGCTCATCTCGCTTTCAGGCTGAGAAAGCCAGCGTTTGTGCACAGACAGCTTTCCGAGTCATGTGGCCAGCATGACTAAACCGCTTCTGGCACAACAGAACACTGTGATGGAAACCAGAGCGCGCGGAAACGCCATTTACCTTCCTGCCGCAGCGGTACCTATTTATCTACTTGTACTGGCGTGCTTTCGAACTGCTAGGTTGGCAGGAGCTGGAACAGAGCAATGGGACCTCATCCTGTTGCACGGATTTGAAACTGTCAACCTTCTGATCGGCAAGTGCAAGAGGCTCAGTGGTTTAGACCACAGCACCACCACGTCACTGTTAGGTCCATAAATTACCATATAGCATATTTTCAACACAAAAACCAGCGACAATTTGTTGTTGACAAAGGACAGGTGGGCATATAAAAGGCCCGCATTACCTTCAGTAGCTTAGGGCCTCATCAAACCTAAATCTGGCCCTGGTCACAAGTGGGGAGTTGTTGTGCTCAGGTTCTGCTTGTGATCTTCTCACCATGAGAAGAGGGTGCTGGAGCAGATGATCTCATCCAGCAGGACTCTTCTTATGCTCCTATTTATATGTAAAGATGGATATCTAGGAATAATAACTCTTATGTAAATAGAAACACAGTTTACTTCACCGTGGTGGGGAAAAACGTGGACAGTTGCCCAGGGTGCATACAGAATGAAATCTTTGCTCTCTCTTCTTCCCTTAGATAGATAATTTATTACGGTCAAAGACCAGCTCGAATACACAATATAAACAGTGTCCATAAAGATAAAATATACAATTAGAGCAGATTGCAGCAATAGCTCATGTGTTAAAATTGAGATATATACATACACCCGTACAACTGAGATTTGGGCTACCATAAAAATTGACTCTGAGGCGCCCCAAAGGGCGACTTCAGCTTTTCCCTAGTAAACTATTTTATTCTAGAGGATGTTCTGTGCCTACAAATCTGGGCGCAGAATCTGGCTACCAGCCAGGTTGTCTTGTGATCTTTGCCTAAGAGGAGAGAATTAAGTTTAGACTTTTCTGAAAGATCGGCGAGCCTCTTCAGCAAAAGATCAATGGTGTCTCTACAAATCTCAGCGTAAAAATGACATCTACAAATATATATGTTTGGGGCTTCCTATTTCCCCTAATGGGCAGGCGCAAAGTCTCTGTGCGTATGGGACTCTACTAAACTTGACTTCAAACACAGGACTATAAATCAGACACATATCTGAACTCTTTTCAGGTCACCAAGAAGCAGTGTCTTTTCTTCTGCTTCTGAAGCAAAGGTGTGCATGGACTGCCCCCTATCCGATTTGTGACACCCAAATTGTAATTCCAGTCCAGACCAATCTGGGCCCATTCTGACCCTCCCTGAATGCAGATCCAGATCTGGAAATTACAGATCTCCAGAAATCCCATTCCCGAACCAAGGCAGCCATACATTTCTTCTTGTTGTTGTTTTTATATAAGGACATGAAATCTGGGGACATAGCAGTCCCTATAGAGGGGGTTAAGTTTGCCAGATTTATGATGGGTAGCTCTAGGGGTTTTCATCTCAGCCACCTTTAAAATTTGCAATTGGAAATCATTGTCAAAAAAAAAAAAAAAGTCCTAGGGATATGGCTGGCTGGTATGATAGCATTAATGAAACTATTACTTAATAGCAATAATATTCACTTGGCTCACTTGGAAATTGGAAATATTAATATTAATGATAACTATCACCATCATTATTATCGTCTTATCATTATACCCTTCAATTTTCCCAAACAGGGACTCAAAGCTGCTTACAGATAAAATAGAAACAGCTAAAAGCACAAGGAAAAAAGAATAATTAAATGGCAATTCAACACTATTTAGAATAAATGCAACGCATTTATAAAAGATCTTTTAAGACATACAGATAATTACAATAAAAAACATCACAACACCAGCCCTTCCCTTAAAAACAGTTGCCCTTCCCCTTTTCTTCCCCCCTGTTCTTTTGCAGAACAGTTTTCTTCCCAAATAACAGGAATATTCAATTTATTTTCTGCAGCACAATCTTACACCTGTTTTCAATACGGGGGTGTTTGCGTCCCTTCAGGAGATGATTGCCTTGACTCTGGAGAAATTGTTCCTGTTGACTGTGGCATTAACTTATCCTGCTGCAAAGGTAAGTGATGCAAGTGGAGGGAGCGGGTGGCGCTGTGGTCTAAACCACCGAGCCTCTTGGGCTTGCCAATCAGAAGGTTGGCGGTTCGAATCCCCACAATGGGGTGAGCTCCCGTTGCTCTGTCCCAGCTCCTGCCAACCTAGCAGTTCAAAAGCATGCCAGCACAAGTAGATAAATAGGTACCGCTGCAGCAGGGAGGTCAACGGCATTTCCGCGCACTCTGGCACTTGACACAGTGTCCTGTGTGCCAGAAGCGGCTTTGTCATGCTGGCCACATGACCCAGAAAGCTGTCTGTGGACAATTGCCAGCTCCCTCAGCCTGAAAGTGGCAATGAGTGCCACACTACACAAAAGCAGACCATGATAATTCATGGCCATTGATAAAGCAGAGGAATTGATCGATCAGTGCCTTCAGTGCCGGCTGGAAACATTGGCTTTTAATTCTGTTTTTAAATGCCGTCTCTGATGCATAATGAGTTGGATTCCATTTTGCTTGCAGCTGGTAGCCTAGGGGTGGGGGAATCTCAGACCTCTAGAGCTCTCTAAGTGGCCCTCAGAATTCTCCCCAAGCAAGAAGCCCCTGGTGGTTCTCAGTCAGCAACAAGGCACAGTTGCAAGAGAGGTGGAAAACCTGTTGCACTGAATGGAGGAGTCCAACAATCACTTGTGGGTTTTAGAAGACATGTGGGAAGGAAAGATCCATCCGAGTTCGGAACGGGTCAAGAGGCCACAAGGGGAATCTGTTGCTCAGTCGTCAAACGTCTTTTGCACATGGAAGTTCTAATAGCATGATCCCTGATGTCTTCTATTAAAGGACTGAGCAAGAGGATTAAAGGTCCCCTGCTTGATATCTTGGAGAGCTCTTCAGTAGGTGAAATGCTTGTTCTTTTTTAAATCGAAGACTGTGGATGGGGATGTTATTGGCATCTACACTGTAGCTCAATGGTAGAGCATCTACTTTATATGCAGGATGCTTGGCAGGGGGTTGGACTCGATGGCCCTTGTGGTCTCTTCCAACTCTATGATTCTATGTCCCGGGTGCAATTTCCAGCATCTCCAGGTAGGTCTGGGAGAGACCCTCTGATTGAAACCCTGGAGAGTTGCTACCAATCAGTATAAGGCAAGTTCTTCTGATCTTTGCCGGGGTAGCCTAGGAAAGCATCAATGGGAGAAAATGTAGAATCTTCATACCAGAAGTAAAATGAAATCTCACCTGAGAAGAACCAGGAGCCTGCCAGCATATGGAAAGTCAGTCTTTAGATGCTGCAGAAGTTGAGTGTTCCAGAAGACAATCATATGGAGAACCTTGCTGCTCCTCAACATCCGTTCTTTTAATTAAAAAATAAAAGTAAACATCAGTCAGCCTGGTAGGGCAGGACACGCTATCTCACTATAAGCATTCATCCGAAAGTGTTTGCCCTCTGAAGTTGTTCTTTTGTTCTTCAGGCACACATTGACATGTTAATCATTAGGTGACAAAAAAACACTTACAAACCCTTGACTAATTTTAAACTGGAATTGTCTCCCGAGGAATTCTGGTTTTACAAGGGTGCTAAAAAGGATGTCTTCTGACACTAGTTACATTATTCACATAAAGGTAATAATTTGATTAATTCTGGGACAATTCGATGTTTAAAAATCTTGTTACTCTTTCAAATAAAGTCATACAGTTACAAATAAAAGTCTGATGAATTTAGCATTACATTGCAAATTTATTCACTTACATACTGCTCAATGCCAAAATAGGTTTATAAGTGGCTTGTGCAAAAGTGTAAAAACCAATGGCAAACAGTAAAATGTAGGCATATTTAGAATGCACGGTAATAAACATAAACATCCCTAATTAAAATATGCAAGGAAAAGCATCACATTAAAACAACATTTCAGTTAAAACAGGATGCTCAAGTAGAACAATCAAGGTAACGTAATCAGGTTTCATTTGTTAATTGAAATGCCTTCACCGGTCAAAAATCACAGGTTATTAAAATATTGTCATGTTGTAGTACACCTGAGTATTCATAACACAGTGAATGGCAAGTCTCCTTGAGCTTTTTTCAGTTGGGAAGAAAAACGACTGTCTTTTAAAATATAATAATAACAATAATAATAATAATAATAACAACAACAACAACAACAACAGAATTGAAATGCCACATGAAGATGATGATCATTTAAAAGTTTCAGCATCTAAGGGACGTAAAGAAAAGCCCATAGTTATTTAAACAATATGGGATGTCATTTCTGGAACAAAATTATCTTGGAGAGAGCATGTGCAGCAGCTTCTTCTGCAACCGTGTGCCTTAATTTAGCTGGTTGTGATACATTGCATGACACAGTAAGGAAAACCTTGGTTTAGTGAGTCTGGACAAGCGTGCAGGCAGTAATGGGTTTGGTTTAGTGTGTCTTCTGAACCAGGATTCATCATTAAGTTCTCTCCTCACTGTAAACTTGGGTTAGCAAGGAGAGAGAGCTTAACCACAAGGCATTTTCTTTCCTGCTCTCTCATAATACTAGAAATTCAAATCATCCGATAGAGTTGAATCTTGGAAGATTCAGGACAAACAGAAGAAAGTACTTCTTCACATCATGCATAGTTAAACCCATAGCTGTCAACCGTCCCTTATTTGGCGGGAAACTCCCTTATTCCAGCGCCGTGTCCCGCTGCTGTCCCAGATTGGTGATATCCCGTTAATTTCCCGGGTTTCAAAGGAAGCAGCTCCTCTCCCTTTCTCCCTGCCAGCCAGGGAGGAGGGAGGCTCCAACTGTGTTGCTTGGCTGTGTTGCTCACCCAATAAGGAGTCTAAGAAAGACTGGAGGGTGGAGCTTGTATGCCTTGCACCGATCAAATCAGCCGCATTGCCTGGAGACTCGCCTTTGCTCAGCGCTTCCCACAGAGAGGTGACAGTGGTTTTCCTTGCTGCATCCCCTTTGCTGGGTTGCTGCACTGTGGGAACCACCGCTTGAGGCTTCGTTTGGCTGCTGGCTGGGCTTTCTGCCTTTGGCTCGGAGGGGCTCAGAAGTTGAACATACCTGTGCTCAGAATCAGATGGATACGTCATTGATGGCCCACTCACCCTTGCCGGGGGAAAGGTCTGTCTGGAGCAGGGGCATATGTTGGGGGGTGGGGAGGAAATCCCTTATTTTGGCTGCTGATCCCTTATTTTCAAGGCTGCTGGTCCCTTATTTTAAAATCTGTAAGTTGACAGCTAAGGTTAAACCATGGACTTTCACTCCTACAAGACGTAGTGATGACCATCAACTGGGATGGCTATAAAAAGAGGATTGGACAAATTCATGAAGAATAAGGCTTTCAGTGACTACTAGCTGCAATGGCTGTGTTTTTCCTACTGGGAACCGGAGGTGGCGAGAGTGCTGTTTCCCTCAGGTCTTGCTTGTGGGCTTCCCATTAATGGCATCTGGTTGGTCATTGTGAGACTAGGATGCTGGATATGATGGACCATTGGTCCGATCCAGCAGGACTCACCTTATGTCACCATAAGTCTAGGGGGAGATGTTTGGCAGGTCTAGGAGTAAGCCTAGACAGAGCTGGGGAAATTGGGAATAGAGTTGGGAAATGGTAGTGTCCTTCCTGCCAGAAAAGACCTTTCCAAAACCATGACAAAATTATCTGTTGTTGTTGTTGTTTTGCAGAGCAGCATGATTGACAGTTCAGAGACCTCTGACTGATTCTATGGGATGCGAAAATGTTCACTGGTGAACTACCTCCCACCAAACTGAGCTTTCCACGTAACATACTCCAGCCTCCAGTAATGACAAGCAACTCTGATCCCTAAGTGTACGTTTTGGTTGTTAATTCACAAGGAAATAAATTGGACTATTCCTCTCCAAAAGCAGACAGTGATCAATGCATGTGACACAGTTCATTAAGCGCAGTCCACATTTTAATCTGAAGTCCAGTCGCCGCCACCCCCACCCCCTCAAATCTTATGAAGGAGATGCCATTTTTATATTTTTCCTTATTGGAAATAATCTCTTTTTTATATTTACGTCTTAGATTTGTTCTAGGTCTGATTTCTTACCGTGCGTTGACTTCAGAGCATGTTGATTTCACCAATGTCCCATTCGAAAGAATGGCCTTAAGTTATTCGTGATTTAAGTGTCCTCTTTATACATACCCCCTAAGTGTCCCATTTTAAGTGGGATGTCCCAGAATCACAGAAGCCAATCCCAGCTTCTGTTTACATCCCAGAATGTCCCATTTTTTCCGCCCAACGCTCTGGTGCTTGTCAGCAGGGTCGCGCCAAAATGCCAAAGGTCCTGCGCTCTGGCACAACCCCGCTCATAAGCACCAGGGCACTGGCACAAAATTGATGTCCCAGTTTGGGGGATGAAAATGTTGGAAAATATGCTTTGTATCCCTTTAAATATGCTGTTCAATGGTAATAAGCTGAGAACAAAAGAATAGGAAAATATTCAAGAATAGTAATTAAAGCTATATTCTTGCATGCTGTTGTTTATGCTCACTTTGCAGGGGCCAAATAAATATTGTACTTTGCAAAGAAATGTGTTCCACTGCACCAGTAATAAATAAACATATTCCAAGTCTGGATGAATGTCTTTAAGCGTCTTATGCCTTCATAGACATCACTGCAAACTGATAGATCTTTGCTTTCCATTCTGATTCAAGCCTTTCCCCCTAAACCTTGCAGAAAGTGGCATTGCTTTCCCTTCTTTTTTACTTGCATTAAGGAAGTCTCTGTCATAATAGAAGCTCACTGCCTAGCTGAAACTTTACCAAGTTTTTTTCAGGATTGATTTCAAGGGGACCTCAGTGTTACTTACTCTAACCAGCTCGGTGCCAACCCATTGAAAACTCATCCTCTCAGTATAAGCCAGGGTGTGGCAAACCTTTTCTTTTCTTTTTTTAGAGCCACAGTCTCTAAGGCATGGGTGGGGAACCTTTTGTGGTCTGAGAGCCATATTCCTTTCTGGGCAACCTCTTAGGGGCCACATGGCAATATTGGATGGGATCAGAAGCATCAGCGAAGAAAGCAGTTGATGTAAATGTTAGCTTTGTACAGTAGACTAGTTTACACACATGTAACCCCTCTCTAATCTCCACCCATTGAAGCAAGAGATATTATCAGAGTTCATGACCACACTCCAGGTAGGCCAAAGGGGTGTGGCGTAGGATTGAAGATGGTTGAATTTGGCCCTTGGCTTGAGGTTGCCAACCCTCTGCCTTTGGGGATAATTGAGTTCAGGGAATCTATGAACATAGCTGTCAACCTTCCCTATTTTTTGGGGGAAATTCCCTTACTCCAGTGCTATTTCCCGCTGCTATTCCGGATTGTTAGATATCCCGTAGACTGTCCCCAGGACAGGTGAGGCTGCTGATCCCTTATTTTCGAGGCTGCTGATCCCTTATTTTCAAATCTGAAAGTTGACAGCTATGTCTCGGAACTTAAACAAGCAGTGAGTGGAGCCCATCAGAAAATGGATGGGCATTACACTTTTACCTGAGACTCAGAGGAGATATGAAGCCATCTCAAGGGTTGTCACATGGAAGTTGGAGCAAGCTTGTTTTCTCCTGCTCCGGCTGGTAGGACCTGAACCAACGGCTTCAAGTTACAAGAAAGGAGATTCCAGCTAAACATCAGACCTTTCTGACAGTAAGAGCTGTTTGATGGTGAAACAGCTTGGGAGGTGGTGGACTCTCCTTCCTTGGAGGGTTTTAAGCAGAGGTTGCAAGGCAATCTGTCATGGATGCTTTAGCTGAGATTCCTGCATCACAGGGGGTTGGACTAGATAACACTCGGGGTCCGTTCCAACTCTACACTTCTATGAGTCTATGAGTCTATGAAAAGCTGAAGTGTGGGCAGAGGAGGGCAACCAAGATGATAAATAGTCTAGAAACCAAGCCTTATGAGGAACAGTTGAGGGAGTTGGGTATGTTTCTCCTGGAAATGAGAAGGCTGAGGCAATAATAATAATAATAATAATAATAATAATAATAATAATAATTTATTATTTATACCCCGCCCATCTGGCTGGGTTTCCCTAGCCACTCTGGGCAGCTTCCAACAGAACACTAAAATACAACAACCTATTAAACATTAAAAGCTTCCCTAAACAGGGCTGCCTTCAGATGTCTTCTAAAAGTTTGGTAGTTATTTTTCTCTTTGACATCTGATGGGAGGGTGCTCCACAGGGTGGGTGCCACTACCGAGAAGGCCCTCTGTCTGGTTCCCTGTAACTTGGTTTCTTGTAGCGAGGGAACCGCCAGAAGGCCCTAGGCGCTGGACCTCAGTGTTCAGGCAGAACAATGGAGGTGGAGACGCTCCTTCAGGTATACTGGACCGAGGCCTTTTAGGGCTTTAAAGGTCAGCACCAACACTTTGAATTGTGCTCGCAAACGTACTGGGAGCCAGTGTAGGTCTTTCAAGACCGGCTAAGCATTAGGAAGAAGTTCCTGATGGTAAGAGCTGTTTGACAATGGAACAGACTCCCTTGGAAAGTGCTAGAGTCTCCTTCTCTAGAGATTTTTAATAGATGACCCTTCCAACTCTACAGTTCTATGATTCTATGATACTCTGATTTCTGCCACTCACTCTTCTTTATCGCTCATTCGTTGACACTGCCTTCCCTCACACTCTTGCAAAAGGCCTTTGAAATTATTCTGAGTTCCACGTTCTCAGCAGCTGGTATTTAAAGGCATACCGTCTGCACTGTTGAATATGAAACATAGCCATCATGTTTAGCAGCCATGGATGTCCTTTGCCTCCGCAAATCTGTCATGTAGCCAGCACATTTGGCACATGATTCAATTCTTTTAACACCCCCATTTTCTATTAAAATAATTATCCAAGTAGTGTATGGTAGAGACACAGAAATACAGTACAAAAACATGAAAGGTTTCCATTACATACTCAACAGCTGTTCTCAAACAAACAAAGGCAGTAAGATAAAAATGTCAGATGAATCACGAGCTTAAAAAATACATTTCAACTTCTGTTAGATAGAAAGGGAAGGAGAAGAATCGGGGCTCCCTCAGCTGGAGGGCAGAATGCCTTCTGAGGCTTCGGAGCTGTTCAGCTGGGGGGTGGGGAGCCTCTTACAACCCCCCCCCCCAGCTGAGCAGTTCAGTGAAGCTCCCATGCTCCTCAGCTTACGCTTGAGCCTGAGAGACATTGGCACTTGCTCACCGTGTAGGGCTGGGCCATGTATCTTGAAAGAAGCAGCTGAGATAAATTCCAGTCATCTTGATATAACAGCATACACCAGTATTTAGCTGCTAATATATCACAATGTTAAAAACAAAGTATCTCCCAGCCCTAGCACTAAACTAAATCATCAGAGGGGGAGCTACCGGTAATCATAGTGGCAATTTGCTTAGCTATTTCCCCTGTTGGACGTCCATGAATCACAAACTCATAAGGCAAGGTTCACCGAAATCCCTACCTACAAGCAGTGGGAGAGTCCTCTAAACTTGACAGTCCTTGAAAGCAATTAGAAGTTCTAGTCTTTTAAAGTTTTAGTCAGTTAAAAAGTAGAGAGTGAGGGGAAGGGATCCATTACATTTTTTTTTAATGATAAGCATGTGAATCAACCCTGTGTAGCAAGTCTCTCTCTCACACCTCCAATCGCAAGAGCCCTAGGAAACTGTGTCAGAGATTTGTGCCCAATCCCAGCTCACTTGCTATCCTGAAACTCTTTCACAGGTTTTTCCCCTGCCAGAAAGCACTGTGCAAATAACAAGATAAGGGAATCCCTGGCAGGAAATGGTGCCATGGACTCCCAGGGTGTGTTCTGCAGACCCCCAGGGGTCTCCAGACCCCTAACTGAGAACCACTGATATAACATATAACTTGGCTCTATGGGCCTTACTATCACAGTGTGTGTCAGTGTGATACATTTCCAAAAGCCACCGTGAAATAAAAAACCCCTTATTCTGTGCACAGCCTTGCTGCTGAAATGAGTTAGCTCATTTGTTGACTTCTTCCCACAAACAATGGGATATCATGGCCTCAGAGCAGGAATTCCCAGAGGCAGAGTCCTCCAGTGAAGGACTCTGGAGAGCAAATGGGTCCGCTCCCTGGTTGATCCCACGGGGTGCCACAATAAACAGAGACCTCATCTTCTCCTTTGAACCCTGAAGAGAGGCATCTACCTCCAAATTACAGTGATCCATGGATGTCCCACAGACTTCTTGGAGTATCAGGAGAGAAATGGGAAGACAGACTCACAGCATGGAACTCCAGCATCTAGATCAGCAGTGGGAAACCCACAGCCTGCATGTATTTTGGGTCTCCCTATTTGGCCTAGGAGGCTGTTTCCGTCAAGCCATGCCTAAAGCTGATATCATATATGGCACCAGATGTGGGGCAGGTAAAGACGCAGCTGGGTCAAAAGGAAGTTTGCAGGCAGCACTGAACAGTTGATTGGTGGCACCTGCAAAGTCCTATGCAAGGGCTGGCAATCAGCTGGTCATCGGGGCTTGCACAGCACCAACAATCAGATGATCAGTTGCTCCATGGCACCACTGAGCCAATTTGTATGTCCATTCTCAGCTTCAGGATTGCTAACCATGGTCCTGAAATACCTCTCCTTTGTTCCTCTCCAATGTTCTGATCCTACCTTGCCTTGCCATCCTGACTGCCTAAAGAGAGCAACTCGTAGATAGGCCAGAACTGGAGTTACGTGTTCAGACTGTCTGCTCTTAGACATCACATTCTGCATTAGCTGTAGTTTCTGAACCACCTTGCAAGTAATCCAACCTAGATGATGATGATGATGATGATGATTAGAATTTATATACCACCCTATAGACCTCTGAACCATCCAGATGAGAGTCACAGCTGGCACTCAGTGTTTGGGAGCCCACTTGTGCCTCCAGCATCAATGAAGGGCCCAAGATGGTGGCCATCTGTCAGGGATGCTTTAGTTGTGATTCTTGTATTGAAGAGGGTTGGACTAGATGACACTTGGAATCCCTTCCAATCCTACAATTCTGTGATTCTAAGAGTTATGTATCTCTTTATATGTATCTTGCTATCTATGTATAGAATCAAGCTATGTATCTGCTCCTTGGAAAAGTAAATAGTGAGGAATTTCCCAAATATATAAATAAACACATTAGTCTCTTATAACATGTCTGCTTCCTAGACCTAAACTGGATTGGTCCCATCCATGTTTCCATGTCAGTTCTCTTTGAAATCCTGAGAATTTTAGTCCTGCAGAATGAAGTTGAGAGAGAACTCTCAGCACCCTGTGGGAATTGCTATTCTTTCATGAAACAATTCCAGCTGAAACCTAGTTAAGATTTACAGCTTAGATGCCTTCTGATGGCCTCGATGTCAACATGTACCTCAGCCTCAAAAGAATTGCATCAGAGAACCATCTGCAGACTCTGTGCAGTTGTAGTTCTTTCCTGATTCCAGGACAGAAGGTACAGCCTTTTGGGAGAAGTACATGTCATGACCTTACAAGAGATGTTATCAAAGCAATCGGGATTTGTGAACATAGGCATTCCCCAAGGCAGAGCAGTGCTGTGTCTCTAGAACGGCGTGGTCTTCAATATTTATAGGATCATAAGAAGAGCCATTGCTTTTGAATTATGGTGCTGGAGGAGGCTCTTGAGAGTCCCATGGACTGCAAGAAGATCAAACCTATGCATTCTTAAGGAAATCAGCCCTGGGTGCTCACTGGAAGGACAGATCCTGAAGCTGAGGCTCCAATACTTTGGCCACCTTATGAGAAGAGAAGACTCCCTGGAAAAGACCCTGATGTTGGGAAAGATGGAGGGCACAAGGAGAAGGGGACGACAGAGGACGAGATGGTTGGATATTGTTCTTGAAGGTACCAGCATGAGTTTGACCAAACTGCGGGAGGCAGTGGAAGACAGGCGTGCCTGGTGTGCTCTGGTCCATGGGGTCACGAAGAGTCGGGCACGACTAAATGACTAAACATCAAAGAAGAGCCAACTGGATCAGGCCAAAGGCCTCATCCTCCATGAATTTGTCCAATTCCCTTTTAAAGCCATCCAAGCTGGAGGCCACAGTTTAACTGTGCACTGCAGGAAGAAGCATTTTCCTTTATCTGTCCTGGAACTTCCACCATTTAGCCACATTGGATGTCCATGAGGTATAAGAGAGGGATTAAACCTCTTCTCGATCCACTTTCTCCATCCCATCTATAATTTTACCAGCTTCCATAATTTTCTCTTACTTGTTTTTTATTTAAACTAAAACATCCCTTTCCTCACAGTTGCTGCATCTGCTTTATCATTGTTTGCACTTTTCTGAGATATTTAATTTTTTATTCCCCAGAGCCCAACATTTTCTGTTTCTAAAGATTGGCTTTCCTAACCTGTCTCCTCTGAGATTTAGCTGTATTCCACCTCCCAGTGTCAAGTTCCTCCACCTTCTCTTCATCGTCTTATTAAGAGACAGGATCCATCCAAGTTAATTATGTGACCAGCCTGGATAACTCAGTTGGTTAGAGTGTGGTGCTGATAATGGCAAGGTTGCAGGTTTGATCCCCATATGGGACAACTGCATTTTCCTGTATTGCAGGGGGTTGGACAAGATGGTCCTCAGGGTCGCTTTCAACCCTACAATTCTATGATTCTATCTAGGCTGGGCTAGGGTGCTGGAAAAGGGGCTGGAAAAGACGTCAGCTGCCCTACTATGTAGTGAAGGTGCTATACCTTAGGCTGCAGATATAGGTCACCACCAGTGCTACAAGGCCTCTGACAAGGGTGCTCAATGAAACAGAGGGCCCACTAACAAAAGCTTTTCCTGACCAACTCTCCTCTTTGCATTGCAGTTGGCTGGTTCACCTTTTTTCTCCCCCTGCCCAGGGCAACTTTGGTGGTGAGAAGGCAATGAAGTAGGTGTGAGTTCTTGCTTGCTCGCCATTTCTCTGCTTGGAATGCAAGCACTGATGAAAAAGAGAGGGGGGAGTATGGTGTTAAGGAGCTAAACACACAGAGGGAGAAGAAGAAGAAGAAGAAGAAGAAGAAGAAGAAGAAGAAGAAGAAGAAGAAGAAGAAGAAGAGGAGGAGGAGTTTGGATTTAATATTCCGCTTTATCACTACCTGAAGAAGTCTCAAAGCGGCTAACATTCTCCTTTCCCTCCTCCCCCACAACAAACACTCTGTGAGGTGAGTGAGGCTGAGAGACTTCAAAGAAGTGTGACTGGCCCAAGGTCACCCAGCAGCTGCATGTGGAGGAGCGGAGCCTGAAAGTGAGATGAGCGCCACAACCCCATAGTCACCTTTGCCTGGACTTAACTGTCCAGGGGTCCTTTACCTTTACCTTTAAGCATTCAGCATCCCAACAAATTTGCCCCTCCTTCCACAGGGGAACTTTATTTGCCAAGCATAGATACATGAAAATATGACTGAAATAAAACCTTAGATGAGGTCTGAACAATCAGTGAGGATTCCTGAACAATCAATGCTGGTTGTTCCCAAGTGTTGTTTCAGAATGGTGAGGAAGGCCTTGCTGGCAGAAGTCATTGCAGCTGAGCTTCCAGCAGCCAACTTGAAGAACAGGTGAGATGGGTGAGGATGCACATGAAGGCTAATCACCCATCTTTGAGCAGCAGACTCTTTTGAAATGGCAGGGCACATCCAGGAATAGACCCGAAGGGCAGGTCTGATTGACTGGCTGAATGCAGTACCCTCCCATGGAGGAGCAAGTAAGAAGTGCAGCATCTGCAGGGCTGTCTTCTGTAGGAACAAGAAGAGAAGGTTTAGAATCACAGAGCAGGACCACCTAGTTCAGTCTTCATCAACCGGGTGTCTTCCATGTATTTGCAACTCCCATCATCCCTAGCCAACCCCCTGGATGGGGCCAATTGTAGTTGGAGTCCAAAACACTAAAAAGGCATGAAATGGGCAAAGCCTGATCTGATTTTTGGAGGACATCCAAAAATGAAGCACCCTTGATAAAGTCCAGCTTCTGCTAAAAAAAAGGAGAGCGAGCAACCTTCTGAGGCCCTCTGTCCCACCATTCAACAGCTTGTACTATCAGGAAATTCTTCCTTGTACTTAATCTACTTTCCCTTTTTGCCATTTGAACTACCCTTTGGTTTAGATTCTAACATGTGGAGTAGTTTTCCCCAACCTGATGTCCTCTATATTTTTTGGACGGCATCTCAACCGCCAACCTTGGGTGAGGCTGCAGCAACCTTGAGAACCCACTTTGTTTTAGACTTAAACCATCTGCCTCAGAAGATCAATGCTAGTGTTTTCTTTTTGCCTAACTCGGTCTGGTCCACCACCAGTGACTGATATTGGCGGCTACTGGGGTATCTCTGGAAGCAGAATTTGACCAGGAGCAGGGGAGCAGGGAAGTGTCCAAATCTGCTAGAAGGGCACGCCTGAAATAAGGAAATAAGGAAAGTGACTGCCAGTGAAATTGGTGCCAGGCTGCAATTTGAAAAGAAGAACATCTGTAAATAGCCTTCTGTACAGCGATAAGGAGAAAGTCAGATCAGGGGGTGGAGAAAACAATGGAGGTCAAGTCTAGGCTAATACCTCCCTAAAACAGCAAAACAACTAAAGATTGGTGAACTTTTAATGACTACAACTTCCACCTTCCCTGGCAATCTTTATAAACACACAGAGACTGTGGCCAATTATTTCATCATTTTTGCTATTCTTCTTTTTAATCTTTCTTGGAAATTTTCCAGTAACACATACGGCAAGCCTTACCTTCTGTAGTCATAGGTGACTTAGAAACTTATACTAAGAATCCACAAGTATGTGTTTTAGAACAGCAAAAATGAACCTATATATTTAGCTCAGTATATAAGAACAAATGAATGATTTACTCCCCTGATATTTTTTAACACAATTCTAACCCGACCGACTGTTCTGTGCTATGGTAATTTTGTAGCTTTCCCCGTTTATTATATTTCATTTTTGCATTTACAGTCATACCTCATATTGCGTTAGGTTCATGTTGCATCTTTTCGGTTTGCAAATGCGGCAAACCCGGATGTGTATACTTCCAGGTTTCGCCGCATGCGTGTGTGCAGAAGCATTCTGTACGCTTCGCACATGCACAGAAGTGCTCTATCGTGCCGTGCATGTGCACAGAAGCAGTGCTCTAGTTACAGACTTTTTGGGGTGCAAATGGCACCCTGGAACTGATTTAGTCTGTAACTAGAGGTACCACTGTATGCTTTAATTGTTGCTGCAAACAGCCCTGGGAACATGGTTAGAGGATGGAATAAAAACAAATATTAGAGCTGCGCTCCAGATCCAGCTGGATCCTGGATCCCAAGCCAAATCAGAACATGAACATGGGGGGTGGGGTAGGGGGTGGCACATGTTCTGTCATCACTCACCTTGAACAGTCCATAGTAATAGTAAGATGGCGGCAGAGAGGCAATGAAGGATCTTCATGACTGAAGTTTAGCTGGAGTCTCAGTAACCTTAGAAAGAAGACACACTGAGATGAAAGCAGACTGGATAAGAATTTTGTGCACTTATTAAGCCAGGGGTTGCCAGTGTAGTGCCCATGGGCCCCCAGTACCTCCTATGGTGCCCAGTAAATATCACCTCACCAATCCCCCCAAAACAAGATGCTCTTACTGTCCAGTCTCTGTTTGTGCTGGCTTAGACCCTCCTACGTTGAATACACCCCCTTAAAGATTTCACTGAATGCCAGGACTGGACACTCACCCTCCCATCGGTTCTGGACAGACAGGAGAACAGCTTCTCTCTGCGAGCCAACACAGGGATCGATAATGAAGTATAAACACCAACAATTGCGAGTGCTCCAATTGGAGAACAGCCTTTAGCAAAGGTGTCATCATGGACTTCAAAGAAACTCGAACTCAGGTCGAAATGTGCTAAGAGAAAGGCATGTTTGGCAAACCCTCACCACGATCAACTCCTGCCCAGAAACCTATGCCCCCACTGTGGAAGGATGTGTGGATCCAGAATTGGCCTATACCAGGGGTCAGCAAATTTTTCAGCAGGGGGCCGGTCCACCGTCCCTCAGACCTTATGGGGGCCGGACT
Organism: Podarcis tiliguerta; assembly: GCF_965153285.1. Taxonomy (NCBI): domain Eukaryota; kingdom Metazoa; phylum Chordata; class Lepidosauria; order Squamata; family Lacertidae; genus Podarcis; species Podarcis tiliguerta. Next base: position 6,773,613 of record NC_139536.1, on the reverse strand, counting down.
ATATTTTGAAGGGAAAAAATGAACAAATTCCTATGCCCCACAAATAACCCAGAGATGCATTTTAAATAAAAGGACACATTCTATTCAAGTAAAAACGCACTGATTCCTGGACTGTCCACGGGCCGGATTGAGAAGGCAATTGAGCTCCCGGATCCAGCCTCCAGGCCTTAGTTTGCCTACCCATGGCCTACACAGTTAAGACCGAGTTCATGGAAGGCAATCTTACTCGGCTACGAGCAATCGCTAAAGCAGAAGGATAATGAAAGTACTCTTCCCGCCATGGATGGACTGGCAGATAGGGAGGGTGGTGCCTACACCACTTGGTGACCCTGCCTCTATCTCTGCACTGTCAAGATGTGGCAACCTTTATGCCACGCCCCCATGGCAGCCATTTTGTGTCTGGTGCCCACGGCAAATGTGCCCAAAAGGTTTGCTTGACCCCTCTCCTATTCTAACCAGCTCACCACACTGGGCCTCACCCATGGATCCTTTTGTGATGACAGTAGCACTGTAAATACTGGAGCTTGCTCAGAATTCCAAGGAGGAACAGATTTGTCAGTTGGTAGGAAGGCAGTTATGGGGGCCTGAGAGAGGAAGACCAGTGTGTGTGTGTTTGTGTGTGTGTGTGTGTGTGTGTGTGTTTTACACAGTGCAGTTCTATATCTGCCTCAGAGAGATTGCTATATGCCACTAAAATCATTGGATCTGGCTGAGATGGCGAAGTTAACATGTTTAACGACGGAAAAATAATTACTGACATTTGCTAAGGATGGGAAATTTCTTATGGACTTTGTGTGTGAAAGACAAAATGGACTTGTAATATTATATGTAGCTGCAGGACAGAGAGCCAGAAGTCCCTTTACTTTTTCTTTATTTTGGTAGTTCTTCCTGTCTTTCCCTTTTCTCTCCATTTCTCTTTTTCTTAGGTCTCTCTCCTTTTCTGGTCTTCTTTCTTGTTCTTCATTCTGACTTTGTTCTTTTTTTAGACTAAGTAGCTGTCTTATCTTAGTATGTTATTTTAAGGTAAAGGTAAAAAGGTAAAGGACCCCTGGACGGTTAAGTCCAGTCCAAGGCGACTATGGGGTTGTGGCGCTCATCTTGCCTTCAGGCCGAGGGAGCCAGCGTTTGTCCACAGACAGTTTTCCAGGTCATGTGGCCCACATGACTAAACCACTACTGGTGCACGGAGGATGGTGACAGGTGCTTTTTAATGGGTATGTATTTCTGTATATCTATGAATAAGTATCACACACTCACAAACACACATCTGCCTCCTCAGAAATAAATATCATTGGGCTCAGTAGGTCTTACTCCCAGGTCAATGTGTATAGAATTGCATTCATAAGGCTCAATCTCTCTATTATTATTTTTAAGTGAATGAAGCTCATGTCTCAGCAGAAGTCATTCATATGCAATAACATATCACGTGCCAAGTGTTCACATGATTTATGGGCTGGCTCACACTTACACATGCATCAGATATTGGTCTCAGCATCCTACGATGCTTTCCATTACACATGCTTTCCATTACACACTCTCTGCAGCTGCATGGTCTTTTTGAGTTTAGCCTTTAAAAATAAAAGGAAATCTAGAACTATACAATTGCTCCCCCCCCCCCGAGACTCTTGTGCCCGGCCAGTTCCTCCATAATACACACACAGAGAAAAACACACCTTGACAGGAAAATGAAAGAAAAAACCCTTTTACCTTTGTGACGGGGAAGAGGGATATTGGTTGCAGGGAGATCTTGCAGAGAGCCTCTCTGCCTATCTGACTCTGAGCTGAAAATGACTGCCTTAAGGAAGCTCAGGGGTGTAATTTCCTGCCAGGCTCATGGGGACTGTAGTTTTCTCAACTTCCTGATTCGAATGCCAAAGAAAGCAACATTCTGCAATATGCCTCTGAGTATCCGTTTCTGGGAACTGCAAATGGAGAGAGGTCTATTGTGACTGTTAGATAGATGTGCAAATATAGGATAGGGGACACCTGGCATGAGTCTGGCATGAGTCAACATTGTGATGCAGCAGCAAAAATAAAACTAAATAAAACTAATGCAGTTCTAGGATGCATCAACAATAGAGTCCAGCTCCAGCGAAGTAATAGTAATACAGTGGTACCTTGGGTTACAGACGCTTCGGGTTACAAACGCTTCAGGTTACAGACTCCGCTAACCCAGAAATAGTACCTCGGGTTAAGAACTATGCTTCAGGATGAGAACAGAAATTGCACAGCAGTGGCACGGCGGCAGCGGGAGGCCCCATTAGCTAAAGTGGTACCTTGGGTTAAGAACAGTTTCAGGTTAAGAACAGACCTCAAGAACAAATTAAGTTCTTAAACCGAGGTACCACTGTAGAAGTAAAAAGATTTAGTTATAGGTAGGTAGCTGTGTTGGTCTGCTGTAGTCAAAACAAACAAACAAACAAACAAACAAAATTCCTTCCAGTAGCACCTTAGAGACCAACTAAGTTAGTTATTGGTATGCGCTTTCAGCTACACTGAAACAGAAGTCACCAGAAGTAAACCTGTTGACGACTGTTAATGTCTGCAATTGGTCTTACAGGAAAAAGCAAGGGGTGAGATTGCAAAAAATAGCTGGATCATGTATAATAGATAAGAATCCAATGTCTCTATTCAGACGAGGTCTCTCCATGGTTTTAAGTTTGGAAATAAGTTGCAATTCAGGAACTTATTTTTCCAGTCTATTTCTGAAATCCTTTTGTAATAAGACAGCTACTTTGAGATCTTGTATAGAATGTCTCTTGTATAGGACTCTGGGGTTGCGGCGCTCATCTTGCTTTATAGGCTGAGAGAACCGGCGTTTGTCCACAGACAGTTTTTCCAGGTAATGTGGCCAGCATGACTAAGCCGCTTCTGGTGCAACGGAACACCAAAACCAGAGCAGCGCACGGAAACGCCGTTTACCTTCCCGCTGGAGTGGTACCTATTTATCTACTTGCACTGACGTGCTTTTGAACTGCTAGGTTGGCAGGAGCTGGGACCAAGCAACGGGAGCTCACCCCGTTGTGGGGATTCGAAGCGCTGACCTTCTGATTGGCAAGCCCAAGAGGCTCAGTGGTTTAGACCGCAGCACCACACAGAGCTATACTGATGCACAAATAGTAGACAGGAATGTGTTAGACTTCTGGAATCTGCAGACTGATGCAATTGCTTCAACTTGTTTCATGGCTTGCCTGGCCTTCTTCAGTAGTATATCAAAGCATCTATTTCCAGCTGTTTCGGGTGAAATGCATCTTTTTCAACCCATCCTTTATTCTCCTTGCCCTACACAGGCTTGGTAAGGGATCTTGCACTGGCTGGCCTGGAAAAAACAGGACTGCTACCTGTCCATTGACATATTTGTCCTATTGACCATTTCAAAACAGTTTAAAGATCCTATTAAAAAACGGGAATGTCACCTGCCAAACCAGTCCAGTGCTGGATTTACCAAACAAGCTATAGCTTAGGGCCCAAAAGTTAGAGCTTAATCATTATTTCACTATTAATATGCTTCTTCTTAATTGTATTTCAGTGCAACAATTACATTGATAAATTACATAATCAGGTACAAGCTAAAGCAGGGGAAACCCAGCCAGATGGGCGGGGTATAAATAAGTTGTTGTTGTTGTTGTTGTTGTTGTTACTTAGCAGGGGAGCATTGGAGGTGCAAATGACTACCAGGTTTTGAAAAGCTGGTAGCAGACCCTCCAAGTGTCCCTATTTTCCAGGGATGTCCCTTATTTAGAAAATCCATCCCAGTTTCTGATTTGCTCCTGGAATGTTCCCACTTTTCCTGAGGATGTCCCTATTTTCATTGGAGAAATGTTGGATGGTATGGCATTATTTGACTCCTGAGCTGTCTGAAGGCAATCCTGTATAGGGAAGTTTTTTCAATGTTTAATGTTTTGTTATGCTTTTATATACAGTTGTACCTTGGTTGTCAAATGCCTTGCGACTCAAATGTTTTGGCTCCGCAAACCCAGAAGTGAGTGTTCTTGTCGGTGAACATTCTTTGGAACCCAAATGTCCAACGTGGCTTACACGGCTTCTGATTGAGTGCAGGAAGTTCCTGCAGCCAATCGGAAGCCGCCCCTTGGTTTTCGAACGACTGTAACCAAGGTACGACTGTATGTTGGAAGCTGACCAGAGTGGCTGGGGCAACCCAATAAGATGTGTGGGGTATAAATAGTAAAATAATCATTATGGAATGGGACGTCCCTATTTTCATCGGATAAATGTTGGAGGGTATGTGATAACACTGCATCAAGTTCATCAACTTTGTTGAATTAATTAAACTAAATGGGATTTGAATTAATGCATAATAAATTGTTACTGTTTTGAATTTTATTGTGCTCCGATCATCCTTAGTGCAAATCTGAATGATGCTTTTTATTGGGTAGGTTAGGAGACTATTTGTGGAACCAAGGAGGTGTTAAGTATAGCAGTTTGATTCATGGAAATTGTAAATGCTTGTATGCATTACTATGTGTTTAAAATAGATTGATTGGTAACTAATTAGTTGGTAACTAGAGAGTTCACTAGTAGTTCTTATATGATTGGCTAACGATGGTCACATGAGGGTATCTAGTGAAAGAGAGACTCAATTTTATGTGAAGCAAGATGACTGTGTTTCAGAATCCACTGTGAACACTGCTGAGTTGAATAGAGTGTTGGAGTGCTTCTTCTTTGCTTGAAAAGAAAGAAAGCAAAGATGCAGGAGAAGGTAAAAGTGGAAATATATCATAGGAGCTGCAAGGCATGGCCTAACTGTATCTTTTTAATTGCTACCTGGGAGCCTTCAACTGTTAAAGACGAGGGATGAGTGTGCTGGTCCCGTGGGTTTCCATGAGGCATGGTCCGAGTCCAGTCCAAGGTCGAGGGTGCATTATTGAGGCCGTCCGTCAAAGCTGAAGCTAGGTCCAAGGTAGGGAGTTGGGCGAGGTCAGGTGATCTGGCAGGACAGGGTGCAGGCAGGAACTGGCTACCAACAACGTTGCTCCCGCAACTTGGGACTGGGGCTGGCTGGCTTTTTTCTGCCCTGAGGCATAGGGCAGCCCCAGTCCACAGGTGACTCGCCTCTCCTGGCCTGGAGGCGAGCACTCCTCCTGCGGGAACTTAGTTCCCTCCGCATCTCTGCCCTGAGCCTCTGCAGCTCAGGAGAGGCTGGAGGGTTACCGGACCCAGAGGCAACCTCAGCTTCCTCTGACTGGGCTGAGAGCGGAGCACCTGCAGGCAATGGGTCCTCCATCACCTCAGGAGCCAGAGCAGACTCAGCTGGTGCCTGCAGCTGAGGATCCAGCACAGGTGAGGACCCTTCAGGCTCAAGCCCCAGCCCCGGCTCAGCTGGTTCTGGAGGTGGGGACTCCTGTGCAGGCTGGGATTCCTCAGGTTCAGCCTCCGAGTCCATATCCCAGGCCATCACAATGAGCTTGGGAAGAGTACATTTGGTCTCTCCATACGTTGTTGGACTACAACTCCATCTACCCTGTTCCTTTTGACTGGAGCTGATGAGAGCTGGATTCAAGGAACATACTGAGCTCTGCTGCTTTACCTTTTCCACGCCTTAGCCAATGCACATACTCCTATCCATAGGAACCAACTTCTAGGGGCCAAAGTCCCTTCACCCCCCAATAAAATCCACCCCCAAGTTGATGGGCATTGCCATTCAAATGGTGTGTGTGTGCTCCATTTGATCAATTATGTGGAGCGGAGCTTACCTGCACCCCCCCCCCATATTTTATTCGTGTTGGCACCTCTGTCTTACCGCTGAGATGTGGTCTTTTCCATCGTCCTCTCTCGCACCCTGTCTCACATAGTACAACAATTTCTCACATCACACACAACCATAAATATCGGGTCGATTGAAGATCACAAAATGGAAGTTGCTCCTTTATTGATTTTTTTATTTTATTTTTTAAGATGCTGAGCACACAGTTACATATTTATACCATATTTGTTGTGTTTACCAGGTCCCATTGGCATTCACTTTTCTGACTTGGACAGTCATTGCACGGCTTAGTTTCAACACTGCCATGTTGACTTTTGTAAATTTGTGCTACTTGTCAGGTCACCAAAGGGAGCAGCATTTCCTGCCAGGACCACACTGGATCTGAATCTGTAGAGTCTTCCTGCATTTTGCTCTTTTTGGTCGACAGACACCTCCCAGCTTTCGGCAATGCAGGGCCCCTGAATGAAAGAGACACATAACTCTGTCATGATTGGGAACTTATCCTGGGAGGAGGACAAGGACAAGGAAGAAGAAGAAGGAGGAGGAGGAGGAGGAGGAGGAGGAGGAGGAGGAGGAGGAGGAGGAAGAAGAAGAAGAAGAAGGAAGAAGAAGAACCAGATGTACATGGGGGACACCTAGCTTACTAGCAGTACATGTGCAAAGGATCTAGGGGTCTTCACATTTTTTGCAGCAGCAAAAAAAGAGCTAACGCTATTCTAGGCTGTATCAACAGAAGTACAGTGGTACCTCAGGTTACAGATGCTTCAGGGTACAGACACTTCAGGTTACAGACTCCGCTAACCCAGAAATAGGACAGACGCTTCAGGTTACAGACTCCGCTAACCCGGAAATAGGACCTCGGGTGAAGAACTTTGCTTCAGGATGAGAACAGAAATCGCACAGCGGCAGTGGGAGGCCCCATTAGCTAAAGTGGTACCTCAGGTTAAGAACAGTTTCAGGTTAAGAAGGTACCTCCAGAACGAATTAGGTTCTTAACCCAAGGTACCACTGTATAGTGCTCAGATCAAGGGAAGTAATAGTCCCACTCTATTCTGCCTTGGTCAGACCACACCTCTAATACCATGTCCAATGCCAGGCATCACAATTTAAGAAGGATGTTGACAAGTAGGAACGTGTTCAGAGGAGGGCAACCAAGATGATCAAGGGTCTGGAAACCAAGCCTTATGAGGAGCGGTTGAAGGAGCTACAGATGTTTTTTAACCTGGAAAAGAGAGGACTGAGTGGAGATATGATAACCACCATCAAATATGTCAAGGGCTGTCACATGGAGTGTTTGTTTTCTCCTGCTCGGGGGGAGGGGTGGTTATGATTAAAACGAATGGTTTCAAGTTAAAAGGAAGGAGATTCCAACTAGACATCAGGAAAAACCTTCTGACAGTAAGAACTGTTCAAGAGTGAAATGGTCTCCTGACAGTCTGCTCACAGGCCACAACGGATCAAAGAAAACTGCCCATGTCCATTGAAAACTTCAATGCAGGATTTGAAATTGATGTTTGATCCAAAGAGCCAAAAATAGCAATACGGCTCTGGAGGAGCTGCAGGGATCAGGTAAGTCTACAAACATGGACCTGTGTGGCTGGACAAATCATGGACTGAAAATGGATGAACCCATTAAAACAGAAGAAACTAACTACCATATTTTTTGCTCTATAAGACTCACTTTTTCCCTCCTAAAAAGTAAGGGGAAATGTGTGTGCGTCTTATGGAGCAAATGCAGGCTGCGCAGCTATCCCAGAAGCCAGAACAGCAAGAGGGATTGCTGCTTTCACTGCGCAGCGATCCCTCTTGCTGTTCTGGCTTCTGAGATTCAGAATATTTCTTTTCTTGTTTTCCTCCTCCAAAAACTAGGTGCGTCTTGTGGTCTGGTGCGTCTTATAGAGCGAAAAATACGGTATCTATCATCTATCTATCATCTATCTATCTATCTATCTATCTATCTATCTATCTATCTATCTATCTATCTATCATCTAAATAGAAAAGCCTCCCAAATCAGGCCAATGGCTCCTACAGTTCAGGATCATGTTCTCACAGTGGCTAATGAGATTTGGACCTCACTAATCTCCCCTCCTTCAGCTAAGAGCAAAGGGTATTCAAAGGAATAATGTGTCTGACATTGGAGGTAGAATGTAAAAATGCCTGTATAATCTCAATATCAAGGGGAAACTAGATACCCACCTCTGAGACCAGAAAAGAACTGTCTTAGGATACGGAAAGGAAGGATGTGATCAAGGAGATCATAATCGGATTCCTCCTCAGAATCAGGATCACCTTCTGAAGGAAAATCAATTTCATCAAATGGGTCATCAGATGAGGTGACTTTGTGCCCAGGGACTTGTGGCTCCAGCTGGGAAGGTGCAGATGAGGGGGCCTTCTGGTCAGGGACTAGCTCCTCCTGCTGGGAAGGTGCAGATGAAGTGGCATTCTCCTCAGGAACTTGCTGCTCCTGCTGGGGAGGTGCAGATGAGGGGGCCTTCTCCTCAGGAACTTGCTGCTCCTGCTGGGGAGGTGCAGATGAGGGGGCCTTCTCCTCGGGGACTTCCTGCTCCTGCTGGGAAGGTGCAGATGAAGGGGCCTTCTCCTCAGGAACTTGCTGCTCCTGCTGGGAAGGTGCAGATGAGGGGGCCTTCTCCTCAGGGACTTGCTGCTCCTGCTGGGAAGGTGCAGATGAGGGGGCCTTCTCCTCAGGGACTTGCTGCTCCTGCTGGGGAGGTGCAGATGAGGTGGCCTTATCCTCAGAAACTTGCTGCTCCTGCTGGGAAGGTGCAGATGAGGTGGCCTTCTCCTCAGGGACTTGCTGCTCCTGCTGGGAAGGTGCAGATGAAGGGGCCTTCTCCTCAGGGACTTGCTGCTCCTGCTGGGAAGGTGCAGATGACGGGGCCTTCTCCTCAGGGACTTGCTGCTCCTGCTGGGAAGGTGCAGATGAGGGGACCTTCTGGTCAGAGACTTGCTCCTCCTGCTGAGAAGGTGCAGATGAAGGGGCCTTCTCCTCAGGGACTTGCTGCTCCTGCTGGGAAGGTGCAGATGAAGGGGCCTTCTCCTCAGGGACTTGCTGCTCCTGCTGGGGAGGTGCAGATGAGGGGACCTTCTCCTCGGGGACTTGCTGCTCCTGCTGGGAAGGTGCAGATGAGGTGGGCTTCTCCTCAGGGACTTGCTGCTCCTGCTGGGAAGGTTCAGATGAAGGGGCCTTCTCCTCAGTGACTTGCTGCTCCTGCTGGGAAGGTGCAGATGAAGGGGCCTTCTCCTCAGGGACTTGTTGCTCCTGCTGGGAAGGTGCAGATGAGGGGACCTTCTCCTCAGGGACTTGCTGCTCCTGCTGGGAAGGTGCAGATGAGGGGACCTTCTCCTCAGGGACTTGCTGCTCCTGCTGGGAAGGTGCAGATGAGGTGGCCTTCTCCTCAGGGACTTGCTGCTCCTGCTGGGAAGGTGCAGATGAAGGGGCCTTCTCCTCAGGGACTTGCTGCTCCTGCTGGGAAGGTGCAGATGAGGGGACCTTCTGGTCAGAGACTTGCTCCTCCTGCTGAGAAGGTGCAGATGAAGGGGCCTTCTGCTCAGGGACTTGCTGCTCCTGCTGGGAAGGTGCAGATGAAGGGGCCTTCTCCTCAGGGACTTGCTGCTCCTGCTGGGAAGGTGCAGATGAAGGGGCCTTCTCCTCAGGGACTTGCTGTTCCTGCTGGGAAGGTGCAGATGAGGTGGGCTTCTCCTCAGGGACTTGCTGCTCCTGCTGGGGAGGTGCAGATGAGGGGACCTTCTCCTTGGGGACTTGCTGCTCCTGCTGGGAAGGTGCAGATGAGGTGGGCTTCTCCTCAGGGACTTGCTGCTCCTGCTGGGAAGGTGCAGATGAAGGGGCCTTCTGCTCAGGGACTGGCTGCTCCTGCTGGGAAGGTTCAGATGAAGGGGCCTTCTCCTCAGGGACTTGCTGCTCCTGCTGAGAAGGTGCAGATGAGGGGGCCTTCTGCTCAGGGACTGGCTGCTCCTGCTGGGAAGGTTCAGATGAAGGGGCCTTCTCCTCAGGGACTTGCTGCTCCTGCTGGGAAGGTGCAGATGAAGGGGCCTTCTCCTCAGGGACTTGTTGCTCCTGCTGGGAAGGTGCAGATGAGGGGACCTTCTCCTCAGGGACTTGCTGCTCCTGCTGAGAAGGTGCAGATGAAGGGGCCTTCTCCTCAGGGACTTGCTGCTCCTGCTGTGAAGGTGCAGATGAAGGGGCCTTCTCCTCAGGGACTTGCTGCTCCTGCTGGGAAGGTGCAGATGAGGGGACCTTCTCCTCAGGGACTTGCTGCTCCTGCTGGGAAGGTGCAGATGAGGGGACCTTCTCCTCAGGGACTTGCTGCTCCTGCTGGGAAGGTGCAGATGAGGTGGCCTTCTCCTCAGGGACTTGCTGCTCCTGCTGGGAAGGTGCAGATGAAGGGGCCTTCTCCTCAGGGACTTGCTGCTCCTGCTGGGAAGGTGCAGATGAGGGGACCTTCTGGTCAGAGACTTGCTCCTCCTGCTGAGAAGGTGCAGATGAAGGGGCCTTCTGCTCAGGGACTTGCTGCTCCTGCTGGGAAGGTGCAGATGAAGGGGCCTTCTCCTCAGGGACTTGCTGCTCCTGCTGGGAAGGTGCAGATGAAGGGGCCTTCTCCTCAGGGACTTGCTGTTCCTGCTGGGAAGGTGCAGATGAGGTGGGCTTCTCCTCAGGGACTTGCTGCTCCTGCTGGGAAGGTGCAGATGAGGGGACCTTCTGGTCAGAGACTTGCTCCTCCTGCTGAGAAGGTGCAGATGAGGGGACCTTCTGGTCAGGGACTTGCTCCTCCTGCTGAGAAGGTGCAGATGAGGGGGCCTTCTGCTCAGGGACTGGCTGCTCCTGCTGGGAAGGTGCAGATGAGGTGGGCTTCTCCTCAGGGACTTGCTGCTCCTGCTGCGGAGGTGCAGATGAGGGGACCTTCTCCTTGGGGACTTGCTGCTCCTGCTGGGAAGGTGCAGATGAGGTGGGCTTCTCCTCAGGGACTTGCTCCTCCTGCTGAGAAGGTGCAGATGAGGGGGCCTTCTGCTCAGGGACTGGCTGCTCCTGCTGGGAAGGTTCAGATGAAGGGGCCTTCTCCTCAGGGACTTGCTGCTCCTGCTGGGAAGGTGCAGATGAAGGGGCCTTCTGCTCAGGGACTTGCTGCTCCTGCTGGGAAGGTGCAGATGAAGGGGCCTTCTCCTCAGGGACTTGCTGCTCCTGCTGGGAAGGTGCAGATGAAGGGGCCTTCTCCTCAGGGACTTGCTGTTCCTGCTGGGAAGGTGCAGATGAGGTGGGCTTCTCCTCAGGGACTTGCTGCTCCTGCTGGGGAGGTGCAGATGAGGGGACCTTCTCCTCGGGGACTTGCTGCTCCTGCTGGGAAGGTGCAGATGAGGTGGGCTTCTCCTCAGGGACTTGCTGCTCCTGCTGGGGAGGTGCAGATGAGGGGACCTTCTCCTTGGGGACTTGCTGCTCCTGCTGGGAAGGTGCAGATGAGGGGAGCTTCTCCTCAGGGACTTGCTGCTCCTGCTGGGAAGGTGCAGATGAAGGGGCCTTCTCCTCAGGGACTTGCTGCTCCTGCTGGGAAGGTGCAGATGAGGGGACCTTCTGGTCAGGGACTTGCTCCTCCTGCTGAGAAGGTGCAGATGAGGGGGCCTTCTGCTCAGGGACTTGCTCCTCCTGCTGGGAAGGTTCAGATGAAGGGGCCTTCTCCTCAGGGACTTGCTGCTCCTGCTGGGAAGGTGCAGATGAGGGGGCCTTCTCCTCAGGGACTTGCTCCTCCTGCTGAGAAGGTGCAGATGAGGGGGCCTTCTGCTCAGGGACTGGCTGCTCCTGCTGGGAAGGTTCAGATGAAGGGGCCTTCTCCTCAGGGACTTGCTGCTCCTGCTGGGAAGGTGCAGATGAAGGGGCCTTCTCCTCAGGGACTTGTTGCTCCTGCTGGGAAGGTGCAGATGAGGGGACCTTCTCCTCAGGGACTTGCTGCTCCTGCTGGGAAGGTGCAGATGAAGGGGCCTTCTCCTCAGGGACTTGCTGCTCCTGCTGGGAAGGTGCAGATGAGGGGACCTTCTCCTCCGGGACTTGCTGCTCCTGCTGGGAAGGTGCAGATGAAGGGGCCTTCTCCTCAGGGACTTGCTGCTCCTGCTGGGAAGGTGCAGATGAAGGGGCCTTCTCCTCAGGGACTTGCTGCTCCTGCTGGGAAGGTGCAGATGAAGGGGCCTTCTCCTCAGGGACTTGTTGCTCCTGCTGGGAAGGTGCAGATGAAGGGGCCTTCCCCTCAGGGACTTGTTGCTCCTGCTGGGAAGGTGCAGATGAGGGGACCTTCTCCTCAGGGACTTGCTGCTCCTGCTGGGAAGGTGCAGATGAGGTGGCCTTCTCCTCAGGGACTTGCTGCTCCTGCTGGGGAGGTGCAGATGAGGGGACCTTCTCCTCAGGGACTTGCTGCTTCTGCTGGGAAGGTGCAGATGAGGGGACCTTCTCCTCAGGGACTTGCTGCTCCTGCTGGGGAGGTGCAGATGAGGGGACCTTCTCCTCAGGGACTTGCTCCTCCTGTTGGGAAGGTGCAGATGAGGGGGCCTTCTGCTCAGGGACTTTCTCCTGCTGGGTAGATGCCATTTCAGTCTTTCTTAGCTCTTCCTCTTCTTGCAATGGAAGAATCACACTCCCTGAAAATAAATTATGGAATTGCTTATATAGGCTTTTCTTGTTGATTTCAGGTTGCTGTGTATATCAACTGCTTGACAAGACTTCTTTCGAAGACAGAAAGCCATAGATTCTTACATCCTAGTCATAGAGCATTGGCCCCATTTATTCTCCACTTCCATCTTCTCCTAGTCTCCTGATACTCTGCCATTCTACATTGGCCATTCTAGTTGCTACTCCTCTCCTCTCTGACACCCCTCAATGTGGTAACATTCATTTTCTCTATTTTCTGTTTCAAGGAGTACCAAGTAGGTTAGCAGCTGTGCTTCCTGAGTTACTCTTGGCACATCTGACATGACTTTTATTTGATTCTGATCAGGACATTTTGTTGGTCAGTGCATTCCATTATCAGTAAGCAGACTTTTTTTTTGCTTCTCCTTATGGGAGTAATCAAGATCTTGAGGTGCTTTCCCCCCGTAATGGCGCCTCCTAGGGTAATGCAGTTTTCCTCAGAGGCAGTGGCGTAGCGTGGGTTGTCAGCACCCGGGGCAAGGCAAGTAATTTGCGCCCCCCCCCCCGCTGCACTGTCCCTCCCCCAGATAGTCCCTCGCTCTCTCTCCGCACCACACCGCACGCCTGGCACCCTCCCCTCCACAGTGGGCGGCGACCTGGCGGCTCGGATCGGATTCGCACAGCCAGCACTGCAGTGAGAGAGAGTGAGTGAGCCAGGTAGGGGCAGAGAGCTGCGAGTGCGAGAGCGCCCCCCCCCAAGATGTTGTGCCCGGTGCGGCTGGGCCCCCCTGCACCCCCCACGCTACGCCACTGCTCAGAGGGATATCTCCCGAAGGGATAAGCCACGAGTATTGTGCTGAAACCAGGAAGGTGCACCCATGTAAGATGGGGGACACTTGTCTTGCCAGTAATACATGCAAAAAGGATCTAGGGATCTTAACATAAGCCAGTAGTGTGATGCAGCAGCAGCAGCAACAACAACAACAAAAAGGCTAATGTTATTCTAGGCTGCATTCAGAGACGCCTTAACTGTTATCTCTCTTTTTTTATGTAAAATTGTAATTTTTTCCCCTCCCAAGTATCCAAAAATAAACAAATTAACAAAATGATGTTCATGTGGAAGTAAAGAAGAAGAAGAAGAAGAGTTTGGATTTGATATCCCGCCTTTCACTCCCTTTTAGGAGTCTCAAAGCGGCTAACATTCTCCTTTCCCTTCCTCCCCCACAACAAACACTCTGTGGGGTGAGTGGGGCTGAGAGACTTCAGAGAAGTGTGACTGGCCCAAGGTCACCCAGCAGCTGCATGTGGAGGAGCGGAGACGCGAACCCGGTTCCCCAGATTAGGAGTCCACCGCTCTTAACCACTACACCACACGCCTTAAAGGATAAGGCGGTCAGATTACACCAAAGGAAACCTAGAAGTCCTGTTAATGGGATAGTGCAGCAAGTTGCTGGCCATGTTAGGGACTTGCTCCTCCAGCAACCCTGTGAGGTATGTTGGTCAAAGTGAGCTTAGTGACTGAGTGGGGATTCGAGCTCTGATCTCCCAGGTCCTAGTCCGACACTCTAACCACTACACCACACTGGCTCTGAATTTAGTAACAGCTTTAAATTAGGATTTGACAAAATCTTGCCAAATATACAAATGCATTTTAAAAGTTTCTTTATATATTTTTATTTTAAAGAACAAGAGAGAGACAGAGACACAGAGAAAGAGAGAGAGAGAGAGAGAGAGAGAGAATTGTATAACCAGACTGTGATAGCTTCTTACCTGTGGCAGGTAGGACAAGAAGAGCAAAGAGAAGATGCAACCTCATGGCTGAATGCTTCTCAGGAGACAGTCTCTCAAGCAGAAGGTGGGTTTAGCACACCCAGCTTAGTAAAGTGGGTTTAGTAAATCCACCTGATTCCAACTATTTAAGAAGTTATAGGGACAGTGGAATGTTGCAAGGTGGGTCTGTGTTTCATAGGGGTTTGTGCGCAAGTGGCAGGTTGTCATTTCTGATAAGCACCAGTTTTCACGCAGGTGAAGTGTTAGCCCCTTTTCTCTGGATTTCACTGACGCAGGTAATTTAGCCAAACTCTCCCGGTACATCTCTTTTCTTGTCGCAGGAGATGCTTGCCTGTGTTGCCCAATCTTTCTTGGGGTCCCTTCCAACTCTATGATTCTGTGATTTCAGTGGTGCACTCAATCATCCCTACACTGGCAAAACACACCAAACAAAACCCCCCAACCCATGATGTGATTGTAAATGTGATCTGAAGGGCCAAAGGTTAACCACACCTGCTTTAAATAAGCCCATCTTCAAATCTTTGATGTCATTGCAAATTGTCATGGTCCGTATTCAATGCTCATAGCAGACCATTGAAACTAATGACCATTCCTGACTTAGATCTATTAACTTTGGGTAAAAGTTGGTTGAATACAACCCAGTGCTGTTTTGTGTTGGGGTCTCTATTCTCACTTTTTGCAGCAAGGGATCAGTTGCGAATGCCAATGTTCCTATAAGGTATCAGGCAGGAGAATGTCCTCCATCTGCATTCTCCTCCTTCTCTTGTGCATTGCTCAGGAGAAAATGCTAAAGGGGATGCTATGCACACAGAGAAAAAGAAACCGGAGCACCATTGGATGGGCAGTGCATCTCCATAAATCAGGGCTGGGGAACCTGTGGTCCTCCGGATGTTGATGGACTACAACTAGGGTTGCCAGACTTCCAGGTCTGACATGAAGTCTCCAGGATTGGCTGGTTCCCTCCTCATAGTAGCTGGAGGGCTTGAATCTCCAGGAGGATAAGAGTGCCTTTAAATATATACGTGTGACCATGTGTGAAGTTTGCAAGCTTCAGCCTGTTGGGAGCTGGCTGCAAATTATAGCATAGCCATTCTGTCCTGTTGTCCTCTGCTCCTCTCTCCCAATTAACCTCTGTCTCCAGGGCCTGCCCTTATAACATCACAAAGACACCTCTCTCCCAATTAACCTCTGTTTCCAGACATCACAAGGATACCCCGAAATCTTAGGTTTGTGCCCTGAACTCTCAGGGTGTGGGATGCTCCTGAACTAGCAACCCTAACTAAAATTCCCATCAACTCTGACAGTCATACTGGCTGCTGATGCTGCTTGGAGCTGAAGGTCAACAATATCTGGAGGGTCACAGAAAACCCTACACTAAAACCCCTCTTTAAGTTGACTTTGGGCAAGCCACTTCTCTTAATGAAGGATCAGCCCACCTCACAGGGTTGCTGTGAGGGTACAATGTGATAACCCCATCCATGCAGCTGTGCACATCATGGAAGTAGGAGCTGCAGTAGTGCTCATCTGCTTTGGTTTGGGATGTGGAGAAAAAAGTCCAAAGGATGCTTTAAGAATTAAAACTGGGTGGATTCTGCAGTGAATGTGCTGGGCCATTGTCTTGCCTCAATGATGGTCAGGATAAGAGCCAACAAACTGAAGCTCAATTCAGATAAGACTGAGACACTGTTCCCTAGATCGGATAGATGGGAGGTTGCCTGTTCTTGATGGAGTTACACTTCCTCTGAAGAAGCAGGTATGTAGCTTGAGGCAGTCCTATATCATTTGCCAACTCTTGAGGTTCAGGTGGCCTCAGTGGTGCAGAGTGCCTTCCATCAGCTTTGGCTGGTGGCCCAGCTGTGCCCCTGCTTGGACAGAGATAGCCCAACTACCATTTTCTATGCTCTGATAACCTCTAGGTTAGAATACTGCAGTGCATTATACATAGGGCTGTTTCTGAAGATGGTTCGGAAACTTCAGCTGGTGCAGAATACAGCGGCCGGGGCAAGACAGTTTGGGCATGTTACACGAATCCCGGTCTGACTGTACTGACTGCCAGTTAGTTTCTAGGCCCGATGCAAAGTGGTGGTTCAGACCTACAAAGCACAATTCAAAGTGTTGGTGATGACCTTTAAAGCCCTAAACGGCCTCGGCCCAGTATACCTGAAGGAGCATCTCCACCCCTAACGTTCTGCCCAGACGCTGAAGTCCAGCACCAAGGACCTTCTGGCAGTTCCCTCACTGCGAGAAGCAAAGTTACAGGGAACCAGGCAGAGGGCCTTCTCGGTAGTGGCACCCGCCCTGTGGAACGCCCTCCCATCAGATGTCAAACAGATAAACAACTATCTAACATTTAGAAGACATCTGAAGGCAGCCCTGTTCAGGGAAGTTTTTAATGTGTGACATTTTAATGCATTTTTAATCTGTGTTGGAATCTGCCCAAAGTGGCTGGGGAAACCCAGCCAGATGGGTAGGGTACAAATAATAAAAAATTATTATTATTATTATTGTTATTATTAAATGGCTCAGGATTGCAATACTGAAAGGACCGCTTCTCTCCATGTGAAGCTACTTGGACTCTGTGATCACTATCTGAGGCCCTTCTTCGTGTGCTTCCTCCACGAGAGGTCCAGTGACACAGGAAAGGTCTTTTCTGCAGTGGTTCCCCATTTGTGGAATGCTTTCCCCAGGGAGGTTCAGCCGACACCTTCATTGTATATCAAGGTGCCAGACAGAAACATTTCTCTTCAACCAGGTTTTGGGCTGACTAACAACCTATATCCTTTAAAATGTGTTTGTGGGAAGGGCTGGGGTGAGAGATTATTGGTTTAGTTTGTCCTTGGTTTTGCTTTTATTATGCATTATGCATTTTTGTCTTGTACTTTTATGCTATGAACTGCCCTGAGATCGACAGATGAAGGGTGATATGCAAATTTAATGAGTAATAACGTAAGTATCGTATTTTTCATTTTTGGAGGAGGAAAACAAGAAGAAATATTCTGAATCTCAGAAGCCAGAACAGCAAGAGGGATCGTTACGCAGTGAAAGCAGCAATCCCTCTTGCTGTTCTGGCTTCTGGGATAGCTGCGCAGCCTGCATTCACTCCATAAGACACACACATTTCCCCTTACTTTTTAAGAGGGAAAAAGTGAGTCTTATAGAGCAAAAAATACGGTAACTGTCAAGGAACTGTCATCAGCTCAGAGGCGAGAGGTGGAAGGGCAGTTGGGTCACAGGGAGCCTCTGAAGATTGTGAGAAGCAGCTCTTCCTCCACGGAGGAGGGAAGCCACGCCTCCAGTGGGGAAGAGGTGCAGGGCTCGGAGGATGCAAAGGAGAGCCACAGCATCGAGCAGGAGCAGAGTGGGGCGGGAGGCAGGTCCCCCTTTGCCCACGCCCTCTCTGCGCAGTCAGTTTACACGCAGAGTGGGGGGCATAGGATGGGGGTCAAAAGACTGCTCTGCTGGGGAAAGTTTAAGGACAGCCCACTCCCAGATTCTGCTAGTGACTGAGCAGACACGGAATGGAGATGTTCCACACTGTGAATGTTTTTGCACCGATAATAAAGCCTTGAAAAGACCAGTGGGGGTTTTGCCTGTTTGCTCTCGAGCAACCACGCCGGCACACATAACAGTAACCATTCCATCTTAAAAGTTCTCAGTCCCCACCCTCATATCCACACGCAAACAAAAATCAACTTAAACCTGGATTGGATTTTTTTGCCGGCTGGCTTCTGCTATTCTTCAGATGGTGAAATGCCATTCTCATCTCTTTCAACATATATGAACGCAGATTTCGAATCAGAAAACACGTAAAATGTTTTACACACTTTCCATCTTGGCCTACGTACAAAACTTGCTACTTTTTTTGCTGCCATGACATCTATAAAAGAGTGACATTCTCCTCTCAACAGGACAAACTAGATCTGCAGGGAAGGGAATAATGTTTCCATTAGTGGGCTGGAAGTTTAGGGCATAACTTTCCAGAGTTCTGCTGAATCAATTCCCACACTGTCCACTGCTCCCCAATGGATAATTTGAGAGAAATTAACTGAAACAGAAAACCCTGTTACTGATCTCCAGTACATCATCTAAGCTGGGCATGAGAAGACATAATAATTTTGGAAAAGTGATTTGAAGTTTACAGCATGTTATTCTTTGAAGAACTACTTGAAAATGATGTATAAGACTGAATCAGATAAGTGCTGGAGATGCAATGAGGTTGAGGGGACTTCTTTCATATGTGGTAGACCTGTAAAGGGTTAAAAGAGTATTGGGAAATAATCCATAATGAATTGAAAAAAATGTTTAAAAGTTGTTGTTGTTTAGTCATTTAGTCGTGTCTGACTCTTCGTGACCCCATGGACCAGAGCACGCCAGGCACTTCTGTCATCCACTGCCCCCCACAGTTTAGTCAAACTCATGCTGATAGCTTTGAGAACACTATCCAACCATCTCGTCCTCTGTCGTCCCCTTCTCCTTGTGCCCTCCATCTTCCCCAACATCAGGGTCTTTTCCAGGGAGTCTTCTCTTCTCATGAGGTGGCCAAAGTATTGGAGCCTCAGCTTCAGGATCAGTCCTTCCAGTGAGCACTCAGGTCTGATTTCCTTCAGAATGGATAGGTTTGATCTTCTTGCAGTCCATGGGACTCTCAAGAGTCTCCTCCAACACCATACTTTCCCCAAAAAACCAGAGTCCTTTTTGTTGGGGATAATTCAGATGGAAAATCCCAGTTCCAAAAAAGGTTATTTATGTATGCCACTACTGCAGCCCAAAAATGGAAAATGAGGTCCCAACCAAAGAAGAATGGCAACTTAAGCTCATGGAATATGCACAGCTTGCGGACTTAACATATAGAGTAAGAGAACAAGAAGAACATACATCTAGAGAAGATTGGAAAATGTTTATTGAATATATGGGGGGGAATTGTGCACACTTGAAAACATTGGCAGCTTTAAGATAAATTCAACAATGTAAATAAGGTTTGGTGGATGTAATAATGGAATACTGAAGGGTTTAGTTTCTGTAAAATATGCAGGGGTTTATGGTATGCAAAATGAACCATGGAAAGAGAGGAAGGGAAGTCACTGATATTTTAAGGATGTTTGAGTATTCTAAATTGTAAAACAGAAAAATTAATAATTATATATATAAAACTTAAGCTCTGCTGGATCAGGTGAAAGGCTCATCTACTCCAACCCCCCTGTTTTTGCAGAGGTCAACGAGATGCCCCGGGAAGTGTGCAAGGAGGAAACAAGGTGAAGCAATTGCATCAGGCTGGAGATTCCAGTAGTCTCGCACATTCCTACCTTCCATTTGTACATCACTGTAGCTCTAAAACATAAGCTGTTTAGGAAGGAATATGCAGGAATAGAAAAACATGGTTTGTCTGAATGTTTGAGAAAGAAGCTGCAATCATCAACTAAGTAGAACTAAGGCCATGCTTGGTTAAGTGTGTAAGTGTAAATACTTTGTATGTATTTTTCTGTGGCTATATGTTCTACATATGTTCTACATATGGGACGCGGGTGGCGCTGTGGGTAAAACCTCAGTGCCTAGGACTTGCCGATCGTATGGTCGGCAGTTCGAATCCCCACGGTGGGGTGAGCTCCTGTCTTTCGGTCCCAGCTCCTGCCCGCCTAGCAGTTCGAAAGCACATCAAAGTGCAAGTAGATAAATAGGTACCGCTTTATAGCGGGAAGGTAAATGGCGTTTCCGTGTGCTGCGCTGGTGCTGGCTCGTCAGAGCAGCTTCGTCACGCTGGCCACGTGACCTGGAAGTGTCTCCAGACAGCGCTGGCCCCCGGCTTCTTAAGTGAGATGGGCGCACAACCCTAGAGTCGGACACGACTGGCCCGTATGGGCAGGGGTACCTTTACCTTTACGTTTGTATGTTCTACAAGTAAAAGCTTTTTGACTATCAAGAGTCAGTACTGCACATGATTTGGCTTCCTAGCTGCAATTGAGCTACTCTGCCAACATGTATGTGGAAAGCTTGAGGTCTGATCTCCTGAATCTCCCAGTGGAGCTGAGAGAGGCCCCTATTTGAAGCACCTTTGAAAATGGTTGCCGGTCAGTGGGCAATACTAGATTAAACAGGGGTCTGACCCCCAGTATAAGGCACCTTTTGATGTTCCAACCATTCAGGGATCTAAGCTTTACATTCGGTTTTCTGCGAAAGGAAATGTGTGCCAAAGAAGCACAAAAAAAAGTGACTTCATGGAGTTTACTCAGACTAATCCTGGATATCTGAAGCCTGTCATTTAAACAGAAGAAGACACTGTCTTTGAAAATGCTGTTTGCTTAGTCTTCTGCTATTAGTTCTGAGCCCTCCCCTCTCATTAGCTAAGGAGTTCTTTTCAACATACGTGACAATATAGGTATCCGTTGAGATGCCGATAGCTTTGCTACAGAAGAATGGATTTGAAGAAGTATGAGATTTTTCGGGCATGGCTAAATTAAGTAGTTGGGAGAGTTGTTTAATATCTCCTTTTATTAATTTGACTCCTGAATGTCAAATGTACTGCTTGTCACAGTGGCGAGGAAGAAGAAGAAGAAGAAGAAGAAGAAGAAGAAGAAGAAGAAGAAGAAGAAGAAGAGGAGGAGGAGGAGGAGGAGGAGGAGGAGGAGGAGGAGGAGGAGGAGGAGGAGGAGGAGGAGTTTGGATTTGATATCCCGCTTTATCACTACCTGAAGGAGTCTCAAAGCGGCTAACATTCTCCTTTCCCTTCCTCCCCGACAACAAACACCCTGAGAGACTTCAGAGAAGTGTGACTAGCCCAAGGTCACCCAGCAGCTGCATGTGGAGGAGCGGGGAAGCGAACCCGGTTCACCAGATTACGAGTCTACCGCTCTTAACCACTACACCACACTGGCTCTCTCTAAAGCAGAGGTTGGGTAGCCATCTGTCATGAATGCTCTAGTTGAGATTCCTGCATTGCAGGGGGTCAGACTTTATGACCCTAAGGGTCCCTTCCAACTCTATGATTTTATGAAATATCTAAAGGGCTGCCACATGGAAGAGGGAGCGAGCTTGTTTAATCCTGTTCAAGAGAACAGGACCCGAACCAATGTATTCAAACCACAAAAAGAAGATTCCAACTAATCATCAGGAAGAACTTTCTGACAATAAGAGCTGTTCAACCATGGAACGGTCTCCCTCAGGAGATGGTGGACTCTCCTTCCTTGAAGGTATTTAAGCAGAAGTTGAATGGTCATCTGTCATGGATGCTTTAGCTGAGATTCCTGCGTTGCAGGGGGTGGGGTAGATGATGTCTGGGACACCTTGCACTTCTACAGTTCTGTGATTCTGTGCCTTCCTTATGCCTGAATTTGTATTCAGTATGAAATAATAAACCTTTATTTTTATTTTAAAGTAGGATTTCTAATCTGTGTTTTAATCGGCGTTAGAGCTGATCCGTTAGTCATGCTGATTTATCCGTGTGTATCGCAAGCAGACATTCTTCACTGGCAATTTTTTTAAAAAAAACAGAGATAAAGGAGGAGGGGACATTGACACTTGATGCTGTCAGCTTCAATCTGTTTTGCAACATTTCACGTCATCCCCACTACATTTTGCTGATATAACAGAAAGGCAGTTGTCATCACGTTGATTCAGGCAGATGCCCCCCAGCCGTTCACATGTTGGTACTGCAGAAAAGAAACAAATAGCATTATTATTATTATTATTATTATTATTATTATTATTATTATTATTCCAAAGAGAGAATAAAGGAGGACACCAAGTGCATTCAGGTAGACTCTGAGCCTGCCCATGACTCACTTTGGACTGAAGCCAGTGTGCACTCATTTTGTAAAGAGCTTCAGGGGGTGGAATAGATGAGCTCTGAGGTGTCTCCTGACTCTAAGATTCTGAATATAGCTTGATAATGCATGCTTGGCTCCATATGCAGCCTTGATATTCCCTCGCCTGAGACTCCTGATCGCTTGCAGTGAGTACAGGATTAATAATGCAGACAATTCCCCCCTCACATGCGTTCAACTTGTGTGCGACCGCGTATACACATGGCACCGGGAAATTAATAATAATAATATTAATAATAATAATAATAATAATAATAATAATAATAATAATAATAATTTATTGATATGCCACCCATCTGACTGGGTTTGCCCCAGCTACTCTGGGTGGCTTACAGCAAATTAAAACATCAAACATTGAAAACTTCCCTATACAGGGCTGCCTCCAGATGTTGTCCATAAATCAGTTGTCTATTTCCTTTACATCTGACAGGAGGGTGTTCCACAGGGCAGGTGTGACTACCATGAAGAACCTAGGTGTGTTTCAATTCAGGAATGAAATTCAAACCCAGAAATGGCCAGAGAGATCAGGAGAGCACTTGTAGCTCATGAGGAGCCCGAAAGGGATGTCAGTGAGGCCCCCAGAGCTTTAATCCTAGCTGGGGATAGTTTTGGATACAATATTTATGGTATGGTTTGGGGAGAGAGTGGTATGGGGATGCATAAAGAGTGTTTAGAGGGTCTTCCTCACTTTATGCAATTTCACTTATGCACGCAGGGGCAGAACGTAACCCCCGTGTAAGTGAAGAGTTCCCTGCAGCAACAACAACAACAGCAACAATTTGTTTAGTCAGGCACTTAGGGATAATAACAAAATCAAAGGGTTGCTAAGATAAATATGCACAACTTGCATACTTAACATACAGAATAAGAGAACAAGAAGAACTTACATTTAAAGAAGATTGGAAAGTGTTTGTTGAGTACAGTGGTACCTCGGTTTACGAATACGTAGTTCGGCTTCCACCGTTCGGCTTCCATTCGTAGACTGAGTACTACGAATGGAAGCCGAACGGTGGAAGGGCACCGGCAGTGGGAGGCCACATTATAGGGAAAGTGCGCCTCATTTTAAGAATGGTTTTTGTTTAAGAACGAATTTCCGGAATGGATTAAGTTCGTAAACCAAGGTACCATTGGCTCCCAGTACGTTTCTGAGCACAATTCAAAGTGTTGGTGCTGACCTTGAAAGCCCTAAAGAGCCTTGGCCCAGTATACCTGAAGGAGCATCTCCACCCCCATCGTTCAGCCTGGACACTGAGGTCCAGCTCCGAGGGCCTTCTGGCGGCTTCCTCATTGCGAGAAGTGAGGTTACAGGGAACCAGGCAGAGGGCTTTCTCAGTAGTGGTGCCCTATTCTGATAACCTCTTCGGTAGATTTATTGCTTTATTGTTCAGCGTCCAGCACACTTCTGCTGCGCGCCTCTGCAGGTCATAAAGCAATTAGCAAAGTAGCACAGCAGGCGTGTGATTGAAAGAGCACTTCCCAAAACGTTGCTTCTGTTATAAAATCTCTTTATTGCCACAAAAGACATGTATTTACAAAGCCTAATCTCCACCTGACTCCAGCTGCATTTTCTCTCTCTGCTTGCAGCTACGCAGCTACGCAACAAGCTGCTTTCGATTTCCACTCAACTCACAGCATTCCAAGCTGCTTTCGTCACATCCTGGCTTACTTCCCTTGTAAGCCCTTCCCCCCAGTCTCGAGGCACAGAAGGTTAACCCTTCACTACACCCAACACCCCCTTTTGCTTTGTGCCTGAGGGGAGAATCGACCCTTGGTAGTCCCAAACCCAGACCTTCGCAAAACTCTCCATGTCTTTGGAAGGAGAGTGGCTTCGTAAACCCATCAGCTAGGTTCTTGGCAGAAGGACAATACTTCAGTGCAACTAATCCCTCCTGAACACTTTGGTACACATTCCGAAAGCGATTGTCTAGGTGTTTAGTTCTGGCCTTGAACTGACCTGACTCTGCCAAACGTAAGCATGGTTGATTGTCCTCGAAAACACGCATCAGTTGACAATCCACTTCGCAGACTTCCTGCACCAAGCAAGCATAGACCTCTACTTCTCTGCACACCTCTGAAAGAGCACTGAACTCAGCCTCAGTGGATGAGAGCGCTATCAGACTTTGCTTCTTGGACCTCCATCCAACTACTGAGTTCCCAAACGTCACCACTAAGCCAGACACAGACTTGTGATCCTCAAGATTAGCCCAATCCGAGTCCACAAAGCAAGTCAGTTTGACTTCTCCCTGTGCTGGTAACCTAAGACAAAAGTCTTTGGTCTCCTGCAAATACCTCAGAACTCTCTTGATGCCATTCCAGGCTTGCACACTAGGGTTTGAAGCTTCCCTGCTGAGCAGATTGACAGCAAACGCTATATCAGGTCTGCTCCACTGGGACAAGTACAACAAACTCCCAGTGTGGTGTAGTGGTTAAGAGCGGTAGTCTTGTAATCTGGGGAACCGGGTTCGTGTCTCCGCTCCTCCACATGCAGCTGCTGGGTGACCTTGGGCTAGTCACACTTCCTTGAAGTCTCTCAGCCCCACTCACCTCACAGAGTGTTTGTTGTGGGGAGGAAGGGAAAGGAGAATGTTAGCCGCTTTGAGACTCCTTAAAGGGAGTGAAAGGCGGGATATCAAATCCAAACTCTTCTTCTTCTTCTTCCTAGGGCTGACTGAAACACTTCAGTATTTTCGAACGCAGCACATTCTACTTGCTGGCTGTCCTTCACTAAACTAGTCTCCATATGACTTCTCACTCCTGCACAATCACTCATCCTCATTTTCTGAAGCAGTTGCTCAATTTTATCTCCCTGGCTGAGCAAGAAGCTTCCATCCTGTGCATGCTCAACACTGACACCTAGATAGGTTTTGACAGCACCAAGCTGTTTAAGCTTGAACCGTTTACCTAGCTCTTTGGCAAACTTCTCTGCCTGTTCATCTGTTGCTGAGAAAAATAACACATCATCAACCCAGATTTGAAGAAATTCTTGCATGTCACCTGATCCTCTCAAATAGACGCAACTATCAGCAACACTTCTTCTGAAACCTAACTCTTCTAAAGCTTCATTCAGGCACATGTTCCAGTTTCTAGCAAATTGACGCAATCCGTAGATGGATTTGTGCAATCTCCACACAACATCCTGCCTCAAGTTCTCAAACCCCGGAGGAGGAATCATGTACAGCTCCTCCTGGAGATCTGAGTTTAAGTAGGCAACATCCACATCAAAATGGTTTACCTTCCAGCCTCTCTGTGCTGCACAAGCTAAAAGCGTTCTCAGAGTCTCTGCTTGTGATGTTGGCGAACACACCTCCGTGAAGTGTATTCCCTTCTTCTGAGTGAATCCACGAGCAACTAATCTGGCTTTATACTGTGGCTTTCCAGTGTCCGTGGGTTTCAAACGGTAAACCCACCTGCAACTCACAGCCTGCTTGCCTGGTGGCAACTCTGTGAGTGAAAACACACCTAGATCTTTCATGGACTTCATCTCTCTGTCCATCGCCCTGTGCCACTTATCTGCTTCTTCCTCAGGTAAACTCTGAATATCCTCGAAGGATTCCGGTTCACATCTGGCTGAACCTACCCAGATGCCTGAAGCTTCGTACCGATCTCCTTGTCCTCGCTGATCTTCTCAGTGTGAATCCTGGTGACCCTGCTGCTTCACTGGGTCCAGCTAAATCATCCTCAACTTCAGTGTCTTCCCTCTCTGACCTGCTGCGCCTCTTGGGCCTTACAGCTGGTTCAGCAGGCGAAGAAGGCTCACTCTTTGGCTCAAACCTGACACTTGCCTGAGGAGGTGTTTTAGCTTTCCCCCTCTGAGGGATTCTGAGCTGTCCCTGCCTTGGACTCTGTCCCTGTGGTGGATCCTGTTGCTCTGGACCATGGTCCCCAGCAACAAATTCCTCTTCCTCCTCAACGTCTGAGTCATAGAACTGCTGTGAAATCACGTCTGGATTAGCGTGCAGACGTTTCCAACCGGCTTGTTCACAGAACTCAGCGCTATTGCTGATAACCAACCTAGACTGGTTTCCCCTTGGGCACGCAAACTGCCAGGCCTTTGAGCCAGGCTCATACCCTATAAAGATCATTATTTTAGACCTTGGCTCACCTTTCTTGCATAGAGCCTTTGGAATAAGCACCCAGGCCTCACAACCAAACACACGAAGGTAGTGAACCTTTGGCTTCTTTCCATGCAGTAAGAAATACGGTGTATTTCCTACACTAGAGTTGTATACTCTGTTCTGCGTATGGACCACATATTTCCAAGCTTCAGACCAATATTTTTGGGGTAGCCCTGCGTCCCACAGGATCGCAGACACAGCTTCCTGCACCGTCCTGTTCCGTCTCTCTGCGACTCCATTCTGTTGTGGAGAGTAAGGAGTGGTCAATCTGTGGCTAATCCCCTTCTCCCTAAAGAAATCCTGTAAAGCAGAACCAGTGAATTCAGAACCTCTGTCACTTTGAAAACCACGAACTTTGGTGGAAAAGGTTACCTCAACTGCGGTGATCCAATCCCTGATCATTTTAGCTGCTTCCCCTTTCGTTCTAAGGGCAAAGGTCCAAGCAGATCTCGAAAAATCATCAATCAAAAGCAGAGAGAACCTTGACCCTCCCAGTGACTCAACAGACATGGGGCCACACAAATCTGCATGAATTAATTCAAAGGGTTGTGTGGTCTGTCTCTCTGACTTTGGATAGGAGCATGTCACAATTTTTGCCTGTTTACATGCATTGCAATCTAAAAAATTGTCACAACTCCTAAATTTGCATCCTTGTGTCAGCTCTGGTGCTTTCTGAAGATGCCCCCAATTCAAATGGGCGAAACGTCTGTGCCAAATATGCGAACAACCATGGTGGGGCGCTACATTCACACATTGCCCCTTTGCATCTTCGGTATCATCCTCTCCTGTGGAAAAAGGCACATTTACAGCAAACAAATTGTCTTTAGACTGCACTGTGTACACGTGTTTCCCATCCTTGGAAAATTCACATCTGGTTCCTGCAAAAGAAATTTGAAAACCAGCAACAAGTAAATCATTCACACTTAACAAACAATTAGTTAAACCGGGCACCGCAAAAGCTTTGACTTCATGCTTAAGAAAGGGACAGAAGAAAAAGCCTGTCTGTGTTAGTCTTTTTCTGCTTCCATCTGCGATCGTCACAAACTTTTCAGTTTTTACTGTCCTGCAATTTCTTAACAGTCCAGCAGATGGCACCAGCGTATTTGTCACTCCTGAGTCGATTATTACAGTGAGAAAGTTTTGTTGTTGACATTCCTGGGTCGCCATAGCAACAATCTTCTCGCTACCCCCCTCCTTGGGGCTTCTGCAGATGTTCTCTCTGGTTGTCACGGCAACAGACTCCCCCCGGCAGGAAGACTTGCCCACGACCTTCACAGCTTCCATAGATGCAACTCTCTCAGTTGCCATGGAGACTGGACTTGTCTCGGCGTTCCCACACAACTCCACAGCTCTTATCTCTACTTGCTGCAGGTGGCTGGCCTTGAAGCCTCCAGCATAGCTAGGCTTCAGCTCTTGGCGTAAACAACTCTTGGCAGCTTTTGGAGAAAGAGGCGTCTCTGAGCTTTCACTGCTCACTGCCCCCCACTGCTCACGGGGCCCCCAGGACGTTTTCCTGCGCCCCCTCTGGTGGGTAAAGGGCTCCCAACACTTGGCCTCTCTCCAGGCTCCTCACACAGACAGGTTGCAGCATCCATACAGCTCCAGGCTCAGCAAAAGCATCATTAGCAGCAACAGCAACAGTCCCTTCGCCCCCCCCCCCCGTGGGGGCTCACAGCTCCTCCCAGCTGTGTATCGGCTCTCAAGAATGTGGCCGGCGCCATCTTGCCTCTCCCTTCCAGATGCAGCCACATCTCGGCCCTTGCTTCCCACCCCAGCTTCACAAGCCTCTCGGAGTGCTAGCCAAGTGGCCCCTGGCCCTTTTGCATCCAGGACAACAGGCGCTAGATGAGCATCCACATTTTCAGTGAAAAAAGCAAGCACACGCTTCTCAACTTTTCTTTGCCCTGCAGCCCTTTCAGCCTCTCCTTTCCCAGCTGCGTTGTGCGGGGACTTTATTACGTCCCACAGCTGCTCCCCCACTAGCAACATCTCCACTTGAAAGCTCCACTCCAGCCAATTGTGGCTATCCAGTTTCTGACATGGTAGTTTAAACTCAAAGCCATGTCCATCTAGCTGAGCCATTTGCCTCCCTTCTGTTGGCCTGTAGCAAGAGCAGCCTATATTGTACTCACTCTGCAGCCAAACTGGGCATTTCCCCTTCGACGTGGCTCTCTCTCAGCTCCCTCCGTCAGCGTCCTCCAATCTGCCCTCTGAAGGCTTGGCAGTCGATCAAACTGACGTTCAGCAAACAAAGCTTCAAGGCCCTTTCTCACACGCTTCGCGTTGACCCATAACCTATTCCGATAACCTCTTCGGTAGATTTATTGCTTTATTGTTCGGCGTCCAGCACGCTTCCCCCTGCGAGCCTCTGCAGGTCGCAAAGCAATTAGCAAAGTAGCACAGCAGGCGTGTGATTGAAAGAGCACTTCCCAAAACGTTGCTTCTGTTCTAAAATCTATTTATTACCACAAAAGACATGTATTTACAAAGCCTAATCTCCACCTGACTCCAGCTGCATTTTCTCTCTCTGCTTGCAGCTACGCAGCTACGCAACAAGCTGCTTTCGATTTCCACTAAGCTCACAGCATTCCAAGCTGCTTTCGTCACATCCTGGCTTACTTCCCTTGTAAGCCCTTCGCCTCAGTCTCGAGGCACAGAAGGTTAACCCTTCACTACACCCAACATGCCCACCCTGTGGAACGCCCTCCCACCAGATGCCAAGGAAATAAGCAGCTATCCTATTTTAAAAAGACATCTGAAGGCAGCCCTGTTTAGGGAAGTTTTTAATATTTAATTATTTAATGCTGTATTGTTTTTAACACTCAATTGGGAGCCGCCCAGAGTGGCTGGGAAAACTCAGCCAGATGGGTGGGGTATAAATAAAAAAATTGTTGTTGTTGTTGTTATATACCACTGTATATAGAAAATAAATGTGTACAACCGAAAATGCTGGCAGCATTAAGATAAATTCAACAGTGTATATAGGTTTTGATGGATGTAATAATGGAATGCTGAATGATTTAGTTTCTGTAAAATATGCAGGGATTTATGATATGTAAAATGAACCATGGAAAGAGAAGAAGGGAAGTCACTGATATCTTAAGGATGTAAAAATGAGTACTTTAAATTGCAAAACAGAAAATTATATATATTGTTATTCTATCTATATCTATCTATCTATCTATCTATCTATCTATCTATCTGGACTAACAACCAAACACCCATCTTCGCAGAACTGCATATGACTTACATCTGCAGCATGTCTCATTAGTGTTAGAGCATGGTAATGGAAGGATGTTGTCGTCATCACAGTCATTGTCTGATGAAGCTTGGCAGTAGCCTATGTGGACTTCACACCTCTCCTCAGGCGCTGTACAAAAAGGGGGGAACAAATAAGACTTCCATTAGTTGGGAGACAACTTGGCCTAGCCCTTACCCCCCCCCCCACACACACCGTAAAAGGTAGTTTGATGTACATCAAACTATCATCTATCTATCTATCTATCTATCTATCTATCTATCTATCTGGACTAACAACCAAACACCCATCTTCGCAGAACTGCACATGACTTACATCTGCAGCATGTCTCAGTATAGTTAGAGCATAGTAATGGAAGGATGTCGTTGTCACCACAGTCTGATGAAGCTTGGCAGTAGCCCCTCCGGTATTCACACTGCTCCTCAGGTGGCACTGTACAAAAAGGGGGGAACAAATAAGACTTCCATTAGTTGGGAGACAACTTGGCCTAGCCCTTACCCCCCCCCACACACACACACGGTAAAAGGTAGTTTGATGTACATCAAGGAGCGTAGGAGCCAACTCCTAGGGGCCATGGAGTTTTTGGCCCCCACAATAACACATTTGAGGGGGCCAGGCCCCCAGAAAGTTGATGGACATTTCCATCCACATGTTGTGTGTGTGCATTGCATCATGTGATCACAGAGCTTACCAATATTTTATTCAAGTTGGCATCCCTGTCAAGGGGAACATCCTGATTATCAATGAAGCTGGCTTGATCTCTCCGATGTACCTTTATCCATTAGATTCCAGCACAGGAGAGGGGGACCTCTGACACCCGCCCTGGCCAAATCTGGTCTGCCAGGTCTCCCATTTAGCTCATGGGGCCATTTTTGAAACACCACGCCCACCTTCCCCACACATGACGTGGCAGTTGCCCATCCCTGGAGAAAGAAGGATCAGCTCATCTGCTGATAGTAGAATAGAATCAAAGAATCATAGAGCTGGAAGGAACCACGAGGGTCAACCTTTCAAAGGAACCTTTTGCCCGACGTGGGGCTTGTATCCACAACTCTGAGCTGCAGGGGGACGTTCCATCCTACTTGCACTTTCAGTGCAAAGCCTTTCCTGATCAGGAGGGGGTTTCCATTAAAATGAAATTTCCCTCTCCATTTTATAGTAGGGGTCTCAATTGCCCTTGCTGGGCATCAAATGATGGGCAATGTGGGAGAGTCTTTCAGTTTCCATTGAAACCACTGTTGAAATGTTTTTTTGGGGGTCTCCATCATACCAATGGCTTCAATGGAAATTGCTCCCCCCCCCCTTGCAGGAAGGTGAGTGCCCACCTAGAGTAGAACCTCAGGTTAAGTACTTAATTCGTTCCAGAGGTCCGTTCTTAACCTGAACCTGTTCTTAACCTGAAGCACCACTTTAGCTAATGGGGCCTCCTACTGCTGCCGCGCTGCTGGAGCCCGATTTCTGTTCTTATCCTGAAGCAAAGTTCTTAACCTGAAGCACTATTTCTGGCTTAGCAGAGTGTGTAATCTGAAGCGTATGTAACCTGAAGCATATGTAACCCGAGGTACCACGGTATATCCTATTAGAGAACCATATTAAGCTCTCCCAACCATCAGCTGATGGGCTGGAGAGGCAAGCCTGCTTTCTGTTGCGGTGAGCACCTTTCTACCTGCAAGCAACAGCTAGATAGCTCAGTTGGCTACAGCGTGGTGCCGATAACGCCAAGGTTGCAGGTTCAATCCCCGTAAGGGACAGATGCATATTGCAGAGGGTTTGGACTTGATGAACCTCTGGTCCCTCCTATCTCTATGAAGTCCTGACTTCAGCTCAACACATCTGCCAAATTTGGCCTGCGAGGCCAAAACTCAACAGATTCTGGCCCACAGAACCCAAAACATTCCCTACCCCTGTTCCAGCATCATGCCTAACTAGAATAATGCACAAAGAAAGTCCCCTGTGCTGCAAAACAGAACACTTTGAACAACAACAAGCAACACATCGGCTAATAATACTGACAATGTTTTTTATAACACTATACTGTTTCAAATCTGGAAGGACACATCCTGAAGCTGAGACTCCAATACTTTGGCCACCTCATGAGAGAGAAGACTCCCTGGAAAAGACCCTGATTTTGGGGGAGATGGAGGGCAGAAGGAGAAGGGGACGATAGAGGACAAGATGGTTGGACAGTGTTCTCGAGGCTAGTAACATGAGTTTGACCAAGCTGCGGGAGGCAGTGGAAGACAGGAGTGCCTGCCATGCTCTGGTCCATGGGGTCTCAAAGAGTCGGACACTACTAAATGACTAAACAACAGCAATTGTTTCAAAATTCATAAACAGAAGACATATAATATGTGCATGCAGTCACAAACTAATAAGATCAAATAAATGTTCCATGAACAGTTCTTCTAGGATAATGAACTGTTTCAATGATAAATCTTCAACAGCAAATTAAGAGTAATCAAAGGTACATCAAAAGGCCATGGATCAGCTATCTCTAAAAAGTCTAGTATCCTGGAAGAACTGTACTGTCTACTTCTGTGCTCGGAGCACCCTATTTTGACCTTTGGAGCACCCATCCTCTCATGTTTGTAGGATATTGACTGTGGAAAGTCATTCTGCCTCCATTTCCGTGATCTTTGACAGTGACTTGCCACTCCTACCATTCCTGTTCATGGAACATTTATTTGATTCGTATTATTTTGTGACTCCATGCACATGTTATATGTCTTCTGTCTATGAATTTTGAAACAGTATAGTGTTAGAAAAATAATTCCAGTATACAGTGGTACCTCCGGTTACGAACGGGATCCGTTCCGGAGGACTGGCCGTATCCTGAAAACTTTGTAACTGGAGGCGGCCTTCTGTGCATGCACAAGATGTACAGAGCGCTTCTGCACATGCGTGTACATCGAAACCTGGAAGTATACACTTCCGGGTTTGCCGCGGCCGTAACCCGGAGATTCCGTAACCTGGAGGTTACGTAACATGAGGTACCACTGTATTATTAGCCGACGTGTTGCTTGTTGTTGTTCAGAGTACCTAGAATAATGGCAAGCTAAGGGACGCGGGTGGCACTGTGAGTTAAACCACAGAGCTAGGACATGCCGATCAGAGGGTCGGTAGTTCGAATCCCTGCGATGGGGTGAGCTCCCGTTGCTCGGTCCCAGCTCCTGCCAACCTAGCAGTTTGAAAGCATGCCAAAGTGCAAGTAGATAAATAGGTACCGCTCCGGTGGGAAGGTATACGGCGTTTCCATGCACTGCTCTGGTTCGCCAGAAGCGGCTTAGTCATGCTGGCCACATGACCCAGAAGCTGTACACCAGCTCCCTCGGGTCAATAAAGCAAGATGAGTGCTGCAACCCCAGTCGGTCACGACTGGACCTAATGGTCTGGGGTCCCTTTACCTTTAACGGGGGGTTTGTGTTTTTTTCATAATGTTGAAACTCCCTGCAGTAATTGACTAAGCAGCTCTGGTTCCACAGAGGACAGGGGGCAACAGGCATCACCTTGTACTTTGCCTCAGGAAGCAAGATGTTTTGGGCTGATCCTGGAGCCTAGGACCACAGCTTCAGGAACATAGGAAACATGGCAAGTTGGCTAATACTGAGTGACACCACTGGTCCGCCTAACTTAATATTGTCTACAGTGACTGGCAGCAACTCCCAGGGTTTCAAATGGAGTTTTTTCCTAAACCTACTAGGAGATGCTAATTATCAAACCTGGGACTTTCTGCATGAAAAAGCAGCTGCTTTTTGTCCCCAATTACTTTTTGGCAATTGTTACTTTTAATTTCCTTGATTAGTTAAACAAAAGTGCAAGCATAGCAAACAAAAGAAAAGAAAAGAAAAGAAAGAAAACAACAAAGGATTAAAAATCTAAACCTGGAAGGAGTAGAATGATGCAGCGCAACTCAAAAGGAATAGTAAACTATTACATCATGCAAATATTCCCTTTACAAATTATAAATATTATCAGTGCTTTTTTTCGGGGGGGATGCAGGGGTACACATACCCCTAAACATTTTGTGAATCTTTGTACTTCCCTCCATTTACTGCATTTAATTTTCCCAATTTGAACTATAAAAAGATGATTTTCTTGAGTCAAAATGAGAGTACCCCTAAACATTTCTTTAGGGAAAAAAGCACTGAATATTATTATTATTATTCCCCACCTGTGTGCCCCACAGCTGTTGAGAATGAAGGCTTAAATGAGCCAGACATTTGCATATACTGGTAGCACTGAGCAACCATTTGCCCCAAAATTTGTGTAAGAAATGAAACCATGCCATATATCATGAACTGCCCTGAGATCTTTGGATGAAGGGTGGCATATAAATCTAATCAATCAATCAGTCAATCAATCAATCAGTCAGTCAAAAGGTCATTCGAGCTCTGCCCTTTCAATACTTTTATGAGATATATTTTTAAGAATTGCAGTTTGCCAAACCCTGGAATACCAGCCATCCAAATTATTGAGATTCAAGTTCTTCCAGGATTTGGTGATGCATTCCTAGGCTGCTGTTAAGAGATGAGAAATTCAGTTCCCTCCATTTGGACTCGCCTCCCTCCCTATCCCTCCACCTGAGCTTTCCTCTTACCAGCAGATGTGTGAAAGAGGAGAGCAACCAAAGCAAAGAGCAGGTAAGGAAGTCCCATGGCTGAAGTTTTCTCTGAACACTCAAGGTTGCTGGAAGGAAGCCTCTCCACAGCCGACCCAGATCAAAATCTGGATAGGATCAGGATGTTTCCCTCTATTTATATGGATGTGGAGACAATTGAATGTTCTCTCTCTCTCTCTCTAACACACACACACATGGCTGTGGTGCACATGCAAATTGTGTAGCCAGCCACTTATATTGTGTCATTAGACAATCAGAAAGGACCTGAGTCAGTATGGCAGTTAACTAGTCATGATCTATATCTGGACGAACTAAGGCAAAAAATAATGATGATAACCCACAAAAAAAATCTGTTAAGATGGGTGCAAATCAAAGCAAGCATGGATAGTGCTGTGCTGTGCAGCTTGACTCAGAAGTAGAGCTGGGAAGGATATTTGGTTTGTTTCGCATTTGGCACATATTACTTGGCTGGGAAATTGCATTGAAAAATTCAGAGAAGTGCAAATTTCAAAGGACGGCTGTGTTTTGCTTCCTTTGTAGTGTTAGAAAGTATGAATTAGAGAAGTTTCCTTATAAATTTTGAATTGAAATTCTCCACCCCCATGGCAGGGCCACAATACAGTGGTACCTCGGGTTACAAACACCTCACGTTACAAACACTTCAGGTTACAGACTCAGCTGACCCTTGGGTTAAGAACTTTATCTCAGGATGAGAACAGAAATTGTGTGCCGGCAGCACGGCGGCAGTGGGAGGCCCCATTAGCTAAAGTGGTACCTCAGATTAAGAACGGGTTCAGGTTAAAAACGGATCTCCGGAACAAATTAAGTACATAACCAGAGGTACCACTGTATCTCGAATGGCCTAGTAACCGAACAAATCAGCTCCTGAACGCTGCAAACCTGGAAGCAGGTGTTCCGGTTTGCGAACGTTTTTCGGACGCTGAACTTCTGACACGGCTTCCGCGGCTTCCAATTGCATATAGGAAGGTCCTGCAGCCAATTGGAGGCCTTGCCTTGGTTTTCGAATGGTTCTTGGAGTCAAACGGGCTCCTGAAACAGATTAAGTTCAAGATCTAAGGTACAAGGAATGGCTGAGTTGGGTATGTTCAGCCCTGAGAAGAAAAGACAGAGAGGTGAGAGGGTGCCTGAAGTCCCCTTGGGAAGAGGTGGTCGTTCTGTGAAAGAGGAGAAACTTCTTTGTCTGCAGAAATTTTCAAGTTCAGTGGATGTTTGGCTGAAGGAACTTTTTTGGTATTGCTAAGAGAATGTCTCCATTGAGATTTCCCATTTATTTAAATTTTGAGGGCAGCCTTTTCCAGTCTGGCACCCTCCAGATCAAGGGAATGGAAGAATGTCCCTATGAAGAAAAGTTGCAGTGTTTGGGATGTTTTAGTTTATTATCTAGAACAGGCATAGGCAAACTCAGCTCTCCAGATGTTTTGGGACTTTGCTTCAGGATGAGAACAGAAATTGTGCGGCAGCGGTGTGATGGCAGAGGGAGACCCCATTAGCTAAAGTGGTGCTTCAGGTTAAGAACGGTTTCAGGTTAAGAATGGACCTCCGGAACGGATTAAGTTTGTAACTTAAGGTTACATACGCTTAAGGTTACAGACTCTGCTAACCCAGAAATAGTACCTCGGGTTAAGAACTTTGCTTCAGGATGAGAACAGAAATTGTGCTCTGGCAGCGCAGCGGCAGCAGGAGGCCCCATTAGCTAAAGTGGTGCTTCAGATTAAGAACAGTTTCAGGTTAAGAAAGGACCTAAGGACCTCCGGAACAAATTAAGTACGTAGCCAGAGGTACCACTGTATATCTAAAAAAACAAACCACACTAGTATATGTCCTAAGAAACAAAATGGGGACTAGAGTGTTCAACTAGATTCTGCAACAGCAGAGTTCAAATCCTCACTCAGCCATGAAACTCACTGGGTGACCTCAGGTCAGTCACTCTCTCTCTCTCAGCCTAACTCACCTCACAGGGTTGTTGTGAGGTTGAAGTGGGGATGAGATCTATCTAATGGCACCAAAGAGAAAACTGGACTGCTTGCATATTGAGTAACAGGTGATTTATTATGTTTTGCTCAGGCTTTCCTAGACCCAGAAAATTGGTCCCTGTTTGATACATTGATTTAAAAACAAAACAAAACCCAGCCACAATGGCTAGGCTCTTTCTCTGTTGTCAGATGTAGTCAAGCTTCTGGTTTCCAGTTGTTGGAAATTACAGGAGAGGAGAGTTCTCTTATTCTCAGATCCTGCATACAGTTTTCATATTGGCACCTGGTTGGCCACTGGGAAAGCAGGATTCTAGACCGGATGGGCATTGTTCTGATCTAACAGGGTCTTCTTATCTGGTACTCAGAGTAATCAATCCACAACTTAGGATCTCTGGTCTCAGTTTAGGACGTAACACTAACAAAACAGACTGGTAGGTATCTGTTCCTTGTTCAGCTTTTTTTGGGAGTGGGGTCACAGATACAGAATTTAAGGGGCAGGGACTGAGGAATAAGCATGTGGTTATGGAATTTCAAAGTGTCACACCCTGTTGGATCTGGGGTCAGAGCCCAGATAAGGTGACCTGTTTGCCTTTGATCAAGACAGACAAGGAGAAAACAAAAGCTCAAAATGCATTGTGCCGCTACTGTACAAACAAAAAGGTTCGGCGTATGCACCTGGCAGACACAGGATCACCTTTGACTGCAATGTCTCAGCCAAAATTCATCCTGGGCCAATGTAAAAAAATGTGTCTATAACCGGCTTAGGTCACAGGAAACCTATCAAGAACATACCACCATAGCCTCAAAACTGAATCGCCATGTTTTTGAGATGCTGCGTTACGAACCAGATTTAAAACCTACACTTTTTAAAACTTGCATTCACTGAATTGAACATGGTCTGAACACTCCTTTGCTTGAGATACTGGTTTATGAAGATCCCACCTTGGTAAATCCAGTTTGTAGGTTTCTGGCAGTGAACAAATGGCATCAGCCATGCTGGTTGGGGTGCAATCCTGATGAAAACCTCTTGATGTATCTGCCTACAATTCGCCAGGCTTATTCTACTCTGGATTATTTGTTGTTGTTGTTGTTGTTTATTCAACTATACCTGGAGGTCTCTGGTCGGTTCACAACAAGACCACAACATATCAAATCAAACCAAAAGCAGTAACCCAATAACCCCCCCCCCATATGAAATAAGCTCCTATGCATATGAATTTAGGTAAAAAAAAGGTAAGGTAAAGGACCCCTGGATGGTTAAGTCCAGTCAAAGGCAACTATGGGGTTGCGGTGTTCATCTCGCTTTACAGGCCAAGGGAGCTGATGTTTGTCCACAGACAGCTTTCTGGGTCATGTGGCCAGCATGACTAAGCAGCTACTAGTGCATGGAGCACCATGACGAGTGCCAGGGAGCACTGAAACACTGTTTACCTTCCCACCACAGTGGTACTTATTTATCTACTTGCACTGGCATGCTTTCGAACTACAGTGGTACCTTCGGTTGTGGACAGGATCCATTCCGGAGCTCCAGTTGGTTCCCGAGGTTTCCACAACCGGAGGGACTGCTTCTGCGCATGCAGGCACAGCGGTAGAGAGCTTCTGCGCATCCCTACTTCATGTTATAGCTAAGTTGTTGGTGAACACATTAAAAACACATTGTCAAACCCACATTTTGAACGTTTATTTGATGAGCTGATGAGTTCGGCTCACTGAGATCGCTGAGATGTCTAGTACAAGTGCAGCCTTGACTTGCTTCTCCAAGTGAAGATCTGTCTTAGTTTTCATCAGGAAATCAGGGGTGAACGTTTGTCCTTGCAGATCCGAGCTCTTCAGCAGCAACATCAAGCCTTGCAGCATTTGTGATTTGGACCACAATAGCCACGTATTTGCCCCTCGGGGCATAGAGCAGGTTTTATCACGCAGTAACCCCCCATCTCATCACAGGGGATAAGGTGCACCCCTGCAGAAAATAAACATATCATTTCAGTGTTTTTATCTAGGGTGTGAATTCAGAGCTGTGAGTAGTTTGGACATCAGGCAATGGGAATCCCTGTGGTCTTAAACAGCTACAGTTTTGCCCCCACACTTCAGTACACTTTTGCTGATTCTGTCTACAGAACCAGTGACCCTTCGGATGTTACGCTGTCCTGAATGAGGCTGAGTTACGATTTAGTCAGAAATAAATGAGATTGATTTCCGTGGCACCTGCTTCAAACCATGTGTCCTTAGGACCAAAGAATCTTAATGCATTGCAGCACTGACATAGCATTAAACAAAAAAGTGCTTTCTATTTGGCCAAACCCCCTTCCATTAAACAACTAATCTGCACCCCTTAGCTCCCCAGTCTGAGCTGCCCTGTTACCTGTGAAAACTTGGAAGAGCAGAACAACCATAGCAAAGAAAATGTGGAAGAACTTCATGGCCAAAGTTTTCTCTGAGATCTCAAGACATCTAGCGAGAAGCAGCTCCAAGAGAAAGTGACGGTGGATCTGGATACAAATTGAAGATCCCCTCTATATACAGGTATAGGAATTTAGAGACAAAGGAATGTTGAAATGAGGGCACTCAAGGCTGTTTGCCATGCTGAGCTTGCACAATTCATTATCAGTATGGACTCCACACTGAGAGAGATCAAGAACTGGTCCTGTTTTGATGGAAAGATTGCAACTTGTCCAGCCTGAGGTAGACAAATTACTTAGATAATTGAGGGAGATGACTTTTCATCTTATCTCTTAGATCACCTTGAGGGAAGGTGAAGGTGTCAGAACAGTATTGGAACATCACTGGACTCCACTCTCCCTTCCTGTGGTTTCCATCAAGTGGGGCTCAGTAGAGGTAAAGGTAAAGGACCCCTGGAAGGTTAAGTCCAGTCAAAAGTGATTATGGGCCGAGGGAGCCAGTGTTTGTCCATAGACAACTTTCCAGGTCATGTGGCCCTCATGTCTAAACCGCTTTTGGCACAACAGAACACAGTGGCAGAAACCAGAGCAGCGCACGGAAATGCCATTTACCTTCCCGCCACAGTGATACCTATTTATCTACTTGCACTTTGATGTGCTTTCGAATTGCTAGGTTGGCGGGAGCTGGGACAGAGCAGCAGGAGCTCACCCCGTCATGGGGATTTGAACCACTGACCTTCTGATCGCCAAGCCCAAGAGGCTCAGTGGTTTAGACCACAGCGCCACCCGCGTCCCTATGGGGCTCAGTACAAACTCCTACATAACTCCTAAAAATCATTAATTCACAGCTCATGAATTACCAGTTGCTGAAAAACCAAAAAAGCAGGGTGTGTTCTTGTGCTCAGATCCTATTTGCAGTTTTCCCCCAGGCATTTGGTTGGCTGCTGTGAGAACAGGATGCTGGACTAGATGGGCCATGGGTCAGATCCAGCAGGCTTTACATTCCATGGTACGGAATGTAAAGCCAAGAGAATGGAAAATAAATATATTATAGTGCAGCCTGCACCATGTTGCTCTATGAAGTGCACTTGTTCACTGTACCAGCCAGTCAGCCAGTCTTGGCCATCTCTCTGATTCCGCCCCCCATTCCCAACCAGTCACCCCCGATTTCTGTGTTTGACTTAGCCAGCCACCATGGCCATTGAGCATGCATGTTACTTGCTGGGATGTTTTGGGCTCCCCTCCATTAGGAGTATTTTATAATGATTTGCCATTCGGTGTGAAGGCAACCACAGAACCTCAGAGTATGTGCCACACGCTTCTGCCCCTTTGCCAAACTTCCCTGGGGTGCCCATGGTTGCCGCGTCAGATCTCTTTCCTGACATATGGGGAAGAACATAGCTCAATGGTAGAACACATCCATTGCATGCAAAAGGTCCTCAGTCCAATCCCTAATATGTCCAGGTAAGGGTGGGAAAGACCTCCACTGGGAACCCTTGAGAGCCACTGAAGGAGATTATTGGCAATACAGTCGTACCATGAAAGTCAAACAGAATCCATTCCAGAAGTCTGTTTGACTTCCAAAACGTTCGAAAACCAAAGTGCGGCTTCTGATTGGCTGCAGGAACCTCCTGCAGCCAATCGGAAGCCCCGTTGGACATGCAGCTTCCAAAAATAGTTCGCAAACTGGAACAGTAACTTCCTACAATGATCTTTGGCAGGCAAGCAGCCTGATAAGCAGCAAAGACTCTTCGTCAGTTTTAGTTAAGTTTATGTAAAAGAAAAAACATATCCAGAGCATGGCGTTCTGCCTGCTCTCATTAATCTTAGTTGCTCAATCTGACTCATTATTCCTCCCCCAACAGGAAGAATGCCAAAATCCCGCCTTTCGTCTCCTTCCCTTCCATTGCTCTTAGAACTTCTCCAATCTCCTCGTTCGAGGACTGAAAGGCTTGCCTAGCTCTTCCCCAGAAGACTCAGCCTCCGATACTTGCTTATCTGCTGGTTGCCTAGCAACACTTTGGCCGACTTCCATCTCTTCCTCTCCTTGAGAGCTAACAGTGTCTTGCCTGGGAAGGAGGCAGCCTGGGCTGTCTTCTCTGAACTCAGACAGTTCTCAGCTGAAGAGTCGGCTCCTTGCTCAATTTCTGAGGCCGACTCTTCCGCTGCACTTGGGGGGGGGGGCACATTCCTGACACTTCCGGGTTTGCGGTGTTTGGAAGCCAAACTGTTTGGGAACTAACCTGTTCCAAAACCAAAGTATGACTGTACTGAGCTTTTATATTCTAAAAATAAGGCAGTTGCCATGCCCCACACAACCTGAGAAGAAGAGGAAAGGGCATTGCTGCAACTGCCCTGGTTGGCCTGAAAAATCAGGATTGCTGTATTTTGAAGCTCAGTACACTTCACCTTTCACCTGCTGGTGTAAACATCAACCTCCGGATGCATTGGGTGATTTAATGATAACCCCTTTAGTTGGCCCAGCTTGCAGCAAGGGTCAAGGTGGAGTTTTATGGCCATCATTTTAAAGACTGGTCAGGTAACATGCCAGCCATGCAGGCAGAGTGTGATCTGTGGTGCAAGAAGAGTCTTGCAAGTGTGCGGGAATGTCCATTCAGCCACAAAATGTTGGTGGGTCTACAAATTTTCTTATGAGAAAGGAAGGAAACATCTGCCACCAATGCAGTAAAAATCCACTGGTTTGAAAGACAGTAGATGGGCTTCAGCTTCTGACACTATGGTGCAGCTCATGGGTAGGGATGCTATGGGTCTTCAAGATACTGTGGAACTATTTATTGGTGTGCACATAGGCTCTATGTGGGGGCTGAATAATGAGGCGCAATAGGGTAATCCAGAGGTCTCAGCCCTTCAGTTCGATGTGTGATGTCAAGAACTCCACAAGACACCTGGAATATGGTGCCCAGTTCTGGGCACCACAATTTAAGAAGGATGTTGATAAGCTGGAATGTGTGCAGAGGAGGGCAACTACGGTCATACCTCAAATTGAATGTGTTTCAGGTTGCATGCTTTTGGGTTGTGTTCCGCAGCAACCCGGAAGTAACGGAGTGTGTTACTTCCGGATTTCGCCACTTGCACATGCGCAGATGCTCAAAATGATGTCACGCACATGCACGGAAGCGGCAAAATGCAACCCGCACACACACAGATGGGCCGTCGCATCTTACGTTTCATTCAGGATGCGAATGGGGCTCCGGAATGGATCCCGTTTGCATCCCGAGGTACCACTGTAGAATGATCAAGGGTCTAGAAGCCAAGCCTTATGAGGAACTCTTGAAGGAACTGGAAATGTTTAGCATGGAAAAAGAAGACTGAGAGGAGTTATGATAGCCATCTTCAAATATTTGAAGGGCTGTTACATGGTGGATTGAGCAAGCTTGTTTACTCCTGCTCTGAAAGGCAGTGCTTGAATCAATGGTTTCAAGTTGCAGGCAATGAGGTTCTGATTAGACATAAGGAAAAACTGTTTGACATTAAGAGCTGTTCAACTATGGAACAGTCTCCCTTGGAGGAGTCTTTTAAACAAAGGTTGGATAGCCATCTGTCATGGATGCTTTAGCTGAGATTCCTGCATTGCAAGGGGTTGGACTAGATGACCCTTGGGCCCCTTCCAACTCGAAGATGCTATGATTCTATGTTTTAAGGTCTCTACCACTAAGCTGTGGCCCTGTTGGAAGAGAAATTAATGGAATGCTAGGTTGCTCTTTCTCTTGGACCTTTCATTGGCTTTTGACACTGTGCACCCTATGTGGTATTCAATGCTAGTACTACTCAGAGTAGACCCATTGAAGCTGAAAGGTATGACTAACTTAGGCCCATTAACTTCCATGGGTCTGCTCTGATTAGGACTTGGTTGAAAACAACCCTATATTGCTATTGCCTCTGAGTGGGTTCTCAGTAGTTCAATTCCTACCTGAGAGACCAGGAAGTGGTGTTGGAGCTCCTGGCTGACCCTGTGGCATTTACGCTGCAGGGTCCTGCAAGATGCCCATCTCACACAGATTTCAGCATCCAGGGCAGGGCATACCACTAGGCAAAACGAAGCCAATCTGGTAGATCTCTGGATGGTTTGCAGTAAGGTTTCAGATCCCAAACTTTTTAGCAAGAGGAGCAACAAAATGACTCTCCTCTCCTAAATTACACTGCTTGGATTAAGAAAGCAGAGTGGGTAGGTAAACAGGAGTGATTGTGTGTGTGTGTGTGTGTGTGTAGGAGGACTATGGGATCCATTCAGTTTTGGGACTCAGGATGCTTTAATTCTGAGTGTATGTCTTTTCCACCAGGCTATTATAAAAACCGTATAGTTAAAGCTATGGTTTTC
Organism: Podarcis tiliguerta; assembly: GCF_965153285.1. Lineage (NCBI taxonomy): Eukaryota > Metazoa > Chordata > Lepidosauria > Squamata > Lacertidae > Podarcis > Podarcis tiliguerta. The sequence continues at coordinate 6,730,906 of NC_139536.1, read as the reverse complement.
CCAGTAGTGATGTATGGAAGTGAGAGCTGGACCATAAAGAAGGCTGATCGCTGAAGAATTGATGCTTTTGAATTATGGTGCTGGAGGAGACTCTTGAGAGTCCCATGGACTGCAAGAAGATCAAACCTATCCATTCTGAAGGAAATCAGACCTGAGTGCTCACTGGAAGGACTGATCCTGAAGCTGAGGCTCCAATACTTTGGCCACCTCATGAGAAGAGAAGACTCCCTGGAAAAGACCCTGATGTTGGGAAGATGGAGGGCACAAGGAGAAGGGGACGACAGAGGACAAAATGGTTGGACAGTGTTCTCGAAGCTACCAGCATGAGTTTGACCAAACTGTGGGAGGCAGTGGAAGGCAGGAGTGCCTTGCGTGCTCTGGTCCATGGGGTCACGAAGAGTCGGACACGACTAAATGACTAAACAACAACAACAACATCTAGCCAAGAAGTGGAGTTCAAACTTTTCTGGATTTGATCCCTCTCTAAAGGATCAGGTGCACACCCCGGGGATCGTTTTGGATCCAGCTCAGTCACTAGAGGCACAAGCTGAGGGTGGTGTACTGTACCAGCTCTGGTCCTTTTTTGAGGAGCTAGCCTGGCTATGATTACACACACTCTAGGTATCTCCTGGTCAGACTACACATGGGCTGCCTTGGAAGACTGTTTGAAGACTGAAATGTCAGCTGATTGGAAATGTAGCTGCGAACTTTCTCAGCATAGCAAAAGCCACCAGAAGCTTGAGAAACTTCAGAACTGAGCAGGGAGCACCAGGAACATCCAACAGTATCCTTGGGACCGAATCGTATCTTGCAATGAACACTTCAGCTGCTTATTTCTGACATGCATTTAATGAGTGGGATGCAATGCTTTTAACAATTTCTGCCTTAGCATATATCGAGCACTCTTCGTTTCCTCCCGTGTGAAGTTCGGTTTCTCTTATCCACGGTTACGCATCTGAGTCTAACTTTTTGCAGCACTTTCTCTTCTCGCCACATTCAAACGGAAGTACTTCATTGCTGGGGCAGTGTGAACTCTTATGGACGCAAAAGCCTCTCATCCTCTCACAAACCTTGCCCGCTGGAAGAAATAGAGAACCAAATGGTTAGTGGGGCCTCTGCGTGGAAGGTTAAAAGAAAAAGCACCATGCTCACATGATTAAGCCTAGGGCTACAAACATGAATCTGACCAAACTGCGGGTGGCAGTGGAAGACAGGAGTGCCTGGCGTGCTCTGGTCCATGGAGTCACGAAGAGTCGGACACGACTGAATGACTAAACAACAACAAAAGGTTTTAACCTTTAAAGCCCTATACTGCCTAGGACCCTCGTACCTATGGGACCACCTCTCCTGGTATGTCCCACAGAGAAACTTCAAATAAAAACATCTTGAAGGTCCCAGGCCACAGAGAGGTTAGGCTGGCCTGAACTAGAGCCAGGGCTTTTTCGGCTGTGGCTCCGATCTGGTGGAACACTCTGTCACAAGAGACCAGGGCCCTGCTGGACTTGACATCTTTCCGCAGGGCCTGCAAGACAGAGTTGTTCCACCAGGCCTTTGGCCAGGGCACAGCCTGACTCCCTCCTTCGGCAATCTTCGTGGAGCTCTGGTCCAGTGGTTGCCATTGGTTTAATTTGAATTAATTTTATAATGAATGATTTTAGAGTGTTGTACTGTTGTACTGTTTTATTGTTGTTAGCCGCCCTGAGCCCGGCTTCGGCTGGGGAGGGCAGGATATAAATAAAATTTTATTATTATTATTATTATTATTAATCAGCTAAGCTTGGCTGGGGAGGGAGGGAGATTCCCGAGCAGCAAAGTGAGATGTTTCTTTTTGCCATCAGGCAACAAGATCCATGTGGCTTGGCTCCTGCTTTTGCTAGCTAAGACCAGAGCCAGCAGCGGCAGCGGGGGTGGGGGCCAGACACCCACAGGAAAAAATTGTGGGTGCCCGGGCTCATGCCTTGCAAATCGGGCAGGCAGGAAGCAGCCATTTACTTTGGAGTAAAGTGGAGGTATTTCTCGTCCTGCGCCTTCAGTGGCAAGGGCTTCAGAAACTGCCTGAGCCCCTGGTGAGTGGGGATTCGCAATATATTGCCTGGTCAAAAATTATGAAACCGCTGTCACAGTCTGGACTTCAAACTGACTTCAGATGATGTATCCATACATCGCCCAGGCCTCTGATCTCACCCACTGCCATTTCTGCCCCCCATCCCTACACCACCAATGAAGTATTGCTCAGCAGCAGTTGATTCTGGGGTGATCCTGGTGGATGTCCTGCTTTTCCTCGAGACATACCTATTTTCATCAGAGAAATGTTGGAGGGTATGGAGCTATGTGACACCCAAGCAAGCAAGATAAGTAACTATACAATCTTGAGAAGACATCTGAAGGCAGCCCTCTATAGGGAAGTTTTAAAAATGTTTTGTTGTGTTTTTATATATGTAGGAAGCCGCCCGGAGTGGCTAAGGAAACCCCATCCAATGAGCTGTGTTTGGGCAGGGATTTGGATTAGCTGACTCTTGGGTCCCTTCTAATTCTACAATTCTATGATTCTTATTCTTATTAGTATTATTGAATAGGGAGTCCCTTTTTTCATCAGATAAATGTTGAAGGGTATGACATAAGCTCATAGATTCCAGTGAAATATATATATATATATATATATATATATATATATATATATATTTGCTTTCGTAGATTTTCACGGGTACAGGAATGCAGGTTTTGGTGTCCTCGGGTGTCTTCCCGTGTAAAAGTTGGGGTGTCTAGGCGACGTTTCGACGAGGTCTCACTCGTCATCTTCAGGCTGGTGCTTTCGGCTTCTTGTTACTGGAACAGAGCAGGATCTCAGTGTTTGAGTTCCTATAAATACTGTTGAGGAGGTGTGGTGTATAGCCTCCAATGTTCTGGGCAGAGAGGAGGTTCCCAGGCTAGTGTGCCTTTTCTTCTTTTGTTCCTTAATTACTTGAGGGATATCTTGAGTGATTTCTTGAGTGATTTCCTGAATCCCACTTAGGTGGGTCATTAGGTGTGGATTAGTTGCTAAAGCCTTCGTGTCTTGAACTCTTGAACTTTGTGAAGAGTTTTTCTGAGAAGATGGCTGTACTGCACTTGGTTGTGCTCTGGCTTGGCTTCGTGTATAGGGGCGAGCTGTGGTTTTGTGGCCTGTGCCAGCCAGATCTGTGTAGGGATTGCAGGGGGGTGCAGCATCCGGAGGTGCCACCCTGGTTTGGCTACTGGATGGTGTCTGTAATTTATCTGTGGAGAGGGTCTGGGTTTGGGTCTGGTGTGGTTGATTGGTGATGGCGTTCTGTGTGCCTCTGGATCTGGTGTCAGATTTTGTGGGGAGGGCTAATTTCCAGATGTCTGGCAAGCGGGATGTGTCGTCACGCTTGTTCATGTTGTGAGGGTGTTTCTCTATCTCGATGGCTTCCATGATTATTCTCTTGTGGTGATGTTCCATGTTAAAGAGCAATTTGGAATCTGCAAAATTAATTTCGTGTCCTGTTTCTTTCATGTGTTGGAAAAGAGAGGAAGTTTTTTCTTCTTTTTTGACGGCATTCTTGTGTTCTGCGATCCGTGCATTTATTCGTCTGTTTGTTTGTCCAATGTACGTGGCTGGGCAGACTTTGCAGGGTATTTCATAGACCCCTTGGTTTTCCAACTGAATTTTATCCTTGGGGTTTCTGAGGATATTGGCTATTTTTTGGTTGGTGCAAAAGGCTGTTTTGATATTGTGTTTATGGAGGATTTTGCTAATTTTATCTGTAGTGCCCTTGATATAAGGAAGGAGGGCTATGCCATTGTTTTCTTCTGTGTCTTGGTTTTTGGGGGGTGTTTCTTTTTGGATTAGCTTCGTAACCCTGTTTTGCTGGTATCCATTGGCAATTAACACATTTGAGAGAAAAACCAAGACACAGAAGAAAACAATGGCATAGCCCTCCTTCCTTATATCAAGGGCACTACAGATAAAATTAGCAAAATCCTCCATAAACACAATATCAAAACAGCCTTTTGCACCAACCAAAAAATAGCCAATATCCTCAGAAACCCCAAGGATAAAATTCAGTTGGAAAACCAAGGGGTCTATGAAATACCCTGCAAAGTCTGCCCAGCCACGTACATTGGACAAACAAACAGACGAATAAATGCACGGATCGCAGAACACAAGAATGCCGTCAAAAAAGAAGAAAAAACTTCCTCTCTTTTCCAACACATGAAAGAAACAGGACACGAAATTAATTTTGCAGATTCCAAATTGCTCTTTAACATGGAACATCACCACAAGAGAATAATCATGGAAGCCATCGAGATAGAGAAACACCCTCACAACATGAACAAGCGTGACGACACATCCCGCTTGCCAGACATCTGGAAATTAGCCCTCCCCACAAAATCTGACACCAGATCCAGAGGCACACAGAACGCCATCACCAATCAACCACACCAGACCCAAACCCAGACCCTCTCCACAGATAAATTACAGACACCATCCAGTAGCCAAACCAGGGTGGCACCTCCGGATGCTGCACCCCCCTGCAATCCCTACACAGATCTGGCTGGCACAGGCCACAAAACCACAGCTCGCCCCTATACACGAAGCCAAGCCAGAGCACAACCAAGTGCAGTACAGCCATCTTCTCAGAAAAACTCTTCACAAAGTTCAAGAGTTCAAGACACGAAGGCTTTAGCAACTAATCCACACCTAATGACCCACCTAAGTGGGATTCAGGAAATCACTCAAGAAATCACTCAAGATATCCCTCAAGTAATTAAGGAACAAAAGAAGAAAAGGCACACTAGCCTGGGAACCTCCTCTCTGCCCAGAACATTGGAGGCTATACACCACACCTCCTCAACAGTATTTATAGGAACTCAAACACTGAGATCCTGCTCTGTTCCAGTAACAAGAAGCCGAAAGCACCAGCCTGAAGATGACGAGTGAGACCTCGTCGAAACGTCGCCTAGACACCCCAACTTTTACACGGGAAGACACCCGAGGACACCAAAACCTGCATATATATATATATATACACAGTGGTGCCTCGCAAGACAAAATTAATTCGTTCTGCGAGTCTCTTCGTCTAGCGGTTTTTTCGTCTTGCGAAGCAACCCGATTAGCGGATTAGCGCTATTAGCGGTTTAGCGGCTATTAAACCCTATTAGCGGCTATTAAAGGCTTAGCGGATTAGTGGATTAGCTGCTAAAAGGCTATTAGCGGTTTAGCGGCTTAGAAAAAGGGGGTGGGGAGCGGAAAAAAATCTCAAGACTTGCAAGACATTTTCATCTTGTGAAGCAAGCCCATAGGGAAATTCGTCCTGCGAAGCGCATCGAAAAACGGAAAACCCTTTCGTCTAGCGGGTTTTCCGTCTTGCGAGGCATTCGTCTTGCGGGGCACCACTGTGTGTGTGTGTATATATATATATATATATATATATATATAAAGAGAGTTATCAATCACTCACTTGCTCAACATCCCTTTTGCACTTAATCAATCTGAGCAACTTCATAAATCCCTGCATATTTTACATAAACTATACCATTCAGTACATCCATCATAACTTATTTACACTGTTGAATTTATCTTAATGCTGCCAACGTTTTCAAATGTACACAATTCCCCCCCCAACTGTATATTCAATAAACATTTTCCAATCTTCTTTAAACGAATGTTCTTCTTGTTCTCTTATTTTATAAGTTGGATCTGCAAGCTGTGCATGTCCCATCAATTTAAGTTGCCATTCTTCTTTGGTTGGGACCTCACTTGTTTTCCATTTGGGGGCTAACAAAACGCAGCCCGCAGTAGTGGCATACATAAATAATCTTTTTTGACACCTGGGAATTTCAGTCTGAATTATCCCCAACTGAAAGGACTCTGGTTTTATTGGGAAAGTACTTTAGAAAAAATAAATTCAATTCATTATGGATCATTTCCCAATACTCTTTTAACCCTTTACAAGTCTACCATACATGAAAAATTGGAGTTTCTTTTTTCTTCTTTTTCTTTTTACCTTGTTCAGCCTGGCTGGCCAGGGCCAGCAACAGCAAAGGAAGAAGAAAAAGGGAGAGGAACCTCATGGTTGAAGATCCCTCTGATAACTCGAGGCTGCTGCAGAAAGGACGCTGATCGGTGATGAATCAAGCTGAGAAGTTCCAGTTATTTATACAAGTGTGTGATAATAATAAAATAAAGGTCTCTGCTTTGCAGTGGGCCACCTGCAAGGTGTAGGCAATTGCTATCCTTTAGAACATCCCCAGCGTCAATCTTCTGCCCACCCTTTCCCCCTAAATTAACCTAGTTAATTGTGCTGAATATTCCTCGTAGGAGTTGCCTGGTACACCTCGAACTATCTGTACTAACTTGTCCTATCATTATCTGTCCTGTAACCTTTCAGAATTGCCGTTCATCCTCCAGCTGTTTGAAAAAGAGAAGGAAGGACCGTGGGTGATATCCAGCAAAATTCTTGCCTGGGTAGGAAGAAAGGGGGAGCAGAGTGGAGCACAAAGAGGCCTGACTTATTTTTATTTTCTGGAGGGGACGGGACACTTTGTTCATCTGCATCTAATCATTCCCCTTTCTAAAATTTATTTATTGGTGTGTGCTTTTTTCTGTTTGGAAATCTACCAAAGAATAAAGTAGAATAAAGTCATGATTAAGGGGTTGTTTTTCAGGATGGTAGAGGGCATGTGTGCTGTGTCCCATTGTTCTTCTGATAGGAAATGTTCTGCACGGGGAGAATGGGAGGCAAAGATTGAGAAGAGTCGGGGTGGGACTGAAGAAGGTCCCTAATGTCATCTGAGGAATGTCGGAGGGTATGAAAAAATACAAGTTTGAATTTGCTGGTTAATATGTGTTTAATTAGATGATCATCTGAGCAGACTGATATTCACTTCATTGCCTGCTTTCAGGAATGGACTGATCTGGCTCACTTCCACAAGCAAAGATCCAGAAGAATCAGCATAGCCATCGGACATTCAAACCCATGGATGTGGGCTGTTCACTAATGTCACTCAAGGGCACAGCATTGTGCATTGAAGTCAGAGTAAGCTGAAAGAGGTATACCAGACAGGCTGTGTTTGCTGAGTTCCTCCTGGCAGAACCCCCCATTTCCTCTTACATTGATTATAGTCCTGAATAAAAGAAAGAAGGAAATCTGTAATCGATTGCACTTTCATGAGCCTGGAGTCAGATTGCTCACCTTCAGGAGATGAGGGAGGATCATAGAACTGTAGTGTTGGAAGGACTCAATGGAACATTTAAGGAATCTGTAGCAGAAAGGAAGAGGACATGCCGGCCCAGCCCCAGAAGAGCTCTCAGAGCAACATCAGTGCTGACATCCCCTGGCCCATCCTGGATGTCAAGATGGGACACTAGCAGCCACTGACTTTGAGGAGGCCACCACATAAAGTCCCAGGAGGTGTAGGAAATGGCTGGATCCTTAAATTGATGGAGCATCTTGCAGGGAAAATGGTGATAACTATTGTTTTATCTTTAATACTTCTATTTATATCCCACCTTTCCTCCCACGCTGTGAAGTAGGGAAGGCAGTGACTGGCCAAAGGTGAGCTTCATGACCAAGTGGGAACTAGAACCTTGGTCTGCCAGGTCCTCCTCCAGAACTCTAACCACTACACCACACTGTTTCCTATTAGGCTGCTGCTGCTGCTACAACATAAAGCCCCAGTTCAGCTTGTTCCTTGATGGAGCAGCTTTAGAGCTGGATTCCTCAGAGGGCAGCCCGTACCCTGTCTCCTCTTGCCCCCCGTTTTGCCTGGCCTTGCCATAGCGCAGAGCCCACACACACCTTCTCCTGGACAGAAAGATGGTCACTGCTTTAGATGGATGGGCATGGAGAGGAAAGTCCTGATTTGACTGAAGTTCTGGTCAATATCATCAATTTTTGATAGAATGGTCATGTTTAGAGGGACCTTCCTTATTTATCCATCCATCCATCCATCCATCCATCCATCCATCCATCCTCTGTATTTTTATCTCTTTCCCCCAAAATAAAAGTAAAAAAAACAAAGTAGCATTTCACCGGGACTTAAATAAAGCAATTTTTAAAAAGAAGAGAAAACAGCCCCTGATCTTAGACTTGTTTTGAAGCACAGTTTGGATGGCCATCTGTCATGGACGCTTTAGCTGAGATTCCTGCATTGCGGGGGTTGGAGAAGATGAACCATGAGGTCCCTTCCAACTCTGCATTTCTATCATTCTATTATACTAAGACGATTTGTTCCCACTGAATAATGTGATCTGTGATTAAATGCATGTGGAAACTGCTGCTTTTCACCTGAGGGACCTGTTCCTCTTGTTGAGGAGCAGGGGAAGCAGTGCCATTTTTCTGGAAAGGAGCAGATGAGGTTCTTTCCTCCACCAGGAATTGCTCTTGCTGGGATACAGCAGATGACGTGCCTCTCTGCCCAGGGACTTGTTCCTGCTGGAAAGGTGCAGCCAAGGTGTCCTTTTCTCAAGAACTTTTTCCAGATGTTAAGCAGGAGGAGATGCCATTGCAATCTGTTTTAGCACCTGCTGTCCTTGTACTGAAAGAGTCACAATGCCTGGAAGTACATCAAGTATATATGCTTCTAGTCTTAATTAAACTGTTGCAGTCAACATTATTCAAACCCCATTGCAAATCAGGTTTACTCCCAAGATTTAAGGACTTTCGGCTGTTTGCAATGTGCAAATCAAGCAAAAGCAATTGAAAGAGTTCAACACAACAGATGCTTCAAATGGTTCCCCCACCCCATTCAACTGAAAATGCCTGAGTTGCCTTTTGTTTTCCTCTTCCCTCCCTGTTCTTTCCTCCTTGTGTGCCATTTTTTTAAAAAAAATGAGATTGCACATACGCTACTTGGGGAGCCTTTTTTCCTGAAAAACAGGGTATAAATGATATAACAATTGAATAATTGAATAATAAATAAGGTTTCTACTAACAGGTGTCTTGTCGCATCTTCTGATTTTGTTGACTAACTAAGAGGCTAGAGACTTGGGCCCCTTTCTCATTTCTGCATTTTTATTTTTATTTTACATCTGTTGTTCTCGTTTGTGTTTATTTATTATGGATGATGGAGCAAAATCATTAATTTATATGGGTTTTTTTGTGACCCCCCCAAAAAAACACACACCATACAAATTAGTGGTTTTGTTCCATCATTCATAATAAATAAACACAAACAAGAACAACAGATGTAAAATAAAATTAAAAATGCAGAAATGAGAAAGGGGCCCAAGTATCTACAGTGGTACCTGGGTTTACATACGCTTCAGGTTACATAAGCTTCAGGTTACAGACTCCACCAACCCAGAAATAGTACCTCGGGTTAAGATCTTACATTCATTAATTTCCCCCCATATATCTAATCAGAATCCTTTTCTCGTAACTTGAACCAATTAGTTAGAGTGCTAACCTCCAAGGCAGAAGAAAACAAGCTTGCTCCCACTTCCATGTGACAGCCCTTGAGATGGCTATCATATCGCCTCTCAGTCTCCTCATTTGCAGACTCAACATACCGTATTTTTTGCTCTATAAGACTCACTTTTCCCCTCCTAAAAAGTAAGGGGAAATGTATGTGCATCTTATGGAGTGAATGCAGGCTGCGCAGCTATCCCAGAAGCCAGAACAGCAAGAGGGATCACTTCTTGAGCTGCGCAGCGTTCCCTCTTGTTGTTCCGGCTTCTGAGATTCAGAATTTTTTTTTCTTCTTTTCCTCCTCCAAAAACTAGGTGCGTCTTATGGTCTGGTGTGTCTTATAGAGCAAAAAATATGGGTACCCAACTCCTTCAGCCGTCGTCAACATAAGGCTTGGTATTCAGAGCCTTGATCATTTGACAGCTCTCCTCTGCTCCTCTGGTCAATATCCTTCTTAAATGCCAAATCCTCATTTTTTAATTAATAATTGCATTTTTAGTAAGGATATTCTTGGAGTTGCAGAACCCCGTAGACATTTCCTAATTAAGGAATTCCTTTTCTGGAAAAATTTACTACATATATGACCTGGAATTCTACTCCCACTATAGATTATTCTGGGAAGAATGTTCGTTTGAGAGTATTAACCCTTTCGCACAAGGGCAGGTTAAATGACTCCCATCTATTAATATATAAAGAAAACTCATTGATTACTTTGTTTAAATTATATGCTACTAATTCGGTAATATCCATTGGTATGAGTATACCTAAATATCTAATTGACTCTCTGCAAATATGGAACTGATAGTTCTTAGCTGAATAAATAAAGTCACTGTTACTTATATAAAGCGATACCGACTTTGCCCAATTTATAGAATATATTGAGCAGGGCTAGCATCGGCTGTCCTCCAATATCTCTGAGCACCAGCAGCCATAACAGAAGATCTGGAAGAAAATTTGGCAAACGGTTAGCTCAGTTGTTTCTGGAATCCAGGTTTCTGTTCTGTTCAGTGTTTCTAAGCTATGACACAGCGGAGGCTTGCCCATTTTACTGGAATTTCAGGAAGACAACCATACATTAGCACAGGGAACATGGATGGATTGTTAGATAACAAAATCTCAGACCCTCCAACATTCTGCCAATTAAACTTGGGACTTGCATCTTTCAGTGCCATACTCCCGGGCAAATGAGCTCAGGCTTCCCCTCTCCAACTCACTGTCATTGTCTCCTCCTCCTCCAGTGGGGGCAGCATTGGGCAGAGGAAGCATGGCAACTGGGTCCAGTGGGGGCAACCTGACCTGCATCACCAGCAGCTCCCCTCCTCCTCTGCTTCCATGGAATAAAGCGCAGCTGCCTTTTTTTCACCAAAGACATTTGTCTTTGGGTGCTGAGCTCTCACAAGAACCAGCTGACTGGCAAGGAAGCTCAGCACAAAAAAATGGGACATCCAATCAGAAACTGGCATAGCTTCTGTAATTCTGGGATGTCCCAGTTGAATCAGGACTGTTGATGGATAAGCAATCTAGTCATGGCATCAGGCATAGTTGACCTGTGACCCTCCAATTGTTGTTGGACTACAATTCCCATCATCCATGAACTGCAATTCCCACAAGTCCTGGTTTATTCTGTGTGGGTTGAAGCCAAAGGTGGAGGGGGAGGAAATTATAAGCAGCATGATGATGAGCTGAGCACGCTCAAGGTAGCCACCGACACTACCTCCCTGCCCCCCCAAAAGATACTCTTTCCTCAGTCCATTTCAGAGCCCCCTGCCCCAACCTGGTTTCCTAACATTTTTTCTCCTTTCCACTGCTGATTCGTTTTCCTCCCTGGAGTCTTCCTAATCAGTCAATGATCCCATTGTGGAAGTATACCTGAAGGAGCATATCTACCTTCATCATTCAGCCCGGACACGGAGATCCAGCTCCAAGTGTTGGGATTTTAGTTCCCACCAGCTGAATAACAAGCAGCCAGATTGTTTACATCATGTGATGTATCTGAGCGTGTGACAGGAAGTCTGAGCCAGTTGAAAGTGCTCTCAGTGTAATCTGGGTGGAATTACTGTGAGTTGTGTTCCGCTTCTGGGTAGATGCAGAGTCGTGTCATAGACTCGCATCCTGTACTGCTCAGGTGAGCAGGCATGCTTTTGTACAGTCTTAATAAAGTAGCAGTTAGATTACGGACTGTCCTCTTTCTTCTGTGATGGATTGCCAGAAGATTGCTAGCGTGCTCCTCTCAGGAGGGAGGGGTCGCTTATCAATGGTTTCTCTGGACTGAGGGGGATTCCAGCCAGAGAGTGACCTCCAGAGAAAGGCCCCGGGTGCCTGGGATGCTGGCACCGCTCCCGGGCTGGCGTTTTTCCAATAACCTTCTGGCGGTTCCTTCATTGGAAGAGGCCAGGTTACAGGGAAGCAGACAGAGGGCCTTTTAGGTAGTGGTGACTAAGGAACAAAGGGCAACGGCACCAGCGTGGTATTAGTCTAAGACCTAGGAGACATGGGCTCATGGGAGAAAACGATGTACATCGCCTTGAGTTTCTTGGGGAAAGTTGGGAGAGAAATGTCTAAACAAACAAATTGAAAGTGGCATGGATATGTGTTCCTATGTCCCACCAAGAGTACACCCATAGAAATCAATAAACCTGATGTGTATTCAGCAGGATTAAATACCACTCTCAGTGACCTATGGGCACCCACAAGGCAGTGGCTCCTTAATAATCAGCTCCAGTTAGGTCATGGCTCCAGTCTGGGTTGAGTTCAGCCTATCCCACCCATGTTCACATAAACAACTGGGCAGCGAAACCAAAGCTCTGCCTGGATGCATGAAAACCATTGGCTGCAGTTATCTCCTCCTGGGACTCAGGGATGAGAATTTCAGTGAAGTGGGATCTTGGGCAAATATGATGCACTTCCACCGGAGGAGAGTCATATTTAGTGATAAATGCATTTTTAAAAAATGAAAAAAATACAATTTTAGATTTGCAGGTTAATATGTGTTTAATTAGATGATCATCTGAACAGACTGATCTTTAGTTCATTGCCTGCTTTCACAAATGGATTGATCAGACCCACTTCCACAAGCAAAGATCCAGAAGAATCAGCGTACCATCAGGCGTTCACACTTTTGGATGTGGTCTGCTCACTGATGTCACTCAAGGGCACAGCATTGTGCATTGAAGCCACAGTAAGCAGGAAGAGTTAGACCAGATGGGCAGCGTTTGGTGAGTTCCTCCTGGCAGAACCCCACTTTTCCTCTTACATTGATTATCGTCCTAAATAAAAGAAAGAAGGAAATCTGTAATCGATTGCACTTTCAGGAGCCTGGGGTCAGATTGCTCACCTTCAGGAAATGAGGGGGGATCAAAGAACTGTAGTGTTGGAAGGACTCAATGGAACATTTAAGGCCACCCTGCAATGCAGGAATCTATAGCAGAAGGGAAGAGGACATGCAGGCCCAGCCCCAGAAGAGCTCTCAGTGGAATTTGCAAGATCAATACCGACATCTCCTGGCCCACCCTGGATGTCAGGATGGGCCACTGGCAGCTTCCGACTTTGAGGACTCCATCACAGGCTAGAATAGATCTATTAAATTATTTCTCATCTCTGGCCTCAGATTGCAGTTGCTTCTCAATTAATTTCTCCAGTATTTCTAAGAGGCAGAATGAACTATCACCATTGTGTGGATCTGAAGAAGTGTGCATGCACACGAAAGCTCATACCAAGAACAAACTTACTTGGTCTCTAAGGTGCTAATGGAAGGAATTTTTTCGTTTTGTTTTGACTACGGCAGACCAACACAGCTACCTACCTGTAACTACCACCATTATTGGCATTCAAGAATTCCTCTCCTGGTTCAGGTAATTAGGGACCATGAGGTTTCTAGCTCCGGTTCTACTGCTGGATATTGTGATGTATTTTGGTACTTCAGCTGAGGTCTGGTGAGTGCAGAATGAAGTGGGACTCTTTGTTGCCAAATCACATATGCGTTCTTGCAGCACCAGCAGACAGCTGGCTCATCCTCATTTACTGAGGGTTGTCTTAACATTTTGGAAAGTTAGATCAGAGCCGCCAATTTTAACTGCCAAGGGGAAGTGCATCCTGCACAGTTTGCACCCATACGAACATCTGTGGTATCAAAAGTCCCTGTGCACAGAGGCAAATCTTGAGGCTCTAATGCTTAAAAGAAGATGCAGAACCTAGAAGTGCTGCATCAGCACTGAATCCAAATTTAGACATCTAGAAATAGGGTTAATATGGCCTGATTTATAAAGTGATTGACCACTATTCCCTTTAGCACAAACAAAGCCCTGCTTCTGCTTCCTCCAGTGAAGATGCAGAGTGTAGATCTGGAAATCAGGATGAAAAATGAGCAAACATTCACATGTGAGTGGGACCAACTCATGGGTATCACTTACTCCTGCAGCAGCGTTCATCACGACCACAGGGGATGTTTGTAATCTCTCCAAAGGTACAGTTCTTAGTGATTGGGGCCTGGCAAAATCCTCCCGAGAATGAACAAAATGGAATTTCAGCTGTGCAAAAGAGAGGGAATTAGATTGTCATTATTAGAAAGGACTCCTTGTGCAAAACATAAACATTCATTTGACTGATGTTTTGTTTTGAGCATTGGAATAGCACTTCCAAGTATAAAAGCCTGAGGTCCTGGACTAGGAAATGGGAGACCAGCCTTCAAATCCAGCCTCATCATGAGGCTCACAGTGTCTCCTTGGGCCTCTCAGGGTTGTTGTGAGGATTAAATTAGGAAGAACCACAGAAGGCACCTTGAGCTCCATGGAGAAAAAGGTGGGATATAAATGCAATGAGTAAATAAATATTCAAAGCCTTCTGTTACAGCAAGTCAGTATTATTATGTCCCAGAATACCGATGGGGAGATCGAGGCTGAGAGCGAAAGCCTGGTTTACCCGAGGCCAGCTGGTGAGCTCATGGTGGAGTTTTACAGATTTGGATTGTCAGGCATGGGAAGTCCTGATTTGACTGACATCATCAATTTTACATAGAATGGTTGATTTTGGGGGGGGGGATCTTCTTTATATATGGGGTTGCGGGTGGTGCTGTGGGATAAACCGCTGAGCCTCTTGGGCTTGCTGATTGGAAGGTCGTGGTTTGAATCCCCATGATAGGGTGAGCTCCCTTTGCTCAGTCCCAGCTTCTGCCAACCTAGCAGTTCAAAAGCATGTCAAAGTGCAAGTTGATAAATAGGTCCTACTACTGCAGCAGAAAGGTAAACAGCGTTTCCGTGCGCTGCTCTGGTTTTGCCAGAAGCGGCTTAGTCATGCTGGCCACATGACCTGGAAAAATTGTCTGCAGACAGACGAGGGCTCCCTCGGTCAGTAAAGCTAGCTGAGCACCCAACCCCAGAGCTGTTTGCGACTGGACTTAACTGCCAGGGGTCCTTTACCTTTACCCTTTTATATATATTTATTTACTACATATTTATCTCTTTTGCAAAAACAAAACAACTCAGTGGATATCACTTACCCCTGCAGCAGATTCCGGTCCTGCCACAGGAGATCCCCTTAATTTCTCCATTTTCACAGTTTGCAGTTGCTGAATAATGGCAAGTTCCTCCTGCTAGTTCACATATAAATTGCCCTGTGTAAAAGAGAAGGGAAATAAATTCGTTTCAGAAAGGGTTACAACTACTTTTTTTCCAAACTAGAACCCTGCGTATTTAATGGGATGACCAGCTTTTACAGGCTTCTGCTGCCTCTCAACCTGCTAACTACTGTTTCATTGGCCAACATTAGCAAGGGTCAGATCGGCCCTCCTTCTCTGCAAACACTTCAGCTGATTCCTGAACCTTGTAAGGGTGCTGACACTCAGCTGCACCCAGCCACTTGGTGACACATAAATCATAAAATTATGATGATGATTATTGCCCCTGGGATCTTTTCAGCACAGCTGCCAAACCTAAATTTTACAAGTTGCTAATGGAAGGTGAGAAAAAATAGCAAATAATGCACCCACAGACCCACATAACTGGCCAGTAAGTCATCCTTCCTTCCATTCTACTGAAGGTTCCCCCTTTGCTTTCAACATCTGCCAATCAGAATTACTGCTGTTCTGAGCTTCAGAAATACCTTGCCACTTGCGCCCTCTCTGAGAATGGTTTTTTCTGTAATCTTCCCAGTAGTGTTGCCAATGTGTTTTGCTCAGCTCACACCAAAATGTGCTGGCTATAGTCATTCTCAGTTACCAGCCAGGTGGCGAGGGGGTAAGGCCCACCCATTTCGCTAGGAGCACCATCTCTTCATTGGGTATACTGATGGGGTCCTGAGGTGGCAACTGTGGGCATTCTTTAACAAAGAAACTTGCTGGGTTAGGTCTACAATGGAATCCTTCAGCAGATATTTACTCTTCATAGACCCAGGACCTCTGGAATTAGAAAGGACTTGGGGATCATGCACACTAAATCTTCTAAACTCTCAGCAATATAAATGACCACCATGGAAGCTGCCTTGTGGCTCATTCAGCATCCTGAACATTCTGCTTTTGCAAAAGCCATGTATTCAATTTCAATATTAAATATATTGTTAAATACTTTCCTCCTCCACCACCCCGTTTTAAGCAGCCAGATAGGAGAGGGAGCAGCCAATTCATACTGTTGTTCCACCTACAGCAGTTTCTCAGGGTCTCCGGCAGGGGAAATACCTGGGACAGAACCTGAGACCTTCTGCATTTCCAGCAGATGCTCCCTCCCTGTGCCCTCTTACCTGCAACAACATGGAAGAGGATGAAGACCAGAGTAAAGCTCAAGTAGAGGAACCTCATGGCTGCAGTTTCCTGTGAGATCTCTGCCAAAGGGAAGGCACTCTAAGGCAGAAGGAAGTGGAGTTTGGATGGAACAAGGAGGTTCTCTCTACTTATAGTGTTGCAGTGCCAAATCCGGTAACTGTCAGCATAGCATCTGAACCCTCCAGGCCTCTGTCTCTTAAATCATCCTAAGGCATTTATTTATCTTGCACATCATCCTAAGATTTACCCACACAATCACCTTTTCCATATATTGACAATCTGTCCTGTGCTCCAGGCTACAAACAGGTACTTCGTGCAACTCTCAGCATCCAAACTCTTCTCTCTTAACTCATCCTATGCAATTTATTCATCTTGGAGAACTTCCTAATATTTACCTGTAAAACAGCCTTTCTCCTGCTGTTTTCTTTCCATATCAGTTAACAGATTTCCTGCCATCTCACAAAAGCTGTTGCCAGCTTCACAGAGCCTGGATAGAAAGGAAGTGGAATTTCGGGTAAGAGCTCGGCTGTAATGCAGTTTGATACAACCTCTTTGGGTTGGACTGTTCAGTTCGACTGCAGTTGCCATACCTACCAAGAAAGAAACTTTACAGTGTGCTTTTCTCCTGGTCTGTACCTTTTTGGATGCATTTTGCTTAACAGGCTTGCTTTTTGTGATTCATGTAGTGTTATGTCCATTGCCGCCATTATAGGCTTCCCACACAAACACCCACATAAATCAATGACTTCATCCCATCATTCATAAGTTATAAACACAAACAAGAACAAGAAATGTAAGAATTAACAAAAAGAAAGAAACCACCAAGAAGATATAAGGAGACAACACTTAGCAGAAACATTGTTTAAATTGTTTTGATCAGTTGTACTCTGCTTTTCAGCCAAAAGGTTCCCAGAGTGGCTTATGTACAATTTAAAAAACAAAAAACCAAACATGGCACAGGAAGGGAAAAGGGATACAAAAACCTGAACTCCTTACCAATTTCTAGACAATCATGGCCAGCTGACCCAGTTCAGGGCCAGAAGGTGCCTGAGTTAGCTTGACCTCCAGCAAAAGCAGATGCCATGAGCCCTACTTCCTATCTCTTCCAAAGAGGCAGTCTGGTGGAGTGGTCCATTAGGAGGTCCATCTTTCCTGCACTGCTTGCATCTCCCCTGGGAGCCTGTGCACTTTCCTTCCTTGGAGGTTTATAAGCAGAGGTTGGATGGTCATCTGTCATGGATGCTTTAGCTGAGATTCCTGCATTGCAGAGGTTGGAGTAGATGAGCCTTTGACTCTCTTCATGAGAAATGTTGCTTTTTCAGATGGTTTTTTCAGAATAAATAGTGCTTTTAATTTTTTGTAAAGGTCATAAGGCCATAAGGATACAACAATTAGGGTTTTTTTATCCGGGGGCCTTTTAACATAATTTGTATTTGTGGGTTATTTATAGGGTGCTGTATCTTTAGGAGCTTCTGCCTTAAGAACTCTAGCAAGAAGAACAGATGTCTGCATGCTTCAATAAGGTTGTGCTTGGAACCAAGACATGAAACCTGCTTTCACCTGTGGCTAAAAACAACTTGTGGTTAAAAGTGCTTGTGAGGGAGTCTGACAGGGGAATTTTAGGATTGTAATCAGGCGGTCATGAAATCTGTGACCTCTGCGCACAGAGGAGGGGCTTGCGCTTGGACAAGGAATATATACATGTGTTCTGTTGAAACAAGGTGTGCCTGCTTTGGTCACCCATCTTGCAAATATGTTGTGTTTTTTTGTGATCACTAAAATAAATTTATGCAGCTTCATCGAGTTTGCTCAGAATTAATTTCAAGGGTCCCAACTGGGACCTGTGTTTTTATATTTCACCCCTTCCAACTCTGCAATTCTATCATTCTATGATTCTAAGAAGATTTGTTCCCAGGGGCAGTGCCTAATCTGTGATTAAATACATGTGAAAATAGTAGTAATGCCCTTAGACTGAGGGAACTGCTCCTGTTGTTGAAGAGCAGGGGAAGAAGTTTCATTTTTCTGTCATTTATATCTCACCTTTTCCTCCATGGTGACTTTCTTACCTTCCTCATTCAATCCTCACAACTACCCTGTAAGGTAGGTAAGGCTGAGAGTGAGTGATTGGCCCAAGGTCACCCAGTAAGCTTCGTGGCTAAGGTGGGAGTGGAAGGCTGATCTCCCAGGTCCTAGTTGGACCCTCTAAGCACGACATCAGCCTGCCTCTCATACTTGAAAAAGCTATTCCAATGCTCCAAATGAAACGTCATCCGTCAAATTCATGGTTTTGCTTTGCACAAGAGGTCATCTCAAATAATGGCAATTTACTCCCCTCTCTTTTGCACAGGGTATCATCATTTCTGTGGGGAAAGTGGCAGGATTTTGCAAGTTCCCCTAAAGTGCAAGCTGTACCTATGGATATTTGCCATGGACCTCTGTCGTGGTAATAAATTCAGCTGTCCAGGTAAGTGATATTCATTGAGTTGGTGGTCCCACTCAGGTGGGAATGTTTGTTCATTCTTCATTCTGATTTTCTGATCTACACTAATGCTTAAATGAAGATGCAGAACCTAGACGTGCTGCATCGGAACTGAATCTAACTTTGTACTTCTAAATATAGAGTTCATATGCCCTGAGTATATTATCTGTTATTCTGATCCAGAAACTGATTCGTGACTATTTCCTTTAGTACAAGCAAAACCCTGCTTCTGCTTCCTCCTGTGAAGATGTAGAGTGTAGATCAGGAAATCAGGATTGAAAATGAGTGAACATTCACACGTGAGTGGGACCACTTACCAATGCAGCAGCGTGCATCATCATTACCACAGTAGCCATCTTGAATATCTCCAAAGGCACAGATCTCAGTTCTGGGGGTCTGGTAAAATCCTCCCGCCAGTCGACACTGCAAAGGAATCCCTGTGCGAAAGAGAGGGGAGTAAACTGCCATTATTTGAGAGGACTTCTTATGCAAAACAGAAACATTAATTTGATGTCTCTTTTGTTTTGAGCAGTGGAATAGCACTTTCAAGTATGAGAGCCTGAGGTCCTAGACTAGGAAGTAGGAGACCAGCCGTCAAATCCCCCCTCATCGTGAGGCTCACTGGGTGGCCTTTGGCCAGTCAATCACTCTCAGCCTAATCTGCCTCGCAGGGATGTTGTGAGGATTAAATTAGAAAGAACCACAGAAGGCACCTTGAGCTCCATGGAGAAAAAGGTGGGATATAAATGCAATGAATGAATAAATAAATATCCAAAACCTTCTGTAACAGCAAATCAGTCTTATTATGTCCCATAATAATGATGGAGAGACCGAGGCTGAGAGTGAGAGCGTGGCTTGCTGGAGGCCAGCTGGTGAGCTCATGGTGGAGTCTCCATCTCTTAGCCACTGTGCTTCACCATCATATGTCTCTTCAGAGTTTGCTTAACAAGTTCTCACATGCAGAATCACACACACAAGCACGTCATAGAGAAGGAAAACTTCACCAGAGCCTCGATCTCTCTCTGTGCTCTGATTTTCACTGCCTTGATAATGTTTACATGTTAGCAATATTGACAAAAGTGGGTGAGAGGCTTGCAATCCATCAGCCTCACTGTTTTTAGTGATTTTAGTGGTTTTGTTCCATCATTCATAATAAAGAAACGCAAACAAGAACAACAGATGAAAAATAAAAATGCAGAAATGAGAAAGGGGCCCAAGTATCTACAGTGGTACCTGGGGTCACATACACTTCAGGTTGCATATGCTTCAGGTTAAAGACTCTGCTAACCCAGAAATAGTGCTTCAGGTTAAGAATTTTGCTTCAGGATGGGAACAGAAATCGTGCTCTGGCAGCGCAGCAGCAGCAGGAGGCCCCATTAGCTAAAGTGGTGCTTCAGGTTGAGAACAGTTTCAGGTTAAGAATGGACCTCCGGAACGATTTAAGTACTTAACCCGAGGTACCACTGTATTCTCTTAGTCAACAAAATCAGAAGCTGCCACAAGACACCTGTTAGTAGAAACCTTATTTATTTGTAAATTATTAAATTGTTTATATCATTTATACCCTGTTTTTCAGGGGGGAAAGGCTCCCCAAGTGGCATATGTGCAATCTCTTTTTTAAAAGAAATGGCACACAAGGAGGAAAGAACAGGGAGGGAAGAGGGAAACAAAAGGCAACTCAGGCATTTCAGTTGAATGGGGGGGGGGGAACCATTTGAAGCATCTGTTGTGTTGAGCTATTTCAATTGCTTTTGCTTGATTTGCGCATTGCAAACAGCCGAAAGTCCTTAAATCTTGAGAGTAAACCTGATTTGCAATGGGGTTTGAATAATGTCGATTGCAACAGTTTAATTAAGACTAGAAGCATATATACTTGATGTACTTCCAGGCCTTGTGACTCTTTCAGTACAAGAACAGCAGGTGCTAAAACAGATTGCAATGGCATCTCCTCCTCCTTAACATCAGGAAAAGGTTCCTGGAAAAGTACATCTTGGCTGCACCTTCCCAGCAGGAACAAGTCCCTGGGCAGAGAGGCACGTCATCTGCTGTATTGCAATTCCTGGTGGAGGAAAGAACCTCATCTGCTCCTTTGCAAAAATTGCTAAGGAGTTCTGGTTTTTGTTTTCCTCTTCGCTTCCTGTCCTTTTCCGCTTGTGTGCCATGTTTGGTTTTTTGGTTTAAAATTGTACATAAGCCACTCTGGAAGTCTCACAGAATCACAGAATCATAGAGTTGGAAGAGACCACAAGGGCCATCGAGTCCAACCCCCTGCCAAGCAGGAAACACCATCAGAGCACTCCTGACATATGGTTGTCAAGCCTCTGCTTAAAGACCTCCAAAGAAGGAGACTCCACCACACTCCTTGGCAGCAAATTCCACTGTCGAACAGCTCTTACTGTCAGGATGTTCTTCCTAATGTTTAGGTGGAATCTTCTATCTTGTAGTTTGGATCCATTGCTCCGTGTCCGCTTCTCTGGAGCAGCAGAAAACAACCTTTCTCCCTCCTCTATGTGACATCCTTTTATATATTTGAACATGGCTAACATATCACCCCTTAACCTCCTCTTCTCCAGGCTAAACATGCCCAGCTCCCTTAGCCGTTCCTCATAAGGCATCGTTTCCAGGCCTTTGACCATTTTGGTTGCCCTCCTCTGGACACGTTCCAGTTTGTCAGTGTCCTTCTTGAACTGTGGTGCCCAGAACTGGACACAGTACTCCAGGTGAGGTCTGACCAGAGCAGAATACAGTGGCACTATTACTTCCCTTGATCTAGATGCTATACTCCTAGAGATGCAGCCCAGCATTGCATTGGCTTTTTTAGCTGCCGCGTCACACTGTTGGCTCATGTCAAGTTTGTGGTCAACCAAGACTCCTAGATCCTTTTCACATGTACTGCTCTCAAGCCAGGTGTCACCCATCTTGTATTTGTGCCTCTCATTTTTTTTGTCCAAGTGCAATACTTTACATTTCTCCCTGTTAAAATTCATCTTGTTTGTTTTGGCCCAGTTCTCTAATCTGTCAAGGTCATTTTGAAGTGTGATCTTGTCCTCTGGGGTGTTAGCCACCCCTCCCAGTTTGGTGTTATCTGCAAATTTGATCAGGATGCCCCTGAGTCCATCATCCAAGTCATTGATAAAGATGTTGGATAAGACCGGGCCCAAGACAGAACCCTGTGGCACCCCACTAGTCACTCTTCTTCAGTTTTTGGCTGAAAAGCAGAGTACAACTGATCAAACAAATTTAAACAATGTTTCTACTAACAGGTTTCTCCTCACATTTTTGGAGTGTTGTTTTTTTTAATAGAATTGTTGTTCTTCTTGTTTATATCTTTGGAACGATGGGATGAAGTCATTAATTTATGTGTTGTTTGGGGGAGAATGGAGTCATAAAATGTACATAAAACTGCATGCAACACAAAAACAAGCATGTTAAGCAAAATGCTTATTGTCTAGGAATTGGTAAGGAGATCTGGTTTTCATTTTCATCTTCCTTTCCTGTCCTTTTCCGCTTGTGTGCCATGTTTTGTTTTGGTTTTTAAATTGTATGTAAGCTACTCTGGGGGCCTTTTGACTGAAAAGCAGAGTTGTTGTTTAGTTGTTTAGTCGTGTCCGACTCTTTGTGACCCCATGGACCAGAGCACGCCAGGCACTCCTGTCTTCCACTGCCTCCCACAGCTTGGTCAAACTCATGCTGGTAGCTTCGAGAACACTGTCTAACCATCTCGTCCTCTGTCGTCCCCTTCTCCTTGTGCCCTCCATCTGTCCCAACATCAGGGTCTTTTCCAGGGAGTCTTCTCTTCTCATGAGGTGGCCAAAGTATTGGAGCCTCAGCTTCACGATCTTTCCTTCCAGTGAGCACTCACGGCTGATTTCCTTAAGAATGGAGAGGTTTGATCTTCTTGCAGCCCATGGGACTCTCCAGCACCATAATTCAAAAGCATCAATTCTTCGGCGATCAGCCTTCTTTATGGTCCAGCTCTCACTTCCCTACATAACTACTGGGAAAACCATAGCTTTTACTATACGGACCTTTGTTGGCAAGGTGATGTCTCTACTTTTTAAGATGCTGTCAAGGTTTGTCATTGCTTTTCTCCCAAGAAGCAGGTGTCTTTTAATTTCATGGCTGCTGTCACCATCTGCAGTGATCATGGAGCCCAAGAATGTAAAATCTCTCACTGCCTCCATTTCTTCCCCTTCAATTTGCCAGGAGGTGATGGGACTAGTGGCCAAGATCTTCGGCGGGTTTTTGATGTTGAGCTTCAGACCATATTTTGCGCTCTCCTCTTTCACCCTCAATAAAAGGTTTTTTAATTCCTCCTCACTTTCTGCCATCAAGGTTGTGTCATCTGCATATCTGAGGTTGTTGATATTTCTTCCGGCAATCTTAATTCCGGCTATGGATTCATCCAGCCCAGCCTTCCACATGATGAATTCTGCACATAAGTTAAATAAGCAGGGAGACAAAATACAGCCTTGTCGTACTCCTTTCCCAATTTTGAACTAATCAGTTGTTCCATATCCAGTTCTAACTGTAGCTTCTTGTCCCACATAGAGATTTCTCAGGAGACAGATGAGGTGGTCAGGCACTCCCATTTCTTTAAGAACTTGCCATAGTTTGCTGTGGTCGACACAGTCAAAGGCTTTTGCATAGTCAATGAAGTAGAAGTAGATGTCTATCTGGAACTCTCTAGCTTTCTCAATAATCCAGTGCATGTTTGCAATTTGGTTTCTGGTTACTCTGCCTCTTCTAAATCCAGCTTGCACTTCTGGGAGTTCTCGGTCCACATACTGCTTGAGCCTTCCTTGCAGAATTTTAAGCATAACCTTGCTAGCGTGTGGAAAAGCAGAGTACAACTGATCAAAAGAATTTAAACAGTGTTTCTACTGACAGCTTTCTCCTCTCATCTTCTGGGTATTGTTCTTGGTTGTGCTTATAACTTATGAATGATGGGATAAAGTAATTAATTTATGTGGGTATGGGGGGAAGCATATAATGGGGGCAATGTACATAAAACTATATGCATCACAATAGCAAGCATGTTAAGCAAACTGCAACCAAAAAGGTACAGACCAGGAGAAAAGCAAACTGAAACGTTTCTTTCTTGGTAGGTATGGCAACTGCAATCGAACTGAACTGTCCAACCCAAAGAGGTTGTATCAAACTGCATTACAGCCGAGCTCTTACCCAAAATTCCACTTCCTTTCTATCCAGGCTCTGTGAAGCTGGCAACAGCTTTTGTGAGATGGCAGGAAATCTGTTAACTGATATGGAAAGAAAACAGCAGGAGAAAGGCTGTTCTGCAGGTAAATATTAGGAAGTTCTCCAAGATGAATGAATTGCATAGGATGAGTTAAGAGAGAAGAGTTTGGATGCTGAGAGTTGCACGAAATACCTGTTTGTAGCCTGGAGCACAGGACAGATTGTCAACATATGAGAAAGGTGATTGTGTGGGTAAATCTTAGGATGATGTGCAAGATAAATAAATGGCTTAGGATGATTTAAGAGAAAGGGGCCTGGAGGGTTCAGATGCTATGCTGACAGTTACCGGATTTGGCACTGCAACGCTATAAGTAGAGAGAACCTCCTTGTTCCATCCAAACTCCACTTCCTTCTGCCTTAGAGTGCCTTCCCTTTGACAGAGATCTCACAGGAAACTGCAGCCATGAGGTTCCTCTACCTGAGTTTTACTCTGTTCTTCATCCTCTTCCACGTTGTGGCAGGTAAGAGGGCACAGGGAGGGAGCATCTGCTGCAAATGCAGAAGGTCTCAGGTTCAGTCCCAGGTATTTCCCCTGCCGGAGACCCTGAGAAACTGCTGTAGGAGGAACAACAGCATGAATTGGCTGCTCCCTCTCCTATCTGGCTGCTTAAAAAGGGGTGGTGGAGGAGGAAAGTATTTAACAATATATTTAATATTAAAATTGAAATTCAATACATGGCTATTGCAAAAGCAGAACATTCAGGATGCTGAATGAGCCACAAGGCAGCTTCCATGGTGGTCATTTATATTGCTGAGAGTTTAGAAGATTTAGTGTGCCTGATCCCCAAGTCCTTCCTAATTCCAGAGGTCCTGGGTCTATGAAGAGTAAATATCTGATGAAGGATTCCATTGTAGACCTAACCCAGCAAGTTTCTTTGCTAAAGAATGCCCACAGTTGCCACCTCAGGACCCCATCAGTATACCCAATGAAGAGATGGTGCTCCTAGCGAAATGGATGGGACTTACCCCCTCCTCACCTGGCTGGTAGCTGAGAATGACTATAGCCAGCACATTTGGGTGTGAGCTGAGCAAAACACATTGGCAAAACTACTGGGAAGATTACAGAAAAAACCATACTCAGAGAGGGCGCAAATGGCAAGGTATTTCTGAAGCTCAGAACAGCAGTAATTCTGATTGGCAGATGTTGAAAGCAAAGGGGGAACCTTCAATAGAATGGAATGAAGGATGACTTACTGGCTAGTTATGTGGGTCTGTGGGTGCATTATTTGCTATTTTTTCTCACCTGTAAAATGCATTATTTGCTATTTTTTTCCTCAAACTGTAAAATTTAGGCTTGGTGGCTGTGCTGAAAAGATCCCCGGAGCAGTAATCATCATCACAATTTTATAATTTATACACCAGCCAACTGGCTGGGTGCAACTGAGTGTCAGCACCCTTACAAGGTTCAGAAATCAGCTGGAGTGTTTACAGAGAAGGAGGACCGATCTGACCCTTGATAATGTTGGCCAATGAAATAGTAGTTAGCAGGTTGAGAGGCAGCAGAAGCCTGTAAAAGTTGGTCATCCCATTAAATACGCAGGGTTCTAGTTTGGGGAAAAAGTAGTTGGCAACCCTTTTGCCCCCTTGAAACGAATTTATTTCCCTTCTCTTTTACACAGGCCAATTTATATGTGAACTAGCAGGAGGAACTTGCCATTATTCAGCAACTACAAAGTGTGAAAATGGAGAAATTAAGGGGATCTCCTGTGGCAGGACCGGAATCTGCTGCAGGGGTAAGTGATATCCACTGAGTTGTTTTGTTTTTGCAAAAGAGATAAATATGTAGTAAATAAATATATATAAAAGGGTAAAGGTAAAGGACCCCTGGCAGTTAAGTCCAGTCGCAAACAGCTCTGGGGTTGGGTGCTCAGCTAGCTTTACTGACCGAGGGAGCCCTCGTCTGTCTGCAGACAATTTTTCCAGGTCATGTGGCCAGCATGACTAAGCTGCTTCTGGCAAAACCAGAGCAGCACACGGAAACGTTGTTTACCTTTCTGCTGCAGTAGTAGTACCTATTTATCAACTTGCACTTTGACATGCTTTTGAACTGCTAGGTTGGCAGAAGCTGGGACTGAGCAAAAGGAGCTCACCCCATCATGGGGATTCGAACGACGACCTTCCAATCAGTAAGCCCAAGAGGCTCAGCGGTTTACCCCACAGCACCACCTGCAACCCCATATATAAAGAAGATCCCCCCCCCCCAAATCAACCATTCTATGTAAAATTGATGATGTCAGTCAAATCAGGACTTCCCATGCCTGACAATCCAAATCTGTAAAACTCCACCATGAGCTCACCAGCTGGCCTCGGGTAAACCAGGCTTTCACTCTCAGCCTCGATCTCCCCATCGGTATTCTGGGACATAATAATACTGACTTGCTGGTACAGAAGGCTTTGAATATTTATTTACTCATTGCATTTATATCCCACCTTTTTCTCCATGGAGCTCAAGGTGCCTTCTGTGGTTCTTCCTAATTTAATCCTCACAACAACCCTGAGAGGCCCAAGGAGACACTGTGAGCCTCATGATGAGGCTGGATTTGAAGGCTGGTCTCCCATTTCCTGATCCAGGACCTCAGGCTCTCAAACTTGGAAGTGCTATTCCAATGCTCAAAACAAAACATCAGTCAAATGAATGCTTATGTTTTGCACAAGAAGTCTTTTCAAATAATGACAATCTAATTCCCTCTCTTTTGCACAGCTGAAATTCCATTTTGTTCATTCTCGGGAGGATTTTGCCAGGCCCCAATCACTAAGAACTGTACCTTTGGAGAGATTACAAACATCCCCTGTGGTCGTGATGAACGCTGCTGCAGGAGTAAGTGATACCCATGAGTTGGTCCCACTCACGTGTGAATGTTTGCTCATTTTTCATCCTGATTTCCAGATCTACACTCTGCATCTTCACTGGAGGAAGCAGAAGCAGGGCTTTGTTTGTGCTAAAGGGCATAGTGGTCAATCACTTTATAAATCAGGCCATATTAACCCTATTTTTAGATGTCTAAATTTGGATTCAGTGCTGATGCAGCACTTCTAGGTTCTGCATCTTCTTTTAAGCATTAGAGCCTCAAGATTTGCCTCTGTGCACAGGGACTTTTGATACCACAGATGTTCGTATGGGTGCAAACTGTGCAGGCTGCACTTCCCCTGGGCAGTAAAAAATGGCGGCTCTGATCTAACTTTCCAAAATGTTAAGACAACCCTCAGTAAATGAGGATGAGCCATCCGTCTGCTGCTGCTGCAAGAACGCATATGTGATTTGGCAACAAAGAGTCCCACTTCATTCTGCACTCACCAGACCTCACCTGAAGTACCAAAATACATCACAATATCCAGCAGTAGAACCGGAGATAGAAACCTCATGGTCCCTAATTACCTGAATCAGGGGAGGAATTCTTGAATGCCAACAATGGTGCTAGTTACAAGTAGGTAGCTGGGTTGGTCTGCCGTAGTCAAAACAAAATGAAAAAATTCCTTCCAGTAGCACCTTAGAGACCAAGTAAGTTTGTTCTTGGTATGAGCTTTCGTGTGCATGCACACTTCTTCAGATACACACAATGGTGATAGTTCATACTGCCTCTTAGAAATACTGGAGAAATTAATTGAGAAGCAACTGCAATCTGAGGCCGGAGATGAGAAATAATTTAATAGATCTATTCTAGCCTGTGATGGAGTCCTCAAAGTCAGAAGCTGCCAGTGGCCCATCCTGACATCCAGGGTGGGCCAGGAGATGTCGGTATTGATCTTGCAAATTCCACTGACATCTCTTTTGGGGCTGGGCCTGCATGTCCTCTTCCCTTCTGCTATAGATTCCTGCATTGCAGGGTGGCCTTAAATGTTCCATTGAGTCTTTCCAACACTACAGTTCTTTGATCCCCCCTCATTTCCTGAAGGTGAGCAATCCAACTCCAGGCTCATGAAAGTGCAAACGATTAGAGATTTCCTTCTTTCTTTTATTCAGGACAATAATCAATGCAAGAGGAAAAGGAGGGTTCTGCCAGGAGGAACTCACCAAACGCTGCCCATCTGGTCTAACTCTTCCTGCTTACTGTGGCTTCAATGCACAATGCTGTGCCCTTGAGTGACATCACTGAGCAGACCACATCCAAAAGTGTGAACGCCTGATGGTACGCTGATTCTTCTGGATCTTTGCTTGTGGAAGTGGGCTTGATCAATCCATTTGTGAAAACAGGCAATGAAATAAAGATCAGTCTGTACAGATGATCATCTAATTAAACACATATTAACCTGCAAATCTAAAATTGTTTTTTTCCCCCCATTTTTTAAAAATGCATTTATCACTAAATATGACTCTCCTCCGGTGGAAGTGCATCATATCTGCCCAAGATCCCTCTTCACTGAAATTCTCATCCCTGAGTCCCAGGAGGAGATAACTGCAGCCAATGGTTTTCATGCATCCAGGCAGAGCTTTGGTTTCGCTGCCCAGTTGTTTATGTGAACATGGGTGGGATAGGCTGAACTCAACCCAGACTGGAGCCATGACCTAACTGGAGCTGATTATTAAGGAGCCACTGCCTTGTGGGTGGCAATAGGTCACTGAGAGTGGTATTTAATCCTGCTGAATACACATCAGGTTTATTGATTTCTATGGGTGTACTGTTAGTGGGACATAGGAACACATATCCATGCCACTTTCAATTTGTTTGTTTAGACATTTCTCTCCCAACTTTCCCCAAGAAACTCAAGGCGATGTACATCATTTTCTCCCATGAGCCCATGTCTCCTAGGTCTTAGATTAATACCAAGCTGGTGCCGTTGCCCTTAGTTCCTTAGTCACCACTACCTAAAAGGCCCTCTGTCTGCTTCCCTGTAACCTGGCCTCTTCCAATGAAGGAACCGCCAGAAGGTTATTGGAAAAACGCCAGCCCGGGAGCGGTGCCAGCATCCCAGGCACCCGGGGCCTTTCTCTGGAGGTCACTCTCTGGCTGGAATCCCCCTCAGTCCAGAGAAACCATTGATAAGCGACCCCTCCCTCCTGAGAGGAGCACGCTAGCAATCTTCTGGCAATCCATCACAGAAGAAAGAGGACAGTCCGTAATCTAACTGCTACTTTATTAAGACTGTACAAAAGCATGCCTGCTCACCTGAGAAGTACAGGATGCGAGTCTACAACACGACTCTGCATCTACCCAGAAGCGGAAGACAACTCACAGTAACTCCACCCAGATTACACTGAGAGCACTGAGAACTGGCTCAGACTTCCTGTCACACGCTCAGATACATCACATGATGTAAGCAATCTGGCTGCTTGTTATTCAGCTGGTGGGAACTAAAATCCCAACACTTGGAGCTGGACCTCCATGTCTGGGCTGAATGATGAAGGTAGAGATGCTCCTTCAGGTATACTTCCACAATGGGATCATTGACTGATTAGGAAGTCTCCAGGGAGGAAAACGAATCCGCAGTGGAAAGGAGAAAAAATGTTAGGAAACCAGGTTGGGGCAGGGGGCTCTGAAATGGACTGACGAAAGAGTATCATTTAGGGGGGGGGGCGGGGAGGTAGTGTCAGTGGATATCTTGAGCGTGCTCAGCTCATCATCATGCTGCTTATAATTTCCTCCCCCTCCACCTTTGGCTTCAACCCACACAGAATAAACCAGGACTTGTGGGAATTGCAGTTATGGATGATGGGAATTGTAGTCCAACAACAATTGGAGGGTCACAGGTCAACTATGCCTGATGTCATGACTAGATTGCTTATCCATCAACAGTCCTGATTCAACTGGGACATCCCGGAATTACAGAAGCTATGCCAGTTTCTGATTGGATTTTCCATTTTTTTGTGCTGAGCTCCCTTGCCAGTCAACTGGTTCTTGTGAGAGCTCAGCACCCAAAGACAAATGTCTTTAGTGAAAAAAAGGTGGCTGCGCTTTATTCCATGGAAGCAGAGGAGGAGGGGGAGCTGATGGTGATGCAGGTCAGGCTGCCCCCCCTGGACCCATTAGCCATGCTTCCTCTGCCCAATGCTGCCCCCACTGGAGGAGGAGGAGACAATGACAGTGAGTTGGAGAGGGGAAGCCTGAGCTCATTTGCCCGGGAGTATGGCACTGAAAGACGCAAGTCCCAAGTTTAATTGGCAGAATGTTGGAGGGTCTGAGATTTTGTTATCTAACAATCCATCCATGTTCCCTGTGCTAATGTTTGGTTGTCTTCCCGAAATTCCAGTAAAATGGGCAACCCTCCGCTGTGTTATAGCTTAGAAACACTAAACAGAACAGGAACCTGGATTCCAGAAACAACTGAGCTAACTGTTTGCCAAATTTTCTTCCGG
The DNA here is from genome assembly GCF_965153285.1 of Podarcis tiliguerta. Taxonomy (NCBI): domain Eukaryota; kingdom Metazoa; phylum Chordata; class Lepidosauria; order Squamata; family Lacertidae; genus Podarcis; species Podarcis tiliguerta. The sequence goes on along the minus strand of NC_139536.1, from coordinate 6,700,712 downwards.
ATCTTCTGTTATGGTTGCTGGTGCACAGAGACATCGGAGGACAGCCAATGCTGTTGTTCTTGTTGTTTAGTTGTTCACTCGTGTCCGACTCTTTGTGACCCCATGGACCAGAGCACGCCAGGCACTCCTGTCTTCCACTGCCACCCGCAGTTTGGTCAGATTCATGTTTGTAGCTTCAAGAACACTGTCTAACCATCTCGTCCTCTGTAGTCCCCTTCTCCTTGTGCCCTCCATCTTTCCCAACATCAGGGTCTTTTCCAGTGAGTCTTCTCTTCTCATGAGGTGGCCAAAGTATTGGAGCCTCAGCTTCACGATCTGTCCTTCCAGTGAGCACTCACGGCTGATTTCCTTAAGAATGGAGAGGTTTGATCTTCCTGCAGACTCTCAAGAGTTTCCTCCAGCACCATAATTCAAAAGCGTCAATTCTTCAGCGATCAGCCTTCTTTATGGTCCAGCTCTCACTTCCCTACATAACTACTGGGAAAACCATAGCTTTTACTATACGGACCTTTGTTGGCAAGGTGATGTCTCTACTTTTTAAAATGCTGTCTAGGTTTGTCATTGCTTTCCTCCCAAGAAGCAGGCGTCTCTTAATTTCGTGGCTGCTGTCGCCATCTGCAAGGATCATGGAGCCCAAGAAAGTAAAATCTCTCACTGCCTCCATTTCCTCCCCTTCTATTTGCCAGGAGGTGATGGGACCAGTGGCCATGATCTTAGTTTTTTTGATGTTGAGCTTCAGACCATATTTTGCGCTCTCCTCTTTCACCCTCAATAAAAGGTTTTTTAATTCCTCCTCACTTTCTGCCATCAAGGTTGTGTCATCTGCATATCTGAGGTTGTTGATATTTCTTCCAGCGATCTTAATTCCGGCTAGGGATTCATCCAGCCCAGCCTTTCGCATGATGAATTCTGCATATAAGTTAAATAAGCAGGAAGACAAAATATAGCCTTGTCGTACTCCTTTCCCAATTTTGAACCAATCAGTTGTTCCATATCCAGTTCTAACTGTAGCTTCTTGTCCCACATAGAGATTTCTCAGGAGACAGATGAGGTGATCAGGCACTCCCGTTTCTTTAAGAACTTGCCATAGTTTGCTGTGGTCAACACAGTCAAAGGCTTTTGCATAGTCAATGAAGCAGAAGTAGATGTCTTTCTGGAACTCTCTAGCTTTCTCCATAATCCAGCACATGTTTGCAATTTGGTCTCTGGTTCCTCTGCCTCTTCTAAATCCAGCTTGCACTTCTGGGAGTTCTCGGTCCACATACTGCTTGAGCCTTCCTTGAAGAATTTTAAGCATAACCTTGCTAGCGTGTGAAATGAGTGCAATTGTGCGGTACTTGGAGCATTCTTTAGCACTGCCCTTCTTTGGGATTGGGATGTAGACTGACCTTCTCCAATCCTCTGGCCACTGCTGAGTTTTCCAAACTTGCTGGCATATTGAGGGTAGCACCTTAATAGCATCATCTTTTAAAATTTTTAATAGTTAAGCTGGAATACCATCACTTCCACTGGCCTTGTTATTTGTAATGCTTTCTAAGGCCCATTTGACTTCACTCTCCAGGATGTCTGGCTCAAGGTCAGCAACCACACTACCTGGGGTGTACGAGGCATCCATATCTTTCTGGTATAATTCCTCTGTGTATTCTTGCCACCTCTTCTTGATGTCTTCTGCTTCTGTTAGGTCCTTACCACTTTTGTCCTTTATTATGGTAATCTTTGAACGAAATGTTCCTTTCATCTCTCCAATTTTCTTGAACAGATCTCTGGTTCTTCCCATTCTATTGTTTTCCTCTATTTCTTTGCATTGCTCATTTAAGAAGGCCTTCTTGTCTCTCCTTGCTATTTTTTGGAATTCTGCATTCAATTTCCTGTATCTTTCTCTATCTCCCTCGCATTTTGCTTGCCTTCTCTCCCCCGCTATTTGTAAGGCCTCATTGGACAGCCTTTGCTTTCTTGCATTTCCTTTTCATTGGGATGGTTTTCGTTGCTGCCTCCTGTATAATCCAGCCTCCATCCATAGTTCTTCAGGCACTCTGTCCAGCAAATCTAAATCCTTAAACCTGTTCCTCACTTCCACTGTGTACTCATAAGGGATTTGGTTTAGATTGTATCTTACCGGCCCAGTGGTTTTTCCTACTTTGTTCAGTTTTAGCTTGAATTTTGCTATAAGAAGCTGCTGATCTGAGCCACAGTCAGCTCCAGGTCTTGTTTTTGCTGACTGTATAGAGCTTCTCCATCTTTGGCTGCAGAGAATCCCCTATAATGAAAAGAACATCCTTCTTTGGTGTCACTTCTATAAGGTGTTGTAAGTCTTCATAAAATTGGTCAATTTCAGTTTCTTCAGCACCAGTAGTTGGTGCATAAACTTGGATTATTGTTATGTTAAAAGGTCTGCCTTGGATTCGGATCGAGATCATTCTATCATTTTTGAGATTGCATCCCAGTACAGCTTTCACCACTCTTTTGTTGACTATGAGGGCCACTCCATTTCTTTTGCGGGTTTCTTGCCCACAGTAGTAGATATGATGGTCATCCGAACTGAATTCGCCCATTCCCGTCCATTTTAGTTCACTGATGCCCAGAATGTCAATATTTATTCTTGCCATCTCATTTTTTACCACATCCAACTTACCCAGGTTCATGGTTCTTACATTCCAGGTTCCTATGCAATATTTTTCTTTACAGCATTGGACTTTCCTTTCGCTTCCATGCATATCCGCAACTGAGCGTCCTTTCGGCTTTGGCCCAGCCGCTTCATCAGCTCTGGATCTACTTGTACTTGTCCTCCGCTCTTCCCCAGTAGCATGTTGGACGCCTTCCGACCTGAGGGGCTCATCTTCCAGCGTCATAACTTTTATATGCCTGTTGTCTTTGTCCACGGAGTTTTCTTGGCAGGGATACTGGAGTGGCTTGCCGATTCCTGCTCCAGGTGGATCACGTTTGGTCAAAACTCTCCACTATGACCTGTTCATCTTGGGTGCCCTGCTCGGCATAGTTCATAGCTTCTCTGAGTTCTTCAAGCCCCTTCGCCACGGCAAGGCAGTGATCCATGAAGGGGAGCCAATGCTAGCCCTGCTCAAGATGTTCTATAAATTGGGCAAAGTCGGTATTGCTTCATATAGGTAACAGTGACTTTATTTATTCAGCTAAGAACTATCAGTTCCATATTTACAGAGAGTAAATTAGATATTAATTAGCATATGATTTAAACAAAGTAATCGATGAGTTTTCTTTATATATTAATAGATGGGAGTCATTTAACCTGCCCTTGTGCGGAAGGGTTAATACTCTCAAACGAACATTATTCCCAGAATAATCTATAGTGGGAGTAGAATTCCAGGTCATATATGTAGTAAATATTTCCAGAAAAGGAATTCCTTAATTAGGAAAGGTCTATGGGGTTCTGCAACTCCAAGAATATCCTTACTAAAAATGTAATTATCAATTAAAAAATGAGGATTTGGCATTTAAGAAGGATATTGACCAGAGAGACAGAGGAGGGCTGTCGGATGATCAAGGCTCTGGAGACCAAAAGTCACTCCTGGCGACTCATTAGATGACCTTGTTGAGGACTGGAATAACTGGCTCTTGGCAGCCATCGATGAGATCGCGCCTAAGCGCCCTCTGCGACACTGTCGAAACTGGACCCCTTGGTTTACTGAGCAGCTCCGGAAAATGAAGCAGGATCTAAGACGGCTAGAGTGAGCATGGCGATGGACTCGTGACGGAGCTTCAAGAACACCTTATAGGACGCTTATGAAAGCCTATGAGATGGCTATGAAAGCTGCTAAGAAATCTTACTTTGCAGCTTCCATTGCATCCGCTAGCTCTCACCAGGCACAACTTTTTAAAATAATTGGGTCAATAACGTCCTTAGGAGGACAACCAAATTTAAGCACAAATTCGACCCACAGCTGTGAGGCATTTGTGAGCTTTTTTGCGGAGAAAGTCCTGTTGCTCCACTGTGACCTCGCTGCCAATATAGATACAGTGACTGAACTGGAGGCCCCTTGACTGACTGCAGGTCCAGTGTTGGAGCATTTCGATCGTATACTTCCTGCTGATGTGGATAGATTCCTCCAAGTTGGTAGGTCCATCACCTGCCTCCTTGATCTGTGCCCATCTTGGCTGATTAGAATCATAGAATCATAGAATCATAGAGTTGGCGTGTCTAGATGTCTCACAGTCCCCCCGGTTGAAATTATCAATTTATCCCTTGCCACGGGGACATTCCCAGAGGAACAGAAGGAAGCAGTAGTGTGAATATTATTATTATTATTATTATTATTATTATTATTATTATTATTATTATTTATTATTTGGAAGACTGCTGAAGGAGTTGGGTATGTTGAGCCTGCAAATGAGGACACTGAGAGGAGATATGATAGCCATCTTTGAATAAAACAAGGGCTGTCACATTGAAGAGGGAGCAAGCTTGTTTTCTCCTGCCTTTGAGGGTAGGACTCTAACCAATCGGTTCAAGATACAAGAAAATGGATTCTGACTAGATATATGGGGGGAAATTAATGAAAGTAAGAGCTTAACCCGAGGTACTATTTCTGGGTTAGCGGAGTCTGTAACCTGAAGCGTATGTAACCTGAGGTGTATGTGACCCCAGGTACCACTGTAGATACTTGGGCCCCTTTCTCATTTCTGCATTTTTAGTTTTATTTTACATCTGTTGTTCTTGTTTGTGTTTATTTATTATGAATGATGGAACAAAACCACTAATTTGTATGGTGTGTGGTTTTTTTGGGGGGTCACAAAATAGAGGAGGAGCTCATAAAAATACAAGCATCACAGAAACAAGCATATTAAGCAAAAATTAATCCAAAACTGTTCAGAACAGAAGAAAAGCAAATGGAAAAGTTTCTTTCTTTTTAGGTACAGTGGTACTTTGGTTCCAAAATACCTTTGTACTCAAACAACTTGGAACCCAAACGATGCAAACCTGGAAGTAAGTGTTCCGGTTGGTGAACCTTTTTCAGAAGCCAAAGGTGCTCCGTTTTGAGTGTTATACTTCCGTTTTGACTGCCACACTTCCGTTTTGAGTCCAACACTTCTGTTTTAATGGTTATGCTTCCGATTTGAGTGCTGCACTTCAGTTTTGAGTGTTACACTGAGGTCTGTCTGTTTTTGCTATTTATTTTGTGTCTTTGTTTTTGTGGCTCTTTTTGTTTTGTTTTTGTGACTGTGTGTAACCCAGTTCAGCTACTGATTGACTGATTGTGTGACTGCAGTACATTGTTTATTGTTTTCATTTTATGGATCAACGGTCTCGTTAGATAGTAAAATTCACGTTAAATTGCTGTTTTAGGGGTTGTTTTCAGAAGTTTGGAATGGATTAAACCATTTTGCATTACTTTCTATGGGAATGCGTGCCTTGGTTTTGGAATGCTTTGGTTTTGGAATGGACTTCCGGAACAAATTAAGTTTGAGAACCAAAGTACCACTGTACTGCAATTGTGGTTGCATCAGACTGCATTAAAGCAAACCTCCTAAACAACATTCCGCTTCCTTTCCATCCAGGCACTGTGAACGTGGCAGCTGATTCTGTGAGATGACAGGAAATCTGTTAATTGATATGGAATGGGAAAAACCACACCCGAAGTACAGCTCACGTTGTGATTGTTTGAGAAAGGATGTTCTTCAGGTAAATCCTAGGAACTTCTCCAAGATGAATAAATTGCCTACTATGAGTTAAGAAGAAAGGGGCCTGGATGGTTCAAATGCTGACAATTGCAGGAAATACCTGTTTGCAGCATTTCCCACTGAGATGCACAAATGTGTGTTTCAGCATCTTTTTGGCACGGCAACACTATGTGTAGAGAGAACCTCCTTGTTCCATCCAAACTCCACTTCCTTCTGCCTTAGAGTGCCTTCCCTTGGACTTCTGGGTTGGCGCTTCTGGTAATGGCGGATTTCCTCCATCTCGGAGGAATCCGCTCCTTGGAAACAAGGGTCTGACCTCCAAGGCGAGGCAGAGACCCGCTAAAAACCATGGGCGGAAGAAGCTCATGGACTTGGGATTCGGCAGGTACCTTTTGCGCCTCCCCTACTCACGGGGAGACCCGGTTTCGGGGCTCCGGAGTGACGTGGGGTGAGCGGCGCGGTACATCGAGTCAACCGCTACTTTCAAGGAGTGAAGCTGCATAGCTGTTGCCAGAAAGCGCCGACTTTTCCTGTGGACATTTGGACTCTAAGTAAATATTTGTAAGTAAATAGAAAATTGGATTATTAAACATTTTAATTTGGCTTTTGAACGTGAAGGTCTAAACAGGAAGTCCGCCTTCCGTTTTGTAAAAAGATCAAAGCAAAGCCATCGTAAGCTGAAGCCTGGGAAAGGTATTCTGCAGAGGATTAATTTTCACCATTTAAGATATTGAACACCCCCTCGGAAGCAGGGGAAGAGGGGGGAACTTCTTTGTGGACGATTTAAACCTGCAGGAGAGTGAGGAAGACGACTTAATTTACCACTGTCTCGAGCCTGGGATCAGGCTGTTAAAAAGCTTTACGATTTGAAAAAATAACAACGGGGAATGGAACACATCGTGATGGACGGTTGAACTGAGATATATATCTTTTCGTATTGATTCTGTGATACTCAAAAAGAAGAAGAGTTGAATTGTAATTTTGTTACTGGTTCCTGACTTGAAAATAACAAAAAAATAGAAACTGTTGCCGATAGAGGGAGCTTCAGAAACTGTTGCAACTGTGACATTTGTGAGGTGGAAATTTCCACCAAAAAACAGAGGCTGAGAAATAAGTGGCCTTGAAGAGTCTTAAGATAATACTGGAAAAACAAGAAGCTCTAGGGAACATGTCTGATAAAATAAATGCTCTGTTGGAACAAATGTATGAAATGACAGACTTGATGATAAAGAAAGTGGACACTCTTGAACAAAGTGTTTCCGACTTGGAACAGAATGTATCTGTCTTGGAACAGAAAGTGAGTAATTCAACAGGTACTGTTCGGTATGTGGAACCAACTTTGAAATGGCAAGCATTGGAGAAGAAGATGGAACAACAAAAACAAACTGTTTCGGCTCTGCAAGATGAAACTCAAGTGGAGGCCCTGGCTCCAGTGAACCAAATTGATGGATACAAATTGAAATTTGAGGTTATGGACTTTGAAAGCCAGAATTGGATAGGCAGTGCCCCACTTGGACTGAATAAGGCAAGATGGATGGATTTTTTGTTGGAGGGGGGCACTGCGGGAAAGCTTGGAAAAGTGGAGCTCCGTAACCTCAAAGGGACTGTGGAGTATGCCTTGGAATACCTCTTGGATTACAATTTTGAACATGGAGTATGGACAAACATGTTGAAATGGAATAAAGGAGCTGCTGAGAAGAAAGCCCTGTGGGATTTAATTTTAGGCACTGAAAGAAATCTGCAAACAGAACAGGGAGAAGAGTTAAGAGCCTCGGACATAAGAGTACCAGGTTAATGAATTTAATGGAACTGACAGAAAAGACTGATAAAATTGGCAGAAAAGACTGATAAAATCCGAAACCAGGGAGAAGAGATGGTGGGGGGAAATTGGGAATCTTTTAAAACAGCATTTAGTATAATATTGTACAATTAAGGAATGTTGGGAGATGGTGGAATGAATTTATATGACTTTAGTGGAAATATGATAAGGACTTGAGATTTTAGGATTTAAGGGTATAAGATTTAAGGTTTTTTATTCTCTTTTTATTAGATGGGAGTATAGATAATTTCTTAGATGTTGATGGAAGGATAATGTTTAAATGCATTAAGATAAATAAGTGAGTAAGCAGTGAACAATGGAAAGAATTTGCTGACTTAATTATTAATTGGAATACAAAAAGGAAGGTGGGAGGAGGTCGAGGAAACAAGTTATTGAAGGATGGAATTGTGAAAAATGGAATTTTTTTTTAAAAAAAATGTTTTTGCTTTTTTTCTGTTGGTGGTGTGGACATGTGGTGTATTTTTTAATTTCTCTCTATCCTTGCTTCTTACTTTCTTTATCTTTATTGTATTTTGCTTCTTTTTCAATTTTTGCTGTATTTGTTAAAATTGGAATAAATATCATATATATATATAAAAATAGAGTGCCTTCCCTTTGGCAGAGAGCTCAGAGGAAACTGCAGCCATGAGGTTCCTTTACCTGAGCTTTGCTTTGGTCCTCATCTTCTTCCACGTTGTTGCAGGTAAGAGGGCACAGGGAGGGAGCATCTGCTGCAAATACAGAAGGTCTCAGGTTGAGTCCCAGGTATTTCCCCATCCAGAAACCCTGAAGAACTGTTTGTGTCAGTGTAGACCATTCTCTCTTATGTGTAGTATAATTCTTTATTATTTCCCCCAAAACATATTCACAATGATATTCCTATCAAATAGTCACATTGTTTCATAAATTGATTTCCCACCCCCACAGAGAGCCTAGTGTAGTGTAGTGGATAAGAGCAGTGGACTCGTAATCTGGTGAACCAGGTTCGCTTCCCCTCTCCTCCACATGCAGCTGCTGGGTGACATTGGGCTAGTCACACTTCTCTAAAATCTCTCGGCCCCACTCACCTCACAGAGTGTTTGTTGTGGGGGTGGAAGGGAAAGGAGAATGTTAGCCCCTTTGAGACTCCTTCAGGTAGTGATAGAGTGGGTATCAAATCCAAACTCCTCCTCCTCCTCCACTTCTTCAATGCTTCTACTCAAACACTTTCTACTGCATTATATCTTTATCTATTACAAAAAGTTTCTGAACTAAAGTTATTTTATCATTTTTTCTCCACGGCTTTTATCCTGCCCACAATTTCATCTGACTACAGTTTCTTTTTTAAATCCACAAAGGCCTCCATTCTTTAGAAACATTCATCTTTGTGATCTCTCAATTTCTGTGCATATGATATTCTAGCTACTATACATAAATACTTTCAGGCTTTTGGGGAATAGCCCATATCAACATTTTCTTCATTTCATTATATATTGTTTCCCCAAAACCCATGGAAAGACAGCCTTATTGCATTAATTCCAAAACAGGGAACGGACAATCTACTTCTTAACAACTATAGGCCTATTGCACTCCTAAAGAATGATTATAAATTACATGCAAATATTTTAGCCGAAAGGTCAAAAAAAGTATTCCAGATGATTATACACAATGACCAAGCTGGCTTTTTGCCAGGGGAGGCACATTTATAGCAACACTAGAAACATTATAAACTTATTAGATTATTTAGACTTAAGAATAGAAAAGAAGGCAGTCTTAATGGCCATAGATGCTGAAAAGGCTTTTGATAGGGTCTCCTGGAAATTTATGAAAGGTCTATTATACCATATGGATTTTGGTATGCAGTATATAAAAGGGCTCCCCCCCCCCCAGATAAATAGGTACCACTCCAGCAGGAAGGTAAACGGCATTTCCATGCGCTGCTCTGGTTCGCCAGAAGTGGCTTAGTCATGCTAGCCACATGACCCAGAAGCTGTACGCCAGCTCCCTCGGCCAGTAAAGCGAGATAAGCGCCGCAACCCCAGAGTCAGTCATGACTGGACCTAATGGTCAGGGGTCCCTTTACCTTTATATAAAAGGGATTGAAGCAATATATTCAAAACAAAAAGCTAAAATTATAATACACGGAAATTTATCACAGGAGTGTGAAATCAGTAAAGGGGTCAGACAAGGTTGCCCACTATCCCCCTTAATTTTTATATTAACATTGGAAGTTTTATGTAAACGAATTAGGGAGGAAAAAGAAATAAAAGGGATTGTACTGGGAAATAGAAGTTACAAAATGAGGGCATTTGCTGTCGATCTAATTATAACTACGGAGCAACCAAAACAGAGTTTAACAAAAGCGTTGGAAATAATATATGGCTACGGTAAAGTTGCGGGGTTCAAACTGAACTTAAACAAGACAAAACTATTAGTTAAAAATTTGTCGCCAGATGAAAAAGCAGAATTAGAAAAAATAATACAAATTAAAATCTACCCAAAAATCAAGTATTTAGGATTATGGATAACACCAAAGAATATTAACTTGTATGAAGATAATTATATTAATTGTTGGAAAGATATCAAAAGACAGTTGGAGACATGGACAAGCTTAAATTTATCATTCCTGGGCTGTATTTCAGTAATTAAAATGATAGTCTCACCGAAGCTATTCTTTTTATTCCAAACAATTCCAATTATAGGAAAGACCAGCAGTATTGACAAGTGGAAAAAAGAAATTTCTAAATATTTGTGGAAGGGTAAAAGACCAAGAGTAAAGCATAAGATATTAATAGATACTGTAGAAAGAGGTGGCTTCGGGTTACCGGATTTGAAGCTATATTACAAAGCCTCATGTCTTCTCTGGTTGAAAGATTGGTGTTTATTGAAAAATTGGGATATTTTACATCTAGAAGGCATGACACCCGTTGACACCCATTTTGGATGGCATGGCTATCTTAATTATGGGAAAATAAAGGCGCACCGGAGTTTTTCAAATCATATAATAAGAAATGCTTTATATAAGGTGTGGGGAAAATACAAAAGATATTTGGAACAGAAAACCCAAGATGGAACTCTCCATTAGAAGCAATCGCTGTTAAAAAAAAGAAAACATCAAAGAGAACTGGATAACGTATAACACAATATTAAGGGAGGAGGAGGGTCAACTAATATTGATAAGTTATGAGAAAATAAAAGATCACTTTTCTAGTTGGCTAGATTACTTCCAGGTGAATGAAATGTTCAGACAGGATAAGCAGATAGGTTTTGAAAAGCAGCCTTCAAGATTTGAAAGAGAATTACTGAATAGTAAAACTAAAATAATCGCAGAAATGTATAGACTTCTTTTAGACTACGAAGTAATGGATGAGGAGGTTAAGGCTTCAGTGATAAATTGGGCCCAAGATGTGGGCCGTCCAGTTATGCTAAAAGATTGGGAAAAGTTATGGAAGGTAAATTTGAAATTTACAGCCAGCTATAATATAAGAGAGAACATGATGAAAATGGCTCATAGGTGGTACCTCACTCCTTCCAGATTATCAAGAATGTATAAAAATTTGGTGAATGCTTGTTGGAGATGTGGAGGAAATAACGGTGACATGATCCACATGTGGTGGACATATGAAAAGATCATGATTTTTTTTTTGGGGGGGGGATATACGATGAATTAAAAAAGATGATGGGGATAACTTTTACTAAAAAATCGGAGGCATTTCTATTAAGTATTATAAATAAAGAGATCCCAAAAAATCTAAGAGAGGTATTCTTGTATGCAACAGCAGTGGCTCATATACTTGTGGCCAAGGGATGGAATGATCACGATGCTCCAAAAATAACAGATTGGCAAATCAAATTACAGGAATTGGTGGAGACGGCTCAATTGACTAGTAAACTCAGAGGAAACTCAAAGCAAAAATTAGCGGAAAAATTGGATGGTTATAGAAGATATGTTCAAAAATACAATAATAGTTTTCACTCCGTGCTAGCATTCGAGTGATAAAGGAACTAAAAGGAGGTGGATAACAATTAAGGATTTATTATGTTTTCAGAATGTAATTATATAGAATGTAATTATATAGAAAGGTTTATTGTTTTGTGTACATTCAAATGTAAGATAAAATATATGCAAAGGGGCTTGACAGGAAGTCAAAGTTGAAGAAAAGATTTTGGAAAATAAAAAGGGAAAAAATATTTACCGTATTTTTCGCTCTATAACACGCACCTGACCATAACACGCACATCTTTTTAGAGGAGGAAAACAAGGGGGGGGGGGATTCTGAATGAAACAGTGGATTTGCCCCTGCACTCGCGCCAGTCGGCTCCAGGGACCACACATTCGCTCAATAACACGCACAGACATTTCCCCTTACTTTTTAGGAGAAAAATCTGTGTGTTATAGAGAGAAAAGTACGGTACTTTCATTATTATCATTTTCTCTGAGGGTGTGGGTGTCTGCACATATGTGTGTTGTTGTATGCAATGTTTGGGAGGAAATAAGACGGTAAATAACAAATAACAAACTAAATATCGATGTATGTAATTTTTATTTCTTAATTATATTTAGTGGTAGTATGGCTGTATTGTTTTTTGTAACATAAAATCATTCAATAAAAATTATTTTTTTAAAAAAACCTTTAGCTTTTTTGCATGTCCACCACGTTAAGAAGAATGAGCCATCTATTTGCTTACATTTCCAGCATTTACTTGACAAATTTTTATACATCTTCGCCAGTTTATTTGGCATTCCATACCACCTGCACCTCATTTTAAAATGATTTTCTATAAGTGTAAAAGGAGCAGTAAATTTCATTTCCTTTTTCCATGACTTCTTTTCCAAGATTGATGCAAATGATAGATCATTTTGGTCAAACTTCTTGATATTCTATAAATTGGGCAAAGTCAGAATTGCTTCCTGGAAGTAAAGGTGACTTTATTTATTCAGCTAAGAATTATCAGTTCCATATTTGCAAAGAATATGGAACTGATAGATATTTAGATATTTAGATATTTAGATATCTAGGTATAACCATACCAAAGGATATCACCCAACTAGCCGTATGTAATATAAACAAAGTACCTAATGAGGTTTCTTTATATAGTGATAGAATTATAGAATCAGAGAACTGGAAGGTACCCTGAGGGTCATCTACTCCATCCACCTGCAATGCAGGAATCTCAGCTAAAGCATCCCTGACAGATGGCCACCCAACCTCTGCTTAATAGCCTCCAAGGAAGGAGCGTCCACAACCTCCTGAGGGAGACCGTTCCACTGTTGAACAGATGTTTCTTTCATTAATTCCCCCCCCAAGTCAGAATCCCTTTTCTTGTAACTTGAACCAATTGGTTAGAGTTCTACCCTCCACGGCATGAAGAAACAAGCTTGCTCCCTCTTCAATGTGGCAGCCCTTGTGTTATTTGAAGATGGCTATCATATCTCTTCTCAATCACCTCATTTGCAAGCTCACCATACCCAGCTCCTCCAGCCATCTTCCACATAAGGCTCGGTCTCCATAGCCTTGATCATTTGACAGCCCTCCTCTGCTCCTCTGGTCAATATCCTCCTTGAATGCCAAATCCTCAGTTTTTAATTGATAATTGCATTTTTAGTAAGGATATTCTAACAGAAGAGCTGGAAGTAAATTTGGCAAACGGTTGGTTCAGCTGTTTCTGGAATCCAGGTTTCTGTTCTGTTCAGTTGAAATATACACGGAGTCGAGTGTGGATTTCATGCTCTTTATTCAGCTCATAGTAGTGAGTGTTGGGATACTGCCAGGGAGTCAGGAGCATCAGGCAGCCTCTTCAGGCAGGCCTCTATCTTCGTCTCTGGACGATCTCCAGACTTCCATTGGAACAGCATCAGTCAATTAGCTACACGAGCCTCAGACACATTCCAGGACTCGTGCACTCCCTTTTCGCAGAGTTTCCACAACGGAAGATTCACCCAGGAAAGCGTATTTACAGCTTTATTCAACGTTGGTCAGAACAAAGGAAAAACATGATTGCTTGCTTCGATGTCGAGGAAACAGCCATAACAAAAGCTATATACAAAACGGAAACTCCCTGTGAGCAGGACGTACGCAGGCTTGTGACACACAACAGCCTGCTCCCTTTTTAACTTGGAATGGAAATATCCTAACATTGTGGAATGAAAGTTCCCCCAAAATATCTGCTTTATATACATTATTTACACAATGGGCGGCAAGTGATTGGCTAATTCTGGGATTCTCCTGTAGGCCAATCAGGTTGTGGATTCACTTCCACCTGGAGCTGGATTGGGTGGCTGCTGCGGACCAATCAGACTGCTGCATTCTGAATCCTATTCTTTTAGGACCAATCAGACTGCTGCCTTTTGGATCTTATTCAACTCAGTACATAACATCTGTGTTTCTAAACTATGACACACCCAAGGCTTGCCCAGTTTACTGGAATTTCTGCCAGACAACCAAGAATTAGCACAGGGAACATGGATAGATGGTTAGATAACAAAATCTCAGACCCTCCAACATTTTGCCAATTAAACTTGGGATGTGTGTCTTTCAGTGCCATACCCCCGGGCAAATGAGCTGGGGCTTCCCACCTTCAGCCCCCTGTTGTTGTGGTCTCCTCCTCCTCCAGTGGGGGCAGCACTGGGCAGAGGAAGCATGGCTAATGGGTAAAGTGGGGGCAGCCTGACCTGCATCACCATCAGCTTCCCCTCCTCCTCTGCTTCCATGGACTAAAGCGCAGCTGCCTTTTTTTCCACCAAAGACATTTGTCTTTGGGTGCTGAGCTCTCACAAGAGCCAGATGACTGGCAAGGGAGCTCAGCACAAAAACCAGGACATCCAATCAGAAACTGGGATAGCTTCTGTAATTCTGGGATGTCCCAGTTGAATCAGAACTGTTGATGAATAAGCAATCTTGACTTGACATTAGGCATAGTGGATCTGTGACCCTCCGAATGTTGTTGGACTGCAATTCCCATCATCCATGAACTGCAATTCCCATAAGCCCTGGTATATTCTGCATGGGTTGAAACCAAAGGGAGAGGGGGAAGAAATTATAAGCAGCATGAGGATGAGCTGAGACCACTCAAGGTAGCCACCGACACTACCTCCTTGCCCCCCCAAAACATACCCTTTCCTCAGTCCATTTCAGCGCCCCCTGCCCCAACCTGGTTTCCTAATATTGTTTCTCCTTTCCACTGCTGATTCTTTCTCCTCCCTGGAATCTTCCTAACCAGTCAATGATCCCATTGTGGAAGTATACCTGAAGGAGCATCTCTACCCTCATCATTCAGCCTGGACACGGAGGTCCAGCTCCAAGGACCTTCTGGCATTTCCTTCATTGGGAGAGGAGAGGTTACAGGGAAGCAGGCAGAGGGCTTTTTAGGTAATGGTGACTATGGAACTAAGGGCAACGGCACCAGCATGGTATTGGTCTAAGACCTGGGAGACATGAACTTCCAGGTTGGTGCTTCTGGATAATGGCGGATTTCCTCCGTTTCGGAGGAATCTGCTCTCTGGAAACAAGGGTCTAACCGCCACCGCGAGGCGGAGACCCGCAAAAAACCACGGTCGGAAGAGAACGTGGGCTTGGGATTCGGCACGTACCTTTTGCGCCTCCCCTACTCGCGAGGAGACCCGGTTTCGGGGCTCCAGAGCGATGTGGGGTGAGTGGCGCGGTACATCGAATCGACCGCTACTTTCAGGGACTGAAGCCGCACAGCTGTTACCAGAAAGTGCTGACTTTTCCTGTGGGCATTTGGACTTTAAGTAAATTTTCGTAAGTAAACTGAATTGGATTACCAAATACTTGGATTTGGCACTTGAACATGAAGGTTTAAACAGGAAGTCCACCTTCCGTTTTGTAAAAAAATTAAAGCAAAGCCGCTGTAAGCTGAAGCCTACGAAAAGTACTCTGTAAAGTATTAATTTTCACCATTTAAGATATTGAACACCCCCTCGGAACCAGGGGAAGAGGGGGGAATTCTTTTGTGGACGATTGAAACCTGCAGGACAGTAAAAAGACGACCTAATTTACCACTGTCTCAAGCCTGGGATCGGGCTGTCAAAAGGCTTTATGATTTAAAAAAATAATAATAACGGGGAATGGAGCACATCTTGATGGACGGTTGAACAGATATATATTTTTTGGTATTGATTTCGTGGTATTTGGAAGGAAGAGGAGCTGATTTGTAATCTTGTAACTGAATTCTGAACTGAAAATAACAAAAAAAAAGAAACTGTTGCCGATAGAGGGAGCCTCAGAAACTGTTGCGACTGTTACATTTCTGAGGCGGAAAATTCCATTACATGGAGGCTGTGAAATAAGCGGCCTTGAAGAACTGTAAGATAACACTGGAAAAACAAGAAGCTCCTGGGAACATGGCTGATAGAGTAACATCTCTGTTGGAACAAGTGACAAAGACCGTGGGTACTCTTGAACAGAGAATCTCTGGTTTGGAACAAAATGTTTCTGCTTTGGTACAGAAAATGAGTAATTCAACAGGTGCTGCTCGGGATGTGGAGCCAACTTCGAAAGGTCAAGTATTGGAGAAGAGGATGGGACAACCAAAACCTGTTTTGTCTTTGCAAGATGAAATCCATGTGGAAGCCTTAGCATCAGTGTCTCAAATTGATGGACATAAATTGAAGTTTGAGGTTATGGACGTTGAAAGACAGATTTGGAGAGGCAGTGCCCCACTTGGACTGAGCAAGGCAAGATGGATGGATTTTTTGCTGGAGGGTGGCACTGCAGGAAAGCTTGGAAAAATGGATTTCCGTAACCTCAAAGATACTGCGGAGTATGTCTTGGAATACCTTCTGGATTATAAATTTGAACATGGAGCTTGGGCAAGCATGTTGAAATTGAGTAAAGGAGCCGTTGAGAAAAAAGTCCTTTGGGATTTAATTTTAGGTTTGGAAAGAAACTTGCAGGCAGACCAGGGAGAAGAGTTAAGAGCCTCGGACATAAGAGCACCGGGTTGAGGGAATCAATGGAAATGACAGAAAAGACTGATAATTAGTAGAAAAGACTGATAAAATCCGAAACCAGGGGGAAGAGATGGTGGGGAAAAATTGGGAATTTTCTAAAACAGCATTTAGTATAAAATTGCATAATTAAGGAATGTTGGGAGATGGTGGAATTAACTTATTGGACTTTAGTGGAAATATGATAAAGATTTGTGACATTAGGACTTAAGGGTTTTTTCTTTTCTCTCTTTATTAGATTGGAGTATAGATAATTTTTTAGATGGTTGATGGGAGGATAAGGTTTAAAAGGATAAAGATAAATTAGTGAGTAAACAGTGAAAGATGGAAAGAATTTGCTGATCTAATTAATAATTGGAATACAAAAAGGGAGGTGGGAGGAGGTCGAGGAAATAAGTTACAGAAGGATGGAATTTTGAATAATGGAAGTGTTTTCTTTTTTAAATGTCTTTGTTTTTTGCTTTTTTTGTTGGTGGGGTGAGGTGGGGGTTTTTCTATGTATTTTTTTTATTTTTGTCGTTTTGTCTGCTTTTTTAAATCTTTTTCTCTATTCCATTGTGTTTTGTTTTGTTTTTTTCTAATTTTTTGTATTTGTGAAAAATGAAATAAATATTATTATTATTTTAAAAAAGACCTGGGAGACATGGGCGCACGGGAGAAAATGATGTACAACCCCTTGAGTTCCTTGAGGAAAGTTGGGAGAGAAATGTCTAAACAAACAAACAAATTGAAAGTGGCATGGATATGTGTTCCTATGTGTTGAACTTTAGATATCCCTTTCTGCTTGTATTTTATTTTAATTGGCATCTGCAATTATACTTGGCTATGTTATGAATTAATGTATGTAAATTAAAGTTGAAAAGAAAGCCAGATCAATGACTGAATCTGGGATCTTGATTCAGGCAGCAATAGCCCTTCCCGACTCTTTAGTCTACACTCTCTCCCTGGCACCTCTCTGAGTTCCTTCTTTCCTTCTCAAAATTCCAGAAAACACCCCTCCGAGTCCTACTCAGAGTACACCCATAGAAATCAATAAACCTGATGTGCATTCAGCAGCATTAAATACCACTCTCAGTGACCTGTGGGCACCCACAAGGCAGTGGCTTCTTAATAATCAGCTCCAGTTAGGTCATGGCTCCAGTCTGGGTTGAGTTCAGCCTATCCCACCCGTGTTCACAGAACCAACTGGGCAGCGAAACCCAAGCTCTGCCTGGGTGCATGGCAAGCATTGGCTGCAGTTATCTGCTCCTGGGACCCGGGGATAAGAACTTCAGTGAAGAGGAATTTGGGGCAGATATGATGCACTTCCACCAGAGGAGGGTCATATTTAGTCATAGATCCTTTTTCAAAAAATAAAAAAAATACAATTTCGAATTTGCAGGTTAATATGTGTTTAATTTGATGATCATCTGAACAGACAGATCTTTATTTCATTGCCTGTTTTCACAAATGGATTGATCAAGCCCACTTCCACAAGCAAAGATCCAGAAGAATCAGCGTAGCCATCAGGCGTTCACACTTTTGGATGTGGTCTGCTCACTGATGTCACTCAAGGGCACAGCATTGTGCATTGAAGCCACAGTAAGCAGGAAGAGTTAGACCAGATGGGCAGCGTTTGGTGAGTTCCTCCTGGCAGAACCCTCCTTTTCCTCTTGCATTGATTATTGTCCTGAATAAAAGAAAGAAGGAAATCTCTAATCGATTGCACTTTCATGAGCCTGGAGTCGGATTGCTCACCTTCAGGAAATGAGGGGGGATCATAGAACTGTAGTGTTGGAAGGACTCAGTGGAACATTTAACGAATCTGCCCAGCCCCAGAAGAGCTCTCAGAGGAACATCAGTGCTGACATCCTCTGACCCATCCTGGATGTCAGGATGAGCCACTGGCAGCCGCTGACTTTGAGGACTCCACCACTCGAAAACGCAGGGAGACCTGAGGATCCCACACTCCATTGATGTAGGAGGTGATGGCAAAGGCTGAACCCTCAAATTCACACAGCATCTTGCAGGAAAGGTGGTGCTAACTATTATTTTACCTTTTTCCTGATATTTATATTGCACCTTTTTTCCAAGGAGCCCCACATGGTGTATATAATTCTCTCATCTCCATTTTATCTTCACAACCACCCTGTTAAGTAGATTAGGTTGAGAAGCAGTGACTGGCCCAAGGGGAGGTTCTTGGCCAAGTGGGGACTAGAACTCTGATCTGCCAGGTCCTCCTCCAGCACTCTAACTCCTACACCACATTGTTTTTCTATTCGGCTGCTGCTGCTACAACATAAAGCCCCCAATTCAGCTTGTTCCTTGATGGAGCAGCTTTAGAGCTGTATTCCTCAGAGGGCAGCCTGCACCTTGTCTCCTCTTGCCCCAATTTTCCCTAGCCTTGCCATAGCACAGAACCCAACAGACACCTTGTCCTGGACAGCAAGATGGTCACTGATTTAGATGGACAGGCATGGAGAGGAAAGTCCTGATTTGACTGAAGCTCTGGTCAATTACATCATTTTTTGACAGAATGGGTGTATTTAGAGGGACCTTATTTATCTACTGTATTTTGATCTCTTTTGACAAAAGTAAACGACAAAAACAAAGTAATGGTTCACCGGGTCTTACAGATAGCAATTTGTAAAAAGAAGAGAAAAAAGCCCCGATCTGAGACTTATAATCAGAAAAGGCATGCAACAAAAATCACTTTTCAATTTTTTGTCCTTATAGAATTGTGCTTTTCTTTTGTGTTTATCTTGTGAACCACCCTGGGATCTTTTGATGAAAGGTGGTATATAAATCAAATAAATAACATAATTAAAAAGAGTTTAATATGAATAGTTGTATATGAAGTGATTAAAGATATCTGTTCCCAAGTCTCCTTTGGGAAGAAGAGCAGGATAAAAATTGAAGTAATAAATAAACCTTCCTAAATAAAAATTAGTTTGTGTGGTTTTTTAGAAAAGAAAAGAAGATTTGGAGAAGAAAATAATCCTACTAAAAAGTGATTTATTAGCAGAATGTTCAGTGAGTTAACAGCTGGATGGAGAGGCATAAATGACCTGGAGATCAACTTGTCCAACCCTTGTTCAATGCAGGATCTTCAATAACAAGATCCTTCACAGTTTGTCCCTCAAAACCTGCTTCTCTGTCATTTCCACCCCTTTGGTTCTAGTCCTGGCCTATGGAACAACTTCCACATGGCAGCCGTGCAAATATTTAGAGGCTGCAATCATGTCTTTCCCTCAAATTAACCTTCTCTTCTCCAGGGTAAACATGCTGAGCTCCTCCAATGTTCTTCAAAACAAACAGCTTTCAAGTCTTGTACCCTTCCGGTCACTTGATTTAGGAGACAGTCAAATCAGTCGTTTTCCTTTTTAAAACGTGGGTTCAGAACTGGCCACAGGCTAGAATAGATCTATTAAATTATTTCTCATCTCCAGCCTCAGATTACAGTTGCTTTTCAATTCATTTCTCCAGTATTTCTAAAGGGCAGAATTAACTACAGTGGTACCTTGGGTTACATATGCTTCAGGTTCAATATGCTTCAGGTTACAGACTCTGCTAACCCAGAAATAGTTCCTCAGGTTAAGAACTTTGCTTCAGGATGAGAACAGAAATCATGCTCCGGCTGCACGATAGCAGTGGGAGGCCCCATTAGCTAAAGTGGTGCTTCAGGTTAAGAACAGTTTCAGGTTAAAAACGGACCTCCAGAATGAATTAAGTATTTAACCTGAGGTACCACTGTTTCACCATTGTGTGTATCTGAAGAAGTGTGCATGCACACAAAAGCTCATACCAATAAGAAACTTAGTTGGTCTCTTAGGTGCTACTGGAAGGAATTATTTTATTTTATTTTGACTACGGCAGACCAACAAGGCTACCTATCTGTAACTATCACCTTGTTGGCATTCAAGAATTCCTCCCCTGGTTCAGGTCCTTAGGGACCATGAGGTTTCTAGCTCCAGTTCTACTGGATATTGTGATGTATTTTGGTATTTCAGGTGAGGTCTGGTGAGTGCAGAATGAAGTGAAACTCTTTGTTGTCAAATCACATATGTGTTCTTTCAGCAGCAGCAGACGGCCGGTTCATCCTCATTTACTGAGTGTTGTCTTAACATTTTGGAAAGTTAGATAAGAGCCACCAGTTTTTACTGCCCATGGGAAGTGCAGCCTGCACAGTTTGTACCCATACAAAATATCTGTGGTATCAAAATTCCCTGTGCACAGAGGAAAACCTTGAGGCTCTAATGCTTAAAAGAAGATGCAGAACCTAGAAGTGCTGCATCAAAACTGAATCCAAATTTAGACATCTAAAAATAGGGTTAATATGTCCTGATTGATAAAGTGATTTACCACTATTCCCTTTAGCACAAGAAAAGCCCTGCTTCTGCTTCCTCCAGTGAAGATGCAGAGTGTAGATCAGGAAATCAGGATGAAAAATGAGCAAACATTCACACGTGAGTGGGACCAACTCATGGGTATCACTTACTCCTGCAGCAGCGTGCATTAGGGCCACAGGAGTCGTCTGCAATCTCTTCATAGGTACAGTTCGCAGTCCTTGGGGCCTGGCAAAATCCTCCTGAGAATATACAAAATGGAGGTTCATCTGTGCAAAAGAGAGGGAATTAGATTGTCATTATTTGAGAGAACATCTTGTGCAATACAGAAACGTTAATTTGACGGGCGTTTTGTTTTGAGCATTGGAATAGCACTTCCAAGTATGAGAGCCTGAGGTCCTGGACTAGGAAATGGGAGACCAGCCTTCAAATCCAGCCTCCTCATGAGGCTTACAGAGTGGCCTTGGGACAGTCACTCAATCTCAGCCTAATCTCCCTTGCAAGGTTGTTGTGAGGATTAAATTAGGAAGAACCACAGAAGGCACCTTGAGCTCCATGGGGGGAAAGGTGGGACATAAATGCAACAAACAAACAAACAAACAAATATTCAAAGCCCTTCTGTAACAGCAAGTCAGTATTACTATGTCCCATAATGCCGATGGGGAGATCGAGGCTGAGAGTGAAAGTGTGGTTATCCATAGGCCAGCTGGTGAGCTCATGGTGGAGTCTCACAGACTTGGATTGTCAGGCATGGGAAGTCCTGATTTGACTGATGCTCCGGTCAACATTATTTTTGGACTTCAGGTGAGTTCTGGTGAGTGCAGAATGAAGTGGGAATCTTTGTTGCTTAAAAGAAGATGCAGAACCTAGAAGTGCTGCATCAAGACTGAATCCAAGTTTTTACTTCTAAAAATAGAGTTAATATACCTTGAGCGTATTATCAACTACTCTGATCCACAGCTACTGTTCAGTGATTATTCCCTTTAGCACAAACAAAGCCCTGCTTCTGCTTCCTCCAGTGAAGATCCAGAGTGTAGATCAGCAAAACAGGATTAAAAATGAGCAAACATTCACATGTGAGTGAGACCAACTCATGGGTATCACTTACTCCTACAGCAGTGTGCATTAGGGCCACAGGAGACGTTTCCAATCACTTCATAGGTACAGTTCGCAGTCCTTGTGGCCTGGCAAAATCCTCCCAAGACTGTACACAATGTAGGTTCCTCTGTGCAAAAGAGAGGGAAGTAGATTTTCATTATTTGAGAGGACTCCTTGTGCAAAAAATAAACATTCATTTGACTGATGTTTTGTTTTGAGTATTGGAAGAGCACTTCCAAGTATAAGAGCCTGAGGTCCTGGACCAGGAAATGGGAGACCAGCCTTCAAATACAGCCTCATCATGAGGCTCACGGTGTCTCCTTGGGCCTCTCAGGGTTGTTGTGAGGATTAAATTAGCAAGAACCACAGAAGGCACCTTGAGCTCCATGGAGAAAAAGGTGGGATATAAATGCAATGAGTAAATAAATATTCAAAGCCTTCTGTAACAGCAAGTCAGTATTATTATGTCCCATAATACTGATGGAGAGATCGAGGCTCAGAGTGAAAGCGTGGTTTGCTAAAAAGCCAGCTGTGGAGCTCATGGTGGAGTCTCACTGGACTACATCATCAGGCATGGGAAGTCCTGATTTGACTGATGCTCCGGTCAACATCATCAATTTTACATAGTATGGTCGAGTTTGGAGGGACCTCATTCATTCATTCATTCATTTCCTGCGTCTTTTTCTCTATTGCAAAAACAAAATGAAAACAATTTTTCGGAGGCTTAAATTTCAACTGCCTTGGGAGACACTCAAATCAGTAGTTTGCCTTCTTAAAATCTGGGTTCAGAACTGCCCACAGACAAGAATGGATCTATGAAATGATTTCTCATCTCCATCCTCAGATTGCAGTTGCTGGAGATGAGAAAACTATTTATTTCTCAAAGATTTCTAAAATACAGCAATTTCTATCACCATCTTGGCCTTCCTAGTATTCCTTGGTGATGGGTGCACCCCTGGTTCAGGTCCTTTGGGACCATAAGGTTTCTAGCTCCTATTCTGCTGTATTTTATGGTGTATTCTTCCACTTCAGATGAGGTCTGGTGAGGATTAAGCGGTACTCTTTGTGGCCAAATCACACTTGCGTTCTTTCAGCAGCAGCAGACAACTGACTCATCTTCACTTACTGAGCACTATCTTAAAATTTTGGAGAGTTAGATCAGAACTGCCAGTTTTCATGCCCATAGCAAGTGCAGCCTGCACAGTTTGCATCCATATGAACACCGGCGGTATCAAAATTCACTGTGCACAGATGAAAACCTTGAGGCCCTAATGCTTAAAAGAAGATGCAGAACCTAGAAGTGCTGCATCAGAACTGAATCTAACTTTGTGCTTCTAACTATAGAGTTAATATGCCCTGTGTGTATCATCAGCTACTCTGATCCATAAACTTATCCGTGACTATTTCCTTTAGCACAAGGAAAGCCCTACTTCTGCTTCCTCCTGTGAAACAAGAAACAGGAAATCAGGATTGAAAATGAACGAACGTTCACAAGTGAGTGGGACCACCAACTCATGGGTATCACTTACTCCTACAGCAGCGTGCATTAGGGCCACAGTAGACCAATGCATTCTCTCCAAAGGGACAGTTCACAGTCCTTGGGGTCTGGCAATATCCTCCAAAGACTCTACACAATGGAGGTTCATCTGTGCAAAAGAGAGGGGAGTAAATTGTCATTATTTGAGAGGACTTCTTTTACAAAACAGAAACATTAATTTCATGGACATTTTGTTTTGAGCATTGGAAGAGCACCTTCAAGGTGGCAGCCTGAGTTCCTAGACAAGGAAATGGGAGACCAGCCTTCAAATCTAGCCTCATCATGTGGCTCCCTGGGTGGTCTTGGGCCAGTCACTCACTCTGAGCCTAATCTGCCTTGCAGGGATGTTGTGAGGATTAAATTAGGAAGAGCCATAGAAGCCACCTTCACCTCCGTGGAGAAAAAGGTGGGATATAAATGCAATGAGTAAATAAATATTGAAGGTCTACTGTAACAGCAAGTCAGTATTATTATGTCCCATAATACCGATGGGGAGATCGAGGCTGAGAGTGAAAGCGTGGTTAACCCGAGGCCAGCTGGTGACCTCATGGTGGAGTTTTACAGATTTGGATTGTTCCTTCCTCCACCAGGAATAGCTCTTGCTGGGAAGGAGGAGGTGTGGTGTGTTTCTGCTGAAGGACTTGTTATTGCTGGGATACAGTAGATGACGTGCCTTTCCAAACAGGGACTTCTTGACTTGAAAAAGGTTATCCTGCAGGTAAATCATGGGATGGTGTCCAAGACAAATAAATTGCCTAGGATGAGTTAAGAGAAAAGGAGCCTGGAGGGTTCAGATGCTGACAGTTGCAGGAAATACCTGTTTGCAGCATTTCCCCCTCAGGCGCGCAAATGTGTGTTTCAGCATCTTTTTGACACGGCAACACTATAAGAGAACCTCCATGTTTCATCGGAGGGAGCCGGCGTACAGCTTCCGGGTCATGTTGCCAGAATGACTAGCAAACCAGAGCAATGCACAGAAACACCATTTACCATATTTTTCGCACTATAGGACGCACATAGTAGGGGGAAAACAGGGGGGGGGGGAATTATCCCTCTCTCTGCTTAGTGCCCCTTCAGCAAAGCTGCAGGAGAAAAGGTGCCCCTTCCATTTCTCCTTCCGCTTCGCTGAAGGGGCGCTGTGTAGCTCTCCCTCTCCACTGAAGCCAGAAGAGTCTTGCTCTCCCGGCTTCAGCAAAAGGAACCCGAAGCCTTTGAAGCGAATCACAAGGTCCCGCTGCACCCCAAAGGCTTCAGGGATAGCCACCTGCTGGGCTTCCATGTCCTCTTCCTTTTTTGCTCCATTGTTCCATTACATCATAATGATAAAAATAATAATGATAATAATTTTGTGATTTGGACCCCACTCACCTTACTGGGTTGCCACAGCCACTCTGGGTGGCTTCCAGCATATACAGAAACATACTGAAGCAGCAACACCTCTTAACTGCTGCCACAACCCTCTTCCAAAATCCGGGGAAGAAATGAGAACAACAACCATGAGGGAATAATAACTAAAATCTGGGCCATACATGGTGAGAATAAGAGAGGGCAGACAACAAGGAAATGCCTTTGCCAAGAAATGAAGTCTTTTTAGAAGTTACTGAAGTAAGAAGGCATAGGAGAGTATAAAGCTATTCTTGTTACTCAGAACCTTTCAATATTATTATTATTATTATTAGTGTTTGGAATTTGTATGGAAAAGTGGTCCTAGTGTTTAATTCTAGATATCTTTTTCTACTTGTATTTTATTTTGATAGGCATCTGTGATTATATGTTGTTTTGTTATTGTCAGGCTGTTGCCAGCAGCCCCCAGCCAGTTGCCAGGAACGTACAAACACAAGGAAATGTTTCTTACCGTCCTTTTATAATTCAGTAATTACAGAGAGAGGCTACAGAACCCAGCCTCTTGGATAATGGTGTTATCCTGAGTGAATCTCCACCCTCTGCCCCCATCTCTCCCACGTCCTCATTCATCACTTCTACAGGTGCTGCTACCTGCCCTCTGTCTTTGAACTCTTTGCTCTCAGACTTTCAAGGCTCAACAGGTTCTGTGAGAGAGGGGGTCTGAAATGCTTTCTAAAAACACTATGTCCATCAGCTGTTGCCCCCCCCCAGTGCTTCTTCCTCCTCATCTCCCATCATTTCCCAATCCCCCCCCATCTGCCTCTGAGCTGTGACCTCCCTCAAGCCCCTGTTGTAAATCTAAACTATCTTCCACTTCCTCCTTCCTGGAAGGGTCAAGCTGGGGTGGCGGTCTCCACCATTCCCTCTCTGCCCAGTCCCTGACAGTTATGAATTAATGTGTATGAATGAAAGTTGAAAAGAATGAAAGACCCAGATGATGATTGACGCTGGGATCTTGATTACTAGGCAGTAATTGCCCTTCCTGGTTCTTCAGTTCCTCCCCACCCCTCCACACCCTGGAACCTCTCTGAGTCTCTTCTCTCATTCACAGAAATTCCCACCCCTCAAAAAATTTTCTGAGTCCTACTCAGAGTAGACCCATGGAAACAAATAAACCTAATGCAGCCATGTCCATTAACTTCAATAGCAAATCAAATCAATCTTTATTACGATCCAGAGACCCAACAAATGGACTTCTGGGTCGAGCGCCATCGGTAATGGCGGCATCCCTCTGATCTGCGGAGGGAGAGCTCCTAAGAAGTCAGGGTTCTGCCGCTACGGCGACATGGAGGACCCCTGAAATTGTAGGCGGGGGAAGCCTACGACCGTGGGACTCGGCGGGCGCCTTCTGCGCCCCCCCCAAATCGTAAAAGGAGTCCAGTACGGGCTCCGGAGCGTGGCGGGGTTTACGGCGCGGTGCTGAGAGTCGATTGCTACTTCTTGGGAGCGACGTCGCACAGCTGTTACCGGAGAGCGCCGGCTTTTTCCTGGGACAATTCGGACTCTAAAAGATTTACCCGTGAGTAGGGGAAATATCAGATTGAAAGAAACGTGGATGTTAAACTTGGATTTGATTTGGACTTAAAGTAAAAGGAAGGATTAATTTGAAACCAAAGCGGTAAGGTCTAAACAGGAAGTCAGCCTTCCGCTCTGTAAATAGATCAAAGCAAAGAGCTTACGAGCTAAAACTTCTAAAGACGTCTTTGAAAGGGACTAAAATCTGAATGTCTAAGGAGAGATTCCCCCTCCAGTAAGCAGGAGAGGAGGGGGGGAGAACGGAAAGATATTTTCCCTGCATGAAAAGACCGCTCTGAAACCTGGTCCTGGGCTGTCAAAGGACAATAAAAGCCTCATAGAGGAATCGCAAAAAGATACTTTTTGACTCTTAACTCTGCAAAATAAAATACAGTGTTTCTGTTGGGTCCATACTGATACTAAAGTTTCGGGGGGGGAGGAGGGGGCACAAGGGAAACAAAGAGGACATTTTATTAAAGTAACAACTTGCTGACATTGTGTCCCCCTAGTGGGACAGAGGTGAAGAAAGATTTAAAAATTTGGTCTAATTTGAAGCTTTCACTGCTAGGCCATATTGCTGTGATAAAAATGAATGTATTGCCTAGAATGTTGTTTTTGTTTCAGACACTGCAAATTATTGACAAAATGGATTGTTTCAAGAAACTAAAATTGCAGAGTTTTGAAAGGCTAAAAAGTAAAGTGCGAGATTGGCGTCATTATTACCAGATAATGGAGGCATACAAAATGGATAGAAAAATTGGCTTCCAGGTGGAGAAGTCAAAATTGGAAACAGAATTGTTAGAATCCCAAACAAAGATTTTGTCAAGAATGTATAACTTGCTGTTGAAATGGAATACTCAGGATGAAACAGTAAAATCTGCTATGATTAAATGGGCACAAAATGTTGGACATAACATAATGATGGCTGACTGGGAACAGTTATGGACCACTGGTATGAAATTTACGGCATGTAATGCCTTAAGAGAGAATATTATGAAAATGATATACAGGTGGTACATGACACCAGTCAAGCTTGCAAAAATCTATCATTTGCCCGATAATAAATGTTGGAAATGTAAAGAAATTGAAGGTACATTCTTTCACCTTTGGTGGACGTGCCCAAGGATTAAGACTTTCTGGGAAATGATCTATAATGAAATGAAAAAGGTGTTTAAATACACCTTCCCTAAGAAACCAGAGGCCTTTCTCTTGCGCATGGTCAGCCAACTGGTGCCAAAGAAGGATAGAACTTTCTTTATGTATGCCACAACAGCAGCAAGAATACTTATCGCGCAGTATTGGAAGACACAAGAATTACCCACTCTGGAAGAATGGCAGATGAAGGTAATGGACTATATGGAATTGGTGGAAATGACCGGCAGAATCCGAAACCAGGGAGAAGAGTTGGTGGAGGAAGATTGGAAGAAATTTAAAGACTATTTACAGAAATATTATAAGATTAATGAATGTTAGAATGACATCAGATTGATGTTAAAAGGTTATTAGCAATAAGTGGTGAAGGAGTATAGAAAATTTGAAGGATAAAAGGTGTAAAATTAAAAGGTTGAATATATTAAGTTATCAAGAAAAGATTAGGACATATTAAGATATTAAGATAAAGACTAAGTTAAGATAGAGGGAAGGAATTTGCTGATTAAATATTTGAACTGGAATACAGTGAGGGGAGGTGTGGGGATGTCTGGGAAATAAGTAAATGCAAGGAATAGTCATGAAAATGGAATTGCTTTTATTTGTTTTTTCTGTGTTGTTGTTTTTGTCTTTTTGTCTTTTTGTATTTTTGTTTTTTGTTTTCTCTTTTTAACAAATCTTTACAAAGCAATGCACAATTCATGCAGCCTACCTCCAGGTTAAACAAGCATTTTGTTCAAAAGATAGGGATCATGGGTTCTTGCAAACACCATTAAAAACTTTGCCACTGCTAATGTTCTAGCGTTTGTCCGGTCTTCCATCAGGAACATGACATAGTGAGCCTCTGATTTTCCCGGGTAAAGTACCAGCAAGGGTAATATCAGTTCAGCCCTGGCTTGCTCATATTTTGCACAGTGCAACAAAATATGTTTTGTGGAATCAATGTCTTGAGCACACGAGCAAAGTCTGTCCTGGTAGGGAACTCCTCTCAACCTGCCATCCAACACTGCAGAAGGAAAGACGTTTAGTCTGGCTTTGGTGAAAAGCCTTCGATAATTTGCTACTGTCAAGTTTTTAATGTAAGATGTTAACTGAAAGACATGCCCATATTGTACTCCTACTGCCAGCGGACTACAGACTGTGTGTGATCGAGATCTCAAGTCACTGTGTGCATTATCCCATAATCTTTGCTTTAACGTCTTTAGGGCGCCTAAAGGAAACCCAGGAAATACAGTTGGGGGAGGGGTGACAGACCAATAGAGGTGTCTTTTCTAGCCATGATCAATAGCACTAAATGCCACCCTCAATTATTTGTGGTCACCCACAAGGCAACGGCTCCTTAAAAATCAGCTTCAATTCAGTCATGCTTTCAGTCTGGGTTGAGTTCAGCCTGTCCCACCCATGTTCCCATAACCTGTGTGCATGAAAAGCACTGGCTGCAATTATCTGCTCCTGAGACTACTTGATGAGGATTTCAATCAAGAGGGATTTTCAGCCCATAAGATGTTCTTTCATTGGAGTTGGGTCATATTTAGCAGTGGGCGCTTTTGAAAAAGAAAAATACACATTCAATTTCAACATTGTGAAATTATTTTGTGTTTATTCATCTGAGCAAACTGATATTTATTTCATTGTCTGCTTTCACACATGGGCAGATTTGCACCACTTCCACAAGCAAAGATCCCGAAGAACTGGCATAGCCATCAGACGTTCACAACCATGGAGGTGAGCTGCTCACGGGTATCCCTCAAGGGCACAGCATTGTGTATTGACACCACAGTAACTCGGAGGATTCTGACCAGACGGACAGGGTTTGCTGAGTTCCTCTTGGCAGAACCCTCCCAGTTTATCACACTCAGGCATTGTTGGTGGTTTATCCGCATCAAAGAAACAAGGAGATCTATTGTTGATGGCCCTAAAGTCAGGTTCCTCACCTTTAGAAGATGTGTAGAATTGTAGAGCTTGAAGGGCTCAAAATAACATCTAGTTCACCCCAGTGTCTCTATTTTCCAGGGATATCACTGATTTAGAGAAGCCATCCTGGTTTCTGATTTGATCCCAGAATATCCCACTTTTCCTTAAAGGTAAAGGTAAAGGTACCCCTGCCCGTACGGGCCAGTCTTGACAGACTCTAGGGTTGTGCGCCCATCTCACTCAAAGAGGCCGGGAGCCAGTGCTGTCCGAAGACACTTCCGGGTCACGTGGCCAGCGTGACATCGCTGCTCTGGCGAGCCAGAGCCGCACACGGAAACACCGTTTACCTTCCCGCTAGTAAGCGGTCCCTATTTATCTACTTGCACCCGGGAGTGCTTTCGAACTGCTAGGTTGGCAGGCGCTGGGACCGAACAGCGGGAGCGCACCCCGCCGCGGGGATTCGAACCACCGACCTCTTGATCGGCAAGCCCTAGGCGCTGAGGCTTTAACCCACAGCGCCACCCGCGTCCCTCACTTTTCCTTAGGATGTGTCTATTTTCATTGGAGAAATGTTGGAGGGTATGGAATTATTCCAACACCCGAGCAGTCTGAAGTTTTTATAATATTTAATGTTTTAT
This sequence comes from Podarcis tiliguerta, assembly GCF_965153285.1. NCBI lineage: Eukaryota > Metazoa > Chordata > Lepidosauria > Squamata > Lacertidae > Podarcis > Podarcis tiliguerta. The sequence continues at coordinate 6,670,711 of NC_139536.1, read as the reverse complement.
TATGTGTTTATATATATTTTGGAAGCTACCGAGAGTGCTCGGCAACCCAATAAGATGTGTGGAGGGGACTTCCGGGTTAGTGCCTCTGGCAATGGCAGATTTCCTCTGATCGGGAGGAATCCGCTCTGTGGAAATCAGGGTCTGGTCGCCACGGCGAAGGTGAAGACCCATTAAAAACCACAGGCGGGAGAAGCCTGTGGACGTGGGATTCGGCTGGCACCTTTTGCGCCTCCCCTACTTGCGGGGAAACCCGGTTTCGGGATCCGGAGCGACGTGGGGTGAGTGGCGCGGTGCTTCAAATCGACTGCTTCTTTCATGGAGTGAAGCTGCATTGCTGTTGCCAGAGAGCACTGACTTTTTCCTGTGGACAATTGGACTTTAAACAACTACTCGTGAGTAGAACGGAAAATTGGATCTTTAAACATCTTAATTTGGCACCGAAATGGGAAGGTACTAAACAGGAAGTTCGCCTTCCTCTTTGTAAATATATTAAAGCAAAGACGCTGCAAACTAAAGTCTTGGAAAAGCCTTTTGTAAAGGATTAAATTTTCATCAGTTAAAATTACTAAACCCCCCTTGGAAGCAAGAGAAGAGGGGGGGGGGATTTTGGATCGTTTAAGCCTGCAGGAGAGAGAGTGAAGAGAGATAAATTACCACCGTTTTGAACCTGGGAACGGGCTGCCAGTAAGATTGACGTTTTGGGAAAGTTCATTGACTGTGAATAAAACGTATGTTGACAGATAGTTAAATAAGAGAAATATATTGTTTCCATTGTTTTCCTCTGCACTTAAAAAGGAGCAAAAGTAGTTGAAAATTGAAAATTAACTTTGTTGCTGGATCTGCGTTTAAAAGGACGGATACAAATAGAAATTGTTTCCTCTAGAGGGAGCTTTTGAAACTGTTGCAGGAGTGGAGCTGGGGAATTTTCCAGCTGCAGAGATTAAAGCATGAGAATCAGAGATTGACCTTGGACAAGAATGTCAACAGAAGAAGCCTTAGTGAATGCATTTTGCAAAATAAGGGCTTTATTGGAGCAGCTTCATGAGAAGACGGATGTAATGATTATTAAAATTGATAATTTGGGACAAAAAACGACTGATTTGGGACAAAAAGTGAATATTTATACAGAAACTATTCAGGAATTGATTCAGCAATCCACTTTGACATGGCAAGTTGCAGAGACGACGAAGGAAAAAGCTGCTGTTGAACTTCAAGTAACACAAGTGGAGAGAGCCTTGTCTTCACAGAGGCAATTTGATGAATTTAAGCTGATGCCTTCTATGATTGAATTTGAAAGTCAGATTTGGAGGGATGGAGTCCCGCTTGGATTGGAGAAGGAAAGTTGGATAGATCCCCTTATGCAGGGATGAGATTGGAGTTGTGGAGGCCTTTAGCCTCGAAGGGATTTTGAAACATGTTCTGAAATATCTTTTGGACTTTAGTTTTGACCATGGAGAATAGGCTGACTTGTCGAGAAGGAATAAAGACATTGTTAGGTTGGAGTTTCCCCAAGATCGACTCCTCAGTGCTAATGGAAGGAAATTAAGAACAAGACCAGCAGAAGATAAAGTAAAGTGTATGCACAAATACGAAGAAGATCTGCAGAAGGGACATGGAAAAGAGTTAAGAGCCTCGGACAGAAGATCACCAGGTTGATGGACCGTATGGAACTGATAGAAAGGACTTACAGAATCCGAGACCAGGGAGAAGAGATGGTGGAAGAAGATCGGGAAAATTTTTTAAAATTTGTTTAGAGAAATACTGTAAAGTTAAAGATTGTTAGAAAAATGTTGGAATGAAATTACATGGCTTTAGTAGAAACATTATAAGGAGTTAAGTACAAATAAATTTTAATGGTAAGATAAGGTTAAAACAAATTAAGATAATTAAATGACAGAAAATAGTGAAAGGTGGAAAGGATTTGCTGAAATAATTAATAACTAGAATACAAAAAAGGGAGGTGTGAGGAGGTCGATGAAACAAGTCAATGAAAGATGAATATGAATATTGGATGTGTTTTTAATTGTTTTTGTTTTTGTTTTGATGTATTGTGTTCTTTGTTTTCTTTTTATGTATTGTAATGTATTGATTTGTATTGTCTATTCTTTCTTTTTTTCTTACTTCTTTTTGTAATCTTTAAACTTTTAATAAATATTATTTTTTTAAAAAAAAAAAAAAGATGTGTGGAGTATACAGAGTTAAATTATCATGATGGAATGGGACATCCCTATTTTCATTGGAAAAATGTTGGAGGGTATGCTACCCGGAAATGCAGGAACCTGTAGCAGACAGGGAAGAAAATGAGCAGGCCTAGTCCCAGAAGTTCTCCCTAGTGGGGTAGCGGAGCTGAAAAGAATGCTGGCAGGCAATGTGACCTTTTGGTTTCAGATAGTACATGGGCAGACCAGTTTAAAAAGCCAAGGACGCCAATTTTTCATAGCCCTCTAGTGGCTATGACGGGTCATTTGCCAGAATTAATGCATTTAGCATTAGCTCTGGAAGTGTGTTCAAATCTTCACTCCCAGGGTGGCCTTGGGCCAGTCACTCACTCTCAGCCTGATCTACCTATTATGTACTGAATAGAATAGGATCCAAAATGCAGCAGTCTAATTGGTCCTAGAACAATAGGATTCAGAATGCGGCAGTCTGATTGGTCTGCAGGAGCCACCCAATCCAGCTCCAGGTGGAAGTGAATCCACAACCTGATTGGCCTACAGGAGAATCCTGGAATTAGCCAATCACGTGGGGCCCATTGTGTAAATAATGTATATAAAGCAGACATTTTGGGGGAACTTCCATTCCTCACTACTATGAGCTGAATAAAGAGCATGAAATCCACACTCAACTCCGAGTATATTTCAGTGGCAACGAAGGTGGGATCCCACTGAGCTGACCACCACACACAGCACAAAACTTTTTTTCCAGATTTGATAAATTGAACAAAAGTTGTTGAGCTTTTTTTAGGATTGACATTGATGGTTAGGCCCCTGAAACGGACTTTGGACATGCCTGGGTTATACTCATTGGGTTTTAGATGCCAAATATGGTGGCCATTTTCTCACAAAGAAGCTTGTCTGGCTAATTCAACAATGAAATCCTCCATTATATTTTTACCCTTGTTGAATCCAGGATTTAGATGGGACTTGGGCATCATGCACACTAACCCCTCCAAACTCACAACAATATTTCTGTATCTGAAGAAGTGTGCATGCACACAAAACCTTATACCCAGAACAAACTTAGATGGTCCCTAAGATGATATTTCAACTGTCTCAGACCAACACGGCTACCTGCCTGAACAATATAAATGACCACGATGGAACACGGAGTGTGCCTCAGTCTGTAGCCTGAACGCTGATGCTTTCGCAAAAGTCAATTATTCAAATTCAGTTTTATTATGATACACTTTTCTTCTTCACAATTTTGGCAGCCAGATAGGATACATAGCTCTGTTATACCCAGTCACACTAGTTGAGAATTGTCTACACTGAGAGGAAGCAGTTCTCCAGGGATTCTGGCAGGGGAAAAACCCAGCACTTTGCAGAAACACCTGCAGTTGAACCTGAGACCTTCTGCATTTGCAGCAGATTCTCCCCCACCTGAGCTTGAACTGCTCTCTTACCTGCAACCCGCTGGGGTGTGACAACATGGAAGAGGATGAAGACCAGAGCAAAGCTCAGGTAAAGGAACCTCATGGCTGGATTTGTCTCTCAGATCTCTGCCCAAGGGAAGATGCTCCAAGGCAGAAGGAAGTCAAGTTTGGATGGAACAAGGAGGTTCTCTTTATTTATAGTGTTGCAGTGCAACATCAAAGAGATGTTGAAACATACATTTGCTCATCTGGGTGGGGAAAGCTGCAAACAGGTTTTTCCAGTAACTCAGCATCTGAACCCTCCAGGTCCCTTTTCTCTTAACTCATCCTAAGCTATTTATTTCTCTTCCTAAGATTTACCCACAGAACCACCTTTCTCATATGTTCACAATCTGTCCTGTGCTCCAGGCCCTGCTGTTTTATTTCCATAACAATTAGCAGATTTCCTGTAATCTCAACTTCATGACACCTAAATGGAAAGGAAGTGAAATAGTTTTGCTGTAATGCAGTTTGATGCAACCTCTTGTGGTTGGACTGCAATTGCAATTGACTTGGAGGTTTTTAAGCAGAGGTTAAAATGTTGGGAAAGATGGAGGGCACAAGGAGAAGAGGACGACAGAGGACGAGATGGTTAGACAGTGTTCTCGAAGCTACAAACATGAATCTGACCAAACTGCGGGTGGCAGTGGAAGACAGAAGTGCCTGGCGTGCTATGGTCCATGGGGTCACGAAGAGTCGGACACGACTGAACGACTAAACAACAACAACAAGCAGAGGTTGGATGTCCACCTATCATGGATGCTTTGGCGGAGATTCCTGCATTGCAGGGGCTGGTTTGGATGACTTGGGGTCCCTTCCAACTCTCCAATTCTATCATTCCATGATTCTAAGAAGACTTGTTCCCAGCACCTAACTGAATAATGTGATCTGTAATTAAATACATGTGGAAACAGTAGTGATGCCCTTCAGCTGAGGGACCTGATCCTGTTGTTGAGGAGCAGGGGAAGCAGTGCCATTTTTCTGGGAAGGAACAGATGAAGTTCCTTCCTCCACCAGGAATAGCTCTTGCTGGGAAGTAGGAGGTGTGGTGTGTTTCTGCTGAAGGACTTGTTATTGCTGGGATACAGTAGATGGCGAGTCTTTCCGCACAGGGACTTGTTGGCTTGAAAAAGTTTATCCTGCAGGTAAATCTTGGGATGGTGTCCAAGACAAATAAATTGCCTAGGATGAGTTAAGAGAAAAGGAGCCTGGAGGGTTCAGATGCTGACAGTTGCAGGAAATACCTGTTTGCAGCATTTCCCACTCAGGCGCGCAAATGTGTGTTTCAGCATCTTTCTGGCGCAGCAACACACTAAGTAAAGAGAACCTCCTTGCTTCATTAAACTTCCTTCTGCCTTAGAGTGCCTTCCCTTTGGTTTTGAAAGCAAAGGGGAACCTTCAGAAAAATGGGATGAAGGATGAAATAGAGGCCAACTATGTGGGTCTGCTAATTTTTCTCCCCTTCCATAAACAACCTGTAAATTTAGGCTTGGAAGCTGTTCAGATCAGATCCCAGGAGCAATAGTAATTATTATTATTATTATTATTATTATTATTATTATTATTATTATTATTATATTTATGCCCCACCTGTCAGGCTGGATGCAGCTGAGTGTCAGCACCCTTACAAGGTTCAGGAATCAGCTGGAGTGTTTCTAGTGAAACATCTTAATGTTTGCCCTTGCTAATGTTGGCCAATGAACCAGTAGTTAGCAGGCTGAGAGGCAGCAGAAGCATATAAAAGTCGGTCATCCCATTAAATATGCAGGGTTCTAGTTAGGGAAAAGTTGGCAACCCCTTCTATTCATAATAACAATCCATTTTTTCATATTCCTTCATAATATTATTACTAAAAACCCCTTAACCTCAATCCAACATCATTCTAACATTCATTAATTTTACAATCTTTCTGTAGATAGTCTTTAAATTTCTTCCAATCTTCTTCCACCAACTCTTCTCCCTGGTCTCGGATTCTGCCAGTCATTTCCGCCAATTCCATATAGTCCATTACCTTCTTCTGCCATTCTTCCAAAGTGGGTAGTTCTTGTGTCTTCCAATACTTCGCGATGAGTATTCTTGCTGCTGTGGTAGGGTACATGAAGAAAGTTCTATCCTTCTTTAACACCAATTAGCCAACCATGCCCAGGAGAAAGGCCTCTGGTTTCTTCGGGAAGGTATATTTAAATACCTTTTTCAATTCATTGTAAATCATCTCCCAGAAGGGCTTAATCCTTGGGCACGTCCACCAAAGGTGAAAGAATGTACCTTCAATTTCTTTACATTTCCAACATTTGTTATTGGGCAAATGATAGATTTTTGCAAGCTTGACTGGTGTCATGTACCACCTGTATATCATTTTCATAATATTCTCTCTTAAGGCATTACATGCCGTAAACTTCATACCTGTGGTCCATAACTGTTCCCAGTCAGCAATCATAATGTTATGTCCAACATCTTGTCCCCATTTAATCATAACAGATTTTACCGTTTCATCCTGAGTATTCCATTTCAACAGCAGATTATACATTCTTGACAAATTCTTAGTTTTGGAATCTAACAGTTCTGTTTCCAATTTTGATTTTTCCACCTGGAAGCCAATTTTCTTATCCAATTTATATGCCTCCATTATCTGATAATAATGAAGCCAGTCTCGCACTTTGTTATTTAGCTTTTCAAAACTCTGCAATTTCAATTTATCTCCCTCTTCTTCCAAAATTTCCCAATATTTCAGCCATTTGGCCTCCATATTGAGCTTTTTCACAGCCTTCGCTTCCATCGGTGACAGCCACCTTGGGGTTTTATTTTCAAGTAGGTCTTTATATCTTATCCAGACATTAAACAGTGCTTTCCTGACAATATGATTTTTAAAAGCTTTATGCACTTTAACCTTTTCATACCACAAATATGCATGCCATCCAAATGTGTTATTGAAGCCTTCTAAATCCAAAATGTCTGTGTTTTCAAGAAGAAGCCATTCTTTCAACTTGCAGAAAGCTGCTGATTCATAATAAAGTTTAAGGTCTGGCAGGGCAAATCCGCCTCTTTCCTTTGCATCTGTTAGTATTTTAAATTTTATTCTTGGCTTCTTGCCCTGCCAGACAAATCTAGAAATGTCTCTCTGCCACTTCTTGAAACAATCCATTTTGTCAATAACTTGCAATGTTTGAAATAAAAACAACATTCTAGGCAAAACATTCATTTTTATCGCAGCAATACGGCCTAGCAGTGAAAGCTTCAAATTTGACCAGATTTCTAAATCTTTTTTCACTTCCATCCAGCATTTTTCATAGTTGTCTTTAAATAAGTTCCCGTTCTTAGCTGTCATATTGATCCCCAAGTATTTCACTTTCTTAACCACTGTTAAACCTGTCTCATTCTGAAACCTCTCTTTCTTGGTTCCTGTTAGATTTTTTTCTAAAACCTTTGTTTTTAACTTATTCAATTTAAATCTTGCAACTTGACCAAATTCTTGAATTAGTTCCAAAACTCTTTTAGTACTAGATTCTGGCTCCTGTAATGTAAAAACTAAGTCATCCGCAAATGCTCTTAATTTATATTGTTTGGCTCCGACCTGTATACCTTCAACCAATTGGTCCCTTCTGATCATGTTCAAAAAGACCTCCAGGACTGATATAAAAAGCAATGGGGAGATTGGGCAACCTTGTCGTGTTCCTTTCTCTATCCCAAACTCCTCCGTCACAACGTCATTAACAATCAATTTGGCCTTTTGTTCAGAACAAACTGCACCTATACCATTTTCAAATACCTGTCCCACCCCCATCCCCCAGAGATTCCTCTTCACAAAACTCCAAGAAATACTGTCAAAGGCTTTCTCCGCGTCCACAAAAATCAAAACTGCCTTGGTGTTAATATTCTCTTGTAGCAATTCCAAAATGTTAATTAAGTTTCTCATATTGTCAGATAAATGTCTGCCCGGGAGAAAGCCCGCCCGGTCCCCACGAATCTCCTCTACTAAAACCCCTCTCAATCCCCTGGACAAAACATCTGCAAAAATCCTGCAATCCACACCCAGCAATGACACGGGGCGGCAGCCCCCGAGCCGCGTCCCTTCAGTCTCCGCCCTCGGTACAAGCGTGATGCATGCCTCCCTCCATGACTCCAGTGCCCCTCTCCCCTCCAGCACCCCATCACAGACCTCCCTCAAAGGCTGCACCAGCCACTCCCCCAACGACCTGCAGCACCCAGAAGTCAGTCCTTCCGGCCCTGGAGATCTGCCCAACCGCATGCCCTGAATGGCACCCTCCACCCCCCGCTCAGTCACCCTGCGGCTCAACCTTAATCCACCTTCCCGAGAGACTCCCCGCAATCCATCCACCTTCAAAAATCGATCCACATCAGTCTCCCTCTGTGGCCCTTGTGTATATAATTGTTTAAAATACCTCTGAAAACAATTTCTAATCTCAGCTGGGTTCTGTATGGTCTTTCCTTCCACTTCTAAATTAGTGATGGTATTTAGTTTCTGGCTTTTTCTCATTTGCCAAGCTAGCAGTTTCCCACACTTATTTGCCGACTCAAATGTCTTTTGTCTCATTTGTCTAATTTTCCATTCTATCTCTTGATTTATCATTTGCATATATTGTACTTGATATAACTTTATTTCTCTCGATATTTCTTGTGACTTTGATTTTGCTCTCAATCTCTTCTCACTTTCCTTTATTTTCTCCAAAATTTTGTCTTTCTTTTCATTTTGAGCTCTCTTCTTTAATGCGTTCTGTTGTATCAGGAACCCTCTCATAACCGCTTTACTTGCATCCCAGATTACTCTTTTTTCAACTGTGGTATTCATATTTATCTCAAAGTAATCTCTCAAGGTTTTGGGGGCCTTCTTAATCACTTCTTCATCTCTAAATAGGGTCTCATTCATCCTCCATCTGAAGGAGCCAATTGGTGTTAAGTTCATCTCCATCTTCACGGCGTTATGGTCGGAGCAAGTTTTGGGGCAGATTTCCACTTTTCTTGTCTTTGGTGCCATACCTCTAGTTATCCATATTTGGTCAATTCTTGTCCATGTCATTTTAGCTTCAGAGAAGAAGGTTCCCTCTCTCCCCAAGGGGTTCTTCGTTCTCCAAATATCAACTAAATCCAGATTGTCTGTCATCTCGAAGAAGGTTTTCGGTAGTCTACCATCTTTAGTAACTACCTGTCTTTGTGCCTTGTCCATATTTGTAGAAACCACTCCGTTCATGTCCCCCATCAAAATCACATTATAGTCCAAATAGTCTGTCAATGTCTCATGCAACTTCTTAAAAAATTCAAATTTCCCCTCATTTGGTGCATATACTCCTACTATCAAAAACTTCTCTCCATGCATTTGAATTTCAATTGCCACAAATCTTCCTTGGTCATCTTTAAAAATGAATTTCGGTGATAGGCTCTCCTTTGCATAGATCAGTACTCCTCTTTTTTTTACTTTATCCGATGAAATGAACTCCTGACCCAGTCTTTTAATAATCAATACTTTTCTATGTAGCCTTATCACATGAGTTTCTTGTAGACAAATCAAGTCCAATTGTTCCTTTTTTAATAAATGAAAGATCTTTCTCCTTTTCTGAGGGGAATTCAGACCATTACAATTCCAGCTTAATAGTTGCAGAGGCATGATGTAATTACCTTGCTTTTCCTCCAACTGCGCCAAGTGTTTCTTCTTGCTCTGTCGGTGGTGTCACCTTCTCCAAGCTGTCCAAATCAAGAGGTAATTTTGCTTTGTCTATTATTCCTCTTTCCGGTGCTCTTCGCTCCTCTCCAAATTCTTTCTGTAGATCTTCCCCGTAGTCTTTCAGAAATCTGTCTTTGTCGTCCACTGATCTTATTTTAATCTTTCTTCCTTTGATACTAAAAGATAGGCCCTGGGGGAATTCCCACCTAAAGATAATCCTATTGCTTCTCAGCAGGGCAACCAAATCTCCGTAATTAGACCTGAGTTCCAAAAGGTATTTCGGAATGTCCTTAAATATCTCCACTCTTGACTGATGTATTTTCAGGGCCTTCTGGAAATGCAGACCCAAGATTTTGTCTCTCTCTTCTTTTGATCTGAGGGTAATCAAGCAATCTCTCACCTTGTTCTTCTTTCCCCCTCTTCCGAGCCTAAATGCACTCACTATCTTGACCTCTTCCTTCTCCAAATCTAATTTCCAAAAGTCTGCAAATTCCTGCATAAGAAAGTCACTCAACTTATCTTTCTCAAGTTCAGATACAGCCCTGATCCTCAGGTTTGTTTGTTTCTCCTTCAGTTCAATCATAGACAACATTGACCTATGATCTTCCAATTGTCTGTGAATCAGTTGTATCTTTTCTTCTGTGGCCACTGCTATCTCCTTAGCTTCTTCAGCCCTCTTTCGGGTCGTGGTAGATTCCTGTAATAATTTCTGTATAGTCTCTGAATTAGTAATCACCTTCTGTCCCAAGTTATTAATACTTGTAGTATTTTGGTCAATTTTAACTGATGCTTCCGCAAATCGTTTATTTGTTTCAGCTACTTCTGCAGTTAAGTTATCCAAAGATTCATTAATTTTAGCTAATCCCGCAGCTAAAACTTCTTCAGTTGTCATGCCTTTTGGTTTGGGTTGTGCAGGAGCACCCCCTGATGGTACAGAAGGGCCAAATGTTGAAGCTCTTCGCTGTTGCCCAATATCCGTGCGAAAAGATCTACCAGACCTCGTTATTTTTTCTTGAAGCAATTCTATCTTTTCTTTTCCATCTGCCATAACACTCTAGATAAAGCTCAAGGTCGGTCCCACGGCTGGAGTTTGTTTTGCAGTGGAAATTTCCCCCAGCACAGTTGTTATTGTCACAATTTCCAACTTCCACTAGGGGGACAAAGTATCAATCAAAACTTGTTATTTTAATAAAGATAGCCTTTTTTTTTTAGTCCCCCATTCACCAAATGGACGATAGTATCAATTTCCCTTAGTTTCCAGTTACTTTGATACCAGGAGAGGCCCGCCAGAGACACTGTATCTCTCTTGCAGAGTTAACTGTCAAAAAAGTACTTTAGTGCACTTCACAATACGGCATTGCTATTGTCCATTGGCAGCCCATTCCCAGGTTTTTAAGCGGTGGATTTAAAGCTTTTATCTTCTTTTCTTCTTTTCTGCAGGGAAAATATCGTTCCAACCTTTTCCCCCCTCCTCTCCTGCAACCAGGAGGGGAGATCACTTATTTGACATTAGGATTTTAGTCCTTTTCAAACGTCTTTCAGGATTTTAGCTCAAAGTCTCTTTGCTTTGAACTATTTACAAAAAGCGGAAGGCGGACTTCCTGTTTATGCTTTCCCGCTTCGGTTCCAAATTGATCCCTTTTTTCCTTCTTTATTTCCAATTTTTTCCTACTCACGGGTAGTTGCTTTTAAGTCCAAATTGTCACAAGAAGTCAGCGCTCTCCAGTAACAGCTGTGCGGCTTCGCTCCGAGAAAGAAGCAGTCAACTCACAGCACCGCGCCACACTCCCCGCCTCACTCCGGAGCCTGTAACTGGGTACCCTTGCAGATTGGGGGGGCGCAAAAGGTGCCCGCTGAGTACCACGTTCGCAGGCTTCACCCGCCTGCGATTTTAAAGGGTCCCCGCTTCGCCTCAGCGGTGCAGACCCGATTTCCGTGGAGCTGGTCCCTCAGAAGATCAGAGGGAGTCCGCCATTACCGATGGCGCCAACCTGGAAGTGCCCTAATAACCGCCTCTTTCAGTGGGACCGGGAAGGCTCCCTCACGGAGGGAAGCATTCACCACCCCACAAAGCCCATCGCCTTTTACATCTGCTCAACAACCAAAGATAATTTTCCCCCTTCTCACTCTTATTTCAAAACTATTTTTTGTCTTTGTATCAGAAAAGGACCGGGTCAATTAGGTTGCCAATAAATATTGCTGCAAACATTTCTGAGATCATGGTCTTTCCAACGAGTGACTCTTGTCCAGATTTTTTAATTGTCTTACTTTAAATTTTGTGAGGATCCTATGCCCTTTTAAAATGTGTTTTGTTGGGAGTGGGGGGTATTGGGTTGCTGTGCTGTTGATTATGTATTGTGTCGTTTTATATTTTGATTTTATTTTGTGATCCTCCCTGAGGCCTCTGGGTATAGGGCAGTACATAAATTCAATAAATACTGCTATTATTATTACTACTGCTGCTGCTACTAATGATAATAATTCCCAATGTATTTCTGATGGATAAAATAAATTCAGTGTGGCATGAGCAAATTTTTATTCTGTTCAGCTTGGAAAAGAGGAGACTGAGAGGAGATGTGATAGCTCGTTTTCTCCTGCTCTGGACTCGAAGCAATTGATTCAAATTACAAGAAATGAGATTCCGACTAAACATATGGAAAAACTATTTGACATTAAGAGCTATTCAACCGTGGAACAGTCTCCTTCAGGAGCCTGTGGACTTGGAGGTTTTTATTTTTATGTATAATATGTATTGGCATTTTCATTTCCAAACAAAACCACACCAAAACACCATACAGTTTTTACATTTCTTATCACCACCTATATTTTGACTGTCTCAAGTCATTGAGTTCCCTCCATTCCTCCAAAGTGACTTTCTAACTTCAGTTTGTAATTCCATCCACATTTTCCCCATCTACCTTTCTTTTTACTTTCATATTCCTTATAATTGTAAATATTCTTCTCCTTTTGACTAGCAAACCTTTAAATCAGTCCTGTTAGTGTTGTTAAATGTTTACAATGTTCTTTCAAATACATAATAAAATTGCTCCAGTCTTTTTCAAACTGTTGGTCTCGCTGGTCTCGAACCTTTCCTGACAATTGACTTGGAGGTTTTTAAGCAGAGGTTGGATGTCCACCTATCATGGATGCTTTGGCAGAGATTCCTGCATTGCAGGGCTTGGTGTGGATGACTTGGGGTCCCTTCCAACTCTCCAATTCTATCATTCCATGATTCTAAGAAGGCTTGTTCCCAGCACCTAACTGAATAATGTGATCTGTAATTAAATACATGTGAAAACTGTAGTGATGCCCTTCAGCTGAGGGACCTGATCCTGTTGTTGAGGAGCAGGGGAAGCAGTGCCATTTTTCTGGGAAGGAGCAGATGAAGTTCCTTCCTCCACCAGGAATAGCTCTTGCTGGGAAGGAGGAGGTGTGGTGTGTTTCTGCTGAAGGACTTGTTATTGCTGGGATACAGTAGATGACGTGCCTTTCCGCACAGGGACTTGTTGACTTGAGAAAGGTTATCCTGCAGGTAAATCTTGGGATGGTGTCCAAGACAAATAAATTGCCTAGGATGAGTTAAGAGAAAAGGAGCCTGGAGGGTTCAGATGCTGACAGTTGCAGGAAATACCTGTTTGCAGCATTTCCCACTCAGGCGCGCAAATGTGTGTTTCAGCATCTTTTTTGCACAGCAACACTCCAAGTAAAGAGAACCTCCTTGCTTCATTAAACTTCCTTCTGCCTTAGAGTGCCTTCCCTTTGGCAAAGATCTCAGAGGAAACTGCAGACATGAGGTTCCTTTTCCTGAGCTTTGCTCTGGTCTTCATCCTCTTCAACGTTGTTGCAGGTAAGAGGGAAGCTCAAACTCAGGGGGTCGGGGGGGGGACCTGTAGTGCATGCAGAAGGTCTCAGGTTCAATCCCTCTGCCAGAAATCTGGGAAACTGCTTTGTAGCTCCGACCAATCCATCTATTTTGGTTTCTCTCACTTCAGCATTGAGATCTGTTCACCACATTTTTGCACCAGTTTGTAATTTTGTGGGAGGAAAAGCCTTGTGAATATCAGGGGAGGACACAAATGGGAAATTATTTCTGAGGCTCGGAACAGCTGTAATTCTGACTGACATGTTTTGAAAGCAAAGGGGAACCTTCAGAAAAATGGGATGAAGGATGAAATAGAGGCCAACTATGTGGGTCTTTGAGTACTTTATCTGCTGATTTTTCTCCCCTTCCATAAATAACCTGTATATTTAGGCTTGGAAGCTTTTCAGATCAGATCCCAGGAGCAATAGTAATTATTATTATTATGCAAGGTTGTCCCCTTTCATCCCTTTTATTCATATTGGTGTTGGAAACACTATTACAAACTCTTAGAAAAAACGAAGAAATAAAAGAAGTTAAGATAGGAGTATGGAATGAAGTTATATGGTTTTAGCAGAAATGTTATAAAGAATTAAGTAAAAACTGATTGTTAAGGGGTTAAAGTGGAAAATTTAAAGTTAGATTGTGTTAAGAACGCTGGGAAAGATGGAGGGCACAAGGAGAAGGGGACGACAGGGGACGAGATGGTTAGACAGTGTTCTCGAAGCTATAAACGTGAGTCTGACCAAACTGCGGGTGGCAGTGGAAGACAGGAGTGCCTGGCGTGCTCTGGTCCATGGGGTCACGAAGAGTCGGACACAACTGAACGACTAAACAATAACAACAACAAAGATAAATTTTAGAACAAAAAATTGAGAAAGATGGAAAGGATTTGCTGAAATAGCTAATTGAACTAGAATACAAAAAAGGGAGGTGTGAGGAGGTCGATGAAACTAGTAAATGAAAGGTAAAGATATGGAATATTGGATGTGTTTTTAATATTATTATTTTTGTTTTTCTTGTTGTTTTTCCTGTTTTCCCCCCTCTTATCTTTGATGTATTGCTTGTTAAATTTTTTATTGTGTTTTTTTATTGCCTTTCTTTCTTTTCTTACTCTCTGTTTTTCTGTAACTATTAAACTTTTAATAAATATTATTAAAAAAAGAAGAAGATAGGAGTAAAGTCATACAAAATCAGAGCATTTGCGGATGACCTGATAATAACAACTGAGAATTCTCAACAATGTATTCCAGCAGCTATAGAAACAATTAACAATTAACAAATTTGGAAGGTTGACAGGATTCAAAATAAACTTCAAAAAAAACCTAATTTATTAGTTAAAAATATGAGATCTGAGGAGATAAAGGACTTACAAAAAATCACGGGTTTTGAGATTAAAAACAAAGTAAAATACCTGGGAATTTGGAAATCGACAAAATGTATTAATTTGTATCAAGTCAATTACACAAAAACTTGGAATGAGATAAAAAGAATAATCCTCACCTCTCCCTATTGGGATCTCAGTAGTCAAAATGAACATTCTACAAAAATAATTTTCCTGTCCCAAACCATTCCAATATTGGGAAGAATGAAATGTTTTAAAAGTTGGAGGAAAGACATAGCCAGATTTATATGGAATGGAAGAAAACCAAGGATCAGACATCAAATACTTATAGATCAAAGGGAGAGTGGAGGTTTTGCCCTACCAGAATTAGAACTGTACCATGATGATGCTGGATTGGTATGGATAAAAGACTTGATTACTCTAAGAGACACAGACGTGCTAGACCTGGAAGGTTTTGACAACTGATATGGGTGGCACGCGTATTTAATTTATGAAAAGGTGAGGGTGCATAGGGGATTTCTAAATCATATTATAAGGAAATCGTTATACAAGATCTGGATAAAATATAAAGGAATATTACAACCAAACATTCCCCAATGAACTTCACCAACAAAAGCCCTGCCTGTTAAAAAGAAAAATATGCAAGGAGACTGGGCCACATATAGAGTATTAATAGAAGAAATTAACAATAACATCAAATTAAAAGAGTTTGAAGAAATCAGAAGACACCTGATAGACTGGCTACAATATTTTCAGATAAATGAAAGATTGAACTTAGATAAAAAGGAAGGTCTTACAAAGGAAACATCTAGATTTGAAAAAGAATTAATACAATATAAAGGAAAATACATCTCAAGAATTTATAACCTCCTGTTAGAGTGGGTATGGTCTGAAGCTCAACATAAAAAAAAACATGAAGATCATGGCCACTGGTCCCATCACCTCCTGGCAAATAGAAGGGGAAGAAATGGAGGCAGTGAGAGATTTTACTTTCTTGGGCTCCATGATCACTGCAGATGGTGACAGCAGCCACGAAATTAAGAGACGCCTGCTTCTTGGGAGGAAAGCAATGACAAACCTAGACAGCATCTTAAAAAGTAGAGACATCACCTTGTCAACAAAGGTCCGTATAGTAAAAGCTATGGTTTTCCCAGTAGTGATGTATGGAAGTGAGAGCTGGACCATAAAGAATTGATGCTTTTGAATTATGGTGCTGGAGGAGACTCTTGAGAGTCCCATGGACTGCAAGAAGATCAAACGCATCCATTCTTAAGGAAATCAGTCCTGAGTGCTCACTGGAAGGACAGATCCTGAAGCTGAGGCTCCAATACTTTGGCCACCTCATGAGAAGAGACGGCTCCCTGGAAAAGACCCTGATGTTGGGAAAGATGGAGAGCACAAGGAGAAGGGGACGACAGAGGACGAGATGGTTAGACAGTGTTCCCGAAGCTACAAACATGAGTCTGACCAAACTGCGGGTGGCAGTGGAAGACAGGAGTGCCTGGCGTGCTCTGGTCCATGGGGTCACAAAGAGTCGGACACGACTGAACAACTAAACAACAATTAGAGTGGGAGGTGAAAGAAGAATTGGTGAAAGGTTCAATGGTGAAATGGGCACAAGACCTAGGATATAACGTCTATATGGATCAATGGGAGAAATTGTGCTGGGAGGATAGTAAATTTACGGCATGCTATAATCTGGGAGAAAATATTATGAAAATGCAATACAGATGGCACCACACTCCAGCAAAACTCACAAAGATATATAAAAACAGATCACCAACTTGCTGGAGGTGTAAAGATGGTATAGGGTCATATATGCACATGTGGTGGGAATGCACAGCCATTAAAGAATTCTGGAAGAACATCTACAATGAATTTAAAAAACTATTTAAGTTTTCATTTAAGAAAAAACCTGAAACCTTCCTCCTGGGAATAATGTCACCAGAAATCAAAAAAGAACTTAGAGCACTTTTTATGTATACAACAGTAGCAGCCAGGATCTTAATTGCAAGAAACTGTGACAAAACACCTACAATAAATGAGTGGCAAGTCCAAATGATAGAATATTTACAGATGGCCATGATGACAGGGAGAGTTAGAGGTTACCTGAAACAGAAAGTACAGAAAGAATGGGAAATCTTTAAAGCGTGTCTGGAAAAGTATTATAATAATAAATACCTCACAAAAACTAGCATATTAAGCAAAATTCATCTAAAACTGTGCAGATCAGGAGAAAAGCACACTGAACAGTTTCTTTCTTGGTAGGTATTGCAATTGCAGTCGAACTGAACCGTCCAATCAAAAGAGGTTGCTTCAAACAGCATTGCAGCAAAGCTCTTATGTCGCATTCCACTTCCTTTCCATTTAGGTGCTGTGAAGCTGGCAGCAGCTTTCATGAGATTACATGTTAATCGTTATGGAAATAAATTCATGTTAGTTGTTATGGAAATAAAACAGCAGAGCCTGGAGCACAGGACAGATTGTGAATATATGAGAAAGGTGGTTCTGCGGGTAAATAAATATAAAGATAAATAAATGTTCTACAATGAGTTAAGAGACAAGGGCTTGGAGGGATCAGATGCTGACAGTTGCTGGAAAGTTTGCAGCTTTCCCCAAAGGTATGTTTCAACATCTCTTTGGCACGGCAGCACTATAAGTAAAGAGAACCTCCTTGTTCCATCCAAACTTGACGTCCTTCTGCCTTAGAGCGTCTTCCCTTTGGCAGAGATCTCAGAGGAAACTGCAGCCATGAGGTTCCTTTACCTGAGCTTTGCTTTGGTCTTCATCGTCTTCCACGTTGTCACACCCCTGCGGGCTGTGTCCCATGACCACGTGACATGCACCAGCCCCGCCACCACCTGCTCTCCGCCCCCCGGTGCTGGAGAATGAAGCTCCGCGACTGCTTCAATCCCAGGCCTTTCCGCAAAGTGCTGGGTTTCGCCCTGCCAGAATCCCTGGAGAACTGCTTCCTCTCAGTATACACAGTTCTCTTTTTTTATATAATATTTTTTTTATTTTCACAACCAATAAACAGGCAATACAAACAAACAAATACAAAACAAAAAGTAAAAACAATACATACAAAAAACATATAACAAAAAATAAAAATAGAAAAAGTTAAAAACAATTATTGTGTCTTTATATTTTCCAACATTAACTTGTGCCTGCGACTTCCCCATACCTTCCCACTCTGTATTCTAGGTCTTATATTCTGACAGTAAATTCTTTCCCTCTGGCGTATCTTTGGTTCAACTTAATCTTACTATCTTAACATAATTACATTTCCAAATGTCTTCAAAATTATTCTTTCTTTATCATTAACTTTTTATGCTAACATTCCTTTAAATTCAGTCTGATGTCTTTAAACATTCATTATTTTATAGTGCTTCTGTAAGTAGTCTTTAAACTTCCTCCAATCTTCCTTCACCGTCTCTTCTCCCTGGTCTCTGATTCTGCCGGTCATTTCTGCTAATTCCATATAGTCAATAAGCTTCATCTGCCATTCTTCCAGCGTGGGTAGATCTTGCGTCTTCCAGTGTTGTGCGATGAGTATTCTTGCTGCTGTTGTAGCGTACATAAAAAAGGTTCTGTCCTTCACTTGAACCTGTTGGTTTACCATACCCAGGAGAAAGGCTTCTGGGTTCTTTCTAAATGTGTATTTAAACACTTTTTTCAGTTCATTATAAATCATTTCCCAGAAGACCTTAATCCTTGGGCACGTCCACCAAAGGTGAAAGAAGGTACCTTCAGATTCTTTACATTTCCAACATTTATTATCTGGCATATGATACATTTTTGCTAGCTTGACTGGTGTCATGTACCATCTGTAAATCATTTTCATTATATTCTCTCTTAAGACATTACATGCCGTAAACTTTATTCCAGTGGTCCACAACCTTTCCCAGTCAGCAAACATTATGTTATGACCGACATCTTGTGCCCATTTAATCATAACTGATTTCACTTCCTCATCCTGTGTATTCCATTTCAGCAGCAAGTTATACATTCTAGACAATATTTTTGTTTTGGGTTCTAACAATTCTGTTTCCAATTTTGATTTTTCCACCTGGAAGCCAATTTTTCTATCCATTTTGAATACCTCCATTATTTGGTAATAATTTAGCCAATCTCGGACTTTGCTTTTTAATTTGTCAAAACTCTGTAGTTTCAATTTATCTCCATCCTGTTCTAAGATCTCCCAATACTTTGGCCAGTTGGCCTCCATATTGGGTCTTTTTACAGCTTTAGCTTCCATTGGAGACAACCACCTTGGAGTTTTGTTTTCCAAAAGATCTTTGTATCTAGTCCACACATTAAACAATGCTTTTCTGACAATGTGGATTTTAAACATTCTATGCACTTTAACCTTGTCGTACCATAAATATGCATGCCAACTCAGTGTACACAGTTCTCAACTAGTGTGACTGGGTATAACAGAGCTACGTATCCTATCTGGCTGCCAAAATGGTGAAGAAGAAAAGTGTATCATAATAAAACTGAATTTGAATAATTGACTTTTGCGACAGCATCAACGTTCAGGCCACAGACTGAGGCACACTCCAGGTTCCATCGTGGTCATTTATATTGTTCAGGCAGGTAGCCGTGTTGGTCTAACACAGTTGTAATAGCACTTGGCTTTTTAAACTGGTCTGCCCATGTACTATCTGAAACCAAAAGGTCACATTGCCTGCCAGCATTCTTTTCAGCTCCGCTACCCCACTAAAGAGGGCTTCTGGGACTAGGCTTGCACACCTTCTTCCCTGTCTGCTACAGGTTCCTGCATTTCCGGGTAGCATACCCTCCAACATTTTTCCAATGAAAATAGGGATGTCCCATTCCATCATGATAATTTAACTCTGTATACTCCACACATCTTATTGGGTTGCCCAGCACTCTCGGTAGCTTCCAAAATATATATAAACACATAACAAAACATTACATATTATAAAAACTTCAGACGGCTCGGGTGTTGGAATAATTCCATACCCTCCAACATTTCTCCAATGAAAACAGAGACATCCTAAGGAAAAGTGGGATATTCTGGGATCAAATCAGAAACCAGGATGGCCTCTCTAAATCAGTGATATCCCTGGAAAATAGAGAAACTGGGGTGAACTAGATGTTATTTTGAGCCCTTCAAACTCTACAATTCTACACATCTTCTGAAGGTGAGGAACCTGACTTTAGGGCCATCAACGATAGATCTCCTTGTTTCTTTGATGCGGATAAACCACCAACAATGCCCGAGTGTGATAAACTAGGAAGGTTCTGCCAAGAGGATCTCAGCAAACCCTGTCCGTCTGGTCGGAATCCTCTGAGTTACTGTGGCATCAATACACAATGCTGTGCCCTTGAGGGATACCCGTGAGCAGCCCACCTCCATGGTTGTGAACGTCTGATGGCTATGCCAGGTCTTTGGGATCTTTGCTTGTGGAAGTGGTGCAAATCTGCCCACGTGTGAAATCAGACAATGAAATAAAGATAACTGCAGCCAGTGGTGTTCATGCACACAGGTTATGGGAATATGGGTGGGGCAGGATGAACTCAACCCAGACTGAAAGCATGACTGAATTGAAGCTGATTTTTAAGGAGCCATTGCCTTGTTGGTGACCACAAATAATTGAAGGTGGCATTTAGTGCTATTGATCATGGCTAGAAAAGACACCTCTATTGGAGAGGTGAGTCACCAGAGGATCGGGGCCACCCTATGCCTTGGGGGCAGATAAAAGCCAGCCAGCCCCAGTCCCAAGTTGCGGGAGCAACATTGTTGGTTGCTAGTTCCTGCCTGAACCCGTTCCTGCTTTCCTGCCTGAGGTCCTGACCAGCCCTGGCTCCCTGCTTGCAAGCCTGTTCCTGACTTCACCCAACTCCCTGCCCTGCACCCAGCTTCAGCTTCTACGGACTGCCTCCACATTGCACCTTTGACCACGGACCAGACTTGGACCTCACCTCTTGGGTAACCCACAGGACCAGCACATCTAGAATTAAACACTAGTGCCACATTTCCATATGAATTCCAAACACTAATAATAATAATAATAATATAAATAAATAAATAATATTGAAAGGTTCCAAGTAACAAAAATGGCTTTATACTCTCCTATGCCTTCTTACTTCAGCACCTTCTAAAAAGACTTCCTTTCTTGGCAAAGATATTTCCTTGTTGTCTGCCCTCTCTAATTCTCACCATGTACGGCTCAGATTTTAGTTATTCATTCCCTCACGGTTGCTGTTCTCATTTCTTCCCTCGATTTTGGAAGAGGACTCTGCCACCAGTTAAGAGGTGTTGATGCTTCAATATGTTTCTGTATATGCTGGAAGCCGCCCAGAGTGGCTGTGGCAACCCAGTAAGGTGAGTGGGGTCCAAATCACGAAATTATTATCGTTATTATTTTTTGTTAGGATATTTCCGTTCCTGCTTAAAAAGGGAACAGGCTGTTGTGTGTCACATGCCTGTTTACTTCCTGCTCACTGGGAGTTTCCATTTTGTATATAGCTTTTGTTCTGGCTGTTTTCCTCGACATGGACGCAAGGTAGTCATGTTTTTCCTATGTTCTGACCAACGTTGAATAAAGCTGTAAATATGCTCTCCTGGGTGAACCTTCCGTTGTGGAAACTCTGCGAAAAGGGCGCGCATGAGTCTTGGAATGCGTCTGAGGCTCGTGTCGCTAATTTACTGATGCTGTTTCCACAGGAGACCAGTAGATCGTCCGGAGACGACGGGGAGGCCTGATGCCTCTGTCTCCCTGGCAGTATCCCAACATTTTAATCATTATGACGTAATGGAACAATAAAGCAAAACAGGTTTGTCTGTGTCCCAACTTCACCGAAATTCCTGCTATTGTGCTCAGGTCCTTCTTGCAGGCAGAGGCTGGATCAAAGCACATCAAAAAAGGTTTCAGGAAAGTGTGTTGTAAGCCGCATAATGGGAAATCAAATTGGTGAAAGACGGAACTCTACAGCACCATCTGGTGTCCCGGTGTTAGACGACCAACTCTACAATGCTATGATTCTAAGTGCTTGCTTTGGGTAAGCAGGTCACCAGGCATTGGGAAGGAGGTGTGAGGGCTCTGGCAGGGTCCTATGGCTCTCCCATCTTCTTCCTACATCTGGGAAAGTGCTAACTAGGCTTTGGGAAGTAAGAATTTATTTCTTCAGATAAAGTAAAAAAAAGAGGAGTGGTTTTCTATATTAAAGAAAAATGGAATCCAAAATTGGCATTTAAAGATTAGGAAGGAAGACACAAAGCAGTTGAAATTACAGCACAAGGTGAAAAATATTTGTTATTAGGAATCTATGCACCTAATGATGGCAAAGTGGAATTCTTTAAGAACTTGGAAACAAGTCTTTCGGAATATATGGATTGCAAATTAATACTGATGGGGGACTTGAATGGAGCTGCATCTACTTTGATGGACAGGACTCAGAGATCAAAGGTATCAAACTCTGGCAGACCACCTAAGGCTTCCTTTGACCTAACTGACAAATTTGATTTTTCAGACATATGGAGAACCAGAAATCCAATGGAAAAAGATTTCACTTCCCCCCCCCAGATACAAACCAAGTATTTTCAAGAACAGACTACATATGGATATCCAGAGACTTGGTTCCTAAAGAAACAAAAAATGGAAATTTGCCCTAAAACTTGCTTGGATCATAATGCAGTTTTTATGGACTTAAAAATGTTTGTACAGGGTTCCTTCAGATGGAGAATGAACGACGACTTGTTGAGAAGTACGTCAATTGTTAATAAGGCCCAAAAAACCCCAAAGGACTATTTTTGAACTTAATATGATCCAAGGAACGGAAACAAAGGTTATTTGGGAGGCCAGCAAAGCAGTAATGAGAGGGTTTCTGATACAACAAAATTCAACTAGGAGTAAGTCACAGAATGAGAGAAAAAATATAATTATGGAACAACTAAAAGACAAAGAGAAGAAACTCAGAGGAATCCCAAAGAATTTGCAGATTCAAAAAGAAATTAAGGTCTTACAGGTTCAATATTCACAGTTAGTAAATCAAGAAATAGAATGGAAGTTGAGAAAGGTGAAACAAAGAAATTTTGAATCTGCAAATAAATGTGGGAAATTATTAGCCTGGCAATTAAATAAGAGACAAAAGCAAAGTACTATCACAAATATTGTAACAGAAAAAAAATCTATAGAGAACCCTGCAGACATAATGAAGCACGTGAAATAGTGGTACCCACTTAGGGTGTAACAAGGATCAGACAGACACAGCAATTGGAGAAAAGAAGGTGAGGTTTTATTGCTGAGCAATAAGGGACCCAGATGGAATCCTTTCCAAAAGTCTGGGACCCTGAGAGATACAAGTCCTGAGGTTATATACCTGAGCAAATCAAAGATCATGAGACAATCATGAGACAGTCACGAACGCCAGCAAAAAAGAGCCAATTAGCGTGCTTCTTGCCTGCTCCTGATCTTACGCAGAGTTTTACTCCTAACTTCTGCTTTCCATTGTCTGCACAATGATGCACAATGATGTACAGTCTGACGTTTTCCCTACTTCTGACAGAACAGGGAAATAAGGCTTAGGGAGGGAATCTTGTGGTGCTACCTCCCCCTTACGCATCTGCTCTGTAGGGATTTTTGTGGTTAGGCCCTTCCTGTTTTGTGGACCATTTTAGCCTGTAGTTGAGGGGGATATTTGTACCAGCGCCTTGTGATTCATGGCTTCCCCTTTCCTATGAAAGACAATATTAGAAATGTGGTGGATATCCTGGAAAAGCTGCAAGCGAGAAAGAGTTGTAAAGCAATGTTAATGTTTATTGATGCCGAGAAGGCATTTGACAATGTATCTTGGAGTTTTATGCTATATAATTTTGAGAGTATGGGGGTGGGCCAAGATTTTTAAAATGGTATTAAAGCGATCTATCAGGAACAAAAGCTAAAATTATTGTAAATAATGTGGTTTTGAGGAAATTAGAATTGAGAAGGGAACCAGGCAAGGGTGCCCACTTTCCCCTCTGCTGTTTATTTCAGTTCTAGAGGTTGTGCTAAGTATGATTAGAAAGGATGAACAAATTAAAGGTATTACAGTAGGATCCAAACAATATAAATGAAAAGCCTTTGCGGATGATCTAGTATTGACATTACAAGACCCAGACTCCAGTGCAGTTAAAACACTGGAGCTGATACAAGAGTTTGGACAGGTAGCAGGATTTAAACTATACAAAAGCAAAAGCAAAGTATTAGAGAAAAATCTGGATAATGATGAAAGAAAATCACTACAAGAAAAGACTGGCCTAGATATTGTGAAAAAAGTTAAATACTTGGGGGTGAATCTGTCTGGGGAAAATCTGAATAAAGACAACTACGAGAAATTATGGAATGAAATTAAGAGAGATTTGGAGATAAGGTCAAATTTAAAATTGTCACTAATGGGCCGGATTTCAGTGATTAAGATGAATGTGCTGCCAAAGATGCTTTTTTTGTTCCAAGCCATCCCAGTTATAGACAATGTAAAATGTTTTAAAGAATGACAGAAAGCTTTATCTAGATTTATCTGGCAGGGGGGAAACCTAGAATTAAATATAAATTACTTACAGACTCTAAAGAAAGAGGGGGATTTCCCCTGCCAGATTAAAAAAATTATTTTGAAGCAGCAGCATTCTGCTGGATTAACGAGTGGATGCAACTAGAAGATACAAATCTATTAGATTTGGAGGGTTTTGACAATGTGTTTGGTTGGCATGCATATCTATGGTATGATAAGGTAAAGGCCCATAATGCCTTCAAAAATTAGGTAATTAGGAAATCGTTGTATAATGTTTGGATAAAATATAAAGATCTTTTAGAAAGAAAAACAGACACCCAGATGGCTTTCACCAATGGAGGCAAAGGCCCAGAAAAAGTTAAATATGGACACCAAATGGTTGAGATATTCTGATTTATTGTTGGAAGATGAAGAAGGATATAAATTAAAACCATTTGATCAAATTAGAGATAAGTTAAATTGGTTACATTATCACCAGATTAATGAATTGTATAAAATCGATAAGAGAAATGGTTTTGCTTCTGAAAAATCCAAGTTGGAGATGGAGTTGTTGGACAATAAAGGTAAAAATTTATCGAAAATGTATAAATTATTGTTGGAGTGGCATACAAAAGATGAACAAGTTAAATCTGTGATGATAGATTGGGCAAGGGACGTGGGACATAATATAATGTTTAAGGATTGGGAAAGACTGGAAGAAAGGGGTAAAGTTCACTGCATGTACGGTGTTAAAGGAAAATATAATGAAAATGATGTACAGATGGTATTTGACTCCTGTTAAATTAGCAAAGATTTATCATAACTGTGATAATCTATGTTGGAAATGCAAAGAAAAGAAATGAACTTTTTATCACCTGCCCCAAGGTGAAAGACTTCTGGGAAAAGATTTATAATGAATAGAAAAAAATGTTGAAATATACATTTATAAAGAAGCCAGAGGCCTTTCTTCTTGGAATAACAGGTTTGGAATTGCCCAAGAAAGATGTTAAATTGTTTTTGTATGCCACAACTGCTGCTCAAATTTTACTAGCTAAAAAGTGGAAAACCCAAGAATTACCAACGGTTGAAAATTGGCAGATGAAGATGATGGATTTTTCGGAGCTAGCCGACCTAACCGGAAGAGTCTGTGACCAGAAGGAGGAGGAGTATCAGGAAGAATGGACAAAATTTTGTGATTATTTAACTAAATTTGTTAAGTTAAATTAACTGGAAATAGCTTGCAGGTAGCAGATTGTCTTAGGAATCAATATACCGTAGTTTTCGCTCTATAAGACGCACCAGAACATAAGTGTTTGGAGGAGGAAAACAAGAAAAAAAATATTCTGAATCTCAGAAGCCAGAACAGCAAGAGGGATTGCTGCACAGCAAAAGCAGCGATCCCTCTTCATGTTCTGGCTTCTGGGATAGCTGTACAGCCTGCATTCGCTCCATAAGACGCACACACATGTTCCCTTACTTTTTAGGAGGGAAAAAGTGAGTCTTATAGAGCAAAAAATATGGTAAGTTAAGTGATGTTGAATATGTTTATTTTTGAATTGAAAAGATATAAGGATGTTAACAGACTAAGTCAAGTTTATAAGAATTATGATTTGGAAAGCCGTTAAAAGGATATGCATGGAAATTCAACCAAGGGGAAGTGAGGAAGTCACTTAACAATGTTATTAAGTGTAATTTTAATAGGGTTATGATGTATGTTTGTTTGTATGTTTGTTTGTATGTTTGTTTGTTTGTCTGCTTATAATTTTGTGAAAATTAAAAGAAATTGAAAAAAATAAAAATAAATTCACCTGTCTTGGGAGACACTCAAGCCAGTCGTTTGCCTTCTAAAAACCTGGGTTTAGAATTGGCCACAGACAAGAATGGATCTATTAAATTATTTCTCATCTGCAGCCTAGGATTGCAGTTGCTTTTTAAATAGCTATTCATTTCCCAAATATTTCTAAAATGCAGAAATAATTTTCACCATGTTTGGCTTTCTAGTATTCTCCATGATGATGACACCCCTGGTTCAAGTCCTTATGGACCATGAGGTTTCTAGCTCTGGTTTTACTGGTTATTGCGATGTATTTTTGTACTTCAGGTGAGGTCTGGAAAGTGCAGAATGAAATTGTTGCCAAATGACATTTGCGTTCTTTCAGCAGCAGCAGACAGCTGCCTAATCCTCACTGAGGGTTGTCTTAAAATTTTATACAACTAGATCAGAGCTGCCAGTTTTTACTGCCCATGGGACATGCAGCCTGCACAGTTTCCACCCATACGAACATCTGCGGTATCAAAATTCCCTGTGGACAGATGAAAACCTTGCTTAAAAGAAGATGCAGAACCTTGAAGTGCTGCATCAAAACTGAATCCAACCTTTTACTTAAAGAAACAGACTTAATATTATATGAGTATATTATCAGCTACTCTGATCCATAAATTCATTGGTGACTATTTTTTTTTTTTTTTAGCACATGCAAAACCCTGCTTCTGCTTCCTCCAGTGAAGATGTAGAGTGTAGATCAGGAAATCAGGATTAAAAATGAGCAAGCATTCACTAGTAAGTGGGAACATCAACTCAATGGATATGACTTACTTCCCAAGACTACTCCCAACAATCCATACTCCGGAAGTTCGTCTGTGCAAAAGATAGAGATGCAAATTGTCATTCTTTAAGAGGACTTCCTGTGCAAAACAATGATATTAATTTGATGTCCGTTTTGTTTTGAGCATTGGAATAGCACTTTCAAGTATGATAGCCTAAGGTCCTAGACTAGGAAGTGGGAGACCAGCCTTCAAATCATCATGAAGCTCCTTGGGTGACCTTGGGCCAGTCACTCACTCTCAGCCTGGTCTACCTTGCAGGGTTGATGTGAGGATTAAATTAGAAGCCATCTTGAGCTCCATGGAGAAAAAGGTGGGATGTAAATGCCATTCATAAATAAATTTCCAAAGCCTTCTGTAACAGCAAATCAGTATTATTATTTCCCATGATACCGATGGGGAGATTGAGGCTGAAAGTGAGAGTGTGGTTTACCCGAGGCCAGCTGGTGAGCTCGTGGTAAAGTTTTACAGATTTGGATTGTCAGGCATGGGAAGTCCTGATTTGACTGATCAACATAATCAATTTTTCATAGAATGGTTGATTTGAGAGGCATCTTGTTTATATATATATTTATTTACTGCATTTTGATCTCTTTTGCAAAACAAAAGAACTCAATGGATATCACTTACTACTACTGCAGCAGATTCCATTGGTGCCACAGGAGACTGGGATTTCTCCATAGGTTCAGTTTGTAGTTGCTGGGAATTGGCAAGATCCTCCCAATTTTCCACATAAACGTTGCCCTGTGTAAAAGAGAAAGGAAATAAGTTCGTTTAAAGGGGGCAAAAGGGTTGCCAACTACTTTTTTCCCAAACTAGAACCCTGCGTATTTAATGGGATGACCAACTTTTACAGGCTTCTGCTGCCTTTCAACCTGCTAACTACTGCTTCATTGGCCAACATTAGCAAGGGTCAGATCGGTCCTCCTTCTCTGCAAACACTTCAGCTGATTCCTGAACCTTGAAAGGGTGCGGACACTCAGCTGCACCCAGCCACTTGGGTGGCGTATAAATCATAAAATTATGATGATGATTATTACTGCTCCTGGGATTTTTTCTGCACAGCTGAAAAGCCTATATCTTGCAGGTTGCTAATGCAAGGAGGGAAAATTAGCAGGTCATGCACCCACAGAACCACATACCGTAACTGTCGACTGAATCAGACTTCATTCCATTCTACTGAAGTTTCCCCTTTGCTTTCAACATCTGCTAATCAGAATTACAGCTGTTCTGAGCTTCAGAAATAGATTGCCATTTGTGCCCTCTCTGAGAATGGTATTTTCTGGAATCTCCCCAGTAGTGTTGCCAATGTGTCTTGCTCAGCTCACACCCAAATGTGCCGGCTATAGTCTTTCTCAGCTACCAGCCAGGTGAGGAGGGGGTAAGGCCCACCCGTTTGCTTAGGGGGAACAATCTCTTCATTGGCTATGAAACTTGCTGGGTTAGGTACATAATGGAATCCTTCATCAGATTTTTACTCTTCCTAGATCCAGGACCTCTGGAATTAGAAAGGACTTAGGGATCATGCACACTAACTCTTCTAAACTCACAGCAATATAAATGACCACCATGGAACCTGCCTTGTGGCTCAGTCCTGAACATTTCTGCTTTTGCAAAAGCCATGTATTCAATTTCAATATTAAATATATTGTTAAATACTTTCCTCCTACACCACCCCTTTTTAAGCTGCCAGATAGAATAGGGAGCAGCCAATTCATGCTGTTGTTCCACCTAGAGCAGTTTCTCAGGGTCTCCAGCAGGGGAAATACCTGGGATTGAAGCTGAGACCTTCTGCATTTCCAGCAGCTACTCCCTTCCTGTGCCCTCTTACCTGCAACAACATAGAAGAGGATGAAGAACAGAGTAAAGCTCAGGTAGAGGAACCTCATGGCATAGAATCATAGAATCATAGAATCATAGAGTTGGAAGAGACCACAAGGGTCATCGAGTCCAACCCCCTGCCAAGCAGGAAACACCATCAGAGCACTCCTGACATATGGTTGTCAAGCCTCTGCTTAAAGACCTCCAAAGAAGGAGACTCCACCACACTCCTTGGCAGCAAATTCCACTGTCGAACAGCTCTTACTGTCAGGAAGTTCTTCCTAATGTTTAGGTGGAATCTTCTTTCTTGTAGTTTGGATCCATTGCTCCGTGTCCGCTTCTCTGGAGCAGCAGAAAACAACCTTTCTCCCTCCTCTATGTGACATCCTTTTATATATTTGAACATGGCTATCATATCACCCCTTAACCTCCTCTTCTCCAGGCTAAACATGCCCAGCTCCCTTAGCCGATCCTCATAAGGCATTGTTTCCAGGCCTTTGACCATTTTGGTTGCCCTGACAAACGTTCTAGTTTGTCAGTGTCCTTCTTGAACTGTGGTGCCCAGAACTGGACACAGTACTCCAGGTGAGGTCTGACCAGAGCAGAATACAGTGGCACTATAACTTCCCTTGATCTAGATGCTATACTCCTATTGATGCAGCCCAGAATTGCATTGGCTTTTTTAGCTGCCGCGTCACACTGTTGGCTCATGTTAAGTTTGTGGTCAACCAAGACTCCTAGATCCTTTTCACATGTACTGCTCTCAAGCCAGGTGTCACCCATCTTGTATTTGTGCCTCTCATTTTTTTTGCCCAAGTGCAATACTTTACATTTCTCCCTGTTAAAATTCATCTTGTTTGTTTTGGCCCAGTTCTCTAATCTGTCAAGGTCGTTTTGAAGTGTGATCCTGTCTTCTGGGGTGTTAGCCACCCCTCCCAGTTTGGTGTCATCTGCAAATTTGATCAGGATGCCCTTGAGTCCATCATCCAAGTCGTTGATAAAGATGTTGAATAAGACCGGGCCCAAGACAGAACCCTGTGGCACCCCACTAGTCACTCTTCTCCAGGATGAAGAGGAACCATGGCAGCAGTTTCCTCTGAGATCTCTGCCAAAGGGAAGGCACTCTAAGGCAGAAGGAAGTGGAGTTTGGATGGAACAAGGAGGTTCTCTCTACTTATAGCATTGCAGTGCCAAATCCAGTAACTGTCAGCATAGCAACTGGGATGGCTGTCGTGGGATTGGTGGAGGGAACTTGTTTTTCTCCTTTATTGTGCCAGACTGTGAGACTGACCTTGACATTCTTAAGCTATTATGAGTTCAGAAAGGCTGAGACGTGGCTCCAAAGCTACACAATTTGAGGAGTTGCTGTGCCAAATCCGGTAACTGTCAGCATAGCATCTTAACCCTCCAGGCCCCTTTCTCTTAACTCATCCTAAGCCATTTATTTATCTTGCACATCATCCTAAGATTTACCCACACAATGACCTTTCTCATATGTTGACAATCTGTCCTGTGCTCCAGGCTACAAACAGGTATTACGTGCAACTCTCAGCATCCAAACTCTTCTCTCTTAACTCATCCTATGCAATTTATTCGTCCTGGAGAACTTCCTAATATTTACCTGCAGAACAGCCTTTCTCCTGCTGTTTTCTTTCCATATCAGTTAACAGATTTCCTGTCATCTCACAAAAGCTGTTGCCAACCTCACAGAGCCTGGATAGAAAGGAAGTGGAATTTTGGGTGAGAGCTCGGCTGTAATGCAGTTTGATACAACCTCTTTGGGTTGGACAGTTCAGTTTGACTGCAGTTGCCATACCTACCAAGAAAGAAACTTCACAGTGTGCTTTTCTCCTGGTCTGTACCTTTTTGGGTGCATTTTGCTTAACAGGCTTGTTTTTGTGGTTCATGTAGTTTTATGTCCATTACTGCCATTATAGGCTTCCCACACAAACACCCACATAAATCAATGACTTCATCCCATCATTCATAAGTTATAAACACAAGCAAGAACAAGAAATGTAAGAATTAACAAAAAGAAAGAAACCACCAAGGAGATATAAGGAGACAACACTTAGCAGAAACATTGTTTAAATTGTTTTGATCAGTTGTACTCTGCTTTTCAGCCAAAAGGTTCCCAGAGTGGCTTATGTACAATTTAAAAAACAAAAAACCAAACATGGCACAGGAAGGGAAAAGGGATACAAAAACCTGAACTCCTTATCAATTTCTAGACAATCATGGCCAGCTGACCCAGTTCAGGGCCAGGAGGTGCCTGAGTTAGCTTGGCCTCCAGCAAAAGCAGATGCCATGAGCCCTACTTACTATCTCTCCCCAAGAGGCAGTCTGGTGGAGCAGTCCGTTAGGAGGTCCATTTTTCCTGCACTGCTTGCATCTCCCCTGGGAGCCTGTGCACTTTCCTTATTTGGAGGTTTATAAGCAGAGGTTGGATGGTCATCTGTCATGGATGCTTTAGCTGAGATTCCTGCATTGCAGAGGTGGGAGTAGATGAGCTTTCGAGTCTCTTCATGAGAAATGTTGCTTTTTCAGATGTTTTTTTCAGAATAAATAATGCTTTTAATTAGTGCTTTTTTCTTCATTCTGATTTCCTGATCTAAACTCTACATCTTCACTGGAGTAAGCAGAAGAAGGGCTATGGTAAGGCCAGGCAGAACGGGGGGGGGGGGGGAGGCAAGCCCAGTTTACTGGAATTTCTGGCAGGAATATCTGCTTACAACGAAGCATTAACTCAGAAAACATGGATGGATTGTTAGATAACAAAATCTCAGTCCCTCCAACATTCTGCCAATTAAACTTGGGACGTGCGTCTTTCAGTGCCATACTCCCGGGCAAATGAGCTCAGGCTTCCCCTCTCCAACTCACTGTCATTGTCTCCTCCTCCTCCAGAGGGGGCAGCACTGGGCAGAGGAAGCATGGCTAATGGGTCCAGGGGGGGCAACCTGACCTGCATCACCAGCAGCTCCCCCTCCTCCACTTCCATAGAATAAAGCGCAGCCACCTTTTTTCAACCAAAGACATTCATCTGGGTGCTGAACTTTCAAAGGAGCTGAGCATCAAAAACGGGACATCCAATCAGAAGCTAGGATAGCTTCTGTAAACCTGGGATGTCCCAAATGAATCAAGACTGTTGATGGATACGTAATCTCCGTTTCTAGTCGTCTTGACCTCAGGCATAGTGGACTACTGACCCTCCAATTGTTGTTGGACTACAATTCCCAGCAGTATAAACTGCAATTCCCACAAGCTCTGGTTTATTCTGTGTGGGTTGAAGCCAAAGAGAGAGAGAGAGGTAATTATTAGCAGCATGAGGATGAGCTGAGCCCACTCATGGTAGCCACTGACACTACCTCCCGCCTTAGAAAAAGGACACTAATTTCCTCAGTCCATTTCCCTGCCCGTTACCCCAACCTGGTTTCCTACCATGGTTTTCCTACCCTCCTTTCCACTACTGATTTATTTCTCCTCCCTGGAGTCTTCCTAACTAGTCAATGATCCTATTGTGGATGTATACCCGAAGAAGCATCTCTACCCCCCCCCCCCCATCATTCAGCCCAGACACGGAGGTCCAGCTCCAAGGAACTTCTGGCGTTTCCTTCATTGGGAGAGGCTAGCTCCCATTGCTTGGTCCCTGCTCCTGCCAACCTAGCAGTTCCAAAGCACGCCAAAGTGCTAGTAGATAAATAGGTACCGCTCCGACGGGAAGGTAAATGGCATTTCCATGCGCTGCTCTGGTTCGTCAGAAGTGGCTTAGTCATGCTGGCAACATGACCCGGAAGATGTACACTGGCTCCCTCGTCCAGTAAAGCGAGATGAGCGCCTCAACCCCAGAGTTGTCCACGACTGGACCTAACCTTTACCTTTAATAGAAGGGGAGAAAAATTAGCAGATAAAGTAGTCAAAGACCCACATAGCTGGTCTCTATGTCAGCCTTCATTCCATTTTTCTGAAGGTTTCAGAATCTGTCAGTCAGAATTACAGCTGTACAGAATTACAGAATTACAACCTAATTTCCCATTTGTATCCTCCCCTGATATTCACAAGGGCTTCCCCCCCCCCCCCAAAAAAAATCACAAACTGGTGCCAGAATGTGGTGGATTGATCTCAATGCTGAAGTGAGAGAAACCAAAATAGATGGATTGGTCTGAGCTACAAAGCAGTTTCCCAGATTTCTGGCAGAGGGATTGAACCTGAGACCTTCTGCATGCACTACAGGTACCCCCCACCCCCGAGTTTGAGCTCCCCTCTTACCTGCAACAACGTGCAAGAGGATGAAGACCAGAGCAAAGCTCAGGAAAAGGAACCTCATGGCAGCAGTTTCCTCTGAGATCTTTGCCAAAGGGAAGGCACTCTAAGGTAGAAGGACATCAAGTTTGGATGGCACAAGGAGGTTCTCTTTACTTATAGTGCTGCCGTGCCAAAGAGATGTTGAAACATACCTTTGGGGAAAGCTGCAAACTTTCCAGCAACTGTCAGCATCTGATCCCTCCAGGCCCTTGTCTCTTAACTCATTGTAGAACATTTATTTATCATTATATTTATTTACCCGCAGAACCACCTTTCTCATATATTCACAATCTGTCCTGTGCTCCAGGCTCTGCTGTTTTATTTCCATAACAATTAACATGTAATCTCATGAAAGCTGCTGCCAACTTCACAGCACTTAAATGGAAAGGAAGTGGAATGCGACATAAGAGCTTTGCTGTAATGCAGTTTGAAGCAACCTCTTTTGATTGGACGGTTCAGTTCGACTGCAATTGCAATAGCTACCAAGAAAGAAACTTTTCAGTGTGCCTTTCTCCTGATCTGCACAGTTTTAGATGCATTTTGCTTAATATGCTTGTTTTTGTGATGCACAAGGTTTTCCCCGTTATGCAGTTTAAAATAAATAAATTAAATAAGATAGTGATTTTACTCCATTCTCCATAAGAAGATTTCACCATCACTAAAATCTTGCCAAATCTGACCCTCAGTTCCAAGGCTCTGAATGGAAGGAAATCCCTAACACTCCACAATCATTGCCTTACAAAACATCTGGGGGACACCAGGCTGTCAAAGGCTGCTTGGTCAAGTCCATATTCTGGTCATCCTTTCCTTCTAACCCAAGAACATCCTCACAGCCTAACCCTTTCTTCATAAAAGCCAATCCAGTTCCAGGTGGAAGTGAATCCGCAACCTGATTGGCCTACAGGGAAATCCCGGAATTAGCCAATCACGTGCAGCCCATTGTGTAAATAATGTATATAAGGAGATATTGTGGGGGAACTTCCATTCCTCCTCACCAATATGAGCTGAATAAAGAGCATGAAATCCACTCTTGACTCTGAGTATATTTCACTAACCTCTTTTATGAGCCGGACTCAGGGCAGCTAACAACAATAAAATAATACAACATTATAAAATCATTTCATTAAAATTAATTAAAATTAATTCAACTCAAATTGATGGCAACCTTTAGAACTTGTGGACATCCAATAAACGCTGGAAGTTTCAGGACAGAGAAATGAAAAGACTTACTCCACAGCTCATGGTTAAACTGTGGAACTCCCTGCCAGTGATGGCCACCAGCTGGGATGGCTTTAAAAGAGGGTGGAGGAGGAGGACTACCAATGGCTACCAATTGCTCTGCCTCCACAGCTGGAGACAGCGATGCTTCTCAATCCCCATTACTGGAAGTTGCAGGAGGGGAGAGGGCTCCTGTACATGTATCCTGCTTGTGGGTCTGGCTGGCCAAATGCACAAAATAATAATAATAATAATAATAATAATAATAATAATAATAATAATTTATTTATACCCCGCCCATCTGGATGAGTTTCCCCAGCCACTCTGGGCGGCTTCCAATCAAGTGTTAAAAACAATACAGCTGAACGCTGGATGGGCCCTTGGCTTGATGGAGCAAAGCACTTCCTATGCTCTTTAGTTCACAGAGGGAGGGGATGAAGAGCCTTTGCAGAACAAGTAAAGGAAAACCTTTGCCATTGAGCATTGCCAGCCTTGTCCAACCTTGCTGTTGTTTGTTGTTGTTTAGTCATTTAGTTGTGTCCACCTCTTCATGACCCCATGGACCAGAGCACGCCAGGCACTCCTGTCTTCCACTGCCTCCTGCAGTTTGGTCAAACTCATGCTGGTAGCTTCGAGAACACTGTCCAACCACCTCGTCCTCTGTCGTCCCCTTCTCCTTGTGCCCTCCATCTTTCCCAACATCAGGGTCTTTTCCAGGGAGTCTTCTCTTCTCATGAGGTGGCCAAAGTATTGGAGCCTCAGCTTCATGATCTGTCCTTCCAGTGAGCACTCAGGGCTGATTTCCTTCAGAATGGATAGTTTTGATCTTCTTGCAGTCCATGGGACTCAAGAGTCTCCTCCAGCACCATAATTCAAAAGCATAAATTCTTCAGTGATCAGCCTTCTTTACAGGAAATCTGCTAATTGTTATGGAAATAAAACATCAGGGCCTGGAGCACAGGACAGAGTGTGAACATATGAGAAAGGTGGTTCTGCGGGTAAATCTTAGGAAGAGAAATTAATAGTTTAGGATGAGTTAAGAGAAAAGGGCCTGGAGGGTTCAGATGCTGAGTTACTGGAAAAACCTGTTTGCAGCTTTCCCCACCCAGATGAGCAAATGTTTGCTTCAACATCTCTTTGGCACAGGAACGCTATAAGTAAAGAGAACCTCCTTGTTCCATCCAACCTTGACTTCCTTCTGCCTTGGAGCGTCTTCCCTTGGGCAGAGATCTGAGAGACAAATCCAGCCATGAGGTTCCTTCACCTGAGCTTTGCTCTGGTCTTCATCCTCTTCCACGTTGTTGCAGGTAAGAGAGCAGTTCAAGCTCAGGTGGGGGAGAATCTGCTGCAAATGCAGAAGGTCTCACGTTCAACTGCAGGTGTTTCTGCAAAGTGCTGGGTTTTTCCCCTGCCAGAAACCCTGGAGATCTGCTGCCTCTCTGTGTAGACAATTCTGAACTACTGTGACTGGGTATAACAGAGCTACGTATCCTATCTGGCTGCCAAAATAGTGAAGAAGAAAAGAGTATCATAATAAAACTGAATTTGAATAATTGACTTTTGTGACAGCATCAAAGTTCAGGCCACAGACTGAGGCACACTCCAGGTTCCATCGTGGTCATTTATATTGTTCAGGCAGGTAGCCGTGTTGGTCTGACACAATTGAAATATCACCTTTGAGACCATCTAATTTTTTTCTGGGTATAAGCTTTTGTGTGCATGCACACTTCTTCAGATACAGATATAGTGTTGTGAGTTGGAGGGGTTAGTGTGCATGATGCCCAAGTCCCATCTAAATCCTAGATTCAGCAAGGGTAAAATGGAGGATTTCATTGATGAACAGACAAGCGTCTTTGTGAGAAAATGGCCACCGTATTTGGCACCTAAAACCCAATGAGTATAACCCAGGCATGTCCAAAGTCCATTTCAGGGACCCAACCCAGCCTGCTGATCAATTTATTCCATCCCCCATGGCAGCATAATAAAAGTTCAACAACTCCGGAGTAAAAAAATGCTCATCAATGTCAATCCTTAAAAAAGCTCAACAACTTTTGTTCAATTTATCAAATCTGGAAAAAAAGTTTTGTGCTGTGTGTGGTGGTCAGCTCAGTGGGATCCCACCTTCGTTGCTAGTGAAATATACTCGGAGTTGAGTGTAGATTTCATGCTCTTTATTCAGCTCATAGTAGTGAGGAATAGAAGTTCCCCCAAAACGTCTGCTTTATATACATTATTTACACAATGGGCCCCACGTGATTGGCTAATTCCAGGATTCTCCTGTAGGCCAATCAGGTTGTGGATTCACTTCCACCCGGAACTGGATTGGGTGGCTCCTGCAGACCAATCAGACTGCCACATTCTGGATCCTATTGTTCTAGGACCAATTACACTGCTGCATTTTGGATCCTATTCTATTCAGTACATAACAGGTAGATCAGGCTGAGAGTGAGTGACTGGCCCAAGGCCACCCTGGGAGTGAGGATTTGAACACACTTCCAGAGCTAATGCTAAATACATTAATTCTGGCAAATGACCCACCATAGCCACTAGACGGCTATGAAAAATTGGCATCCTTGGCTTTTTAAACTGGTCTGCCCATGTACTATCTGAAACCAAAAGGTCACATTGCCTGCCAGCATTCTTTTCAGCTCCGCTACCCCACTAGAGAGAACTTCTGGGACTAGGTCTGCTCATTTTCTTCCCTGTCTGCTACAGGTTCCTGCATTTCAGGGTAGCATACCCTCCAACATTTCTCCAATGAAAATAGGGATGTCCCATTCCATCATGATAATTTAACTATGTATACCCCACACATCTTGTTGGGTTGCCCATCACTCTTGGCAGCTTCCAAAATATATATAAAAACATTATAAAACATTAAATATTATAAAAACTTCAGACGGCTCGGGTGTTGGAATAATTCCATACCCCCCAACATTTCTCTGATGAAAATAGAGACATCCTAAGGAAATGTGGGATATTCTGGGATCAAATCAGAAACCAGGATGGCTTCTCTAAATCAGTGATATCCCTGGAAAATAGAGACACTGGGGTGAACTAGATGTTATTTTGAGCCCTTCAAGCTCTACAATTCTACACATCTTCTGAAGGTGAGCAACCTGACTTTAGGGCCATCAACGATAGATCTCCTTGTTTCTTTGATGTGGATAAACCACCAACAATGCCTGAGTGTGATAAACTGGGAAGGTTCTGCCAAGAGGATCTCAGCAAACCCTGTCCGTCTGGTCGGAATCTACCAAGTTACTGCGGCATCAATACACAATGCTGTGCCCTTGAGGGATACCCGTGAGCAGCCCACCTCCATGGTTGTGAACGTCTGATGGCTATGCCAGTTCTTCGGGATCGTTGCTTGTGGAAGCGGTGCAAATCTGCCCATGTGTGAAAGCAGACAATGAAATAAATATCAGTTTGCTCAGATGAATAAACACAAAATAATTTCACAAGGTTGAAATTGAATGTGTATTTTTCTTTTTCAAAAGCGCCTACTGCTAAATATGACCCAACTCCAATGAAAGAACATCTTATCTGCTGAAAATCCCTCTTGATTGAAATCCTCATCAAGTAGTCTCAGGAGCAGATAATTGCAGCCAGTGCTTTTCATGCACACAGGTTATGGGAACATGGGTGGGACAGGCTGAACTCAACCCAGACTGAAAGCATGACTGAATTGAAGCTGATTTTTAAGGAGCCATTGCCTTGTGCGTGACCACAAATAATTGAGGGTGGCATTTAGTGCTATTGATCATGGCTAGAAAAGACACCTCTATTGGTCTGTCACCCCTCCCCCAACTGTATTTCCTGGGTTTCCTTTAGGCGCCCTAAAGACGTTAAAGCAAAGATTATGGGATAATGCACACAGTGACTTGAGATCTCGATCACACACAGTCTGTAGTCCGCTGGCAGTAGGAGTACAATATGGGCATGTCTTTCAGTTAACATCTTACATTAAAAACTTGACAGTAGCAAATTATCGAAGGCTTTTCACCAAAGCCAGACTAAACGTCTTTCCTTCTGCAGTGTTGGATGGCAGGTTGAGAGGAGTTCCCTACCAGGACAGACTTTGCTCGTGTGCTCAAGACATTGATTCCATAAAACATATTTTGTTGCACTGTGCAAAATATGAGCAAGCCAGGGCTGAACTGATATTACCCTTGCTGGTACCTTACCCGGGAAAATCAGAGGCTCACTATGTCATGTTCCTGATGGAAGACCGGACAAACGGTAGAACATTAGCAGTGGCAAAGTTTTTAATGGTGTTTGCAAGAACCAATGATCCCTATCTTTTGAACAAAATGCTTGTTTAACCTGGAGGTAGGCTGTATGAATTGTGCATTGCTTTGTAACGATTTGTTGGGTCTCTGGGCCATAATAAAGATTGATTTGACTTGCTATTGAAGTTAATGGACATGGCTGCATTAGGTTTATTTATTTCAATGGGTCTACTCTGAGTACGACTCAGAAATTTTTTTGAGGGGTGGGAATTTCTGTGAATGAGAGAAGAGACTCAGAGGGGTTCCAGGGTTTGGAGGGATGGGGAGGAAGTAAAGAACCAGGAAGGGCTATTGCTGCCAAGTGATCAAGATCCCAGGGTCAATCATCATCTGGGTCTTTCATTCTTTTCAACTTTCATTCATACACATTAATTCATAACTGTCAGGGACTGGGCAGAGGAGGAATGGTGGAGACCGCCACCCCACCTTGACCCTTCCAGGAGAGAAGGAGCTCAAAGAGCAAAGAGCTCAAAGACAGAGGGCAGGTAGCAGCACCTGTAGAAGTGATGAATGAGGACGTGGGAGAGATGGGGGCAGAGGGTGGAGATTCACTCAGGAAAACGCCATTATCCAAGAGGCTGGGTTCTGTAGCCTCTCTCTGTAATTACTGAATTATAAAAGGACGGTAAGAAACATTTCCTTGTGTTTGTACGTTCCTGGCAACTGGCTAGGGGCTGCTGGCAACAGCCTGACAATAACAAAACAACGTATAATCACAGATGCCAATCAAACTAAAATACAAGTAGAAAAAGATATCTAGAATTAAACACTAGGACCACATTTCCATACAAATTCCAAACACTAATAATAATAATAATAATAATAATAATAATATTGAAAGGTTCTGAGTAACAAGAATAGCTTTATACTCTCCTATGCCTTCTTACTTCAGCAACTTCTAAAAAGACTTCATTTCTTGGCAAAGGCATTTCCTTGTTGTCTGTCCTCTCTTATTCTCACCATGTATGGCCCAGATTTTAGTTATTCATTCCCTCATGGTTGTTGTTCTCATTTCTTCCCCGGATTTTGGAAGAGGGTTCTGGCAGCAGTTAAGAGGTGTTGCTGCTTCAATATGTTT
Source organism: Podarcis tiliguerta (assembly GCF_965153285.1). Classification (NCBI taxonomy): domain Eukaryota; kingdom Metazoa; phylum Chordata; class Lepidosauria; order Squamata; family Lacertidae; genus Podarcis; species Podarcis tiliguerta. Next base: position 6,631,386 of record NC_139536.1, on the reverse strand, counting down.
CTGTATATGCTGGAAGCCACCCAGCGTGGCTCCTGCAACCCAGTAAGGTGAGTGGGGTCCAAATAACGAAATTATTATCGTTATTATTTTTATCATTATGATGTAATGGAACAATGGAGCAAAAAAGGAAGAGGACATGCAAGCCCAGCAGGTGGCTATCCCTGAAGCCTTTGGGGTGCAGCGGGACCTTGTGATGCACTCCAAAGGCTTCGGGTTCCTTTTGCTGAAGCCGGGAGAGCGAGACTGGCTTCAGCGGAGAGGGAGAGCTACACAGCGCCCCTTCCGCGAAGCGGAAGGAGAAATGGAAGGGGCACCTTTTCTCCTGCAGCTTTGCTGAAGGGGCACTAAGCAGAGAATTATTTTTTTCCTGTTCTCCCCCTACTATGGTCCAGTGCGTCCTATATTGCGAAAAATATGATAAATGGTGTTTCTGTGCACTGCTCTAGTTTGCCAGAAGCAGTTTTATTTTATTGATCAGAAATACATTGGAAATTATTATTGTTCCAGGTTTGCAGTTTTCAGGAGCCAATTTGTTCGGCTACTAGGCCATTGGAGATACAGTGGTACCTCTGGTTATATACTTAATTTGTTCCGGAGGTCCCTTCTTAACCTGCAACCGTTCTTAACCTGAGGTACCAATTTAGCTAATGGGGCCTCCTGCTGCCACCGCCTGAGATTTCTGTTCTCATCCTGAGGTAAAGTTCTTAACCCAAGTTACTATTTCCTTGTTAGCAGAGTCTGTAACCCGAAGCGTTTGTAACCTGAGGTGTTTGTAACCCAAGGTACCACTGTGGTTCCAAGCCGAAGACATTCCACCATTTCACCATTAAAACATCAAGATCCTTAGTGTCATTGTCGTCACAATCGCCCTCTTCAAAGAACTGCAGGCGTTCAGCTTCCGAACCCTTGACCGCCTTGGGCTCCTCAGTCTCAGTCTCAGCCTGCAATGCATTGTCCTAGGTTTCTATGCCTTTGCTGGAGATTTCCTATCATCACAACACTGCTGTTTCACTAAAGAGTGCCCTGCACAAACAAACAACTCCTCGCAGCGCTTGATTTATAGCAGAACACAACTACTTTATAATATGATCATGGAACCCCCCAAAATATAAAACAATGCAGCTGCATAAGAACCTGAATCAGGTCCAACATAGAATTATTAATGAGCCTTTACCATATGTACCTTAAGTATGTATAGAAACTCAATGAGAGGCCTGAGCTTGCTTTTGCTAGGTAATCTCACTTATACTAAGTCCAATTTGTGACAAACAAGCTCTCATCTCATCAACGCAAAGGAGCCTTTCTCTTTTCTGATTTTGATGCTATACTACACTGAAATATCTAAATGTTTCTTTCCCTGTACTTGAATCTCACAGCCACACAACCCATTCTGTCCTGACACACCATTCCTTTGAGAACCACTGATATAGATGTTAAATGGCAAAGGGGGCAGAATCTGTTGCTCACCTTGTGATCTACTGCAAGTGAAAGGTGGCAGGGAAATTTGAGTGTATCTGTTGGGCAGAGATAGCCTGCTTTTGAGCTCAGAAACCAACCTCACACATTTCTACAGTTCAGGCCTTACAAAGTGCAAGAACTTGAAACGGTCAACCCTGAATCTTACTCCCTTCTGGTCATTGGTTTTTGGGCCTCCCTGGTCCAGAGCCAGATTATTGGTCCAGCGCACCCTCAAGGATCTAGATCAAATAGAAATCCAAGTTTGTCGTTAAACTGCTTCAGGTGCTTAAACCTGTCCTCTAGGTGAGTATTGCAGCCTCTCCATTTGCAAGAACCCTAGACAGCCAGTGCAAGAGAAAAATCCTCCTACATCTTCCAGTCCCTAAAACCCACTGCTCCACACATCCATCAGAAGAAAAGAGCCATGCAGTTCTGCAGCAGCCATCCTAGATGATCCTTTCATGCAAGCAGTGAAGGAAAGATGGAGCTCCTAATGGACCGCTCCACCAGACTGTCTCTTAGGGAGAGATAGGAAGCAGGGCTCAAGGCTTCTGCTTTTGCCAGAGGCCAAGCTGAATCAGGCACCTCCTGGCCCTGAACTGGGCCAGTGGGCCATGATTGTCTAGAAACTGGTAAGGAGTTCATGTTTTTGTTTTCCTCTTCCCTTCCTGTCCTTTTTCGCTTATGTGCTATGTTTGGTTTTTTAGTTTTTTTGTTTTTAAATTGTACATAAGCCACTCTGGAAGCCTTTTGGCTGGAAAACATAGTAGGGAGAAGCATATAATGGGGGCAATGGATATAAAACAACATACATAACAAAAACAATCATGTTAAGCAAAATGCATCCAAAAAGGTGCAGCGGAGGAGGAAAGCAAACTGAAACATTTCTTTCTTGGTAGGTATGGAAACTGCAGTTGAACTGAACAGTCCAACCAAAAGAGGTTGCATCAAACTGCACTATGCCCAAACTGTTACCCAAAATTCCACTTCCTTTCTATCCAGGCGCCATGAAGTTGGGAGCAGCTTTTGTGAGATGAAGGGAAATCTGTTAATTGATATGGAAAGAGAACAGGATGAGAAATATTGTTCTGCAGATCAATCTTGGAATGGTCTGCAAGATGAATAAATTGCCTAGGGTGGGTTAAGAAAAAATGACCTGGATGGTTCAGAAGCTGACAGCTACAGGAAATACCTTCTTGCGGACACATTGGCAACACTACTGGGGAGATTGCAGAAAATACCACTCTCAGAGAGGGCACAAATGGCAAGGTATTTCTGAAGCTCAGAACAGCTGTAATTCTGATTGGCAGATGTTGAAAGCAAAGGGGAACCTTCAGTAGAATGGAATGAAGGCTGACTCAGACACCAGTTATGTGGGTCTGTGGGTGCATTATCTGCTATTTTTTCTCCCCTTCCATTAGCAACCTGTAAAATTTAGGTGGCAGCTGTGCTGAAAAGATCTCAGGAGCAGTAATCATCATCATAATGTTATGATTTATACACCACCCAAGTGGCTGGGTGCAGCTGAGTGTCAGCACCCTTACAAGGTTCCGGAATCAGCTGGAGTGTTTGCAGAGAAGGAGGACCGACCTGACCCTTGCTAATGTTGGCCAATGAAATAGTAGTTAGCAGGTTGAGAGGCAGCAGAAGCCTGTTAAATTTGGTCTTCCCATTAAATACGCAGGGTTCTGATTTGGGGAAAAAGTAGTTGTAACCCTTTTGCCCCCTTTAAACAAATTTATTTCCTTTCTCTTTTACACAGGGCAACTTGGATGTGAACTATCAGGAGGATCTTGCCAATTCCCAGCAACTACAAACTGCACCTATGGAGAAATTACAGGGGTCTTCTGTGGCAACAACGGAACCTGCTGCAGGGGTAAGTGATATCCATTGAGTTGTTTTCTTTTCACAAAAGAGATAAATATGCAGTAAATAAATATATATATATAAACAAAAAGGTAAAGGTAAAGGACCCCTGACAGTTAAGTCCAGTCGTGAACAACTCTGGGGTTGGGTGTTCAGCTCACTTTACTGGCTGAGGGAGCCCTTGTCTGTCTGCAGACAGTATTTCCAGATCATGTGGCCAGCATGACTAAGCTGCTTCTGGCAAAACCAGAGCAGCGCACAGAAACACTGTTTACCTTTCTGCTGCAGTAGTAGTACCTATTTATCAACTTGCACTTTGACATGCTTTTGAACTGCTAGGTGGGCAGGAGCTGGGACCAAGCAACGGGAGCTCAACCCATCATGGGGATTCGAACGACGACCTTCCGGAGGGCAAGCCCTGGAGGACCGGTAAGATCCCCCCCAAATCAACCATTCTATGTAACATCGATGATGTTGACCGGAGCATCAGTCAAATCAGGACTTCCCATGCCTGACAATCCAAATCTGTAAAACTCCACCATGAGGTCACCAGCTGGCCTCGGGTAAACCAGGCTTTCACTCTCAGCCTCGATCTCCCCATGGGTATTATGGGACATAATAATACTGTCTTGCTGTTACAGTAGGCTTTCAATATTTGTTTACTCATTGCATTTATATCCCACCTTTTTCTCCATGGAGGTCAAGGTGGTTTCTATGGCTCTTCCTAATTCAATCCTCACAACATCCCTGCGAGGCAGATTAGGCTCAGAGTGAGTGACTGGCCCAAGACCACCCAGGGAGCCACATGATGAGGCTAGATTTGAAGGCTGGTCTCCCATTTCCTTGTCTAGGAACTCAGGCTACCACCTTGAAAGTGCTCTTCCAATGCTCAAAACAAAATGTCCATGAAATTAATGTTTCTGTTTTGTACAAGAAGTCCTCTCAAATAATGACAATTTACTCCCCTCTCTTTTGCACAGATTTACCTCCATTCTGTAGAGTCTTCGGAGGATATTGCCAGGCCCCAAGGACTGTGAACTGTCCCTTTGGAGAGAATACATTGGTCTTCTGTGGCTCTAATGCACGCTGCTGTAGGAGTAAGTGATACCCATGAGTTGGTGGTCCCACTCACTTGTGAACGTTCATTCATTTTCAATCCTGATTTCCTGTTTCTTGTTTCACAGGAGGAAGCAGAAGCAGGGCTTTCCTTGTGCTAAAGGAAATAGTCACGGATAAGTTTATGGATCAGAGTAGCTGATGATACACACAGGGCATATTAACTCTATATTATGAAGCACAAATTTAGATTCAGTTCTGATGCAGCACTTCTAGGTTCTGCATCTTCTTTTAAGCATTAGGGCCTCAAGGTTTTCATCTGTCCACAGGGAATTTTGATACCGCGGATGTTCGTATGGGAGCAAACTTGCTATGGCTGCACTTGCTATGGGCATGAAAACTGGCAATTCTGATCTAACTCTCCAAAATTTTAAGTTAGTGCTCAGCAAATGAGTCAGTTGTCTGCTGCTGCTGAAAGAACGCAAGTGTGATTTGGCCACAAAGAGTACCGCTTAATCCTCACCAGACCTCACCTGAAGTGGAAGAATACACCATAAAATACAGTAGAATAGGAGCTAGAAACCTTATGGTCCCAAAGGACCTGAAGCAGGGGTGCATCCATCACCAAGGAATACTAGGAAGGCCAAGATGGTGATAGAAATTGCCGTATTTTAGAAATCTTTGAGAAATAAATAGTTTTCTCATCTCCAGCAACTGCAATCTGAGGATAATAATAATAATAATAATAATAATAATAATAATAATAATATATTATTTATACCCCGCCCATCTGGCTGGGTTTCCCCAGCCACTCTGGGCGGCTTCCAAAAGAATATTAAAATACTGTGATACATCAAACATTAAAAGCTTCCCTAAACAGGGCTGCCTTCAGATGTCTTCTAAAAGTCTGGTAGTTGTTGTTCTCTTTGACATCTGGTGGGAGGGCGTTCCACAGGGAGGGCGCCACTACCGAGAAGGCCCTCTGCCTGGTTCCCTGTAACTTGGCTTCTCGCAGTGAGGGAACCGCCAGAAGGCTCTCGGTGCTGGACCTCAGTGTCCGGGTAGAGCGATGGGGGTGGAGACGCTCCTTCAGGTATACTGGACCGAGGCCGTTTAGGGCTTTAAAGGTCAGCACCAACACTTTGAATTGTGCTCGGAAACGTACTGGGAGCCAATGTAGGTCTTTCAAGACCGGTGTTATATGGTCTCGGCGGCTGCTCCCAGTCACCAGTCTGGCCGCTGCATTCTGGATTAGTTGTAGTTTCCGGGTCACCTTCAAAGGTAGCCCCACGTAGAGCGCATTGCAGTAGTCCAAGCAGGAGATAACCAGAGCATGCACCACTCTGGCAAGGCAGTCCGCGGGCAGATAGGGTCTCAGCCTACGTACCAGATGGAGCTGGTACACAGCTGCCCTGGACACGGATTTAACCTGTGCCTCCATGGACAGCTGTGAGTCCAAAATGACTCCCAGGCTGCGCACCTGGTCCTTCAGGGGCACAGTTACCCCATTCAGGACCAGGGAATCCTCCACACCTGCCCGCCTCCTGTCCCCCAGAAATAGTACTTCTGTCTTGTCAGGATTCAATCTCAATCTGTTTGCCGCCATCCATCCTCCAACCGCCTCCAGACACTCACACAGGACCGTCACCGCCTTCACTGGTTCTGATTTGAAAGAGAGGTAGAGCTGGGTATCATCCGCATACTGATGAACACCCAGCCCAAACCTCCTGATGATCTCTCCCAGCGGCTGCATATAGATGTTAAAAAGCATGGGGGAGAGGACAGAACCCTGAGGCACCCCACAAGTGAGAGCCCAGGGGTCTGAACACTCATCCCCCACCACAACTTTCTGAACACGGCCCAGGAGGAAGGAGCGGAACCACTGTATGACAGTACCGCCAGCTCCCAGCCCCTCAAGACGGTCCAGAAGGATGTTATGGTCGATGGTATCAAACGCCGCTGAGAGATCCAGCAGAACTAGGAAACAGCTCTCACCTTTGTCCCTAGCCCGCCGGAGATCATCAACCAGTGCGACCAAGGCAGTTTCAGTCCCGTGATGAGGCCTGAATCCCGACTGGAAGGGATCCAAATGGTCCGCTTCTTCCAGGCGTGCCTGGAGTTGTTCAGCCACCACTCGCTCAATCACCTTGCCCAAGAATGGAAGATTTGAGACTGGGCGATAGTTGGCCATCGTGGCCGCATCTAAAGATGGTTTTTTAAGAAGCGGTTTAATAACCGCCTCTTTCAGCGGGTCTGGGAAGACTCCCTCACGGAGGGAAGCATTCACCACCCCACGAAGCCCATCGCCCAGCCCTTCCCAGCTAGCTTTTATAAGCCAGGATGGGCAAGGATCAAGGAGACAGGTGGTTGGTTTCACTCGTCCAAGCAGCCTGTCCACATCCTCGGAGGTAACAGATTGGAATTGATCCCACGCAATTTGACTAGACAGGACTCTAGCACTCTCCCGCCCCGGCCCTGCTCCCACAGTGGCATCGACCTCTTCCCGAATCTGAGCGACTTTATCTGCAAAAAACTTTGCAAAATCATTGCAGGAGATCATGTGGCCCATACTGGGCCCCGATGTAGCAGGTGGTTCCGCTAGATTGCGGACCACCTGAAAAAGTCTCCTGCTGCTGTTTTCTGCAGATGCAATAGAGGCGGTGAAGAAAGTCTTCTTCGCCGTCGCTACTGCCACTTGGTAGGCTCGACATTGAGCTCTAACCTGTGTCCGGTCAGCTTCAGAATGGGTCCTCCACCACCGGCGCTCTAGCCGTCTCAACAATTGTTTCATTGCCCTCAGATCCGTGGAAAACCACGGGGCTGTCCGGGCTCCATGCAATCGGAGACGGCGCTTCGGAGCCAAACAGTCAATAGCCCTGGTTAACTCCACATTCCAGCGGGCCACCAGGGAATCAGCTGAAAGGCCATCAACATGGGATAAAGCATCCCCTACCACTCTCTGGAAACCATTTGGATCCATTAAGTGGCGGGGGCGGACCATCCGAATCGGTCCCACCTCCCTGCAGAGGGGAAGGGTTGCGGAGAAGTCAAGTTGCACCAGGAAGTGATCTGACCATGGCACTTCTTTTGTTTCGCTTTTACTTAGTGTCAGATCACCAACATCCATTGAGATAAACACCAGGTCCAAGGCATGTCCGTGGCTATGGGTTGGGCCAAACTTATTCAGGGACAGCCCCATGGAGGCCATGCTTTCCACGAAGTCCCGAGCGGCCCCTTGTAAGGTCGTGTCGGCATGAATATTAAAATCCCCTAGGACAACCAAACTAGGTGTCTCCAGGAGGACATCCGCCACGACCTGAAGCAGCTCGGGCAGGGAATCCTTGGTGCAGCGGGGAGGTCGGTACACCAGAAGGAATCCTGTACTGCCCCTATTGCCCAACTTCCAGAACATGCACTCAGAAAACTGGGTCTTCCCAATAGGACGCCTGGTGCAAGCTAATGACTTCCTAAAAATCACTGCAACCCCCCCTCCCCGCCCACAAGGCCTGGGTTGCTGTGCGTACGAGAAACCTGGTGGACAAGCAGCGGCAAGAACAGGCCCATCTGCTTCATCCAACCAAGTCTCTGTTACACATGCCAGGTCAAATCCTCCATCCATGATCAAGTCATGGATTGCAGTGGTTTTATGAATCATTGACCTGGCATTGCACAGCAGCACCTTCAGGTCATGTGGGTATTCCTTGCTGATTCTAGTATCCGTCCAGTCAGGACCAGACCCGGAGGCAGGGATAGTCCTCAGACAACGACTAAACCTGCCTCCTCTGTAATGACAAGGTCTGGTCTTAGCGTAACTCCTCCTCCTACCCGTGATCACTGAGATCGGTTGTCCCAGCGCATCCCCCTCTGTGGAACATGCCCCAGCCATTTTGTTGGCTGGGACCCACTCCCTGGCAGCCCTGACCCCTCCCCTTAAGAACAAAATAAGACCTTAAAACAATAAAAACAAAAACAAAAGACCCCAGAAAACAAAAAAACAATACAAATAAAAAACTATAAAAATTACAAATCCGTTAAAAACAAACAAATTCCCAACTAAACATCCATCCCACCCCCATCCACGTCTCCGCATATACAAAAAATAAATAAAAAAATAAATTAAATAAAAAGAACAAGGAAAAATTTAAAACATTTTTAAAAAAGCTCTGCGCCACTCCGGAACCCCCTGGGCCTCAGCAGCAGTGACAGCAACTGTCCCTGTGAGGCCTGTCAGGCCCCGCCCCGGGCCAGATGGTGAGTGGCAGGAAGGAGCAGGGCCCTCAGACACTCACACAGGAGAGTCCTCCTGGGCAGCAGAGCGCAGCAGCAGTCCTTATGAGGCTTCAGGCCCCGCCCCGGGCCAGATGGTGAGTGGCAGGAAGGAGCAGGGCCCTCAGACACCCACACAGGAGAATCCTCCTGGGCAGCAGAGCGCAGCAGTCCCTGTGAGGCTTCAGGCCCCGCCCCGGGCCAGATGGTGAGTGGCAGGAAGGAGCAGGGCCCTCAGACACCCACACAGGAGAATCCTCCTGGGCAGCAGAGCGCAGCAGCAGTCCTTATGAGGCTTCAGGCCCCGCCCCGGGCCAGATGGTAAGTGGCAGGAAGGAGCAGGGCCTTCAGACACCCACACAGGAGAATCCTCCTGGGCAGCAGAGCGCAGCAGTCCCTGTGAGGCTTCAGGCCTCGCCCCGGGCCAGATGGTGAGTGGCAGGAAGGAGCAGGGCCCTCAGACACCCACACAGGAGAATCCTCCTGGGCAGCAGAGCGCAGCAGCAGTCCTTATGAGGCTTCAGGCCCCGCCCCGGGCCAGATGGTAAGTGGCAGGAAGGAGCAGGGCCTTCAGACACCCACACAGGAGAATCCTCCTGGGCAGCAGAGCGCAGCAGTCCCTGTGAGGCTTCAGGCCTCGCCCCGGGCCAGATGGTGAGTGGCAGGAAGGAGCAGGGCCCTCAGACACCCACACAGGAGAATCCTCCTGGGCAGCAGAGCGCAGCAGCAGTCCTTATGAGGCTTCAGGCCCCGCCCCAGGCCAGATGGTAAGTGGCAGGAAGGAGCAGGGCCTTCAGACACCCACACAGGAGAATCCTCCTGGGCAGCAGAGCGCAGCAGTCCCTGTGAGGCTTCAGGCCCCGCCCCGGGCCAGATGGTGAGTGGCAGGAAGGAGCAGGGCCCTCAGACACCCACACAGGAGAATCCTCCTGGGCAGCAGAGCGCAGCAGCAGTCCTTATGAGGCTTCAGGCCCCGCCCCGGGCCAGATGGTAAGTGGCAGGAAGGAGCAGGGCCTTCAGACACCCACACAGGAGAATCCTCCTGGGCAGCAGAGCGCAGCAGTCCCTGTGAGGCTTCAGGCCTCGCCCCGGGCCAGATGGTGAGTGGCAGGAAGGAGCAGGGCCCTCAGACACCCACACAGGAGAATCCTCCTGGGCAGCAGAGCGCAGCAGCAGTCCTTATGAGGCTTCAGGCCCCGCCCCGGGCCAGATGGTAAGTGGCAGGAAGGAGCAGGGCCTTCAGACACCCACACAGGAGAATCCTCCTGGGCAGCAGAGCGCAGCAGTCCCTGTGAGGCTTCAGGCCTCGCCCCGGGCCAGATGGTGAGTGGCAGGAAGGAGCAGGGCCCTCAGACACCCACACAGGAGAATCCTCCTGGGCAGCAGAGCGCAGCAGCAGTCCTTATGAGGCTTCAGGCCCCGCCCCAGGCCAGATGGTAAGTGGCAGGAAGGAGCAGGGCCTTCAGACACCCACACAGGAGAATCCTCCTGGGCAGCAGAGCGCAGCAGTCCCTGTGAGGCTTCAGGCCCCGCCCCGGGCCAGATGGTGAGTGGCAGGAAGGAGCAGGGCCCTCAGACACCCACACAGGAGAATCCTCCTGGGCAGCAGAGCGCAGCAGCAGTCCTTATGAGGCTTCAGGCCCCGCCCCGGGCCAGATGGTAAGTGGCAGGAAGGAGCAGGGCCTTCAGACACCCACACAGGAGAATCCTCCTGGGCAGCAGAGCGCAGCAGTCCCTGTGAGGCTTCAGGCCCCGCCCCGGGCCAGATGGTGAGTGGCAGGAAGGAGCAGGGCCCTCAGACACCCACACAGGAGAATCCTCCTGGGCAGCAGAGCGCAGCAGCAGTCCTTATGAGGCTTCAGGCCCCGCCCCGGGCCAGATGGTAAGTGGCAGGAAGGAGCAGGGCCTTCAGACACCCACACAGGAGAATCCTCCTGGGCAGCAGAGCGCAGCAGTCCCTGTGAGGCTTCAGGCCTCGCCCCGGGCCAGATGGTGAGTGGCAGGAAGGAGCAGGGCCCTCAGACACCCACACAGGAGAATCCTCCTGGGCAGCAGAGCGCAGCAGCAGTCCTTATGAGGCTTCAGGCCCCGCCCCGGGCCAGATGGTAAGTGGCAGGAAGGAGCAGGGCCTTCAGACACCCACACAGGAGAATCCTCCTGGGCAGCAGAGCGCAGCAGTCCCTGTGAGGCTTCAGGCCCCGCCCCGGGCCAGATGGTGAGTGGCAGGAAGGAGCAGGGCCCTCAGACACCCACACAGGAGAATCCTCCTGGGCAGCAGAGCGCAGCAGTCCTTATGAGGCTTCAGGCCCCGCCCCGGGCCAGATGGTAAGTGGCAGGAAGGAGCAGGGCCTTCAGACACCCACACAGGAGAATGAGAAATCATTTCATAGATCCATTCTTGTCTGTGGGCAGTTCTGAACCCAGATTTAAGAAGGCAAACTACTGATTTGAGTGTCTCCCAAGGCAGTTGAAATGTAAGCCTCCGAAAAATTGTTTTCATTTTGTTTTTGCAATAGAGAAAAAGACGCAGGAAATGAATGAATGAATGAATGAATGAGGTCCCTCCAAACTCGACCATACAGTGTAAAATTGATGATGTTGACCGGAGCATCAGTCAAATCAGGACTTCCCATGCCTGACGATGTAGTCCAGTGAGATTCCACCATGAGCTCCACAGCTGGCTTTTTAGCAAACCATGCTTTCACTCTGAGCCTCGATCTCTCCATCAGTATTATGGGACATAATAATACTGACTTGCTGTTACAGAAGGCTTTGAATATTTATTTACTCATTGCATTTATATCCCACCTTTTTCTCCATGGAGCTCAAGGTGCCTTCTGTGGTTCTTGATAATTAAATCCTCAAAACAACCCTGAGAGGCCCAAGGCCACTCTGTGAGCCTCATGATGAGGCTGGATTTGAAGGCTGGTCTCCCATTTCCTGGTCCAGGACCTTAGGCTCTCATACTTGGAAGTGCTATTCCAATACTCAAAACAAAACATCAGTCAAATGGATGTTTATGTTTTGCACAAGGAGTCCTCTCAAATAATGAAAATCTACTTCCCTCTCTTTTGCACAGATGAACCTACATTGTGTACAGTCTTGGGAGGATATTGCCAGGCCACAAGGACTGCGAACTGTACTTTTGGAGAGATTACAAACGTCTCCTGTGGCCCTAATGCACGCTGCTGTAGGAGTAAGTGATACCCATGATTGGTCCCACTCACATGTGAATGTTTGCTCATTTTTAATCCTGATTTCCTGATCTACACTCTACATCTTCACTGGAGGAAGCAGGGCTATGTTTGTGCTAAAGGAAATAATCACTGAACAGTTTGTGGATCAGAGTAGATGATAATACGCTCAGGGCATATTAATTCTATTTTTAGAAGTAAAAAGTTGGATGCAGCACTTCTAGGTGCATCTTCTTTTAAGCAACAAAGATTCCCACTTCATTCTGCACTCACCAGAACTCACCTGAAGTACAAAAATAATGTTGACCGGAGCATCAGTCAAATCAGGACTTCCCATGCCTGACAATCCAAGTCTGTGAGACTCCACCATGAGCTCACCAGCTGGCCTATGGATAACCACACTTTCACTCTCAGCCTCGATCTCCCCATCAGCATTATGGGACATAGTAATACTGACTTGCTGTTACAGAAGGGCATTGAATATTTATTTGTTTGTTTGTTTGTTGCATTTATGTCCCACCTTTCCCCCCATGGAGCTCAAGGTACCTTCTGTGGTTCTTCCTAATTTAATCCTCACAACAACTTTGCAAGGGTGATTAGGCTGAGATTGAGTGACTGTCCCAAGGCCACTCTGTAAGCCTCATGATGAGGCTGGATTTGAAGGCTGGTCTCCCATTTCCTAGTCCAGGACCTCAGGCTCTCATACTTGGAAGTGCTATTCCAATGCTCAAAACAAAACGCCCGTCAAATTAACGTTTCTGTATTGCACAAGATGTTCTCTCAAATGATGAAAATCAACTTCCCTCTCTTTTGCACAGATGAACCTCCATTGTGTACACTCTTGGGAGGATTTTGCCAGGCCCCAAGGACTGCGAACTGTACCTATGAAGAGATTGCAAACGTCTCCTGTGGCCCTAATGCACGCTGCTGTAGGAGTAAGTGATACCCATGAGTTGGTCTCACTCACATGTGAATGTTTGCTCATTTTTAATCCTGTTTTGCTGATCTACACTCTGGATCTTCACTGGAGGAAGCAGAAGCAGGGCTTTGTTTGTGCTAAAGGGCATAGTGGTCAATCACTTTATAAATCAGGACATATTAACCCTATTTTTAGATGTCTAAATTTGGATTCAGTTTTGATGCAGCACTTCTAGGTTCTGCATCTTCTTTTAGGCATTAGAGCCTCAAGGTTTTCCTCTGTGCACACGGAATTTTGATACCACAGATATTTCGTATGGGTGCAAACTGTGCAAGCTTCACTTCCCATGGGCAGTAAAAACTGGTGGCTCTTATCTAACTTTCCAAAATGTTAAGGCAACACTCAGTAAATGAGGATGAAGCGGCCGTCTGCTGCTGCTGAAAGAACGCATATGTGATTTGGCAACAAAGAGTCCCAATTCATTCTGCACTCACCAGACCTCAGCTGAAGTACCAAAGTACATCACAATATCCAGCAGAACTGGAGCTAGAAACCTCATGGTCCCTAAGGACCTGAACCAGGGGAGGAATTCTTGAATGCCAACAAGGTGATAGTTACAGGTAGGTAGCCTTGTTGGTCTGCCGTAGTCAAAAGAAAATAAAAAAAAATCCTTCCAGTAGCACCTAAGAGACCAACTAAGTTTCTTATTGGTATGAGCTTTTGTGTGCATGCACACTTCCTCAGATACACACAATGGTGATACAGTGGTACCTCAGGTTAAATACTTAATTCATTCCGGAGGTCCGTTTTTAACCTGAAACTGTTCTTAACCTGAAGCACCACTTTAGCTAATGGGGCCTCCCACTGCTATCGTGCAGCCGGAGCATGATTTCTGTTCTCATCCTGAAGCAAAGTTCTTAACCTGAGGAACTATTTCTGGGTTAGCAGAGTCTGTAACCTGAAGCATATGGAACCTGAAGCGTATGTAACCCAAAGTACCACTGTAGTTAATTCTGCCTTTTAGAAATACTCCCTGTGTTTTCGTGTGGTGGAGTCCTCAAAGTCAGCGGCTGCCAGAGGTCCATCCTGACATCAAGGATGGGTCAGAGGATGTCAGCACTGATGTTCCTCTGAGAGCTCTTCTGGGGCTGGGCCTGCATGTCCTCTTCCTTTCTGGTACAGATTCCTTAAATGTTCCACTGAGTCCTTCCAACACTACAGTTCTATGATCCTGCCTCATCTCCTGAAGGTGAGCAATCTGACTCCAGGCTCATGTCCCATCAATGTCCCATCAATTATAGATTTCTTTCTTTCTTTTATGCAGGATAATTATCAATGTAAGAGGAAATGGGGGTTCCGCCAGGAGGAACTCACCAAATGCTGCCCGCCTGGTCTAACTCTTCCTGCTTACTGTGGCTTCAATGCACAATGCTGCGCCCTTGAATGACATCAGTGAGCAGCCCACATCCATGGTTGAGAATGTCTGATGGCTACGCTGATTCTTCTGGATCTTTGCTTCTGGAAATGTTCCTGATCAATCCATTTGTTAAGCAAGCAATGAAACAAAGATCTGTCTGTTCAGATGATCATCAAATTAAACAATTATTAACCTGCAAATTCGAAATTGTATTTTTTTATTTTTTGAAAAAGGATCTATCACTAAATATGACCCTCCTCTGGTGCAAGTGCATAATATCTGCCCCAAATTCCTCTTCACTGAAGTTCTTATCCCCGGGTCCCAGGAGGAGACAACTGCAGCCAATGCTTTCCATGCACCCAGGCAGAGCTTGGGTTTCGCTGCCCAGTTGGTTATGTGAACACGGGTGGGATAGGCTGAACTCAACCCAGACTGGAGCCTTGACGTAAATGGAGCTGATTATTCAGGAGCCACTGCTTGTGGGTGCCCATAGGTCATTGGGAGTGGTATTCGATGCTGCTGAATGCACATCAGGTTTATTGATTTCTATGGGTGTACTCTGAGTAGTACTCGGAATTTTCTGAAGGGGTGTTTTCTGGAATTTTGAGAAGGAAAGAAGGAACTCAGAGAGGTGCCAGGGAGAGAGTGTAGACTAAAGAGTTGGGAAGGGCTATTGCTGCCTAGTGATCAAGATCCCAGATTCAGTCATTGATCTGGCTCTTTCTTTTCAACTTTAATTTACATACATTAATTCATAACATAGCCAAGTATAATTGCAGATGCCAATTAAAATAAAATACAAGCAGAAAAGGATATCTAAAGTTCAACACATAGGAACACATATCCATGACACTTTTCTCTCCCAAGTTTCCTCAAGGAAGTCAAGGTGATGTACATCATTTTCTCCCATGCACCCATGTCTCTCAGGTCTTAGACCAATACCACTCTGGTGCCGTTGCCCTTAGTTCCATAGTCACCATTACCTAAAAGGCCCTCTGCCTGCTTCCCTCTAACCTCTCCTCTCCCAATGAAGGAAACGCCAGAAGGTCCTTGGAGCTGGACCTCCGTGTCCGGGCTGAATGAAGAGGGTGGAGATGCTCCTTCAGGTATACTTCCACAATGGGATCATTGACTGGTTAGGAAGACTCCAGGGAGGAGAAAGAATCAGCAGTGGAAAGGAGAAACAATGTTAGGAAACCAGGTTGGGGCAGGGGGCACTGAAATGGACTGAGGAAAGCATAGCTTTGGGGGGGGCAGGGAGGTAGTGTCGGTGGCTACCTTGAGTGGGCTCAGCTCATCCTCATGCTGCTTATAATTTCTTCCCCCACTCCCTTTGGCTTCAACCCACGCAGAATATACCAGGGCTTGTGGGAATTGCAGTTCATAGATGATGGGAATTGTAGTCCAACAACAATCGGAGCATCACAGATCCACTATGCCTAATGTCAAGTCAAGATTGCTTATTCATCAACAGTTCTGATTCAACTGGGACATCCCAGAATTACAGAAGCTATCCCATTTTCTGATTGGATGTCCCAGTTTTTGTGCTGAGCTCCCTTGCCAGTCATCTGGCTCTTGTGAGAGCTCAGCACCCAAAGACAAATGTCTTTGGTGAAAAAGAAGGCAGCTGCACTTTAGTCCATGGAAGCAGAGGAGGAGGGGAGCTGCTGGTGATGCAGGTCAGGCTGCCCCCACTGGACTCAGTTGCCATGCTTCCTCTGCCCAGTGCTGCCCCCACTGGAGGAGGAGGAGACCACAACAACAGGGGGCTGAAGATGGGAAGCCCCATCTCATTTGCCCAGGAGTATGGCACTGAAAGACACACATCCCAAGTTTAATTGGCAAAATGTTGGAGGGTCTGAGATTTTGTTATCTAACCATCCATCCATGTTCCCTGTGCTAATACTTGGTTGTCTGGCAGAAAATCCAGTAAACTGGGCAAGCCTTGGGTGTGTCATAGTTTAGAAACACAGATGTTGTGGACTGAGTTGAATAAGATCCAAAAGGCAGCAGTCTGATTGGTCCTAGAAGAATAGAATGCAGAATGAAGCAGTCTGATTGGTCCGCAGCAGCCACCCAATCCAGCTCCAGGTGGAAGTGAATCCACAACCTGATTGGCCTACAGGAGAATCCCAGAATTAGCCAATCACTTGCGGCCCATTGTGTAAATAATGTATATAAAGCAGATATTTTGGGGGAACTTTCATTCCTCAATGTTAGGATATTTCCATTCCACCTTAAAAAGGGAGCAGGCTGTTGTGTGTCACAAGCCTGCGTACGTCCTGCTCACAGGGAGTTTCCGTTTTGTATATAGCTTTTGTTCTGGCTGTTTCCTCGACATCGAAGCAAGCAGTCATGTTTTCCCTTTGTTCTGACCAACATTGAATAAAGCTGTAAATACGCTTTCCTGGGTGAATCTTCCGTTGTGGAAACTCTGCGAAAAGGGTGTCCACGAGTCCTGGAATGTGTCTGAGGCTCGTGTAGCTAATTGACTGATGCTGTTCCAATGGAAGTCTGGAGATCGTCCAGAGACGACGATAGAGGCCTGCCTGATGAGGCTGCCTGATGCTCCTGACTCCCTGGCAGTATCCCAACACTCACTACTATGAGCTGAATAAAGAGCATGAAATCCACACTCGACTCCGAGTATATTTCAACTGAACAGAACAGAAACCTGAATTCCAGAAACAGCTGAACCAACCGTTTGCCAAATTTATTTCCAGATCTTCTGTTATGGTTCCTGGTGCACAGAGACATTGGAGGACAGCCAATGCTAGCCCCATATCAAGAAGTTTGACCAAAATGATCTATCATTTGCATCAATCTTGGAAAGAAGTCATGGAAAAGGGAAATGAAATTTACTGCTCCTTTTACACTTATAGAAAATCATTTTAAAATGAGGTGCAGGTGGTATTGAATGTCAAATAAACTGGCCAAGATGTATAAAAAATTGTCAAGTAAATGCTGAAAATGTAAGCAAATAGATGGCTCATTCTTCTTAATGTGGTGGACATGCAAAAAAGCTAAAGGTTTTTTTAAAAAATAATTTTTATTGAATGATTTTATGTTACAAAAAACAATACAGCCATACTACCACTAAATATAATTAAGAAATAAAAATTACATACATCGATATTTAGTTTGTTATTTGTTATTTACCGTCTTATTTTCTCCCAAACATTGCATACAACAACACACATATGTGCAGACACCCACACCCTCAGAGAAAATGATAATAATGAAAGTACCATACTTTTGTCTCTATAACACACAGATTTTTTCTCCTAAAAAGTAAGGGGAGATGTCTGTGTGTGTTATTGAGCAAATGTGTGGTCCCTGGAGCCGACTGGCGCGAGTGCAGGGGCAAATCCACTGTTGCATTCAGAATTCCCCTCCCCCGCTTGTTTTCCTCCTCTAAAAACGATGTGCGTGTTATGGTCAGGTGCGTGTTATAGAGCGAAAAATACGGTAAATATTTTTTCCCTTTTTATTTTCCAAAATCTTTTCTTCAACTTTGACTTCCTGTCAAGTCCCTTTGCATATATTTTATCTTACATTTGAATGTACACAAAACAATAAACCTTTCTATATAATTTTTCTAATACATTCTGAAAACATAATAAATCCTTAATTGTTATCCACCTCCTTTTAGTTCCTTTATCACTCGAATGCTAGCACGGAGTGAAAACTATTATTGTATTTTTGAACATATCTTCTATAACCATCCCATTTTTCCGCTAATTTTTGCTTTGAGTTTCCTCTGAGTTTACTAGTCAATTGAGCCGTCTCCACCAATTCCTGTAATTTGATTTGCCAATCTGTTATTTTTGAGCCTCGTGATCTTACCATCCCTTGGCCACAAGTATACGAGCTGCTGTGGTTGCATACAAGAATACCTCTCTTAGATTTTTTGGGATCTCTTTATCTATAATACATAATAGAAATGCCTCCAGTTTTTTAGTAAAAGTTATCCCCATCATCTTTTTTAATTCATCGTATATTCCCCCCCCCAAAAAAATCTTGATCTTTTCACACGTCCACCACATGTGGTTCATGTCACCTTTATTTCCTCCACATCTCCAACAAGCATTCACCAAATTTTTATACATTCTTGATAATCTGGAAGGAGTGAGGTACCACCTATGAGCCATTTTCATCATGTTCTCTCTTATGTTATAGCTGGCTGTAAATTTCAAATTTTGTTAGGGTGTGAAACCTAAGACGCTGGCAAATTAGCAATGTCATGTGACTTTAAGAAGTCAAGCTCGTTAAGTTGTTAAGTTGCTCAGTATATAAAGAGTGTTTGTTTTCGCTGCCTGAGGGGAGTGCTGTGCGTGAAGCAAAAAATGTCTGAAAGCTCCAGAGGTGTTATCTTTCTGCAATAAACCTGTCTTTGGAAAGACAGGCTTCCCTGTCTCGTTTTTTGCTGCTGAGACTTTGAAGCTTGTACTGCAACAAGAATCTCTGCACTGGACTTAACTAATACTCTGCAAAGAAAGCTGTTGCTGGTGGCGCAGCGGAAGCGCTTACTGGACCAGTACACAGACTCTCTTAGGTTATGGATCCTTCTACGTTTCTACAGCTGTATTGTGTGCAGAGAAAGTGAAAGCAGCTTTCGGATGAGAGAAGACCGGCTTGGTCGTAAATCCAGCTCTTAAAGGAACTGAGAGGCTGGAGGCGTCTGAAAAGTGAGTAAAACAAATCCCAAGGGGAAAGAGAAGCAAGGGCACACAGAGGGAGTAGCAGCAGACCCCAAGAATGGCAGTGGAAAATTTCCAGGTTCCCTTTACAAAGTTGAACTCTGCTAATTACGTGCAGTGGTCTAAGAGGGCTCAAGTCTGGTTGGAAGCCAAAGAAGTATGGGCTGACTATGTCCAGAGGCGAAAGCCGTTTGTGGCTGTTGCAGCAGATGCCACAGCAGAGCAACAGGCTGCTGCACATGCTCAGAACAGGGAACATGATAAAATGGACACTAAAGCTAGATGCATGTTGATGGTATCGATAGACGATTCCCAGTTACCTCATGTGGAAAATTTAAGGTCTGCATTTGAAATTTGGGAAGCTCTTAGGCGAATTCACCATAGAGCCACGCCCGGAGAGAAGGTGAACATTATACGTGCTTTGTATGAGTTGAAACTGAAGCCAGGGGATAGTGTGGTTGAACACACGTCACAGATGACTGAGTATTTCAACCGACTGTCATCTCTAGGTGTGAATTTTCCTGAAAATATTAAAGTTTATACTCTGCTTAGCAGCCTGCATGCAGGGTTTGAAAACTTAGTACTAACTTTACAAGTTTTGCCAGAGGACCAGCTGAATATGAATTATGTGACTGGTAGATTGTGTGAGCAAGAATATCAACATCATCGAAAACGTATTGATAATTCAAATACCCCAAGGGTTGGATGTTCAGATAATTCCCAGCGTGAGGGAACTAGCAGGCAGAGCTGTAAGGAAGCCTCACAAGTGTCTGCTATGGCCAGCAAGTCATGTTTTCGATGTGGCAGCAGGTTTCATTTGATAGCAAAGTGTCCAGAAAAGCAACAGGAATTTCAACAGTCCAAGGCCAGTTTCCGGAGCTACAGGGAAAGACGATGTGAGAACTACAAGAATCAACGATCCAGAGGGGGAGCAGGTGCTGATAAGGGACTATCTGCAATGGCAGCACAACAGAGTCCTAAAAGGAGCCAACAAACCTTGAAGTGGATAATTGACAGTGGAGCAAGTCACAGTTTAGTTCCAGCAACATCTAGTGGCAGCTTGATGAACTGCAAGACATTGCCAGTTGCAAAAACCGTGACTATAGCAGACAATAGTAAACGAGAAATGAACCTTAAAGGCACAATTTATGTTAACTGTTTGCAAACTAACCTTCCTGTTTTTGTTCTTCCAGGAATGAAGAATGGACTTTTGAGTGTGTCATGCCTGGTAAAAAGTGGTTTTAAGGTTGAGTTTGAAAATGATGTGTGCACCATTTCGAAACAGGGGAAGGAGCTAGTTAAAATTCCCTGTGAGGATGGGCTTTTTGTTTTGGATGAAGAGCAGTTAGCAGCAGGTAGATGTTCAACAGGTGAAGTGCAAGCTAAGTGTGTAAATAAGGCTCCTCATACAGGTTGTGTACATCTACTACACAGAAGGTTAGCTCATATATGCTTTAAGTATGTAAGCAAGATGCCAGATTTAGCTGAGGAGTGTAACATTAAACCCTGTCCAAATTTTCTGGATTGTTGTGCTTGTAAACATGCTAAGGTTAAGACATGTAACTATCCTAGATCTGATAGAGTAAGCAAGAAACCCTTTGAACTTGTGCACACAGACGTGTGTGGCCCTATGCCAGTCAAATCGCTTGGAGGTGCGAGATTTATGCAAATCTTGGTGGATGATTTTTCAAGGGCTAGTTGGGTTTTCTTTCTGAAAGAAAAATCACAAGCAGCTTCCATCCTGATGGATTGGATCGAAGAAGTCGAATGTAAATTTGACACCAGGGTACGTAAAATACAATCGGATCGTGGTGGGGAATATGTGAACCACACGCTGGAGACGTGGTTAAAAAGGAAAGGTATAGTTCATAGACTTACCAATCCCTATTCACCACAGGAGAATGCAGTTGCCAAAAGAAAATTTCGAACATTACAGGAAGCCATTGCTGCTTTGTTGTTTGATTCTGGACTTCCACAGCGTTTTTGGGCTGAGGCTGCACTGTATGCGAATTATACTTTTAACAGAGTGTACAATAGCACAGTAGGCAACACTCCTTACTTCATGCTATTTGGAAAAAAACCAAAAATTGATCATCTAAGAGTTTTTGGATGTCGTGCTTATGTGCTGGTGCCTAGGGCACAACGTAGGAAAGGCGATCCTAGGTCTAAAGAAATGTTTTTCTGTGGTTATCAAGCAAACACAAAAGGTTGGAGATTTGTGAATGTAGAAGGCAATCAAACGAAAATCACAATCAGCAGAAGTGCGGAATTTTGTGAACAGGATGGTTGGAATAAAATTCATGGAAATCCTGACATACTATTTGATGTGGTGAACAGTAACAATGAAACTCAGGCCCCAGGGCAGGTATTAGTTCCAGAACAGGCTGAGGAATTTGAGTCTGAGGACGAGGGTGAGAAATCGTCTAGTTCACCCAAGTCTGTAAAGTCAGAATCTTCTAGCTCTAAAAGTTCACCTGTACAGCAAGAGAGACGTGTAAAGTCAGAATCAGAAAGTTCTTCAACTACTAGTGACAAACAGGTGACTACTAGTGACAAACAGGCGACGACTAGTGATTCTGAGTCAGAGGGGGAAACTGAAGGAACATCGCAGGAACTGTTAAGGCGTTCCAAGCGTACCAACAAAGGTAAACCTCCTGAAAGGTACCAAGCTATTAGTGTTTGGGCTGGTTTGGCAAATTGCGAACCTGAAAGTTTTGAGGAGGTTGAGCAATTACCCCAGGAGGAGGCCAGTAGGTGGCGTGAGGCCATGCAAAAGGAGTTGAATTCTATGAAAGAACTGGGTGTGTTTTCCATCACCAAACTGCCAGAAGGTACCAAGGCAGTAAGTTGTAGGTGGGTGTACAGGTTAAAGACAACAGCGATGGGGAAACCAGAGTACAAAGCAAGGCTTGTAGCTCGAGGTTTTACGCAAAGACAGGGGTTACATTATTCCGAAGTCTATGCACCCACTTCAAGGAGTGAAACCCTACGGGCACTATTAGCAGTTGCTGCTCAGAAAGGGTTTAAAGTGAATCAATTTGATGTCTCTACAGCTTATCTTCATTCAGACTTGGCTGAAGAGCTCTATATGGAGCTACCGCCAGGATTGAAAGTTGGTAAATCAAATCAGGTATGGAAACTACATAAATCTATTTATGGACTCAAGCAATCTGCTCATAATTGGAATGAGTGTTTTAATGATGTTTTGGTAGGCATTGGTTTTAGCAGGAGCAAGGCTGACAATTGCTTATATTTCAGAGGTTCAGGAGATGCTCAAGAATCTTTGCTTGTTTATGTAGATGACCTGATTTATACTTCAAAGACACAAGAACAAGTAAAAAAAAACTAGCCAAAGAGTTAAATAAACACTTCAAAGTTAAGAATCTTGGTGATGTGAAGGTCTATCTTGGTGTTCAGATAGATAGGACCAAAAATGGCAGTTTTCTACTGAATCAAAAAGGCAAGATATTGCAAATGTTGAAAAAGTTTGGCATGACGGAGTGTGCAGGTGTTAGAACACCAATGGAAATGGGTTTTGTAAAAGACAATGAGTTTAAGGATAGTGCTGAATTCAAGCGTGCTGAAATCTTTCAGTCAGCACTGGGAAGCTTACTTCATCTTTCGCAATGGAGTAGACCAGATATTGCTTACGCTGTTAACTTACTCAGCAGAGAAGCTTCAAAACCTAGTGTAAATGCATGGAAAGGAATTCAAAGAGTGTTAAGATATTTACAATACACCAAAGATTTTTGCCTTGAATTATATTCGGAAGGACAAGCACAGATTACTTGTTGGGCAGATAGTGATTGGGCAAATTTAAAAGATAGAAAATCAGTGTCTGGCTGTGTAATAAAATTTGGTAACTCTCTGATTGGGTGGAGATCCAAGAAACAGAACCTGATTGCTTTGTCGTCAACAGAAGCTGAGTTCTGTGCCTTATCTGAGTTATGTAGAGATCTAGAATTTTACAAATGCTTGGCACAAGAGATGTATGAAAAGGCCATCACTCCAATCACTGTATGGGGTGATAATCAACCGTGTCATAAGTTAGCACAAAATGGGCAGTTTAAAGGTCATACAAAACATTTGGATATCCGCTTTCAAAATGTTTGTCAAACGGTAAAAGCAGGAATTGTTAAATTAAATTACTGTCCCAGTCATGAAAATCAAGCTGATGGTTTTACAAAACCGCTTGGGTTTCAGCGGCATGAAAACTTTTGTGAAGAAATGGGTCTGAAGTAATTTTTGGTTTTGTATTGCCAGCGAGAGGGGGTGTTAGGGTGTGAAACCTAAGACGCTGGCAAATTAGCAATGTCATGTGACTTTAAGAAGTCAAGCTCGTTAAGTTGTTAAGTTGCTCAGTATATAAAGAGTGTTTGTTTTCTCTGCCTGAGGGGAGTGCTGGGCGTGAAGCAAAAAATGTCTGAAAGCTCCAGAGGTGTTATCTTTCTGCAATAAACCTGTCTTTGGAAAGACAGGCTTCCCTGTGTCGCTGCTGAGACTTTGAAGCTAGTACTGCAACAAGAATCTCTGCACTGGACTTAATTAATGCTCTGCAAAGAAAGCTGTTGCTGGTGGCGCAGCGGAAGCGCTTACTGGACCAGTACACAGACTCTCTTAAATTTACCTTCCATAACTTTTCCCAATCTTTTAGCATAACTGGACGGCCCACATCTTGGGCTCACTTTATCACTGAAGCCTTAACCTCCTCATCCATTAAAAGAAGTCTATACATTTTTGCGATTATTTTAGTTTTACCATTCAGTAATTCTCTTCAAATCTTGAAGGCTGCTTTTCAAAACCTATCTGCTTATCCTGTCTGAACATTTCATTCACTTGGAAGTAATCTAGCCAACTAGAAAAGTGATCTTTTATTTTCTCATAACTTATCAATTTTAGTTGACCCTCCTCCTCCCTTAATATTGTGTTATACGTTATCCAGTTCTCTTTGATGTTTGTTTTTTTTAACAGCGATTGCTTCTAATGGAGAGTTCCACCTTGGGGTTTTCTGTTCCAAATATCTTTTGTATTTTCCCCACACCTTATATAAAGCATTTCTTATTATATGATTTGAAAAACTCTGGTGCGCCTTTATTTTCCCATAATTAAGATAGCCATGCCATCCAAAACGGGTGTCATGGCCTTCTAGATCTAAAATATCCCAATTTTTCAATAAACACCAATCTTTCAACCAGAGAAGACATGAGGCTTCGTAATATAGCTTCAAATCCGGTAACCCGAAGCCACCTCTTTCTACAGTATCTATTAATATCTTATGCTTTACTCTTGGTCTTTTACCCTTCCACAAAAATTTAGAAATTTCTTTTTGCCACTTATCAATACTGCTGGTCTTTCCTATAATTGGAATCATTTGGAATAAAAAGAATAGCTTCGGTAAGACTATCATTTTAATTATCAAAATACAGCCCAGGAATGATAAAATTTAGCTTGTCCATGTCTCCAACTGTCTTTTGATATCTTTCCAACGATTAATATAATTATCTTCATACAAGTTAATATTCTTTGGTGTTATCCATAATCCTAAATACTTGATTTTGGGGTGGATTTTAATTTGTATTTTTTCTAATTCTGCTTTTTCATCTGGCGACAAATTTTAACTAATAGTTTTGTCTTGTTTAAATTCAGTTTGAACCCCGCAACTTTACCATAGCCATATATTATTACCAACGCCTTTGTTAAACTCTGTTTTGGTTGCTCCGTAGTTATAATTAGATCGTCAGGAAATGCCCTCATTTTGTAACTTCTATTTCCCAGCACAATCCCTTTTATTTATTTTTCCTCCCTAATTCGTTTACATAAAACTTCCAATGTTAATATAAAAATTAAGGGGGATAGTGGGCAACCTTGTCTGACCCCTTTACTGATTTCACACTCCTGTGATAAATTTCCATTTATTATAATTTTAGCTTTTTGTTTTGAATATATTGCTTCAATCCCTTTTATATAAAGGTAAAGGGACCCCTGACCATTAGGTCCAGTCATGACTGACTCTGGGGTTGCGGCGCTTATCTTGCTTTACTGGCCAAGGGAGCCGGCGTACAGCTTCCGGGTCATGTGGCTAGCATGACTAAGCCACTTCTGGCAAACCAGAGCAGCGCATGGAAACGCCATTTACCTTCCCGCTGGAGCGGTACCTATTCATCTACTTGCATTGTGTGCTTTCGAACTGCTTGGTTGGCAGGAGCCCTTTTATATACTGCATACCAAAATCCATATGGTATAATAGACCTTTCATAAATTTCCAGGAGACCCTATCGAAAGCTTTTTCAGCATCTATGGCCATTAAGACTGCCTTCTTTTCTATTCTTAAGTCTAAATAATCTAATAAGTTTATAATGTTTCTAGTGTTGCTATAAATGTGCCTCCCGGGCAAAAAGCCAGCTTGGTATAATCATCTGGAAGACTTTTTTTGATCTTTCGGCTAAAATATTTGCATATAATTTATAATCATTATTTAGGAGTGCAATAGGCCTATAGTTGTTAATAAGTAGATTGTCCATTCCCTGTTTTGGAATTAATGCAATAAGGCTGTCTTTCCATGGGTTTTGGGAAAATAATATATAATGAAATGAAGAAAATGTTGAAATGGGCTATTCCTAAAAAGCCTGAAAGTATTTATGTACAGTAGCTAGAATATCATATGCACAGAAATTGAGAGATCACAATGATGAATGTTTCTAAAGAATGGAGGCCTTTGTGGATTTAAAAAAGAAATTGTAGTCAGATGAAATTGTGGGCAGGATAAAAGCCATGGAGAAAAAATGATAAAATAACTTTAGTTCAGAACCTTTTTGTAATAGATAAAGATATAATGCAGTAGAAAAGGTTTGAGTAGAAACATTGCAGAAGTGGGGGTGGGAAGTCAATTTATGAAACAATGTGACTATTTGATAGGAATATCATTGTGAATATGTTTGGGGGAAAATAATAAAGAATTATACTACACATAAGAGAGAATGGTCTACACGGACACACAACAGTTCTTCAGGGTTTCTGGATGGGGAAATACCTGGGACTCAACCTGAGACCTTCTGTATTTGCAGCAGATGCTCCCCCATCTGAGCTTGAGCTGCTCTCTTATCTGCAACAACGTGGAAGTGGATGAAAACCAGAGCAAAGCTCAGGTAAAGGAACCTCATGGCTGCAGTTTCTTCTGAGCTCTCTGCCAAAGGGAAGGCACTCTAAGGCAGAAGGAAGAGGAGTTTGGATGGAACAAGGAGGGTCTTTTTACTTAGAGTGTTGCCGTGCCAAAAAGATGCTGAAACACACATATGTGCATCTGAGTGGGAAATGCTGCAAACAGGTATTTCCTGCAGCTGTCAGCATTTGAACTGTCCAGGCCATTTTTTCTTAAGTCATCCTAGGCAATCTATTCATCTTGGAGAACTTCCTAGGATTTACCTGAAGAACATCTCAAACAATCACAACATGTGCTGTACTTTGGGTGCGGTTTTCTCCATTCCATATCAATTAACAGATTTCCCGTCATCTCACAGAATCAGCTGTCACATTCACGGCGCCTGGATGGAAAGGAAGCGGAATGTTGTTGAGGAGATTTGCTTTAATGCAGTCTGATGCAACCACAATTGCAGTACAGTGGTACTTTGGTTCTCAAACTTAATTCGATCCGGAAGTCCATTACAAAACCAAGGCGCGCTTTTCCATAGAAAGTAATGCAAAATGGTTTAATCCATTCCAAACTTCTAAAAACAACCCCTAAAACAGCAATTTAACGTGAATTTTACTATTTAACGAGACGGTTGATCCATAAAATGAAAGCAATAAACAATGTACAGCAGTCACACAATCAGTCAATCACACACTCAAAACGGAGCACCTTTGGCTTCTGAAAAGGTTCGGCATCCGGAACACTTACTTCCAGGTTTGCAGCATTTGGGTTCCAAGTTGTTTGAGTACAGTGGAACCAAGGTACCACTGTACCTACAAAGAAAGAATCTTTTCCATTGGCTTTTCTTCTGGTCTGCAGTTTTGGATTCATTTTTGCTTAATATGTTTGCTTCTGTGATGCTTGTATTTTTATGTGCTCCTCCCCTATTTTGTGACACCTCCCCCCCCCAAAAAAACCACACCATACAAATTAGTGGTTTTGTTCCATCATTCACAATAAATAAACAGTATCTACAGCGGTACCTGGGGTTACATACGCTTCAGGTTACATAAGCTTCAGGTTACAGACTCCGCAAACCCAGAAATAGTACCTCAGGTTAAGAACTTTCCTTCAGGATGAGAACAGAAATTGTGCTCTGGCGGCGCGGCAGCAGCAGGAGGCCCCATTAGCTAAAGTGGTGCTTCAGGTTAAGAACAGTTTCAGGTTCAGAACGGACCTCCGGAATGATTTAAGTACTTAACCTGAGGTACCAATGTATTTTCTTAGTTAGTCAACAAAATCAGAAGATGTGACAAGACACCTGTTAGTAGAAACCTTATTTATTATTAAATTATTAAATTGTGGTTTTTTTTTCATTTATACCCTGTTTTTCAGGGGGGAAAGGCTCCCCAAGTGGTGTATCTGCAATCTCTTTTTTAAAAGAAATGGCACACAAGGAGGAAAGAACAGGGAGGGAAGAGGGAAACAAAAAGCAACTCAGGCATTTTCAGTTGAATGGGGGGGGGGACCATTTGAAGCATCTGTTGTGTTGAACTCTTTCAATTGCTTTTGCTTGATTTGCACATTGCAAACAGCCGAAAGTCCTGAAATCTTGGGAGTAAACCTGATTTGCAATGGGGTTTGAATAATGTTGATTGCAACAGTTTAATTAAGACTAGAAGCATATATACTTGATGTACTTTCAGGCATTGTGACCCTTTCAGTACAAGAACAGCAGGTGCTAAAACAGATTGCAATGGCATCTCCTCCTGCTTAACATCAGGAAAAAGTTCTTGAGAAAAGGACACCTTGGCTGCACCTTCCCAGCAGGAACAAGTCCCTGGGCAGAGAGGCACGTCATCTGCTGTGTCCCAGCAAGAGCAATTCCTGGTGGAGGAAGGAACCTCATCTGTTCCTTCCCAGAAAAATGGCACTGCTTCCCCTGCTCCTCAGCTGAAAAGCAGCAGTTTCCACATGCATTTAATCACAGATCACATTATTCAGGGGGAACAAGTCGTCTTAGTATCATAGAATGATAGAAATGCAGAGTTGGAAGGGACCTCATGGTTCATCTTCTCCAACCCCTGCAATGCAGGAATCTCAGCTAAAGCATCCATGACACATGGCCATCCAAACTGTGCTTCAAAACCTCCAAGGACGAAAAGTCCGCAGTTGAAGAGCTCTTTCCAGGGCCGTCTTTAGCATATGTCCCACCGGGGTGCAAAGATCCACCCAGCACCCCCAAATTTAGTTTAGCCCCCAAATAACCTCAGCGCCATTGAACAAGGCCAACCACGCCCCGCCACTGCCCTTTGCCTGCCACAGACTCCTCGCCCAGCGCCCGCCCGCTTCTCGCTTAACATTCATCGTTAAATGCAGCTTGTGGAATTCATACCATGTGCTCTAGGCACGTTTTTGCGGAAATGGGAAATTAAAATCGCGTGCTGGAAGACGCCAGTATGAAGTAGTTAGTCAAAGAAAATGCCGACAACTAGCGAAAATAAGCATTGCTTTTCAAATGATTTCTGTAAACGAATTTGAACTGGAAGTGATGAAATTAAAACACGCCGTTGTTGGGGTACTGGGTGTTTTTTATAGATTTGTTGTTCTTCTTGTTTATATTTTTGGAAAGATGGGATCAAGTCATTAATTTATGTGGTTGTTTGGGGGAGAATGGGGCCATAAAATGTACATAAAACTACATGCAACACAAAAACAAGCATGCTAAGAAAAATGCTTATTGTCTAGAAATTGGTAAGGAGATCTGGTTTTCGTTTTTGCCTTCCTTTCTTGTCCTTTTCCACTTGTGTGCCATGTTTTGTTTTGTTTTTAAAATTGTATGTAAGCTACTCTGGGGGTCTTTTGGCTGCAAAGCAGAGTACAACTGATATAAAGAATTTAAACAATGTTTCTACCAAGAGGTTTCTCCTCTCATCTTCTGGGTGTTGTTCTTGTTTGTGTTTATTAACGATGGGATAAAGTAAATAATTTATGTGGGTGTGGGGGGGAAGCATCTAATGGGGGCAATGGACATAAAACTATATGCATCACAATATCAAGCATGTTAAGCAAAATGCATCTAATAATGTGCAGACCAGGAGAAAAGCACACTGAAACGTTTCTTTCTTGGTAGGTATGGCAACTGCAGTCAAACTGAACAGTCCAACCAAAAGAGGCCGCATCAACCTGCACTATGGCCAAGCTGTTACCCGAAATTCCACTTCCTTTCTATCCAGGCGCCATGAAGTTGGGAGCAGCTTTTGTGAGATGAAGGGAAATCTGTTAATTGATATGGAAAGAGAACAGGATGAGAAAGATTGTTCTGCAGATAAATCTTGGGATGGTCTGCAAGATGAATAAACTGCCTACGATGAGTTAAGAAAAAATGGCCTGGACGGTTCAGATGCTGACAGCTGCAGGAAATACCTGCTTGCAGCATTTCCCACTCAAATGCTCAAATGTGTGTTTCAGCATCTTTTTGGAACAACAACACTATAAATAAAGAGAACCTCCTTGTTCCATCCAAACTCTTCTTCCTTCTGCCTTAGAGTGCCTTCCCTTTGGCAGAGATCTCAGAAGAAACTGCAGCCATGAGGTTACTTTACCTGAGCTGTGCTCTGGTCTTCATCTTCTTCCACGTTGTTGCAGGTAAGAGGGCACAGGGAGGGAGCATCTGCTGCAAATGCAGAAGGTCTCAGGTTGAGTCCCAGGTATTTCCCTGGTCGGCAACACTTAAGACCTTCTGCCTGTCAGTGTAGACAGCTCTGAGCTTGATGGAACAACAGTCTTACTTGGCAGCTTCCTATCCTATCCAGCTGCTTAAAAAGGGGTGGGGAGGAAAGTATTTAAAAAGCTATTTAATAATGAAATTGAATTTGAATACATGACTTTTGCAACAGCAGCAATGTTCAGGATGCAGCCTTAGCAACCAGGAAATTCCATGGTGGTCATTTATATTGCTTGGAAAAGTTTGGAAAGTTAGTGTCCATGATCCCCAAGTCCTTCCTAATTCCAGAGGTCCTGGATCTATGAAGAGTAAATATCTGATGAAGCATTCCATTGTAGACCTAACCCAGCAAGTTTCTTTGTTAAAGAATGCCCACAGTTGCCACCTCAGGACCCCATGAGCATAGCCAATGAAGAGATGGTGCCCACTGGGCAAATGGGTGCGCCTTACCCCCTCCTCACCTGGCTGGGAGCCAAGAAAGACTATAGCCAGCACAGTTGGGTGTGAGCTGAGCAAGACACATTGGCAACACTACTGGGGAGATTGCAGAAAATACCACTCTCAGAGAGGGCACAAATGTCAAGGTATTTCTGAAGCTCAGAACAGCTGTATTTCTGATTAGCAGATGTTAAAAGCAAAGGGCAAACTTCAGTAGAATGGAATGAAGTCTGACTCAGTGGCCAATTATGTGGGTCTGTGGGTGTATTATCTGCTCATTTTTCTCCCCTTCCATTAGCAATCTATAAAATTTAGGCTTGGCGGCTGTGCTGAAAAGATCTCAGGAGCAGTAATCATCATCATAATGTTATGATTTCTACACCAGCCAACTGGCTGGGTGCAGCTCAGGTTCAGGAATCAGCTGGAGTGTTTGCAGAGAAGGAGGACCGATCTGACCCTTGCTAATGTTGGCCAATGAAATAGTAGTTAGCAGGTTGAGAGGCAGCAGAAGCCTGTAAAAGTTGGTCATCCCATTAAATACGCAGGGTTCTGGTTTGGGAAAAAAGTAGTTGTAACCCTTTGGCCCCCTTTAAACAAATTTATTTCCTTTCTCTTTTACACAGGGCAATTTGCTTGTGAACTATTAGGAGGAACTTGCGAATTCCCAGCAACTACAACCTGCACCTATGGAGAAATTACAGGGGTCTTCTGTGGCAACAACGGAACCTGCTGCAGGGGTAAGTGATATCCATTGAGTTGTGGGGGGTTTCTTTTGTTTTTTGTTTGCAAAATACATTAAAATGCAGTCAATAAATATTTATATAAACAAAAAGGTAAAGGTAAAGGACCCCTGACAGCTAAGTCCAGTCGTGAATGACTCTGGGGTTGCAGCGCTCAGCTCGCTTTACTGGCCGAGGGAGCCCTCATTTGTCCACAGACAGTTTTTCGAGGTCATGCGGCCAGGAAGACTAAGCCGCTTCTGCTGAAATCTGAGCAGTGCACGAAAACGCCGTTTACCTTCCCGCCGGAGCGCTACCTATTTATCTACTTGTACTTTGACATCAAATCAGGACTTCCCATGCCTGACAATGTAGACCAGTGAGATTCCACCATGAGCTCCCCAGCTAGCCTTGGGCAAACCACGCTTTCCGTCTCAGCTTCAATCTCCCCATCTGTACATAATAATGGGACATAATAATACTGACTTGCTGTTACAGAAGGCTCTGAATATTTATTTTTTCATTCATTCATTCATTCATTGCTTTTATGTCCCACCTTTTCCCCAATGGAGCTCAAGGTGCCTTCTGTGGTTCTTCCTAATTTAATCCTCCCAACAACCCTGCGAGGCAGATCAGGCTAAAAGTGAGTGACTGGCCCAAGGCCACTCTGTGAGCCTTATGATGAGGCTGGATTTGAAGGCTGGTCTCCCATTTCCTAGTCCAGCACCTCAGGCTTTCATACTTGGAAGTGCTCTTCCAAGGCTCAAAACAAAACGTCCGTCCAATGAATGTTTCTGTTTTGCACAAGAAGTCCTTTCTAATAATGACAATTTAATCCCCTCTCTTTTCCACAGATGAACCTCCATTGTGTAGACTCTCAGGAGGATTTTGCCAGGCCCCAAGGACTGAGAACTGTACCCTTGGAGAGATTACAAACATCTCCTGTGGTCCTAATGCACGCTGCTGTAGAGGTAAGTTATATTCATGACTTGGTGGTCCCAATTGTGCAAAAGTTTGCTCATTTTTAATCCTGTTTTCCTGATCTACACTCTACATCTTCACTGGACAAAGCAGGGCTTTGCTTGTGCTAAAGAAAATAGTCACTGAACAGTTTCTGGATCAGAGTAGCTGATAATACGCTTAGGGTTTATTAATTCTATTTTTAGAAGTAAAAGGTTGGATTCAGTTTTGATGCAGCACTTCTAGGTTCTGCATCTTCTTTTAAGCATTAGAGCCTCAAGGTTTCCATCTGTGCACAGGGAATTTTGATGCCACAGATGTTCATATGGGTGCAAACTGTGCTGGCTGCTCTTCCCATGGGCAGTAAAAAATGGCGGCTCTGATCTAAGTGTCTGATCTAAGTCTGATCTGAGAGCCAGTGTGGTAAAGTGGTTAAGTGCGGTTGTCTCGTAATCTGTGGAACCGGGTTCGCATCTCCGCTCCTCCACATGCAGCTGCTGGGTGACCTTGGGCCAGTCACACTTCTTTGAAGTCTCTCAACCCCACTCACCTCACAGAATGTTTGTTGTGGGGGAGGAAGGGAAAGGAGAATGTTAGCCGCTTTGAGACTCCTTAAAAAGGGAGTGAAAGGCGGGATATCAAATCCAAACTCTTCTTCTTCTAACTCTCGAAAATCTTAAGACAGCGCTGAGTAAGTGAGGATGAGCCAGCAGTCTGCTGCTGCTGAAGGAACACAAATATGATTTGGCAACAAAGATTCCCACTTCATTCTGCACTCACCAGAACTCAGCTGAAGTACAAAAATAATGTTGACCGGAGCATCAGTGAAACCAGGACTTCCCATGCTGGACAATCCAAGTCTGTGAGACTCCACCATGAACTCACCAGCTGGCCTATGGATAACCATACTTTCACTCTCAGCCTCGATCTCCCCATCAGCATTATGGGACATAATAATACTGATTTGCTGTTACAGAAGGCTTTAATTAAATTCCTTCTCTTTTGCACAGATGAATCTCTACTGTGTAGACTCTCGGGAGGATTTTGCCAGGCCCCAAGGACTGCGAACTGTACCTATGAAGAGATTAGATTGATCTCCTGTGGTCCTAATGCACGCTGCTGTAGGAGTAAGTGATACCCATGATACCCATTTCTGTTCTCATCCTGAAGCAAAGTTCTTAACCTGAGGTACTATTTCTGGGTTAGAGGAGTCTGTAACCTGTAACCTGCCTTTTAGAAATACTGGATAAATGAACTGAAAAGCAACTGCAATCTGAGGCTGGAGATGAGAAATAATTTAATAGATCCATTCTAGCCTGTAGCCAGTTCTGAACCCACATTTTAAAAAGGAAAACGACTGATTTGAGTGTCTCCTAAGTCAAGTGACCGGAAGGGTACAAGATGTGAAAGCTGTTTGTTTTGAGGAACATTGGAGGAGCTCAGCATGTTTAGCCTGGAGAAGAGAAGGTTAATTTGAGGGAGAGACATGATTGCAGCCTCTAAATATTTGCACGGCTGCCATGTGGAAGTTGTTCCAGAGGGCAGGACTAGAACCAAAGGGGTGGAAATGACAGAGAAGCAGGTTTTGAGGGACAATCTGTGAGAGATCCTGTTATTGAAGATCCTGCATTGAGCAAGGGTTGGACTAGTTGATCTCCAGGTCATTTTTGGCTCTCCATCCAGCTGTTCACTCACTGAACCTTCTGCTAATAAATCACTTTTTAGTAGGATTATTTTTTTCTCCAAATCTTCTTTTCTTTTCTAAAAAACCACACAAACTAATTTTTATTTAGGAAGGTTTATTTATTACTTCATTTTTATCCTGCTCTTCTTCCCAAAGGAGACTTGGAAACAGATTTCTCTAATCACTTCATATAGAAATATTCATATTAAACTATTTTTAATTATGTTATTTATTTGACTTATATACCACCCTTCATCAAAATCAGAACCACCATGGTGGTTCACGAGATAAACACAAAAGATAAAAGCACAGATCTATAAGGACAAAAAATTGAAAAGCGATTTTTGTTGCATGCCTTTTCTGATTATAAATTTCAGACCAGGGGCTGTTTTCTCTTCTTTTTTACAAATTGCTATCTGTAACTCCCGGTGAACTGTTACTTTGTTTTTGTTGTTTATTTTTTGCAAAAGAGATCAAAATACAATAGATAAATAAGGTCCCTCTTACAGTAAATAAATAAGGACCCTCTTAAGGTCCCTCTAAATACACCCATTCTGTCAAAAAATCATGTAATTGACCAGAGCTTCAGTCAAATCAGGACTTTCCTCTCCATGCCTGTCCACCTAATCACTGACCATATTTCTGTCTAGGACAAGGTGTCTGTTGGGTTCTGTGCTATAGTAAGTCTAGGAAAAATTGGGGCAAGAGGAGACAAGGTGCAGGCTGTCCTCTGAGGAATACAGCTCTAAAGCTGCTCCATCAAGAAACAAGCTGAATTGGGGGGTTATGTTGTAGCAGCAGCAGCCGAATAGAAAAACAATGTGGTGTAGGAGTTAGAGTGCTGGAGGAGGACCTGGCAGATCAGGGTTCTAGTCCCCACTTGGCCAAGAAGCTCACCTTGGGCCAGTCACTGCTTCTCAACCTAATCTACTTAACAGGGTGGTTGTGAAGATAAAATGGAGCTGAGAGAATTATATGTGCCATTGAGTTCCTTGGAAGAAAGGTGCAATATAAATATCAGAATAATAGATAAAATAATAGTTAGCATCACCTTTCCTGCAAGATGCGGTGTCAATTTGAGGGTCCAGCCTTTGTCATCACCTCCTACATCAATGGAGTGTGGGATCCTCAGGTCTCCCTGCGTTTTCGTGTGGTGGAGTCCTCAAAGTCAGCGGCTGCCAGTGGCCCATCCTGACATCAAGGATGGGCCAGGGGATGTCAGCAGTGATGCTCCTCTGAGAGCTCTTCCGGGGCTGGGCCTGCATGTCCTCCTCCTTTCTGCTACAGATTCCTGAATTGCAGGGTGGGCTGAAATGTTCCATTGAGTCCTTCCAACATT
This sequence comes from Podarcis tiliguerta, assembly GCF_965153285.1. NCBI lineage: Eukaryota > Metazoa > Chordata > Lepidosauria > Squamata > Lacertidae > Podarcis > Podarcis tiliguerta. Next base: position 6,596,514 of record NC_139536.1, on the reverse strand, counting down.
ACAGTTCTATGATCCCCCCTCATTTCCTGAAGGTGAGCAATCTGACCCCAGGCTCCTGAAAGTGCAATCGATTACAGATTTCCTTCTTTCTTTTATTCAGGATAATTATCAATGTAAGAGGAAATGGGGGGTTCTGCCAGGAGGAACTCACCAAACGCTGCCCATCTGTTCTAACTCTTCCTGCTTACTGTGGCTTCAATGCACAATGCTGTGCCCTTGAATGACATCAGTGAGCAGCCCACATCCATGGTTGAGAATGTCTGATGGCTACGCTGATTCTTCTGGATCTTTGCTTGTGGAAGTGGGCCTGATCAATCCATTTGTGAAGCAAGCAATGAAACAAAGACCAGTCTGTTCAGATGATCATCTAATTAAACACATATTAACCTGCAAATTCGAAATTTTTTTCATTTTTTTAAAAAAGCATCTATGACTAAATATGACCCTCCTCCGGTGGAAGTGCATCATATCTGCCCAAGAGCCCTTTTGACTGAAGTTCTCATCCCCGAGTCCCAGGAGGAGATAACTGCAGCCAGTGCTTTCCATGCACCCAGGCAGAGCTTGGGTTTCTCATCCAGTTGGTTATTTGAACGTGGGTGGGATAGGCTGAACTCAACCCAGACTGGAGCCATGACCTAAGTGGAGCTGATTATTAAGGAGCCACTGCCTTGTGGGTGCCCATAGGTCACTGAGAGTGGTATTTAATGATGCTGAATGCACGTCAGGTTTATTGATTTCTATGGGTGTACTCTGAGTAGGACTCGGAATTTTCTGAAGGGGTGTTTTATGGAATTTTCAGAATGAAAGAAGGAACTCAGGGAGGTGCCAGGGGGAGGTGGGACTGAAGAGTTGGGATGGGCTATTGCTGCCTAGTGATCAAGATCCCAGATTCAATCATTGATCTGGCTCTTTCTTTTCAACTTTAATTTACATACATTAAATCATAACATAGCCAAGTATAATTGCAGATGCCAATTAAAATAAAATACAAACAGAAAAGGATATCTAAAGTTCAACACATAGGAACACATATCTATGCCACTTTCAATTTGTTTGTTTCTTTAGACATTTCTCTCCCAACTTTCCTCAAGGAACTCAAGGCAATGTACATCGTTTTCTCCCGTGCGCCCATGTCTCCCAGGTCTTAGACCAATACCACGCTGGTGCCGTTGCCCTTAGTTCCATAGTCACCATTACCTAAAAGGCCCTCTGCCTGCTTCCCTGTAACCTCTCCTCTCCCAATGAAGGAAACGCCAGAAGGTCCTTGGAGCTGGACCTCCGTGTCCGGGCTGAATGATGAGGGTAGAGATTCTCCTTCAGGTATACTTCCACAATGGGATCATTGACTGGTTAGGAAGACTCCAAGGAGGAGAAAGAATCAGCAGTGGAAAGGAGAAACAATGTTAGGAAACCAGATTGGGGCACTGAAATGGACTGAGGAAAGGGTATGTTTTTTTGGGGGGGCAGGTAGTGTCGGTGGCTACCTTGAATGCGCTCAGCTCATCCTCATGCTGCTTATAATTTCCTCCCTCTCTCCCTTTGGCTTCAACCCACACAGAATAAACCAGGGCTTGTGGGAATTGCAGTTCATGGATGATGGGAATTGTAGTCCAACAACAATCGGAGGGTCACAGATCCACTATGCCTAATGTCAAGTCAAGATTGCTTATTCATCAACAGTTCTGATTCAACTGGGACATCCCGGAATTACAGAAGCTATCCCAGTTTCTGATTGGATGTCCTGGTTTTTGTGCTGAGCTCCCTCGCCAGTCAGCTGGCTCTTGTGAGAGCTCAGCACCCAAAGACAAATGTCTTTGGTGGAAAAAAAGGCAGCTGCGCTTTAGTCCATGGAAGCAGAGGAGGAGGGGGAGCTGCTGGTGATGCAAGTCAGGCTGCACCCACTGGACTCAGTTGCCATGCTTCCTCTGCCCAGTGCTGCCCCCACTGGAGGAGAAGGAGACCACAACAACAGGGGGCTGGAGATGGGAAGCCCCAGCTCATTTGCCCGGGAGTATGGCACTGAAAGACACACATCCCAAGTTTAATTGGCAAAATGTTGGAGGGTGTGAGATTTTGTTATCTAACCATCCATCCATGTTCCCTGTGCTAATACTTGGTTGTCTGGCAGAAATTCCAGTAAACTGGGCAAGCCTTGGGTGTCATAGTTTAGAAACACAGATGTTATGTACTGAGTTGAATAAGATCCAAAAGGCACCAGTCTGATTGGTCCTAGAAGAATAGGATTCAGAATGCAGCAGTCTGATTGGTTCGCAGCAGCCACCCAATCCACCTCCAGGTGGAAGTGAATCCACAACCTGATTGGCCTACAGGAGAATCCCAGAATTAGCCAATCACTTGCGGCCCATTGTGTAAATAATGTATATAAAGCAGATATTTTGGGGGAACTTTCATTCCTCGATGTTAGGGTATTTCTGTTCCACCTTAAAAAGGGAGCAGGCTGTTGTGTGTCACAAGCCTGCATACGTCCTGCTCACAGGGAGTTTCCGTTTTGTATATAGCTTTTGTTCTGGCTGTTTCCTCGACATCGAAGCAAGCAATCATGTTTTTCCTTTGTTCTGACCAACATTGAATAAAGCTGTAAATATGCTTTCCTGGGTGAATCTTCCGTTGTGGAAACTCTGCGAAAAGGGTGTGCACCAGTCCTGGAATGTGTCTGAGGCTCGTGTAGCTAATTGACTGATGCTGTTCCAATGGAAGCCTGGAGATCGTCCAGAGACGACGATAGAGGCCTGCCTGATGAGGCTGCCTGATGCTCCTGACTCCCTGGCAGTATCCCAACACTCACTACTATGAGCTGAATAAAGAGCATGAAATCCACACTCAACTCTCAGTATATTTCAACTGAACAGAACAGAAACCTGGATTCCAGAAACAGCTGAACCAACCGTTTGCCAAATTTACTTCCAGCTCTTCTGTTAGAATATCCTTACTAAAAATGCAATTATCAATTAAAAACTGAGGATTTGGCATTCAAGGAGGATATTGACCAGAGGAGCAGAGGAGGGCTGTCAAATGATCAAGGCTCTGGAGACGAAGCCTTATGTGGAAGATGGGTGAAGGAGCTGGGTATGTTGAGCTTGCAAATGAGGAGATATGATAGCCATCTTCAAATAACACAAGGGCTGTCACATTGAAGAGGGAGCAAGCTTGTTTTCTCATGCCTTGGAGGGTAGAACTCTAACCAATTGGTTCAAGTTACAAGAAAAGGGATTCTGACTTGGGGGGGGGGGGGAATTAATGAAAGAAACATCTGTTCATCAGTAGAACGGTCTCCCTCAGGAGGTTGTGGACGCTCCTTCCTTGGAGGCTATTAAGCAGAGGTTGGGTGGCCATCTGTCTGGGATGCTTTAGCTGAGATTCCTGCATTGCAGGGGGATGGAGTAGATGACCCTCAGGGTCCCTTCCAATTCTCTGATTCTATAATTCTATCACTATATAAAGAAACCTCATTAGGTACTTTGTTGGCTAGTTGGGTGATATCCTTTGGTATGGTTATACCTACATATCTAAATATCATCTAAATATCTAAATATGTAAACATCTAAATATCTAAATCAGTTCCATATTCTCTGCAAATATGGAACTGATAATTCTTAGCTAAATAAATAAAGTCACCTTTACTTCCGGGAAGCAATTCCGACTTTGCCCAATTTATAGAATATCAAGAAGTTTGACCAAAATTATCTATCATTTGCATCAATCTTGGAAAAGAAGTCATGGAAAAAGGAAATGAAATTTACTGCTCCTTTTACACTTATAGAAAATCATTTTAAAATGAGGTGCAGGTGGTATGGAATGTCAAATAAACTGGCCAAGATGTCAAGTAAATGCTGGAAATGTAAGCAAATAGATGGCTCATTCTTCTTAACGTGGTGGACATGCAAAAAAGCTAAAGGTTTTTTTAAAATAATAATTTTTATTGAATGATTTTATGTTACAAAAAACAATACAGCCATACTACCACTAAATATGATTAAGAAATAAAAATTACATACATCGATATTTAGTTTGTTATTTGTTATTTACCGTCTTATTTCCTCCCAAACATTGCATACAACACACATATGTGCAGACACCCACACCCTCAGAGAAAATGATAATAATGAAAGTACCATACTTTTGTCTCTATAACACAGAGTTTTTTTCTCCTAAAAAGTAAGGGGAGATGTCTGTGCGTGTTATTGAGCGAATGTGTGGTCCCTGGAGCCGACTGGCGCGAGTGCAGGGGCAAATCCACTGTTGCATTCAGAAGTCCCCCCCCCCCCCTTGTTTTCCTCCTCTAAAAAAGATGTGCGTGTTATGGTCAGGTGCGTGTTATAGAGCGAAAAATACGGTAAATATTTTTCCCCTTTTTATTTTCCAAAATCTTTTCTTCAGCTTTGACTTCCTGTCAAGTCCCTTTGCATATATTTTATCTTACATTTGAATGTACACAAAACAATAAACCTTTCTATATAATTTTTCTAATACATTCTGAAAACATAATAAATCCTTAATTGTTATCCACCTCCTTTTAGTTCCTTTATCACTCGAATGCTAGCACGGAGTGAAAACTATTATTGTATTTTTGAACATATCTTCTATAACCATCCAATTTTTCCGCAAATTTTTGCTTTGAGTTTCCTCTGAGTTTACTAGTCAATTGAGCCGTCTCCACCAATTCCTATAATTTGATTTGCCAATCTGTTATTTTTGGAGCCTCGTGATCTTTCCATCCCTTGGCCACAAGTGTACGAGCTGCTGTGGTTGCATACAAGAATACCTCTCTTAGATTTTTTGGGATCTATTTATCTATAATACTTAATAGAAATGCCTCCGGTTTTTTAGTAAAAGTTATCCCCATCATCTTTTTTAATTCATCATATATTCCCCCCCCCCAAAAAAAATCTTGATCTTTTCACACGTCCACCACATGTGGATCATGTCACCGTTATTTCCTCCACATCTCCAACAAGCATTCACCAAATTTTTATACATTCTTGATAATCTGGAAGGAGTGAGGTACCACCTATGAGCCATTTTCATCATGTTCTCTCTTATATTATAGCTGGCTGTAAATTTCAAATTTACCTTCCATAACTTTTCCCAATCTTTTAGCATAACTGGATGGCCCACATCTTGGGCCCACTTTATCACTGAAGCCTTAACCTCCTCATCCATTACTTCATAGTCTAAAAGAAGTCTATACATTTTTGTGATTATTTTAGTTTTACTATTCAGTAATTCTCTTTCAAATCTTGAAGGCTGCTTTTCAAAACCTATCTGCTTATCCTGTCTGAACATTTCATTCACCTGGAAGTAATCTAGCAAACTAGAAAGGTGATCTTTTATTTTCTCATAACTTATCAATATTAGTTGACCCTCCTCCTCCCTTAATATTGTGTTATACGTTATCCAGTTCTCTTTGATGTTTTGGTTTTTTTAACAGCGATTGCTTCCAATGGAGAGTTCCATCTTGGGGTTTTCTGTTCCAAATATCTTTTGTATTTTTCCCACACCTTATATAAAGCATTTCTTATTATATGATCTGAAAAACTCCGGTGCGCCTTTATTTTCCCATAATTAAGATAGCCATGCCATCCAAAACAGGTATCATGGCCTTCTAGATCTAAAATATCCCAATTTTTCAATAAACACCAATCTTTCAACCAGAGAAGACATGAGGCTTTGTAATATAGCTTCAAATCCGGTAACCCGAAGCCACCTCTTTCTACAGTATCTATTAATATCTTATGCTTTAGTCTTGGTCTTTTACCCTTCCACAAAAATTTAGAAATTTCTTTTTGCCACTTGTCAATACCACTGGTCTTTCCTATAATTGGAATCATTTGGAATAAAAAGAATAGCTTCGGTAAGACTATCATTTTAATTACCGAAATACTGCCCAGGAATGATAAATTTAAGCTTGTCCATGTCTCCAACTGTCTTTTGATATCTTTCCAACAATTAATATAATTATCTTCATACAAGTTAATATTCTTTGGTGTTATCCATAATCCTAAATACTTGATTTTTGGGTAGATTTTAATTTGTATTATTTTTTCTAATTCTGCTTTTTCATCTGGCGACAAATTTTTAACTAATGGTTTTGTCTTGTTTGAATTCAGTTTGAACCCCACAACTTTACCGTAGCCATATATTATTTCCAACGCCTTTGTTAAACTCTGTTTTGGTTGCTCCATAGTTATGATTAGATCAACAGCAAATGCCCTCATTTTGTAACTTCTATTTCCCAGCACAATCCCTTTTATTTCTTTTTCCTCCCTAAATTGTTTTCATAAAACTTCCAATGTTAATATAAAAATTAAGTGGGATAGTGGGCAACCTTGTCTGACCCCTTTACTGATTTCATACTCCTGTGATAAATTTCCATTTATTATAATTTTAGCTTTTTGTTTTGAATATATTGCTTCAATCCCTTTTACATAAAGGTAAAGGGACCCCTGACCATTAGGTCCAGTCATGACTGACTCTGGGGTTGTGGCGCTTATCTCGCTTTAGTGGCCGAGGGAGCCGGCGTACAGCTTCCGGGTCATGTGGCTAGCATGACTAAGCCGCTTCTGGCGAACCAGAGCAGCGCATGGAAATGCCGTTTATCTTCCCGCTGGAGCAGTACCTATTTATCTATTTGCACTGTGTGCTTTCGAACTGCTTGGTTGGCAGGAGCCCTTTTATATACTGCATACCAAAATCCATATGGTATAATAGACCTTTCATAAATTTCCAGGAGACCCTATCAAAAGCTTTTTCAGCATCTATGGCCGTTAAGCCTGCCTTCTTTTCTATTCTTAAGTCTAAATAATCTAATAAGTTTATAATGTTTCCAGTGTTGCTATAAATGTGCCTCCCGGGCAACAAGCCAGCTTGGTCATTGTGTATAATCATCTGGAAGACTTTTTTTGATCTTTCGGCTAAAATATTTGCATATAATTTATAATCATTATTTAGGAGTGCAATAGGCGTTAATAAGTAGATTGTCCGTTCCCTGTTTTGGAAATAATGCAATAAGGCTGTCTTTCCATGGGTTTTGGGGAAACAATATATAACGAAATGAAGAAAATGTTGAAATGGGCTATTCCCCAAAAGCCTGAAAGTATTTATGTACAGTAGCTAGAATATCATATGCACAGAAATTGAGAGATCAGAATGATGAATGTTTCTAAAGAATGGAGGCCTTTGTGGATTTAAAAAAGAAACTGTAGTCAGATGAAATTGTGGGCAGGATAAAAGCCATGGAGAAAAAATGATAAAATAACTTTAGTTCAGAAACTTTTTGTAATAGATAAAGATGTAATGCAGTAGAAAGTGTTTGAGTAGAAACATTGCAGAAGTGGGGGTGGGAAGTCAATTTATGAAACAATGTGAATATTTGATAGGAATATCATTGTGAATATGTTTGGGGGGAAAATAATAAAGAATTATACTACACATAAGAGAGAATGGTCTACACGGACACACAACAGTTCTTCAGGGTTCCTGGATGGGGAAATACCTGGGACTCAACCTGAGACCTTCTGTATTTGCAGCAGATGCTCTCCCATCTGAGCTTAAGCTGCTCTCTTATCTGCAACAACGTGGAAGTGGATGAAAACCAGAGCAAAGCTCAGGTAAAGGAACCTCATGGCTGCAGTTTCTTCTGAGCTCTCTGCCAAAGGGAAGGCACTCTAAGGCAGAAGGAAGTGGAGTTTGGATGGAACAAGGAGATTCTCTCCACTTATAGTGTTGCCGTGCCAAAAAGATGCTGAAACACACATTTGAGCATCTGAGTGGGAAATGCTGCAAACAGGTATTTCCTGCAGCTGTCAGCATTTGAACCGTCCAGGCCATTTTTTCTTAACTCATCCTAGGCAATCTATTCATCTTGGAGAACTTCTTGGGATTTACCTGAAGAACATCCTTTCTCAAACAATCACAACGTGTGCTGTACTTCGGGTGCGGTTTTTCCCATTCCATATCAATTAACAGATTTCCCGTCATCTCACAGAATCAGCTGCCACGTTCACGGCGCCTGGATGGAAAGGAAGCGGAATGTTGTTGAGTAGATTTGCTTTAATGCAGTCTGATGCAACCACAATTGCAGTACAGTGGTACTTTGGTTCTCAAACTTAATCCGTTCTGGAAGTCCATTACAAAACCAAGGCGCGCTTTTCCATAGTAAGTAATGCAAAATGGTTTAATCCATTCCAAACTTCTAAAAACAACCCCTAAAACAGCAATTTAACGTGAATTTTACTATTTAACGAGACGGTTGATCCATAAAATGAAAGCAATAAACAATGTACAGCAGTCACACAATCAGTCAATCACACACTCAAAACGGAGCACCTTTGGCTTCTGAAAAGGTTCGGCATCCGGAACACTTACTTCCAGGTTTGCAGCATTTGGGTTCCAAGTTGTTTGAGTACAGTGGAACCAAGGTACCACTGTACCTACAAAGAAAGAGTCTTTTCCATTGGCTTTTCTTCTGGTCTGCAGTTTTGGATTCATTTTTGCTTAATATGCTTGCTTCTGTGATGCTTGTATTTTTATGTGCTCCTCCCCTATTTTGTGACACCTCCCCCCCCCAAAAAAAACACACCATACAAATTAGTGGTTTTGTTACATCATTCACTATAAATAAACAGTATCTACAGTGGTATCTGGGGTTACATACGCTTCAGGGTACATAAGCTTCAGGTTACAGACTCCGCAAACCCAGAAATAGTGCTTCAGGTTAAGAACTTTGCTTCAGGATGAGAACAGAAATTGTGCTCTTGCGTCGCGGCAGCAGCAGGAGGCCCCATTAGCTAAAGTGGTGCTTCAGGTTAAGAACAGTTTCAGGTTAAGAACGGACCTCCGGAACGAATTAAGTACTTAACCTGAGGTACCAATGTAGATGTGACAAGACACCTATTAGTAGAAACCTTATTTATTATTAAATTATTAAATTGTTTTTTTTTCATTTATACCCTGTTTTTCAGGGGGGAAAGGCTCCCCAAGTGGCGTATGTGCAATCTCATTTTTTAAAAAAGAAATGGCACACAAGGATGAAAGAACAGGGAGGGAAGAGGGAAACAAAAGGCAACTCAGGCATTTTCAGTTGAATGGGGGGGAACCATTTGAAGCATCTGTTGTGTTGAGCTATTTCAATTGCTTTTGCTTGATTTGCGCATTGCAAACAGCTGAAAGTCCTTAAATCTTGAGAGTAAACCTGATTTGCAATGGGGTTTGAATAATGTCGATTGCAGCAGTTTAATTAACACTAGAAGCATATATACTTGATGTACTTCCAGGCATTGTGACTCTTTCAGTACAAGAACAGCAGGTGCTAAAACAGATTGCAATGGCATCTCCTCCTGCTTAACATCTGGAATAAGTTCTTGAGAAAAGGACACCTTGGCTGCAGCTTCCCAGCAGGAACAAGTCCCTGGGCAGAGAGGCACGTCATCTGCTGTATCCCAGCAAGAGCAATTCCTGGTGGAGGAAGGAACCTCATCTGTTCCTTTCCAGAAAAATGGCACTGCTTCCCCTGCTCCTCAACAACAGGATCAGGTCCCTCAGCTGAAGGGCATCACTACTGTTTTCACACGTATTGAATCACAGATCACATTATTCAGTGGGAACAAGTCGTCTTAGTATCATAGAATGATAGAAATGCAGAGTTGGAAGGTACCTCATGGTTCATCTTCTCCAACCCCTGCAATGCAGGAATCTCAGCTAAAGCATCCATGACAGATAACCATCCAAACTGTGCTTCAAAACCTCCAAGGAAGAAAAGTCCACAGTTGAACAGCTCTTACCAGGGCCGTCTTTAGCATATGTGCCACCGGGGTGCAAAGATCACCCAGCACCCCCAAATTTAGTTTAGGCCCCAAATTAACCTCCGCGCCATTGAACAAGGCCAACCACGCCCCACCACTGCCCTTTGCCTGCCACAGACTCCTCGCCCAGCGCCCGCCTGCTTCTCGCTTAACATTCATCATTAAATGCAGCTTGTGGAATTCATACCATGTGCTCTAGGCACGTTTTTGCGGAAATGGAAAATTTAAATCACGTGCTGGAAGACGCCAGTACAAAGTAGTTAGTCAAAGAAAATGCCGACAACTAGCGAAAATAAGCATTGCTTTTCAAACGATTTCTGTAAACGAATTTGAACTGGAAGTGATGAAATTAAAACACGCCGTTGTTGGGGTGCTGGGTGTTTTTTATAGATTTGTTGTTCTTCTTGTTTATATTTTTGGAAAGATGGGATCAAGTCATTAATTTATGTGGTTGCTTTTTTATTATTTTTTTAAAATAATATTTTATTAAGATTTTCCATAACGTAACAAAAAGGAAAAAGAAAAATACAAAAATAATAAAGAAAAACAATTAAAAACAATTCAATTTTTCATAACATATCTTGCATTTGCTTGTCTCCCGGACCTCCCCATACCTCCCCTCCTTGTATTCCAATTCAATTTATTTATTCAGCAAATCCTTTCCCTCTTTACTTTATCCTTATCTTGATCTTGATATATTATACCTTTAAGTTTTCACCTGTTAACATTCCGTTTTTACATATTCCTTCGTACCGTTGTTAACTAAAAACCCCTTAACCTCAATCCAACATCATTCTAACATTCATTAATTTTATAATATTTCTGTAAATAGTCTTTAAATTTCTTCCAATCTTCCTCCACCAACTCTTCTCCCTGGTTTCGGATTCTACCAGTCATTTCCGCCAATTCCATATAATCAATCACCTTCATCTGCCATTCTTCCAAAGTGGGTAATTCTTATGTCTTCCAATACTTCGCGATGAGTATTCTTGCTGCTGTTGTAGCATACATAAAGAAAGTTCTATCCTTCTTTAACACCGATTTATGTGGTTGCTTGGGGGAGAATGGGGTCATAAAATGTACATAAAACTACATGCAACACAAAAACAAGCATGCTAAGCAAAATGCTTATTGTCTAGAAATTGGTAAGGAGATCTGGTTTTCGTTTTTGCCTTCCTTTCTTGTCCTTTTCCACTTGTGTGCCATGTTTTGTTTTTTAAATTGTATGTAAGCTACTCTGGGGGTCTTATGGCTGCAAAGCAGAGTACAACTGATATAAAGAATTTAAACAATGTTTCTACCAAGATGTTTCTCCTCTCATCTTCTTGTTGTTGTTCTTGCTTGTGTTTATAACTTATGAATGATGGGATAAAGTAAATAATTTATGTGGGTGGGGGGGGAAGCATCTAATAGGGGCAATGGACATAAAACTATATGCATCACAATAACAAGCATGTTAAGCAAAATGCATCTAATAATGTGCAGGCCAGGAGAAAAGCACACTGAAACGTTTCTTTCTTGGTAGGTATGGCAACTGCAGTCGAACTGAACAGTCCAACCAAAAGAGGCCGCATCAACCTGCACTATGGCCAAGCTGTTACCCGAAATTCCACTTCTTTTCTATCCAGGCGCCATGAAGTTGGGAGCAGCTTTTGTGAGATGAAGGGAAATCTGTTAATTGATATGGAAAGAGAACAGGATGAGAAAGATTGTTCTGCAGATAAATCTTGGGATGGTCTGCAAGATGAATAAATTGCCTACGATGAGTTAAGAAAAAATGGCCTGGACGGTTCAGATGCTGACAGCTGCAGGAAATACCTGCTTGCAGCATTTCCCACTCAAATGCTCAAATGTGTGTTTCAGCATCTTTTTGGAACAACAACACTATAAATAAAGAGAACCTCCTTGTTCCATCCAAACTCGAGTGCCTTCTGCCTTAGAGTGCCTTCCCTTTGGCAGAGATCTCAGAAGAAACTGCAGCCATGAGGTTCCTCTTCATGAGCTTTGCTCTGGTCTTCATCTTCTTCCACGTTGTTGCAGGTAAGAGGGCACAGGGTGGGAGCATCTGCTGCAAATGCAGAAGGTCTCAGGTTGATTCCCAGGTATTTCCCTGGTCGGCAACACTTAAGACCTTCTGCCTGTCAGTGTAGACAGCTCTGAGCTTGATGGAACAACAGTCTTACTTGGCAGCTTCCTATCCTATCCAGCTGCTTAAAAAGGGGTGGGGAGGAAAGTATTTTAAAACCTATTTAATAATGAAATTGAATTTGAATACATGACTTTTGCAAAAGCAGCAATGTTCAGGATGCAGCCTTAGCAACCAGGAAATTCCATGGTGGTCATTTATATTGCTTGGAAAAGTTTGGAAAGTTAGTGTCCATGATCCCCAAGTCCTTCCTAATTCCAGAGGTCCTGGATCTATGAAGAGTAAATATCTGATGAAGCATTCCATTGTAGACCTAACCCAGCAAGTTTCTTTGTTAAAGAATGCCCACAGTTGCCACCTCAGGACCCCATGAGCATAACCAATGAAGAGATGGTGCCCACTGGGCAAATGGGTGCGCCTTACCCCCTCCTCACCTGGCTGGGAGCCAAGAAAGACTATATCCAGCACAGTTGGGTGTGAGCTGAGCAAGATACATTGGCAACACTACTGGGGAGATTGCAGAAAATACCATTCTCAGAGAGGGCACAAATGTCAAGGTATTTCTGAAGCTCAGAACAGCTGTATTTCTGATTAGCAGATGTTAAAAGCAAAGGGGAAACTTCAGTAGAATGGAATGAAGTCTGACTCAGTTGCCAATTATGTGGGTCTGTGGGTGTATTATCTGCTCATTTTTCTCCCCTTCCATTAGCAATCTATAAAATTTAGGCTTGGCGGCTGTGCTGAAAAGATCCCAGGAGCAGTAATCATCATCATAATGTTATGACTTATACACCACACAAGTGGCCGGGTGCAGCTGAGTGTCAGCACCCTTACAAGGTTCAGGAATCAGCTGGAGTGTTTGCAGAGAAGGAGGACTGATCTGACCCTTGCTAATGTTGGCCAATGAAATAGTAGTTAGCAGGTTGAGAGGCAGCAGAAGCCTGTAAAAGTTGGTCATCCCATTAAATACGCAGGGTTCTGGTTTGGAAAAAAAGTAGTTGTAACCCTTTTGCCCGCATTAAACAAATTTATTTCCTTTCTCTTTTACACAGGGCAATTTGCTTGTGAACTATTAGGAGGAACTTGCGAATTCCCAGCAACTACTAACTGCATCTATGGAGAAATTACAGGGGTCTTCTGTGGCAACAACGGAACCTGCTGCAGGAGTAAGTGATATCAATTGATTTGTTTGGGGGGGATTTGTTTTGTTTTTTTGCAAAATACACTAAAATGCAGTCAATAAATATTTATATAAACAAAAAGGTAAAGGTAAAGGACCCCTGACAGTTAAGTCCAGTCATGAATGACTCAGGGGTTGCAGCGCTCAGCTCGCTTTACTGGCCGAGGGAGCCCTCATTTGTCCACAGACAGTTTTTCCAGGACATGCGGCCAGCAAGACTAAGCCGCTTCTGGTGAAATCTGAGCAGCACATGGAAACACCGTTTACCTTCCCGCCGGAGCGCTACCTATTTATCTACTTGTACTTTGACATCAAATCAGGACTTCCCATGCCTGACAATGTAGACCAGTGAGATTCCACCATGAGCTCCCCAGCTGGCATTGGGCAAACCACGCTTTCAGTCTCAGCCTCAATCTCCCCATCAGTACATAATAATGGGACATAATAATACTGACTTGCTGTTACAGAAGGCTCTGAATATTTATTTTTTCATTCATTCATTCATTCATTCCTTCATTGATTTCATGTCCCACCTTTTACCCAATGGAGCTCAAGGTGCCTTCTGTGGTTCTTCCTAATTTAATCCTCACAACAACACTGCGAGGCAGATCAGGCTAAAAGTGAGTGACTGGCCCAAGGCCACTCTGTGAGCCTTATGATGAGGCTGGATTTGAAGGCTGGTCTCCCATTTCCTAGTCCAGGACCTCAGGCTCTCATACTTGGAAGTGCTCTTCCAAGGCTCAAAACAAAACGTCCGTACAATGAATGTTTCTGTTTTGCACAAGAAGTCCTTTCTAATAATGACAATTTAATTCATTATTAGGGCCTTGGGCCAGTCACACTTCTCTGAAGTCTCTCAGCCCCACTCACCTCACAGACTGTTTGTTGTGGGGGAGGAAGGGAAAGGAGAATGTTAGCCGCTTTGAGATTCCTTAAAAAGGGAGTGAAAGGCGGGATATCAAATCCAAACTCCTCTTCTTCTTCTAACTCTCCAAAATCTTAAGACAGCGCTGACTAAGCGAGGATGACCCAGCAGTCTGCTGCTGCTGAAGGAACACAAACATGATTTGGCAACAAAGATTCCCACTTCATTCTGCACTCACCAGAACTCAGCTGAAGTACAAAAATAATGTTGACCGGAGCATCAGTGAAATCAGGACTTCCCATGCCTGACAATCCAAGTCTGTGAGACTCCACCATGAGCTCACCAGGTGGCCTATGGATAACCATACTTTCACTCTCAGCCTCAATCTCCCCATCAGCATTATGGGACATAATAATACTGATTTGCTGTTACAGAAGGCTTTAATTTAATTCCCTCTTTTTTGCACAGATGAACCTCCATTGTGTAGACTCTCGGGAGGATTTTGCCAGGACCCAAGGACTGCGAACTGTACCTTTGGAGAGATTACAAACATCTCCTGTGGTCCTAATGCACGCTGCTGTAGGAGTAAGTGATATTCATGACTTGGTGGTCCCACTTGTGCAAGTTTTCTCATTTTTAATCCTGTTTTCCTGATCTACCCTCTACATCTTCACTGGAGAAAGCAGGGCTTTGCTTGTGCTTAAGGAAATAATCACTGAACAGTTTCTGGATCAGAGTAGCTGATAATACGCTCAGGGCATATTAATTCTGTTTTTAGAAGTAAAAAGTTGGATTCAGTTTTGATGCAGCACTTCTAGGTTCTGCAACTTCTTTTAAGCATTAGAGCCTCAAAGTTTTCATCTGTGCACAGGGAATTTTGTTGTCGCAGGTGTTCATATGGGTGCAAACTGTGCAGGCTGCTCTTCCCATGGGGAATAAAAAATGGCAGCTCTGATCTAAGTGTCTGATCTGAGAGCCAGTGTGGTGTAGTGGTTAAGAACGGTAGTCTCGTAATCTGGGGAACCGGGTTCGCGTCTCCGCTCCTCCACATGCAGCTGCTGGGTGACCTTGGGCCAGTCACACTTCTTTGAGGTCTGTCAACCCCACTCACCTCACAGAATGTTTGTTGTGGGGGAGGAAGGGAAAGGAGAATGTTAGCTGCTTTGAGATTCCTTAAAAAGGGAGTGAAAGGCGGGATATCAAATCCAAACTCCTCTTCTTCTTCTAACTCTCCAAAATCTTAAGACAGCGCTGAGTAAGTGAGGATGAGCCAGCAGTCTGCTGCTGCTGAAGGAACACAAATATGATTTGGCAACAAAGATTCCCACTTCATTCTGCACTCACCAGAACTCACCTGAAGTACAAAAATAATGTTGACCAGAGCATCAGTGAAATCAGGACTTCCCATGCTGGACAATCCAAGTCTGTGAGACTCTACCATGAACTCACCAGTTGGCCTATGGATAACCATACTTTCACTCTCAGCCTCGATCTTCCCATCAGCATTATGGGACATAATAATACTGATTTGCTGTTGCGTGTCGAGGTCCCCAATCCACCCCCCAAATAACTCACAACAGACACGTAATTTTTGTTTAAGATTTTTGGCATGATTTTGGCCACAACTTTATTCAAATACAAACCGTGAGTGGTTGTTTAGGCATTGGTTAAGACTATCTGTCCCCCCACCTGGGGACAGAACTGACTTCCGGGCACCACCGAAAGACAGTGCGGGGGAAAGCAAGTCGGGGAGAAATTGGAGCTGAGTCACAGACCCTCAACTCTCACCCGCCTGCTCCCCGAAGGCTTGCCGGCCCTAGTCCCATTCCAGGGATTGGACGAAAAGATGGCAAGCCCCAGGATTCCTTTAACGGAATTCCCTTTCCACAACAACCATGGAGGGGCAGGCACAGCCTATCCTAACCCCTCCTCCACCAATTTATAACCAATGCCTAACCACAACCTTACAAGTTGTGACGATTTGCTACGCAGTAGGCAAAAACCACCCAGCCAGCCAATTTGCCAGGTGGAAAAAATCCTACCAGGCCCCCGCTCAAAGGCAGACGACCCCATGACAGGCATAGCAAGGTCAACGCAACAACCCCTTACTCTAGGGCGGGTGATCCGTTGCACGCAGCAAAAGAGAAAGTACAAGGCTGCGTGCAGAGTATTTAAACATTTTACCCCTCCCACAAAAATTGCAACATAACTTTTACCCCAGCAACCCAGTGAACCAATCACTGCCCCAGGCCATCTTTAGAGACCCTGCCTGGTAACAGAGGGGTGGCTCAGTAGACCCCACCGCAACACGTGCTCTCCCTGAAGGAGAACACGCTTTACAGAAGGCTTTAATTTAATTTCTTCTCTTTTGCACAGATGAACCTCTACTGTGTAGACTCTCGGGAGGATTTTGCCAGGCGCCAAGGACTGCGAACTGTACCTATGAAGAGATTGCAAACGTCTACTGTGGTCCTAATGCACGCTGCTGTAGGAGTAAGTGATACCCATGAGTTGGTCCCACTCACGTGTGAATGTTTGCTCATTTTTAATCATGTTTTCCTGATCTACACTCTGGTTCTTCACTGGAGGAAGCACAATATGTTCTCTCAAATGATGAAAATCAACTTCCCTCTCTTTTGCACAGATGAACCTCCATTGTGTACACTCTTGGGAGGATTTTGCCAGGCCCCAAGGACTGCGAACTGTACCTATGAAGAGATTGCAAACGTCAACTGTGGCCCTAATGCACGCTGCTGTAGGAGTAAGTGATACCCATGATTGGTCCCACTCACATGTGAACGTTTGCTCATTGTTCATCCTGATTTCCTGATCTACACTCTGCATCTTCACTGGAGGAAGCAGAAGCAGGGCTTTTCTTGTGCTAAAGGGAATAGTGGTCAATCACTTTATAAATCAGGACATATTAACCCTATTTTTATATGTCTAAATTTGGATTCAGATTTGATGCAGCACTTCTACGTTCTGCATCTTCTTTTAAGCATTAGAGCCTCAAGGTTTACCTCTGTGCACAGGGAATTTTGATGCCACTGATGTTCATATGGGTGCCAACTGTGCACTTCCCCTGGGCAGTAAAAAATGGTGGCTCTTATCTAACTTTCCAAAATGTTAAGGCAACACTCAGTAAATGAGGATGAAGCGGCCGTCTGCTGCTGCTGAAAGAACGCATATGTGATTTGGCAACAAAGAGTCCCACTTCATTCTGCACTCACCAGACCTCACCTGAAGTACCAAAGTGCATCACAATATCCAGCAGAACCGGAGCTAGAAACCTCATGGTCCCTAAGAACCTGAACCAGGGGAGGAATTCTTCAATGCCAACAATGGTTATAGTTACAAGTAGGTAGCCATGTTGGTCTGCCGTAGTCAAAAGAAAATAAAAAAATTCCTTCCAGTAGCACCTTAGAGACCAACTACGTTTCTTATTGGTATGAGCTTTTGTGTGCATGCACACTTCTTCAGATACACACAATGGTGAAACAGTGGTATCTCAGGTTAAATACTTAATTCATTCCGGAGGTCCGTTTTTAACCTGAAACTGTTCTTAACCTGAAGCACCACTTTAGTTAATGGGGCCTCCCACTGCTATCGTGCAGCCCGAGCATGATTTCTGTTCTCATCCTGAAGCAAAGTTCTTAACCTGAGGAACTATTTCTGGGTTAGCGGAGTCTGTAACCTGAAGCATATGGAACCTGAAGCATATGTAACCCAAGGTACCACTGTAGTTAATTCTGCCTTTTAGAAATACTGGAGAAATGAATTGAAAAGCAACTGCAATCTGAGGCTGGAGATGAGAAATAATTTAATAGATCTATTCTAGCCTGTAGCCAGTTCTGAACCCACGTTTTAAAAAGGAAAACGACTGATTTGAGTGTCTCCTAAGTCAAGAGACTGGAAGGGTACAAGATTTGAAAGCTGTTTGTTTTGAGGAACATTGGAGGAGCTCAGCATGTTTAGCCTGGAGAAGAGAAGGTTAATTTGAGGGAGAGACATGATTGCAGCCTCTAAATATTTGCACGGCTGCCATGTGGAAGTTGTTCCAGAGGGCAGGACTAGAACCAAAGGGGTGGAAATGACAGAGAAGCAGGTTTTGAGGGACAATATGTGAAGGATCTTGTTATTGAAGATCCTGCATTGAACAAGGGTTGGACTAGTTGATCTCCAGGTCATTTTTGGCTCTCCATCCAGCTGTTCACTCACTGAACATTCTGCTAATAAATCACTTTTTAGTAGGATTATTTTCTTCTCCAAATCTTCTTTTCTTTTCTAAAAAAACACACAAACTAATTTTTATTTAGGAAGGTTTATTTATTACTTCATTTTTATCTTGCTCTTCTTCCCAAAGGAGACTTGGGAACAGATATCTCTAATCACTTCATATAGAACTATTCATATTAAACTCTTTTTAATTAAACTCTTTTTACAAATTGCTATCTGTAACACCCGGTGAACCATTACTTTGTTTTTGTCATTTATTTTTGGCAAAATAGATCAAAATACAGTAGATAAATAAGGTCCCTCTAAATACACCCATTCTGTCAAAAAATTATGTAATTGACCAGAGCTTCAGTCAAATCAGGACTTTCCTCTCCATGCCTGTCCATCTAAATCACTGACCATCTTGCTGTCCAGGACAAGGTGTCTGTTGGGTTCTATGCTATGGCAAGGCTAGGTAAAATTGGGGCAAGAGGAGACAAGGTGCCGGCTGCCCTCTGAGGAATACAGCTCTAAAGCTGCTCCATCAAGGAACAAGCTGAATTGGGGGCTTTATGTTGTAGCAGCAGCAGCCGTATAGAAAAACAATGTGGTGTAGGAGTTAGAGTGCTGGAGGAGGACCTGGCAGATCAGGATTCAAGTCCCCACTTGGCCAAGAAGCTCACCTTGGGCCAGTCACTGCAACTCAGCCTAATCTACTTAACAGGGTGGTTGCAATATAAATATCAGAAAAAAAGATAAAATAATAGTTAGCACCACCTTTCCTGCAAGATGCGGTGTCAATTTGAGGTTTCAGCCTTTGTCATCACCTCCTACATCAATGGAGTGTGGGATCCTCAGGTCTCCCTGGGACTTTGTGTGGTAGAGTCCTCAGAGTCAGTGGCTGCCAGTGGCCCATCCTGACATCCAGGATGGCTCAGAGGATGTCAGCACTGATGTTCCTCTGAGAGCTCTTCTGGGGCTGGGCCTGCATGTCCTCTTCATTTCTGCTACAGATTCCTTAAATGTTCCATTGAGTCCTTCCAACACTACAGTTTTATGATCCTCCCTCATCTCCTGAAGGTGAGCAATCCGACTCCAGGCTCATGAAAGTGCCATCAATTATTTCTTTCTTTCTTTTATGCAGGATAATTATCAATGTAAGAGGAAATGGGGGTTCTGCCAGGAGGAACTCACCAAATGCAGCCCGCCTGGTCTAACTCTTCCTGCTTACTGTGCCTTCAATGCACAATGCTGTGCCCTTGAGTGACATCAGTGAGCAGCCCACAATCATGGGCGAGAATGTCTGACGACTACACTGATTCTTCTGGATCTTTGCTTCTGGAAGTGTTCCTGATCAATCTATTTGTTAAGCAAGCAATGAAACAAAGATCAGTCTGTTCAGATGATCATCAAATTAAATACATATTAACCTGCAAATTTGAAATTGTATTTTTTTTTATTTTTTGAAAAAGGATCTATGACTAAATATGACCCTCCTCTGGTGGAAGTGCATCATATCTGCCCCAAATTCCTCTTCACTGAAGTTCTTATCCCCGTGTCCCAGGAGCAGATAACTGCAGCCAATGCTTTCCATGCACCCAGGCAGAGCTTGGGTTTCGCTGCCCAGCTGGTTATGTGAACATGGGTGGGATAGGCTGAACTCAACCCAGACTGGAGCCATGACGTAAATGGAGCTGATTATTCAGGAGCCACTGCCTTGTGGGTGCCCATAGGTCATTGGGAGTGGTATTTGATGCTGCTGAATGCACATCAGGTTTATTGATTTCTATGGGTGTACTCTGAGTAGGACTCGGAATTTTCTGAAGGGGTGTTTTCTGGAATTTTGAGAAGGAAAGAAGGAACTCAGAGAGGTGCCAGGGAGAGAGTGTAGACTAAAGAGTCGGGAAGGGCTATTGCTGCCTAGTGATCAAGATCCCAGATTCAGTCATTGATCTGGCTCTTTCTTTTCAACTTTAATTTACATACATTAATTCATAACATAGCCAAGTATAATTGCAGATGCCAATTAAAATAAAATACAAGCAGAAAAGGATATCTAAAGTTCAACACATAGGAACACATATCCATGCCACTTTTCTCTCCCAACTTTCCTCAAGGAAGTCAAGGTGATGTACATCATTTTCTCCCATGAGCCCATGTCTCCCAGGTCTTAGACCAATACCACGCTGGTGCCGTTGCCCTGAGTTCCATAGTCACCATTACCTAAAAGGCCCTCTGCCTGCTTCCCTGTAACCTCTTCTCTCCCAATGAAGGAAACGCCAGAAGGTCCTTGGAGCTGCACCTCCATGTCCGGGCTGAATGAAGAGGGTAGAGATGCTCCTTCAGGTATACTTCCACAATGTGATCATTGACTGGTTAGGAAGACTCCAGGGAGGAGAAAGAATCAGCAGTGGAAAGGAGAAACAATGTTAGGAAACCAGGTTGGGGCAGGGGGCGCTGAAATGGACTGAGGAAAGGGTATGTTTTGGGGGGGCGGGGAGGTAGTGTCGGTGGCTACCTTGAGTGGGCTCAGCTCATCCTCATGCTGCTTATAATTTCTTCCCCCTCTCCCTTTGGCTTCAACCCATGCAGAATATACCAGGGCTTGTGGGAATTGCAGTTCATGGATGATGGGAATTGTAGTCCAACAACAATCGGAGGGTCACAGATCCACTATGCCTAATGTCAAGTCAAGATTGCTTATTCATCAACAGTTCTGATTCAACTTGGACATCCCAGAATTACAGAAGATATCCCAGTTTCTGATTGGATGTCCTGGTTTTTGTGCTGAGCTCCCTCGACAGTCATCTGGCTCTTGTGAGAGCTCAGCACCCAAAGACAAATGTCTTTGGCAAAAAAAAAAAAAAAAAAAGGCAGCTGCGCTTTAGTCCATGGAAGCAGAGGAGGAGGGGAGCTGCTGGTGATGCAAGTCAGGCTGCCCCCACTGGACTCAGTTGCCATGCTTCCTCTGCCCAGTGCTGCCCCCACTGGAGGAGGAGGAGACCACAACAACAGGGGGCAGAAGATGGGAAGCCCCAGCTCATTTGCCTGGGAGTATGGCACTGAAAGAAGCACATCCCAAGTTTAATTGGCAAAATGTTGGAGGGTCTGAGATTTTGTTATCAAACCATCCATCCATGTTCCCTGTGCTAATACTTGGTTGTCTGGCAGAAATTCCAGTAAACTGGGCAAGCCTTGCGTGTGTCATAGTTTAGAAACACAGATGTTATGTACTGAGTTGAATAAGATCCAAAAGGCAGCAGTCTGATTGGTCCTAGAAGAATAGGATTCAGAATGCAGCAGTCTGATTGGTCCGCAGCAGCCACCCAATCCAGCCCCAGGTGGAAGTGAATCCACAACCTGATTGGCCTACAGGAGAATCCCAGAATTAGCCAATCACTTGCGGCCCATTGTGTAAATAATGTATATAAAGCAGACATTCTGGGGGAACTTTCATTCCTCAATGTTAGGATATTTCCGTTCCACCTTACAAAGGGAGCAGGCTGTTGTGTGTCACAAGCCTGCGTACGTCCTGCTCACAGGGAGTTTCCGTTTTGTATATGGCATTCAAGAAGGATATTGACCAGAGGAGCAGAGGAGGGCTGTCAAATGATCAAGGCTCTGGAGGCCGAGCCTTATGTGGAAGATGGCTGAAGGAGCTGGGTATGTTGAGCCTGCAAATGAGGAGATTGAGAGGAGATATGATAGCCATCTTTAAATAACACAAGGGCTGTCACATTGAAGAGGGAGCAAGCTTGTTTTCTCATGCCTTGGAGGGTAGGACTCTAACCAATCGGTTCAAGTTACAAGAAAAGGGATTCTGACTTGGGGGGGGGGAATTAATGAAAAAAACATCTGTTCAACAGTGGAACGGTCTCCCTCAGGAGGTTGTGGACGCTCCTTCGTTGGAGGCTATTAAGCAGAGGTTGGGTGGCCATCTGTCTGGGATGCTTTAGCTGAGATTCCTGCATTGCAGGGGGATGGAGTAGATGATCCTCAGGGTCCCTTCCAATTCTCTGATTCTATAATTCTATCACTATATAAAGAAACCTCATTAGGTACTTTGTTTATATAACATACGGTTAGTTGGGTGATATCCTTTGGTATGGTTATACCTAGATATCTAAATATCTAAATATCTAAATATCTAAATCAGTTCCATATCCTCTGCAAATATGGAACTGATAATCCTTAGCTGAATAAATAGTCACCTTTACTTCCAGGAAGCAATTCCAACTTTGCCCAATTTATAGAATATCAAGAAGTTTGACCAAAATGATCTATCATTTGCATCAATCTTGGAAAAGAAGTCATGGGAAAAGGAAATGAAATTTACTGCTCCTTTTACAGTTATAGAAAGTCATTTTAAAATGAGGTGCAGGTGGTATGGAATGCCAAATAAACTGGCCAAGATGTATAAAAATTTGTCAAGTAAATGCTGGAAATGTAAGCAAAAAATGGCTCATTCTTCTTAACGTGGTGGACATGCAAAACAGCTAAAGGTTTTTTTTAAAAAAATAATTTTTATTGAATGATTTTATGTTACAAAAAACAATACAGCCATACTACCACTAAATATAATTAAGAAATAAAAATTACATACATCGATATTTAGTTTGTTATCTGTTATTTACCGTCTTATTTCCTCCCAAACATTGCATACAACAACACACATATGTGCAGACACCCACACCCTCAGAGAAAATGATAATAATGAAAGTACCGTACTTTTCTCTCTACAACACACAGATTTTTTCTCCTAAAAAGTAAGGGGAAATGTCTGTGCGTGTTATTGCGCGAATGTGTGGTCCCTGGAGCCGACTGGCACGAGTGCAGTGGCAAATCCACTGTATCATTCAGAATCCCCCCCCCCCCCGTTTTCCTCCTCTAAAAAAGATGTGCGTATTATGGTCAGGTGCGTGTTATAGAGCGAAAAATACGGTAAATATTTTTTCCCCTTTTTATTTTCCAAAATCTTTTCTTCAAGTTTGACTTCCTGTCAAGTCCCTTTGCATATATTTTATCTTACATTTGAATGTACACAAAACAATAAACCTTTCTATATAATTACATTCTATATAATTACATTCTGAAAATATAATAAATCCTTAATTGTTATCCACCTCCTTTTAGTTCCTTTATCACTCGAATGCTAGCACGGAGTGAAAACTATTATTGTATTTTTGAACATATCTTCTATAACCATCCAATTTTTCCGCTAATTTTTGCTTTGAGTTTCCTCTGAGTTTACTAGTCAATTGAGCTGTCTCCACCAATTCCTGTAATTTGATTTGCCAATCTGTTATTTTTGGAGCATCGTGATCATTCCATCCCTTGGCCACAAGTATATGAGCCACTGCGGTTGCATACAAAAATACCTCTCTTAGATTTTTTGGGATCTCTTTATCTATAATACTTAATAGAAATGCCTCCGGTTTTTTAGTAAAAGTTATCCCCATCATCTTTTTTAATTCATCGTATATTCCCCCCCCCAAAAAAAATCTTGATCTTTTCACACGTCCACCACATGTGGTTCATGTCACCTTTATTTCCTCCACATCTCCAACAAGCATTCACCAAATTTTTATACTTTCTTGATAATCTGGAAGGAGTGAGGTACCACCTATGAGCCATTTTCATCATGTTCTCTCTTATATTATAGCTGGCTGTAAATTTCAAATTTACCTTCCATAACTTTTCCCAATCTTTTAGCATAACTGGACGGCCCACATCTTGGGCTCACTTTATCACTGAAGCCTTAACCTCCTCATCCATTAAAAGAAGTCTATACATTTTTGCGATTATTTTAGTTTTACCATTCAGTAATTCTCTTCAAATCTTGAAGGCTGCTTTTCAAAACCTATCTGCTTATCCTGTCTGAACATTTCATTCACCTGGAAGTAATCTAGCCAACTAGAAAAGTGATCTTTTATTTTCTCATAACTTATCAATTTTAGTTGACCCTCCTCCTCCCTTAATATTGTGTTATATGTTATCCAGTTCTCTTTGATGTTTGTTTTTTTTAACAGCAATTGCTTCTAATGGAGAGTTCCATCTTGGGGTTTTCTGTTCCAAATATCTTTTGTATTTTCCCCACACCTTATATAAAGCATTTCTTATTATATGATTTGAAAAACTCCGGTGCGCCTTTATTTTCCCATAATTAAGATAGCCATGCCATCCAAAACGGGTGTCATGGCCTTCTAGATCTAAAATATCCCAATTTTTCAATAAACACCAATCTTTCAACCAGAGAAGACATGAGGCTTCGTAATATAGCTTCAAATCCGGTAACCCGAAGCCACCTCTTTCTACAGTATCTATTAATATCTTATGCTTTACTCTTGGTCTTTTACCCTTCCACAAAAATTTAGAAATTTCTTTTTGCCACTTGTCAATACTGCTGGTCTTTCCTATAATTGGAATCATTTGGAATAAAAAGAATAGCTTCGGTAAGACTATCATTTTAATTACCAAAATACAGCCCAGGAATGATAAATTTAAGCTTGTCCATGTCTCCAACTGTCTTTTGATATCTTTCCAACGATTAATATAATTATCTTCATGCAAGTTAATATTCTTTGGTGTTATCCATAATCCTAAATACTTGATTTTTGGGTGGATTTTAATTTGTATTATTTTTTCTAATTCTGCTTTTTCATCTGGCGACAAATTTTTAACTAATAGATTTGTCTTGTTTAAATTCAATTTGAACCCCGCAACTTTACCGTAGCCATATATTATTTGAAACGCCTTTGTTAAACTCTGTTTTGGTTGCTCCGTAGTTATAATTAGATCGTCAGCAAATGCCCTCATTTTGTAACTTCTATTTTCCAGCACAATCCCTTTTATTTCTTTTTCCTCCCTAATTCATTTACATAAAACTACCAATGTTAATATAAAAATTAAGGGGGATAGTGGGCAACCTTGTCTGACCCCTTTACTGATTTCACACTCCTGTGATAAATTTCCATTTATTATAATTTTAGCTTTTTGTTTTGAATATATTGCTTCAATCCCTTTTATATAAAGGTAAAGGGACCCCTGACCATTAGGTCCAGTCATGACTAACTCTGGGGTTGCGGCGCTTATCTCGCTTTACTGGCCGAGGGAGCCGGCGTACAGCTTCCGGGTCATGTGGCTAGCATGACTAAGCCTCTTCTGGCAAACCAGAGCAGCGCATGGAAATGCCATTTACCTTCCCGCTGGAGCGGTACCTATTTATCTACTTGCACTGTGTGCTTTCGAACTGCTTGGTTGGCAGGAGCCCTTTTATATACTGCATACCAAAATCCATATGGTATAATAGACCTTTCATAAATTTCCAGGAGACCCTATCGAAAGCTTTTTCAGCATCTATGGCCATTAAGACTGCCTTCTTTTCTATTCTTAAGTCTAAATAATCTAATAAGTTTATAATGTTTCTAGTGTTGCTATAAATGTGCCTCCCGGGCAAAAAGCCAGCTTGGTCATTGTGTATAATCATCTGGAAGACTTTTTTTGATCTTTCGGCTAAAATATTTGCATATAATTTATAATCATTCTTTAGGAGTGCAATAGGCCTATAGTTGTTAAGAAGTAGATTGTCCATTCCCTGTTTTGGAATTAATGCAATAAGGCTGTCTTTCCATGGGTTTTGGGGAAACAATATATAATGAAATGAAGAAAATGTTGAAATGGGCTATTCCCAAAAAGCCTGAAACTATTTGTGTACAGTAGTTAGAATATCATATGCACAGAAATTGAGAGATCACAAAGATGAATGTTTCTAAAGAATGGAGGCCTTTGTGGATTTAAAAAAGAAACTGTAGTCAGATGAAATTTTGGGCAGGATAAAAGCTGTGGAGAAAAAATGATAAAATAACTTTAGTTCAGAAACTTTTTGTAATAGATAAAAATATAATGCAGTAGAAAAGGTTTGAGTAGAAACATTGCAAAAGTGGGGGTGGGAAGTCAATTTATGAAACAATGTGACTATTTGATAGGAATATCATTGTGAATATGTTTGGGGGAAAATAATAAAGAATTATACTACACATAAGAGAGAATGGTCTACACGGACACACAACAGTTCTTCAGGGTTTCTGGATGGGGAAATACCTGGGACTCAACCTGAGACCTTCTGTATTTGCAGCAGATGCTCCCCCATCTGAGCTTGAGCTGCTCTCTTATCTGCAACAACGTGGAAGTGAATGAAAACCAGAGCAAAGCTCAGGTAAAGGAACCTCATGGCTGCAGTTTCTTCTGAGCTCTCTGCCAAAGGGAAGGCACTCTAAGGCAGAAGGAAGAGGAGTTTGGATGGAACAAGGAGGTTCTTTTTACTTAGAGTGTTGCCGTGCCAAAAAGATGCTGAAACACACATATGTGCATCTGAGTGGGAAATGCTGCAAACAGGTATTTCCTGCAGCTGTCAGCATTTGAACTGTCCAGGCCATTTTTTCTTGTCATCCTAGGCAATCTATTCATCTTGGAGAACTTCCTAGGATTTACCTGAAGAACATCTCAAACAATCACAACATATGCTGTACTTTGGGTGCGGTTTTCTCCATTCCATATCAATTAACAGATTTCCCGTCATCTCACAGAATCAGCTGCCACGTTCACGGCGCCTGGATGGAAAGGAAGCGGAATGTTGTTGAGTAGATTTGCTTTAATGCAGTCTGATGCAACCACAATTGCAGTACAGTGGTACTTTGGTTCTCAAACTTAATTCGATCCGGAAGTCCATTACAAAACCAAGGCGCGCTTTTCCATAGAAAGTAATGCAAAATGGTTTAATCCATTCCAAACTTCTAAAAACAACCCCTAAAACAGCAATTTAACGTGAATTTTACTATTTAACGAGACGGTTGATCCATAAAATGAAAGCAATAAACAATGTACAGCAGTCACACAATCAGTCAATCACACACTCAAAACGGAGCACCTTTGGCTTCTGAAAAGGTTCGGCATCCGGAACACTCACTTCCAGGTTTGCAGCATTTGGGTTCCAAGTTGTTTGAGTACAGTGGAACCAAGGTACCACTGTACCTACAAAGAAAGAATCTTTTCCATTGGCTTTTCTTCTGGTCTGCAGTTTTGGATTCATTTTTGCTTAATATGCTTGCTTCTGTGATGCTTGTATTTTTATGTGCTCCTCCCCTATTTTGTGACACCTCCCCCCCCCAAAAAAAAACACCATACAAATTAGTGGTTTTGTTACATCATTCACTATAAATAAACAGTATCTACAGTGGTATCTGGGGTTACATACGCTTCAGGGTACATAAGCTTCAGGTTACAGACTCCGCAAACCCAGAAATAGTGCTTCAGGTTAAGAACTTTGCTTCAGGATGAGAACAGAAATTGTGCTCTGGCGGCACGGCAGCAGCAGGAGGCCCCATTAGCTAAAGTGGTGCTTCAGGTTAAGAACAGTTTCAGGTTAAGAACGGACCTCCGGAATGATTTAAGTACTTAACCTGAGGTACCAATGTAGATGTGACAAGACACCTGTTAGTAGTAACCTTATTTATTATTAAATTATTAAATTGTTTTCTTTCATTTATACCCTGTTTTTCAGGGGGGAAAGGCTCCCCAAGTGGCGTATGTGCAATCTCATTTTTTAAAAAAGAAATGGCACACAAGGATGAAAGAACAGGGAGGGAAGAGGGAAACAAAAGGCAACTCAGGCATTTTCAGTTGAATGGGGGGGAATCATTTGAAGCATCTGTTGTGTTGAGCTATTTCAATTGCTTTTGCTTGATTTGCACATTCCAAACAGCTGAAAGTCCTTAAATCTTGAGAGTGAACCTGATTTGCAATGGGGTTTGAATAATGTCGATTGCAACAGTTTAATTAAGACTAGAAGCATATATACTTGATGTACTTCCAGGCATTGTGACTCTTTCAGTACAAGAACAGCAGGTGCTAAAACAGATTGCAATGGCATCTCCTCCTGCTTAACATCTGGAAAAAGTTCCTGAGAAAAGGACACCTTGGCTGCACCTTTCCAGCAGGAACAAGTCCCTGGGCAGAGAGGCACGTCATCTGCTGTATCCCAGCAAGAGCAATTCCTGGTGGAGGAAAGAACCTCATCTGCTCCTTTCCAGAAAAATGGCACTGCTTCCCCTGCTCCTCAACAAGAGGAGCAGGTCCCTCAGCTGAAAGCAGCAGTTTCCACATGCATTTAATCACAGATCACATTATTCAGGGGGAACAAGTCGTCTTAGTATAATAGAATGATAGAAATGCAGAGTTGGAAGGGACCTCATGGTTCATCTTCTCCAACCCCTACAATGCAGGAATCTCAGCTAAAGCATCCATGACAGATGGCCATCCAAACTGTGCTTCAAAACCTCCAAGGATGAAAAGTCCGCAGTTGAAGAGCTCTTTCCAGGGCCATCTTTAGCATATGCGCCACCGGGGTGCATAGATCCACCCAGCACCCCAAAATTTAGTTTAGCCCCCAAATTAACCTCCGCGCCATTGAACAAGGCCAACCACGCCCCGCCACTGCCCTTTGCCTGCCACAGACTCCTCGCCCAGCGCCCGCCCGCAGTGCTTCTCACATAACATTCATCGTTAAGGGGGGGGGAATGCAGCTTGTGGAATTCATAGCATGTGCTCTAGGCACGTTTTTGCGGAAATGGAAAATTAAAATCGCGTGCTGGAAGACGCCAGTACGAAGTAGTTAGTCAAAGAAAATGCCGACAACTAGCGAAAATAAGCATTGCTTTTCAAACGATTTCTGTAAACGAATTTGAACTGGAACTGATGAAATTAAAACACACCGTTGTTGGGGTGCTGGATGTTTTTTATAGATTTGTTGTTCTTCTTGTTTATATTTTTGGAAAGATGGGATCAAGTCATTAATTTATGTGGTTGCTTTTTTATTATTTTTTTAAAACAATATTTTATTAAGATTTTCCATAACGTAACAAAAAGGAAAAAGAAAAATACAAAAATAATAAAGAAAAACAATTAAAAACAATTCAATTTTTCATAACATATCTTGCATTTGCTTGTTTCCCGGACCTCCCCACACCTCCCCTCCTTGTATTCCAATTCAGTTTATTTATTCAGCAAATCCTTTCCCTCTTTACTTTATCCTTATCTTGATCTTGATATATTATACCTTTAAGTTTTCACCTGTTAACATTCCGTTTTTACATATTCCTTCGTACCGTTGTTAACTAAAAACCCCTTAACCTCAATCCAACATCATTCTAACATTCATTAATTTTATAATATTTCTGTAAATAGTCTTTAAATTTCTTCCAATCTTCCTCCACCAACTCTTCTCCCTGGTTTCGGATTCTGCCAGTCATTTCCGCCAATTCCATATAATCAATCACCTTCATCTGCCATTCTTCCAAAGTGGGTAGTTCTTGTGTCTTCCAATACTTCGCGATGAGTATTCTTGCTGCTGTTGTAGCATACATAAAGAGAGTTCTTTCCTTCTTTAACACCAATTTATGTGGTTGCTTGGGGGAGAATGGGGGCATAAAATGTACATAAAACTACATGCAACACAAAAACAAGCAGATCCATATTTGCACAGGGTCAATTAGATATTTAGGTATAATCATACCAATGGATATTACCGAATTAGTAGCATGTAATTCAAACAAAGTAATCCAGGAGTTTTCTTTTCATATTAATAGAGGGGAGTCATTTAACCTGCCCTTATGCAGAAGGGTTAATACTCTCAAACGAACATTATTCCCAGAATAAGCTATAGTGGGAGTAGAATTCCAGGTCATATAATTGGTAAATATTTCCAGAAAATGAATTTCTTAATTAGGAAATGTCTATGGGGTTCTGCAACTCCAAGAATATCCTTGATAAAAATGCAATTATTAATTAAAAAACGAGGATTTGGCATTCGAGAAGGATATTGACCAGAAGAGCAGAGGAGGGCTGTCAAATGATCAAGGCTCTGGAGACCAGGCCTTATGTGGAAGACGGCTGAAGGAGTTGGGTATGTTGTTAGAGGGGGATTTTCCACTGGGGGCAGATGACAGAGACTGACTCCATGAGACAGGTGTAAAACCAAACCAAATAAAGACTTTATTTCAAAACAACAAACAGCAAAGCTTCTGGGGTCATAAAATGTACATAAAACTATGTGCAACACAAAAACAAGCATGCTAAGCAAAATGCTTATTGTCTAGAAATTGGTAAGGAGATCTGGTTTTCGTTTTTGCCTTCCTTTCTTGTCCTTTTCCACTTGTGTGCCATGTTTTGTTTTTTAAATTGTATGTAAGCTACTCTGGGGGTCTTTTGGCTGCAAAGCAGAGTACAACTGATATAAGGAATTTAAACAATGTTTCTACCAAGAGGTTTCTCCTCTCATCTTCTGGGTGTTGTTCTTGTTTGTGTTTATAACTTATGAACGATGGGATAAAGTAAATAATTTATGTGGGTGTGGGGGGGAAGCATCTAATGGGGGCAATGGACATAAAACTATATGCATCACAATAACAAGCATGTTAAGCAAAATGCATCTAATAATGTGCAGACCAGGAGAAAAGCACACTGAAACGTTTCTTTCTTGGTAGGTATGGCAACTGCAGTCGAACTGAACAGTCCAACCAAAAGAGGCCGCATCAACCTGCACTATGGCCAAGCTGTTACCCGAAATTCCACTTCCTTTCTATCCAGGCGCCATGAAGTTGGGAGCAGCTTTTGTGAGATGATGGGAAATCTGTTAATTGATTACGGAAAGAGAACAGGATGAGAAAGATTGTTCTGCAGATAAATCTTGGGATGGTCTGCAAGATGAATAAATTGCCTAGGATGAGTTAAGAAAAAATGGCCTGGACGGTTCAAATGCTGACAGCTGCAGGAAATACCTGCTTGCAGCATTTCCCACTCAAATGCTCAAATGTGTGTTTCAGCATCTTTTTGGAACAACAACACTATAAATAAAGAGAACCTCCTTGTTCCATCCAAACTCCTCTTCCTTCTGCCTTAGAGTGCCTTCCCTTTGGCAGAGATCTCAGAGGAAACTGCAGCCATGAGGTTCCTTTACCTGAGCTTTGCTCTGGTCTTCATCTTCTTCCACGTTGTTGCAGGTAAGAGGGCACAGGGTGGGAGCATCTGCTGCAAATGCAGAAGGTCTCAGGTTGATTCCCAGGTATTTCCCTGGTCGGCAACACTTAAGACCTTCTGCCTGTCAGTGTAGACAGCTCTGAGCTTGATGGAACAACAGTCTTACTTGGCAGCTTCCTATCCTATCCAGCTGCTTAAAAAGGGGTGGGGAGGAAAGTATTTTAAAACCTATTTAATAATGAAATTGAATTTGAATACATGACTTTTGCAAAAGCAGCAATGTTCAGGATGCAGCCTTAGCAACCAGGAAATTCCATGGTGGTCATTTATATTGCTTGGAAAAGTTTGGAAAGTTAGTGTCCATGATCCCCAAGTCCTTCCTAGTTCCAGAGGTCCTGGATCTATGAAGAGTAAATATCTGATGAAGCATTCCATTGTAGACCTAACCCAGCAAGTTTCTTTGTTAAAGAATGCCCACAGTTGCCACCTCAGGACCCCATGAGCATAGCCAATGAAGAGATGGTGCCCACTGGGCAAATGGGTGGGCCTTACCCCCTCCTCACCTGGCTGGGAGCCAAGAAAGACTATAGCCAGCACAGTTGGGTGTGAGCTGAGCAAGACACATTGGCAACACTACTGGGGAGATTGCAAAAAATACCATTCTCAGAGAGGGCACAAATGTCAAGGTATTTCTGAAGCTCAGAACAGCTGTATTTCTGATTAGCAGATGTTAAAAGCAAAGGGGAAACTTCAGTGCAATGGAATGAAGGCTGACTTAGTGGCCAATTATGTGGGTCTGTGGGTGTATTATCTGCTCATTTTTCTCCCCTTCCATTAGCAATCTATAAAATTTAGGCTTGGCGGCTGTGCTGAAAAGATCTCAGGAGCAGTAATCATCATCATAATGTTATGATTTCTACACCAGCCAACTGGCTGGGTGCAGCTCAGCTTCAGGAATCAGCTGTAGTGTTTGCAGAGAAGGAGGACCGATCTGAGCCTTGCTAATGTTGGCCAATGAAATAGTAGTTAGCAGGTTGAGAGGCAGCAGAAGCCTGTAAAAGTTGGTCATCCCATTAAATACGCAGGGTTCTGGTTTGGAAAAAAAGTAGTTGTAACCCTTTTGCCCCCTTTAAACAAATTTATTTCCTTTCTCTTTTACACAGGGCAATTTGCTTGTGAACTATTAGGAGGAACTTGCGAATTCCCAGCAACTACAAACTGCACCTATGGAGAAATTACAGGGGTCTTCTGTGGCAACAACGGAACCTGCTGCAGGAGTAAGTGATATCCATTGAGTTGTGTGGGGGGGGTTTTTTGTTTTGTTTTTTTGTAAAATACATTAAAATGCAGTCAATAAATATTTATATAAACCAAAAGGTAAAGGTAAAGGACCCCTGACAGTTAAGTCCAGTCGTGAATGACTCGGGGGTAGCAGCGCTCAGCTCGCTTTACTGGCCGAGGGAGCCCTCATTTGTCCACAGACAGTTTTTCGAGGTCATGCGGCCAGGAAGACTAAGCCGCTTCTGGTGAAATCTGAGCAGTGCACGAAAACGCCGTTTACCTTCCCGCGGGAGCGGTACCTATTTATCTACTTGTACTTTGACATCAAATCAGGACTTCCCATGCCTGACAATGTAGACCAGTGAGATTCCACCATGAGCTCCCCAGCTAGCCTTGGGCAAACCACGCTTTCCGTCTCAGCCTCAATCTCCCCATCTGTACATAATAATGGGACATAATAATACTGACTTGCTGTTACAGAAGGCTCTGAATATTTATTTTTTCATTCATTCATTCATTGCTTTTATGTCCCACCTTTTCCCGAATGGAGCTCAAGGTGCCTTCTGTGGTTCTTCCTAATTTAATCCTCCCAACAACCCTGCGAGGCAGATCAGGCTAAAAGTGAGTGACTGGCCCAAGGCCACTCTGTGAGCCTTATGATGAGGCTGGATTTGAAGGCTGGTCTCCCATTTCCTAGTCCAGGACCTCAGGCTCTCATACTTGGAAGTGCTCTTCCAAGGCTCTAAACAAAACGTCTGTCCAATGAATGTTTCTGTTTTGCACAAGAAGTCCTTTCTAATAATGCCAATTTAATCCCCTCTCTTTTCCACAGATGAACCTCCATTGTGTAGACTCTCAGGAGGATTTTGCCAGGCCCCAAGGACTGAGAACTGTACCCTTGGTGAGATTACAAACATCTCCTGTGGTCCTAATGCACGCTGCTGTAGAGGTAAGTTATATTCATGACTTGGTGGTGCCACTTGTGCAAAAGTTTGCTCATTTTTAATCCTGTTTTCCTGATCTACACTCTACATCTTCACTGGGGAAAGCAGGGCTTTGCTTGTGCTAAAGAAAATAGTCACTGAACAGTTTCTGGATCAGAGTAGCTGATAATACGCTTAGGGCTTATTAATTCTATTTTTAGAAGTAAAAGGTTGGATTCAGTTTTGATGCAGCACTTCTAGGTTCTGCATCTTCTTTTAAGCATTAGAGCCTCAAGGTTTCCATCTGTGCACAGGGAATTTTGATGCCGCAGATGTTCATATGGGTGCAAACTGTGCAGGTTGCTCTTCCCATGGACAGTAAAAAATGGCGGCTCTGATCTAAGTGTCTGATCTGAGAGCCAGTGTGGTGTAGTGGTTAAGAACGGTAGTCTCATAATCTGGGGAACCAGGTTCACGTCTCCGCTCCTCCACATGCAGCTGCTGGGTGACCTTGGGCCAGTCACACTTCTTTGAAGTCTGTCAACCCCACTCACCTCACAGAATGTTTGTTGTGGGGGAGGAAGGGAAAGGAGAATGTTAGCCACTTTGAGACTCCTTAAAAAGGGAGTGAAAGGCGGGATATCAAATCCAAACTCCTCTTCTTCTTCTAACTCTCCAAAATCTTAAGACAGCGCTGAGTAAGTGAGGATGAGCCAGCAGTCTGCTGCTGCTGAAGGAACACAAATATGATTTGGCAACAAAGATTCCCACTTCATTCTGCACTCACCAGAACTCACCTGAAGTACAAAAATAATGTTGACCGGAGCATTAGTGAAATCAGGACTTCCCATGCTGGACAATCCAAGTCTGTGAGACTCCACCATGAGCTCACCAGCTGGCCTATGGATAACCATACTTTCACTCTCAGCCTCGATCTCCCCATCAGCATTATGGGACATAATAATACTGATGTGCTGTTACAGAAGGCTTTAATGTAATTCCTTCTCTTTTGCGCAGATGAATCTCTACTGTGTACACTCTCGGGAGGATTTTGCCAGGCCCCAAGGACTGCGAACTGTACCTATGAAGAGATTAGATTGATCTCCTGTGGCCCTAATGCACGCTGCTGTAGGAGTAAGTGATACCCATGAGTTGGTCCCACTCACATGTGAATGTTTGCTCATTTTTAATCCTGTTTTGCTGATCTACACTCTGCATCTTCACTGGAGGAAGCAGAAGCAGGGCTTTTCTTGTGCTAAAGGGAATAGTGGTCAATCACTTTATAAATCAGGACATATTAACCCTATTTTTAGATGTCTAAATTTGGATTCAGTGCTGATGCAGCACTTCTAGGTTCTGCATCTTCTTTTAAGCATTAGAGCCTCAAGGTTTTCCTCTGTGCACAAGGAATTTTGATACCACAGGTATTTTGTATGGGTACAAACTGTGCAGGGTGCAATTCCCATGGGCAGCAAAAACTGGTGGCTCTTATCTAACTTTCCAACTGGCCGTCTGCTGCACCACACACAATGGTGATAAAGTGCTACCTCGGGTTAAGAACTTAATTAGTTCCAGAGGTCCGTTCTTAACCTGAAACTGTTCTTAACCTGAAGCACCACTTTAGTTAATGGGGCCTCCCGCTGCTACCATGCCACCGAAGCACGATTTCTGTTCTCATCCTGAAGCAAAGTTCTTAACCTGAGGTACTATTTCTGGCTTAGCGGAGTCTGTAACCTGAAGCATATGGAACCTGAAGCATATGTAACCCAAGGTACCACTGTAGTTAATTCTGCCTTTTAGAAATACTGGAGAAATGAATTGAAAAGCAACTGCAATCTGAGGCTGGAGATGAGAAATAATTTAATAGATCTATTCTAGCCTGTGGCCAGTTCTGAACCCACGTTTTAAAAAGGAAAACGACTGATTTGACTGTCTCCTAAGTCAAGTGAAAGGAAGGGTACAAGATTTGAAAGCTGTTTGTTTTGAAGAACATTGGAGGAGCTCAGCATGTTTACCCTGGAGAAGAGAAGGTTAATTTGAGGGGGAGACATGATTGCAGCCTCTAAATATTTGCACGGCTGCCATGTGGAAGTTGTTCCAGAGGGCAGGACTAGAACCAAAGGGGTGGAAATGACAGAGAAGCAGGTTTTGAGGGACAATCTGTGAAGGATCTTGTTACTGAAGATGCTGCATTGAACAAGGGTTGTACTAGTTGATTTCCAGGTCATTTTTGGCTCTCCATCCAGCTGTTCACTCACTGAACTTTCTGCTAATAAATCACATTTTAGTAGGATTATTTTCTTCTCTAAATCTTCTTCTCTTTTTTAAAAAACCGCACAAACTAATTTTTATTTAGGAAGGTTTATTTATTACTTCAATTTTTATCCTGCTCTTCTTCCCAAAGGAGACTTGGAAACAGATTTCTCTAATCACTTCATATAGAAATATTCATATTAAACTATTTTTAATTATGTTATTTATTTGACTTATATACCACCCTTCATCAAAATCAGAACCACCATGGTGGTTCACGAGATAAACACAAAAGATAAAATCTATAAGGACAAAAAATTGAAAAGCGATGTTTGTTGCATGCCTTTTCTGATTATAAATTTCAGACCAGGGGCTGTATTCTCTTCTTTTTTACAAATTGCTATCTGTAACTCCCGGTGAACTGTTACTTTGTTTTTGTTGTTTATTTTTTGCAAAAGAGATCAAAATACAATAGATAAATAAGGTCCCTCTTACAGTAGATACATAAGGACCCTCTTAAGGTCCCTCTAAATACACCCATTCTGTCAAAAAATCATGTAATTAACCAGAGCTTCAGTCAAATTAAGACTTTCTTCTCCATGCCTGTCCATCTAAATCACTGACCATATTTCTCTCTAGGACAAGGTGTCTGTTGGGTTCTGTGCTATAGTAAGTCTAGGAAAAATTGGGGCAAGAGGAGACAAGGTGCAGGCTGCCCTCTGAGGAATACAGCTCTAAAGCTGCTCCATCAAGGAACAAGCTGAATTGGGGGCTTTATGTTGTAGCAGCAGCAGCCGAATAGAAAAACAATGTGGTGTAGGAGTCAGAGTGCTGGAGGAGGACCTGGCAGATCAGGGTTCTAGTCCCCACTTGGCCAAGAAGCTCACCTTGGGCCAGTCACTGCTTCTCAACCTAATCTACTTAACAGGGTGCTTATGAAGATAAAATGGAGCTGAGAGAATTATATGTGCATTGAGCTCCTTGGAAGAAAGGTGCAATATAAATATCAGAATCCTGCAAGATGCGGTGTCAATTTGAGGTTTCAGCCATTGTCATCACCTCCTACATCAATGGAGTGTGGGATCCTCAGGACTCCCTGGGTCTTTGTGTGGTAGAGTCCTCAGAGTCAGTGGCTGCCAGTGGCCCATCCTGACATCCAGGATGGGCCAGGGGATGTCAGCAGTGATGCTCCTCTGAGAGCTCTTCTGGGGCTGGGCCTGCATGTCCTCTTCCTTTCTGCTACAGATTCCTGAATTGCAGGGTGGGCTGAAATGTTCCATTGAGTCCTTCCAACACTACAGTTCTATGATCCTCCCTCATCTCCTGAAGGTGAGCAATCTGACCCCAGGCTCCTTAAAGTGCAATCGATTACAGATTTCCTTCTTTCTTTTATTCAGGACAATAATCAATGTAAGAGGAAATGGGGGGTTCTGCCAGGAGGAACTCACCAAATGCTGCCCATCAGGTCTAACTCTTCCTGCTTACTGTGGTTTCAATGCACAATGCTGTGCCCTTGAATGACATCAGTGAGCAGCCCACATCCATGGTTGAGAATGTCTGATGGCTACGCTGATTCTTCTGGATCTTTGCTTGTGGAAGTGGGCCTGATCAATCCATTTGTGAAGCAAGCAATGAAACAAAGATCAGTCTGTTCAGATGATCATCTAATTAAACACATATTAACCTGCAAATTTGAAATTGTATTTTTTTCATTTTTTTAAAAAAAGCATCTATGACTAAATATGACCCTCTTCCTGTGGAAGTGCATCATATCTGCCAAAGATTCCTCTTGACTGAAGTTCTCATCCCCGAGTCCCAGGAGGAGATAACTGCAGCCAGTGCTTTCCATGCACCCAGGCAGAGCCTGGGTTTCTCATCCAATTGGTTATTTGAACGTGGGTGGGATAGGCTGAACTCAACCCAGATTGGAGCCATGACCTAAGTGGAGCTGATTATTAAGGAGCCACTGCCTTGTGGGTGCCCATAGGTCACTGAGAGTGGTATTTAATGATGCTGAATGCACATCAGGTTTATTGATTTCTATGGGTGTACTCTGAGTAGGACTCGGAATTTTCTGAAGGGGTGTTTTATGGAATTTTGAGAATGAAAGAAGGAACTCAGGGAGGTGCCAGGGGGAGGTGGGACTGAACAGTTGGGATGGGCTATTGCTGCCTAGTGATCAAGATCCCAGATTCAATTATTGATCTGGCTCTTTCTTTTCAACTTTAATTTACATACATTAAATCATAACATAGCCAAGTATAATTGCAGATGCCAATTAAAATAAAATACTAACAGAAAAGGATATCTAAAGTTCAACACATAGGAACACATATCTATGCCACTTTCAATTTGTTTGTTTCTTTAGACATTTCTCTCCCAACTTTCCTCAAGGAACTCAAGGCGATGTACATCGTTTTCTCCCGTGCGCCCATGTCTCCCAGGTCTTAGACCAATACCACGCTGGTGCCGTTGCCCTTAGTTCCATAGTCACCATTACCTAAAAGGCCCTCTGCCTGCTTCCCTGTAACCTCTCCTCTCCCAATGAAGGAAACGCCAGAAGGTCCTTGGAGCTGGACCTCCATGTCCGGGCTGAATGATGAGGGTAGAGATTCTCCTTCAGGTATACTTCCACAATGGGATCATTGACTGGTTAGGAAGACTCCAAGGAGGAGAAAGAATCAGCAGTGAAAAGGAGAAACAATGTTAGAAAACCAGGTTGGGGCAGGGGGCGCTGAAATGGACTGAGGAAAGGGTATGTTTTTTGGGGGGGGGGAGGTAGTGTCGGTGGCTACCTTGAGTGCGCTCAGCTCATCCTCATGCTGCTTATAATTTTTTTCCCCTCTCCCTTTTGCTTCAACCCATGCAGAATATACCAGGGCTTGTGGGAATTGCAGTTCATGGATGATGGGAATTGTAGTCCAACAACATTCGGAGGGTCACAGATCCACTATGCCTAATGTCAAGTCAAGATTGCTTATCCATCAACAGTTCTGATTCAACTGGGACATCCCAGAATTACAGAAGCTATCCCAGTTTCTGATTGGATGTCCCGGTTTTTGTCCTGAGCTCGCTCGCCAGTCAGCTGGCTCTTGTGAGAGCTCAGCACCCAAAGACAAATGTCTTTGGTGAAAAAAAGGTGGCTGCGCTTTAGTCCATGGAAGCAGAGGAGGAGGGGGAGCTGCTGGTGATGCAGGTCAGGCTGCACCCACTGGACTCAGTTGCCATGCTTCCTCTGCCCAGTGCTGACCCCACTGGAGGAGAAGGAGACCACAACAACAGGGGGCTGAAGATGGGAAGCCCCAGCTCATTTGCCCAGGAGTATGGCACTGAAAGACACACATCCCAAGTTTAATTGGCAAAATGTTGGAGGGTATGAGATTTGGTTATCTAACCATCTATCCATGTTCCCTGTGCTAAGGCTTGGTTGTCTGGCAGAAATTCCAGTAAACTGGGCAAGCCTTGGGTGTGTCATAGTTTAGAAACACTGATGTTATGTACTGAGTTGAATAAGATCCAAAAGGCAGCAGTCTGATTGGTCCTAGAAGAATAGGATTCAGAATGCAGCAGTCTGATTGGTCCGCAGCAGCCACCCAATCCAGCTCCAGGTGGAAGTGAAACCACAACCTGATTGGCCTACAGGAGAATCCCAGAATTAGCCAATCACTTGCGGCCCATTGTGTAAATAATGTATATAAAGCAGATATTTTGGGGGAACTTTCAATCCTCGATGTTAGGATATTTCCATTTCACGTTAAAAAGGGAGCAGGCTGTTGTGTGTCACAAGCCTGCGTACGTCCTGCTCAAAGGGAGTTTCCGTTTTGTATATAGGTTTTGTTCTGGCTGTTTCCTCGACATCGAAGCAACCAATTATGTTTTTCCTTTGTTCTGACCAACGTTGAATAAAGCTGTAAATACGCTTTCCTGGGTGAATCTTCCGTTGTGGAAACTCTGCGAAAAGGGAGTGCACGAGTCCTGGAATGTGTCTGAGGCTCGTGTAGCTAATTGACTGATGCTGTTCCAATAGAAGTCTGGAGATCGTCCAGAGACAACGATAGAGGCCTGCCTGATGAGGCTGCCTGATGCTCCTGACGCCCTGGCAGTATCCCAACACTCACTACTATGAGCTGAATAAAGAGCATGAAATCCACACTCGACTCCGAGTATATTTCAACTGAACAGATCAGAAACCTGGATTCCAGAAACAGCTGAACCAACCGTTTGCCAAATTTACTTCCAGATCTTCTGTTAGAATATCCTTACTAAAAATGAAATTATCAATTAAAAACTGAGGATTTGGCATTCAAGGAATATATTGACCAGAGGAGCAGAGGAGGGCTGTCAAATGATCAAGGCTCTGGAGACGAAGCCTTATGTGGAAGATGGGTGAAGGAGCTGGGTATGTTGAGCCTGCAAATGAGGAGATTGAGAGGAGATATGATAGCCATCTTTAAATAACACAAGGGCTGTCACATTGAAGAGGGAGCAAGCTTGTTTTCTCATGCCTTGGAGGGTAGGACTCTAACCAATCGGTTCAAGTTACAAGAAAAGGGATTCTGACTTGGGGGGGGGGAATTAATGAAAAAAACATCTGTTCAACAGTGGAACGGTCTCCCTCAGGAGGTTGTGGACGCTCCTTCGTTGGAGGCTATTAAGCAGAGGTTGGGTGGCCATCTGTCTGGGATGCTTTAGCTGAGATTCCTGCATTGCAGGGGGATGGAGTAGATGACCCTCAGGGTACCTTCCAGTTCTCTGATTCTATAATTCTATCACTATATAAAGAAACCTCATTAGGTACTTTGTTTATATAACATACGGTTAGTTGGGTGATATCCTTTGGTATGGTTATACCTAGATATCTAAATATCTAAATATCATCTAAATATCTAAATATCTAAATCAGTTCCATATCCTCTGCAAATACGGAACTGATAATTCTTAGCTGAATAAATAAAGTCACCTTTACTTCCAGGAAGCAATTCCGACTTTGCCCCATTTATAGAATATCAAGAAGTTTGACCAAAATGATCTATCATTTGCATCAATCTTGGGAAAGAAGTCATGGAAAAAGGAAATGAAATTTACTGCTCCTTTTACACTTATAGAAAATCATTTTAAAATGAGGTGCAGGTGGTATGGAATGCCAAATAAACTGGCCAAGATGTATAAAAATTTGTCAAGTAAATGCTGGAAATGTAAGCAAATAGATGGCTCATTCTTCTTAACGTGGTGGACATGCAAAAAAGCTAAAGGTTTTTTTAAAAAAATAATTTTTATTGAATGATTTTATGTTACAAAAAACAATACAGCCATACTACCACTAAAAATAATTAAGAAATAAAAATTACATACATTGATATTTAGTTTGTTATTTGTTATTTACCGTCTTATTTCCTCCCAAACATTGCATACAACAACACACATATGTGCAGACACCCACACCCTCAGAGAAAATGATAATAATGAAAGTACCGTACTTTTCTCTCTATAACACACAGATTTTTTCTCCTAAAAAGTAAGGGGAAATGTCTGTGCATGTTATTGAGCGAATGTGTGGTCCCTGGAGCCGACTGGCATGAGTGCAGGGGCAAATCCACTGTTTCATTCAGAATTTCCCCCCCTTGTTTTCCTCCTCTAAAAATGATGTGCGTGTTATGTTCAGGTGCGTGTTATAGAACGAAAAATACGGTAAATATTTTTTCCCTTTTTATTTTCCAAAATCTTTTCTTCAACTTTGACTTCCTGTCAAGTCCCTTTGCATATATTTTATCTTACATTTGAATGTACACAAAACAATAAACCTTTCTATATAATTTTTCTAATACATTCTGAAAACATAATAAATCCTTAATTGTTATCCACCTCCTTTTAGTTCCTTTATCACTCGAATGCTAGCACGGAGTGAAAACTATTATTGTATTTTTGAACATATCTTCTATAACCATCCCATTTTTCTGCTAATTTTTGCTTTGGGTTTCCTCTGAGTTTACTAGTCAATTGAGCCGTCTCCACCAATTCCTGTAATTTGATTTGCCAATCTGTTATTTTTGGAGCCTCATGATCTTTCCATCCCTTGGCCACAAGTATACGAGCTGCTGTGGTTGCATACAAGAATACCTCTCTTAGATTTTTTGGGATCTCTTTATCTATAATACTTAACAGAAATGCTTCCGGTTTTTTAGTAAAAGTTATCCCCATCATCTTATTTAATTCATCGTATATTCCCCCCCCCAAAAAAAAAATCTCGATCTTTTCACACGTCCACCACATGTGGATCATGTCACCGTTATTTCCTCTACATCTCCAACAAGCATTCACCAAATTTTTATACATTCTTGATAATCTGGAAGGAGTGAGGTACCACCTATGAGCCATTTTCATCATGTTCTCTCTTATATTATACCTGGCTGTAAATTTCAAATTTACCTTCCATAACTTTTCCCAATCTTTTAGCATAACTGGACGGCCCACATCTTGGGCTCACTTTATCACTGAAGCCTTAACCTCCTCATCCATTAAAAGAAGTCTATACATTTTTGCGATTATTTTAGTTTTACCATTCAGTAATTCTCTTCAAATCTTGAAGGCTGCTTTTCAAAACCTATCTGCTTATCCTGTCTGAACATTTCATTCACCTGGAAGTAATCTAGCCAACTAGAAAAGTGATCTTTTATTTTCTCATAACTTATCAATTTTAGTTGACCCTCCTCCTCCCTTAATATTGTGTTATACGTTATCCAGTTCTCTTTGATGTTTGTTTTTTTTAACAGCGATTGCTTCTAATGGAGAGTTCCATCTTGGGGTTTTCTGTTCCAAATATCTTTTCTATTTACCCCACACCTTATATAAAGCATTTCTTATTATATGATTTGAAAAACTCCGGTGCGCCTTTATTTTCCCATAATTAAGATAGCCATGCCATCCAAAACGGGTGTCATGGCCTTCTAGATCTAAAATATCCCAATTTTTCAATAAACACCAATCTTTCAACCAGAGAAGACATGAGGCTTCGTAATATAGCTTCAAATCCGGTAACCCGAAGCCACCT
Organism: Podarcis tiliguerta; assembly: GCF_965153285.1. NCBI lineage: Eukaryota > Metazoa > Chordata > Lepidosauria > Squamata > Lacertidae > Podarcis > Podarcis tiliguerta. Next base: position 6,553,750 of record NC_139536.1, on the reverse strand, counting down.
CTTTCTACAGTATCTATTAATATCTTCTGCTTTACTCTTGGTCTTTTACCCTTCCACAAAAATTTAGAAATTTCTTTTTGCCACTTGTCAATACTGCTGGTCTTTCCTATAATTGGAATCGTTTGGAATAAAAAGAATAGCTTCGGTAAGACTATCATTTTAATTACCAAAATACAGCCCAGGAAGGATAAATTTAAGCTTGTCCATGTCTCCAACTGTCTTTTGATATCTTTCCAACAATTAATATAATTATCTTCATACAAGTTAATATTCTTTGGTGTTATCCATAATCCTAAATACTTGATTTTTGGGTAGATTTTAATTTGTATTATTTTTTCTAATTCTGCTTTTTCATCTGGCGACAAATTTTTAACTAATGGTTTTGTCTTGTTTAAATTCAGTTTGAACCCCGCAACTTTACCGTAGCCATATATTATTTCCAACGCCTTTGTTAAACTCTGTTTTGGTTGCTCCGTAGTTATAATTAGATCGACAGCAAATGCCCTCATTTTGTAACTTCTATTTCCCAGCACAATCCCTTTTATTTCTTTTTCCTCCCTAATTTGTTTACATAAAACTTCCAATGTTAATATAAAAATTAAGGGGGATAGTGGGCAACCTTGTCTGACCCCTTTTCTGATTTCACACTCCTGTGATAAATTTCCATTTATTATAATTTTAGCTTTTTGTTTTGAATATATTGCTTCAATCCCTTTTATATAAAGGTAAAGGGACCCCTGACCATTAGGTCCAGTCATGACTGACTCTGGGGTTGCGGCGCTTATCTCGCTTTACTGGCCGAGGGAGCCGGCGTACAGCTTCCGGGTCATGTGGCTAGCATGACTAAGCCGCTTCTGGTGAACCGGAGCAGCGCATGGAAACGCCGTTTACCTTCCCTCTGGAGCATTACCTATTTATCTACTTGCACTGTGTGCTTTCGAACTGCTGGGTTGGCAGGAACCCTTTTATATACTGCATACCAAAATCCATATGGTATAATAGACCTTTCATAAATTTCCAGGAGACCCTATCGAAAGCTTTTTCAGCATCTATGGCCATTAAGACTGCCTTCTTTTCTATTCTTAAGTCTAAATAATCTAATAAGTTTATAATGTTTCTATTGTTGCTATAAATGTGCCTCCCAGGCAAAAAGCCAGCTTGGTCATTGTGTATAATCATCTGGAAGACTTTTTTTGATCTTTCGGCTAAAATATTTGCATATAATTTATAATCATTATTTAGGAGTGCAATAGGCCTATAGTTGTTAATAAGTAGATTGTCCGTTCCCTGTTTTGGAATTAATGCAATAAGGCTGTCTTTCCATGGGTTTTGGGGAAACAATATATAATGAAGAAAATGTTGAAATGGGCTATTCCCAAAAAGCCTGAAAGTATTTATGTATAGTAGCTAGAATATCATATGCACAGAAATTGAGAGATCACAATGATGAATGTTTCTAAAGAATGGAGGCCTTTGTGGATTTAAAAAAGAAACTGTAGTCAGATGAAATTGTGGGCAGGATAAAAGCCGTGGAGAAAAAATGATAAAATAACTTTAGTTCAGAAACTTTTTGTAATAGATAAAGATGTAATGCAGTAGAAAAGGTTTGAGTAGAAACATTGCAGAAGTGGGGGTGGGAAGTCAATTTATGAAACAATGTGACTATTTGATAGGAATATCATTGTGAATATGTTTGGGGGAAATAATAAAGAATTATACTACACATAAGAGAGAATGGTCTCCACGGACACACAACAGTTCTTCAGGGTTTCTGGATGGGGAAATACCTGGGACTCAACCTGAGACCTTCTGTATTTGCAGCAGATGCTCCCCCATCTGAGCTTGAGCTGCTCTCTTATCTGCAACAACGTGGAAGAGGATGAAATCCAGAGCAAAGCTCAGGTAAAGGAACCTCATGGCTGCAGTTTCTTCTGAGCTCTCTGCCAAAGGGAAGGCACTGTAAGGCAGAAGGAAGTGGAGTTTGGATGGAACAAGGAGGTTCTCTCTACTTATAGTGTTGCCGTGCCAAAAAGATGGTGAAACACACATATATGCACCTGAGTGGAAAATGCTGCAAACAGGTATTTCCTGCAGCTGTCAGCATTTGAACCGTCCAGGCCATTTTTTCTTAACTCATCCTAGGCAATCTATTCATCTTGGAGAACTTCTTGGGATTTACCTGAAAAACATCCTTTCTCAAACAATCACAACGTGTGCTGTACTTCGGGTGCGGTTTTTCCCATTCCATATCAATTAACAGATTTCCCATCATCTCACAGAATCAGCTGCCACGTTCACGGCGCCTGGATGGAAAGGAAGCGGAATGTTGTTGAGGAGATTTGCTTTAATGCAGTCTGATGCAACCACAATTGCAGTACAGTGGTACTTTGGTTCTCAAACTTAATTCGTTCCGGAGGTCCATTACAAAACCAAGGCACGCTTTTCCATAGAAAGTAATGCAAAATGGTTTAATCCATTCCAAACTTCTAAAAACAACCCCTAAAACAGCAATTTAACGTGAATTTTACTATTTAACGAGATGGTTGATCCATAAAATGAAAGCAATAAACAATGTACAGCAGTCACACAATCAGTCAATCACACACTCAAAACGGAGCACCTTTGGCTTCTGAAAAGGCTCGGCATCCGGAACACTTACTTCCAGGGTTGCAGCATTTTGGTTCCAAGTTGTTTGAGTACAAAGGCATTTTGGAACCAAGGTACCACCGTACCTACAAAGAAAGAATCTTTTCCATTGGCTTTTCTTCTGGTCTGCAGTTTTGGATTCATTTTTGCTTAATATGTTTGCTTCTGTGATGCTTGTATTTTTATGTGCTCCTCCCCTATTTTGTGACACCTCCCCCCCCAAAAAAAAACCACACCATACAAATTAGTGGTTTTGTTCCATCATTCACAATAAATAAACAGTATCTACAGCGGTACCTGGGGTTACATACGCTTCAGGTTACATAAGCTTCAGGTTACAGACTCCGCAAACCCAGAAATAGTACCTCAGGTTAAGAACTTTCCTTCAGGATGAGAACAGAAATTGTGCTCTGGCGGCACGGCAGCAGCAGGAGGCCCCATTAGCTAAAGTGGTGCTTCAGGTTAAGAACAGTTTCAGGTTCAGAACGGACCTCCGGAATGATTTAAGTACTTAACCTGAGGTACCAATGTATTTTCTTAGTTAGTCAACAAAATCAGAAGATGTGACAAGACACCTGTTAGTAGAAACCTTATTTATTATTAAATTATTAAATTGTGGGTTTTTTTTCATTTATACCCTGTTTTTCAGGGGGGAAAGGCTCCCCAAGTGGTGTATCTGCAATCTCTTTTTTAAAAGAAATGGCACACAAGGAGGAAAGAACAGGGAGGGAAGAGGGAAACAAAAAGCAACTCAGGCATTTTCAGTTGAATGGGGGGGGGGAACCATTTGAAGCATCTGTTGTGTTGAACTCTTTCAATTGCTTTTGCTTGATTTGCACATTGCAAACAGCCGAAAGTCCTTAAATCTTGGGAGTAAACCTGATTTGCAATGGGGTTTGAATAATGTCGATTGCAACAGTTTAATTAAGACTAGAAGCATATATACTTGATGTACTTTCAGGCATTGTGACCCCTTCAGTACAAGAACAGCAGGTGCTAAAACAGATTGCAATGGCATCTCCTCCTGCTTAACATCAGGAAAAAGTTCTTGAGAAAAGGACACCTTGGCTGCACCTTCCCAGCAGGAACAAGTCCCTGGGCAGAGAGGCACGTCATCTGCTGTGTCCCAGCAAGAGCAATTCCTGGTGGAGGAAGGAACCTCATCTGTTCCTTCCCAGAAAAATGGCACTGCTTCCCCTGCTCCTCAGCTGAAAAGCAGCAGTTTCCACATGCATTTAATCACAGATCACATTATTCAGTGAGAACAAGTCATCTTAGTATAATAGAATGATAGAAATGCAGAGTTGGAGGGGACCTCATGGTTCATCTTCTCCAACCCCTGCAATGCAGTAATCTCAGCTAAAGCATCCATGACACATGGCCATCCAAACTGTGCTTCAAAACCTCCAAGGACGAAAAGTCCGCAGTTGAACAGCTCTTACCAGGGCCGTTTTTAGCATATGTCCCACCGGGGTGCAAAGATCCACTCAGCACCCCCAAATTTAGTTTAGCCCCCAAATAACCTCCGCGCCATTGAACAAGGCCAACCACGCCCCACCACTGCCCTTTGCCTGCCACAGACTCCTCGCCCAGCGCCCGCCCGCAGTGCTTCTCGCTTAACATTCATCGTTAAATGCAGCTTGTGGAATTCATACCATGTGCTCTAGGCACGTTTTTGCAGAAATGGAAAATTAAAATCGCGTGCTGGAAGACGCCAGTACGAAGTAGTTAGTCAAAGAAAATGCCGACAACTAGCAAAAATAAGCATTGCTTTTCAAACGATTTCTGTAAACGAATTTGAACTGGAACTGATGAAATTAAAACACGCCGTTGTTGGGGTGCTGGATGTTTTTTATAGATTTGTTGTTCTTCTTGTTTATATTTTTGGAAAGATGGGATCAAGTCATTAATTTATGTGGTTGCTTTTTTATTATTTTTTTAAAACAATATTGTCAGGGGTTCAGGAGCAGAGGCACAGGATAAGGAGGAAATGGAGAGTGAAGGGGAGGAGTCCGAAGGAAATGTCAGCGATGACAGCGATCCGAGGTCTCTGAGTCTTTCCAGTGAATCGGACGATTCACAGAAAGGAGCCCCCATGGTCAGGGCAAGGGGAGTGCCCAGGGGAACACCTCGGGAAGAAGGGGGCAGAGGGGACTCAGAGAGTAGCAGTTGGAAATCCGGGCCCACGTCCCCCCCCAGAGTGCAGTAGGGGGGAGGAGTCCCAGGCATCGGGATCAGGTGGCGCGCTGCCAGCGGGAGAACATGAGGCAGGATTGACCACACCTCCGTCGGGGAGTGAGGAAACGGTCATCAGGAAAGTTAAACGCGCGAGCGCGCCAAGTTCAAATGTACAGGAGGGAGGCACAGTTGGCAGCCCGGGAAGAGAGCCAGGTCCTAAAGCCCGCCGAAGAGAGCGGGAGGAGTCAGGGGGGTCATCGTCAGCCTCAGAAGAATCCAGTGAGACAGGGGCACCGGAGGGCAGCAGGACCCAGAGGAGAAAGAAGAGGTGGAGTAAAGCTAGAGTCTTAAACTGGTGTACAGGGGGCGGAGACTCAGATGGAGCTTCGCCGGTCTAAAGTCTAGACGTAGAGCTGGAGCGCTGCGGCGGGAAATGGAAACTGTACTTCAATAAAGACTTTTGTACATAAATACCAGCCAGCGTTGGTCCTCTGTGAGCTGGGACCAGGAGCCAGCCCTGACAGTAAGCTCCATCTCACGAAAGATTTTCCACCAAGAACCTCGCAACGTGAGTCTACGTAGCGAGGGGAGAGAAGTGGTGCTTTGCGAGCTCACAAGAATCAGACAAGATGACTACAGAACAGGAATGGACAGACCTGCGAAATGCTGTGGTTCAACTCAACGCAGAGGTGCGTGCCTCCAAAAAAAGGGAAGAGGAAATGGATACAGTCTGCAAGGATCTCCAAGCCAGGTTGGACATGCTTTCTAGACAAGGGCAACTGGGACCCAAACCAGAGGGCATAGGGCTGGGGAAAAGGGGAGGCAGCCTGGTATCCCATTTCGACGGGAGTTTACCACAGTACCCTAATTTCCGAGCAGACTTGCTCTTTGCGCTGAATCTGCTGGAAAAGGACTTTAGAGATGAAAGAGAAAAAGTGGGGTTTATCCTATCCCATTTGCATGGGGAAGCCAAAGCGTGGCTGAGAAATTTATGGAGAGATAATGATCCGGCGCTCCAAGATTCGGATGCGTTCATTAAAGCTATGGATTCATGCTTTTTATCAAAGATAGACATCGATATTGCCAGAAGAGACATACATGGTCTCAAACAAGGCAGAGCCAGTGTAAGGCAGTATCATGCCCGCTTTTTTGCATTAGTCCACGCGCTGGGGTGGGAGAAGAATTCTGCTCCAGTCAGAGACCTTTTCTGGGAAGGATTGAATGCAAATGTGAAAGATGAGATTGCAAGGGGAGAGAGACCTAAGACCACTCAACAAGTAGTTCAAAGGGCGCTGGAAATCGGGGTGCGTTTGGAAGAACGTCCATGGAACAGAGATGAAGGGCGTTGGGGACGTCCACCAGTGAAAGCACCTCCCCTTTTTCCCAAAGATGCAGCGCGTGCGCAATCCACACCCCCCCAAGGAGGGGGGGAGGAACCGATGGAAATTGGAGGTGCCAGGGCTCAGTCAGCTACCAGAGCCTTACCACCGGGAGCAGCCAAAACGAAGCTTCCTAGAGGGAACAGGAAGTGCTACATCTGTGACAGTGCTCAGCACATGGCGAAAGAGTGTCCCCAGAGGCTCCATAAGCACACTGCAGCCTCTGCAACAGTATCAAACACAGCTTACCAGGGAGAACCACTGCAGGGAAACGGCAGAGTCTGGCTGGAGGAAGAAGCACTGGGGTCCAGCCAGACAAGTCAGTGAAACAATCCCCAGAGATTTTGCAGCCCACAGACCCCCTCCCACCCAAACCAGTGGTTCAGCTTACAGCGTTGCTTCAACTGCCCAATGGACTCACTATGGAAGTGCCAATTACCATTGACTCTGGGAGTAACGCGGACTTTATAGGACTGGATTTCATTCAAAAGCACAAAGTAGCACTACTGCCGGCCACGCTGCCTTTGCAGGTGGTCACGGTGGATGGCAGGGAATTGCTGGGGGGGCAAGTGGTGCACCAAACGCCTCCCATGGTGATGCAACTTGGCAATCACCGAGAAGTCATCAGCTTCAATGTCACCCACCTGTCAGACACGCCTGTAGTATTGGGCATGAGTTGGCTGCACAGACACAGTCCAGCGCTGGCGTGGTACCAGCGCCAACTGACCTTCGGCTCCTCCTACTGTGCGGAAAACTGCATTCTGCCTGACCAGGAAGGGGGAGAAGATGACCCGCAGCTACAATTAGGAACGCTGCAAGCAGTGCCACTCAAGTATGCAGCGTTTTTGGAGGTTTTCTGCAAGAAAGAAGCGGACAAGCTGCCTCCCCACAGGCCCTATGACTGCAAGATTGACCTCCTGCCTGGGGCGACGCTGCCAACAGGGAAACTGTATTCCATGTCTGAAGACGAGATGCAGGAACTCAGGGAGTTCATAGACCTCAACTTGAAGCGCGGTTTCATCCGGGAGTCGAAGGCAGTGGGGGGCAGTCCTGTATTCTTTGTGAAGAAGAAGGACACGCCCCAAAAAAGACTTGTGGTAGACTTCAGAATTTTGAATTCCAGAACCAAGCCCACGGCCTTTCCCATGCCCAAAATAGACGACCTGCTGGCAACGGTGAGGAAAGGACGCGTTTTCACAAAGTTGGATCTGCGAGGGGCGTACAACTTGATCCGCATACGGGAGGGCGACGAGTGGAAGACTGCCATGTTCACGCCCCTGGGCACCTATGAATACAGAGTTATGCCCTTTGGATTACAAAATGGCTCTCACTGTTTTCAAGCCTTCATGCATCACGTACTGGCGGGTCTCCTCTACAAGAAATGCGTCTGCTTCCTGGACGACATCCTGATATTCTCAGAATCGGAGGAGACCCACGAGGGAGACGTCAAGGAAGTTCTGCAGCGACTGCAGGAGCATAGGCTGTACGCCAAGCTGGAGAAGTGCCAGTTCGACAGGAAGGAGGTAGATTTCCTGGGCTACAAGTTGTCGGACAAGGGGCTAGCCATGGACAGCGCCAAGGTTCGAGCAGTGTTGGACTGGAAGAGCCCGCGCAATCGGAAGGAGGTCCAGCGGTTTGTGGGTTTCGCCAACTTTTACCGCAAGTTCATCAAGGGGTTCGCGATGCAGACAGCGGCCATTACAGACACGCTCAGCTCCAAGAAGAAGAAATTCATCTGGACGGAGCAAGCGGAGCAGTCCTTTCAGAACCTCAAGCGTCTCTTCTCCTCCGAAGAGCAGCTACTGCACGTGAATCCCAGCAGACCGATGAGGGTTGAAACGGACGCCTCGGACAGAGCCGTGGGAGCTGTACTGTTGCAGCAGGACCCGCAGGGGAACTGGAGACCGTGCGCCTTCTACTCTCGAAAGCTCAGCAAGTCGGAGCAGAACTACACCATCTGGGACAGGGAGTTGCTGGCCATTCATGCAGCATTCAAGGCGTGGCGGCACTTCCTCATCGGAGCCAAACACACAGTGCAGGTTCGCACGGACCATAAGAACCTGGAGTACTGGCGCACGGCAAGGTTCCTGAACCAGCGGCACATACGGTGGGCGGAGTTCTTTGCAGATTTCGACTTCCGGATAGAGTACATCCCAGGCGACAACAACATCATGGCAGATGCACTGTCCAGGAAGCCGCAATACCTCGAAGAGGCGGCACCAGCAGCGGCCAAGCACATTTTTGCCCCGGAAGCGTGGGCGTGCGCTTCAGCAACCGTGGACCTGGAAGCTGTACGTCGAGCGCTGCAGGAAGACCCCTTTGCACAAGCCAAGATGGAGGAGGTGCACAAGGGCACGGCGAAGGACGATGAGTTCCAGACACGCGACGGATTGCTCATCTGCAGAGGGGCCCTCTACGTACCGGGAGACGACCTCCGCACGAAAGTACTGCAGCAGTTGCACGACGCACCCACCGCTGGGCACTTTGGCAAGGAGAAGACGGCAGAATTAGTTGCCAGAGATTTTTGGTGGCCCAAGATGAGGGTGGAAGTCGCGGAGTACGTCGCGAGGTGCGACACCTGCCAAAGGGCCAAGTCAGTGCACAAACCTCCGGCGGGGCTGCTCGAACCGCTGCAAACCCTGAGCGAACCGTGGGAGAGGGTGGCCCTGGACTTTGTCACGGATTTACCCAGCTCGAGGGGCAAGACGGCAGTGCTAGTGGTGGTGGACATGTTCACCAAAATGGCCCACTTCATTCCGTGCGCGAAGGTGGCCACGGCGGAACAGACCGCCAAACTGTTCATAGACCACGTCTTCCGGGTGCACGGTCTGCCACGATCTATCTTGTCCGACAGGGGACGGCAGTTCATCTCGAACTTCTGGCAGAAGCTGATGGGTTTCCTAAACGTCAAGATCAACCTAGCGTCGGCGAGACACCCGCAGACCAACGGACAAGCGGAGCGAGTCAACGCCATCATGCAGCAGTACCTGAGATGCTATGCAAATCAGCAGCCGGCAACATGGGTGGACTACCTGCCGCTCGCTGAGTTCGCCTACAACAACACGAAGCACGTGTCCACGGGCGTGACACCGTTCTTCGCCAACAACGGGAGGCATCCCAGAACCTTCCCGGGATTAGAGAGACTGGGGGAGGGGGAGCCACAGGCAGCGGAAGTCTTAGCGTCAGAATTGCAGGAGGTTCATGAACAGCTTCGGAGGCAGTTAGAATTAGCAAAGCACGCATACAAACTGCAGGCTGATAAGCACAGACGGGTTGGGGAGGACATACAAGTGGGAGACTGGGTTTGGTTAGCAGCCCAGGCAGTGCCGACCAGATCGTTAGCGAAGAAGAAGCTCGGACATAAGCAGCTAGGACCTTACCAAGTCGAGGCACAGATCAATCCAGTGGCCTTCCGGTTGACACTTCTGGAGGGGTCCAGAATGCACCCAGTGTTCCATAGGTCGGTGCTCACGCCCTACAAAGCACCTCACAGATTTCAGGCGCAGGGCACGGCACCAGACCAGTATAGGGAGACGCCCACAAGGAGGGGGTCGCCACGAGGGGAACCCATCAACCAGGTCACAGAGATTTTAGACTCGAGATGGGGGGAAGAGGGAGTAGAATATTTCCTCGCCAAAGAAGGTACCCCGGCCAGCGCCAACAGTTGGGTGCCGGACTATGCCTTGGACGAGCCTCTTCTCAAGGAAGAGTTTCATGCCTTGTTCCCACACAGGCCCATGCCAGCCGAGTATTTCGACGACTGGCTTTTCACACCCACGCTTTCAGCCAGCACGTTCCAGGGGTTCACCTCGGACGACGAACCGGCACTGGACACACGCTCCCCGGAGGGATCGCCCTCAGGGTCTGCCTCGGGCCAATCTTTGTGGTGGGACGATCGACCAGAGGAGCGGTGGAGCAGGAGGTGGATGGGGGGTCCCTGGCAGGCAACGGCCCCAGAGGTGAACGGGGGAGAGATGGACATCGACGTGCTGGGGGAGGACCTTGGGTTCGAGCACGGCGGCACAGAGATGGAAGCAGAGGAAATCGAGGTCGGCGAGAGCACGGAGGACGAGCTGGACTTATCCGGTTGGATGCACGCCAAGGGGGACGAACTGTATCCACCAGCCACCCCCACAACGACGGAGCACCCGGCACCCGCGCCTGAAGGAGGGGAGGGGGGAAGGGGGGGCTTCGAGGGGGGGATGGATGTCAGGGGTTCAGGAGCAGAGGCACAGGATAAGGAGGAAATGGAGAGTGAAGGGGAGGATTCCGAAGGAAATGTCAGCGATGACAGCGATCCGAGGTCTCTGAGTCTTTCCAGTGAATCGGACGATTCACAGAAAGGAGCCCCCATGGTCAGGGCAAGGGGAGTGCCCAGGGGAACACCTCGGGAAGAAGGGGGCAGAGGGGACTCAGAGAGTAGCAGTTGGAAATCCGGGCCCACGTCCCCCCCAGAGTGCAGTAGGGGGGAGGAGTCCCAGGCATCAGGATCAGGTGGCGCGCTGCCAGCGGGAGAACATGAGGCAGGATTGACCACACCTCCGTCGGGGAGTGAGGAAACGGTCATCAGGAAAGTTAAACGCGCGAGCGCGCCAAGTTCAAATGTACAGGAGGGAGGCACAGTTGGCAGCCCGGGAAGAGAGCCAGGTCCTAAAGCCCGCCGAAGAGAGCGGGAGGAGTCAGGGGGGTCATCGTCAGCCTCAGAAGAATCCAGGGAGACAGGGGCACCGGAGGGCAGCAGGACCCAGAGGAGAAAGAAGAGGTGGAGTAAAGCTAGAGTCTTAAACTGGTGTACAGGGGGCGGAGACTCAGATGGAGCTTCGCCGGTCTAAAGTCTAGACGTAGAGCTGGAGCGCTGCGGCGGGAAATGGAAACTGTACTTCAATAAAGACTTTTGTACATAAATACCAGCCAGCGTTGGTCCTCTGTGAGCTGGGACCAGGAGCCAGCCCTGACAAATATTTTATTTTATTTTCCATAACGTAACAAAAAGGAAAAAGAAAAATACAAAAATAATAAAGAAAAACAATTCAATTTTTCATAACATATCTTGCATTTGCTTGTTTCCCGGACCTCCCCACACCTCCCCTCCTTGTATTCCAATTCAGTTTATTTATTCAGCAAATCCTTTCCCTCTTTACTTTATCCTTATCTTGATCTTGATATATTATACCTTTAAGTTTTCACCTGTTAACATTCCGTTTTTACATATTCCTTCGTACCGTTGTTACTAAAAACCCCTTAACCTAAATCCAACATCATTCTAACATTCATTAATTTTATAATATTTCTGTAAATAGTCTTTAAAATTCTTCCAATCTCCCTCCACCAACTCTTCTCCCTGGTCTCGGATTCTGCCAGTCATTTCCGCCAATTCCATATAGTCCATTATTTTCATCTGCCATTCTTCCAAAGTGGGTAGTTCTTGTGTCTTCCAATACTTCGCGATGAGTATTCTTGCTGCTGTTGTAGCATACATAAAGAAAGTTCTATCCTTCTTTAACACCAATTTATGTGGTTGCTTGGGGGAGAATGGGGTCATAAAATGTACATAAAACTACATGCAACACAAAAACAAGCATGCTAAGCAAAATGCTTATTGTCTAGAAATTGGTAAGGAGATCTGGTTTCCGTTTTTGCCTTCCTTTCTTGTCCTTTTCCACTTGTGTGCCATGTTTTGTTTTTTAAATTGTATGTAAGCTACTCTGGGGGTCTTTTGGCTGCAAAGCAGAGTACAACTGATATAAAGAATTTAAACAATGTTTCTACCAAGAGGTTTCTCCTCTCATCTTCTGGGTGTTGTTCTTGCTTGTGTTTATAACTTATGAACGATGGGATAAAGTAAATAATTTATGTGGGTGTGGGGGGGAAGCATCTAATGGGGGCAATGGACATAAAACTATATGCATCACAATATCAAGCATGTTAAGCAAAATGCATCTAATAATGTGCAGACCAGGAGAAAAGCACACTGAAACGTTTCTTTCTTGGTAGGTATGGCAACTGCAGTCAAACTGAACAGTCCAACCAAAAGAGGTTGCATCAACCTGCACTATGGCCAAGCTGTAACCCGAAATTCCACTTCCTTTCTATCCAGGCGCCATGAAGTTGGGAGCAGCTTTTGTGAGATGAAGGGAAATCTGTTAATTGATATGGAAAGAGAACAGGATGAGAAAGATTGTTCTGCAGATAAATCTTGGGATGGTCTGCAAGATGAATAAATTGCCTACGATGAGTTAAGAAAAAATGGCCTGGACGGTTCAGATGCTGACAGCTGCAGGAAATACCTGCTTGCAGCATTTCCCACTCAAATGCTCAAATGTGTGTTTCAGCATCTTTTTGGAACAACACCACTATAAATAAAGAGAACCTCCTTGTTCCATCCAAACTCGAGTGCCTTCTGCCTTAGAGTGCCTTCCCTTTGGCAGAGATCTCAGAAGAAACTGCAGCCATGAGGTTCCTTTACCTGAGCTTTGCTCTGGTCTTCATCCTCTTCCATGTTGTTGCAGGTAAGAGGGTACAGGGAGGGAGCATCTGCTGCAAATGCAGAAGGTCTCAGATTGAGTCCCAGATATTTCCCTGGTCGGCAACGCTAAAGACCTTCTGCCTGTCAGTGTAGACAGCTATGAGCTTGATGGAACAACAGTCTTACTTGGCAGCTTCCTATCCTATCCAGCTGCTTTAAAAGTGGTGAGGAGGAAAGTATTTAAAAACCTATTTAATAATGAAATTGAATTTGAATACATGACTTTTGCAAAAGCAGCAATGTTCAGGATGCAGCCTTAGTGACCAGGAAATTCCATAGTGGTCATTTATATTGCTTGGAAAAGTTTGGAAAGTTAGTGTCCATGATCCCCAAGTCCTTCCTAATTCCACAGGTCCTGGATCTATGAAGAGTAAAAATCTGATGAAGGATTCCATTGTAGACCTAACCCAGCAAGTTTCTTTGTTAAAGAATGCCCACAGTTGCCACCTCAGGACCCCATGAGCATAGCCAATGAAGAGATGGTGCCCACTGGGAAAAATGGGTGGGCCTTACCCCCTCCTCACCTGACTGGGAGCCAAGAAAGACTATAGCCGGCACATTTGGGTGTGAGCTGAGCAAGACACATTGGCAACACTACTGGGGAGATTGAAGAAAATACCATTCTCAGAGAGGGCACAAATGTCAAGGTATTTCTGAAGCTCAGAACAGCTGTATTTCTGATTAGCAGATGTTAAAAGCAAAGGGGAAACTTCAGTAGAATGGAATGAAGTCTGACTCAGTCGTCAATTATGTGGGTCTGTGGGTGTATTATCTGCTCATTTTTCTCCCCTTCCATTAGCAACCTGTAAAATTTAGGTTTGGTGGCTGTGCTGAAAAGATCTCTGGAGCAGTAATCATCATCATAATGTTATGATTTATGTGCCACCCAAGTGGCTGGGTGCAGCTGAGTGTCAGCACCCTTAAAAGGTTCAGAAATCAGCTGGAGTGTTTGCAGAGAAGGAGGACCGATCTGACCCTTGCTAATGTTGGCCAATGAAATAGTAGTTAGCAGGTTGAGAGGCGGAGAAGCCTGTAAAAGTTGGTCATCCCATTAAATACGCAGGGTTCTGGTTTGGGGAAAAAGTAGTTGTAACCCTTTGGCCCCCTTTAAACAAATTTATTTCCTTTCTCTTTTACACAGCACAATTTATATGTGAACTAGCAGGAGGATATTGCGAATTCCCAGCAACTACAAACTGCACCTATGGAGAAATTAGAGGGTTCTTCTGTGGCAGCAACGGAACCTGCTGCAGGGGTAAGTGATATCCATTGAGTTGTGTGGGTTTTTTTTTTTTTTTTTTGCAAAATACATTAAAATGCAGTCAATAAATATTTATATAAACAAAAAGGTAGAGGTAAAGGACCCCTGACAGTTAAGTCGTGAATGACTCGGGGGTTGCGGCGCTCAGCTCGCTTTACTGGCCGAGGGAGCCCTCATTTGTCCACAGACAGTTTTTCTAGGTCATGCGGCCAGGAAGACTAAGCCGCTTCTGGTGAAATCTGAGCAGTGCACGGAAACGCCGTTTACCTTCCCGCCAGGGCCCAATCACTGTGAACTGCACCTTTGGAGAGATTACAAACATCCCCTGTGGTCCTAATGCACGCTGCTGTAGGAGTAAAGAGGCATCTGATCAAGGTCTGTATTTTAAAATGAGCTTAAAAATATATTTGCAAATGTTTGTATGTTTCATGCCAGGCAGAAAAGCAGCTGGCTAAGTACTTTGGCAGTTGTTTATCTTCCTGCACAAGGGCCCCATTGATTTATAGCACCAGCAGGAGGCAAGTTTCTCAAAGTTATAAAAGGGAATTTCAGGCTGTGGGAGCAAAGGGTTATACTGACCATACAAATTACAGAATACAATCAAGCTGCAAAAACACTAATTAAGAGTTGGTAAATAGTTTAACAGAAAATAATACCATGTGCCCTCCCATCAGACTCGAGCCACATTTTCCTAAGGTTAAAGGGCCAAGAGCTAATGGGAAAAGCAGCGGGCTGGGAAAGGGGGGTGTAAAATGAAGAGGTTTCTCTTTACTGAGTTTCTCAGGCAAAGGCCTTTTCTTCTAAAAAGCTCTCTATGTTATGAGACTTGTTGACTTTAATGATGCAAAGGATTTAGAAAGTAAGAAATGTTAGATTCTTATGTTAGATTCTTATTTCATTGAGGGTGTGTGAGAATATGAACCCAAGATCTCTGTTTAAGATAGAATTTAAAACCATGAGCCATCTGTTTTAGCCATTTGCCCCTGTTGCCAAAAGGGCAATAGGGCAAAAGGTGATCTGGTAATTAAGGTGCCTTGTCGAGGCAAATGTAAGATATATGGCTACTTGTCTGCCATTTATGAATAGAAGGAAATATAGCTCTTTGTCTCCCATAAAAGGTAATAGGAAATGGGTGTATCTTTTATGA
Organism: Podarcis tiliguerta; assembly: GCF_965153285.1. Lineage (NCBI taxonomy): Eukaryota > Metazoa > Chordata > Lepidosauria > Squamata > Lacertidae > Podarcis > Podarcis tiliguerta. Next base: position 6,538,613 of record NC_139536.1, on the reverse strand, counting down.
TTGGTTCTAGCAAACAGCCAATAGGAATTTCAACCAGGCTGATTGGACAGAGGCAGCCAAAGGAGGAGCAAGGGGGCTGGGCTGAGGAAATATAAGTGCTGGCCATCAGGGCTGGAGTGTGCAGAGCTTTGGTATCCATATACCACTGTACCTATCATTTATTTGTCTGACAAATAAATTATTATTTTAATTTCTCTATGGCTGCATTGAATATTTCATTCCAGCTAAGCGTTAACCACAAGCAGGGTGCTACAGTAAGTTATATCCATGACCTGGTGGTCCCACTTGTGCAAAAGTTTGCTCATTTTTAATCCTGATTTCCTGATCTACACTCTGCATCTTCACTGGACAAAGCAGGGCTTTGCTTATGCTTAAGGAAATAATCACTGATCAGTTTCTGTATCAGAGTAGCTGATAATACGCTCAGGGCATATTAATTCAATTTTTAGAAGTAAAAAAGTTGGATTCAGTTTTGATGCTGCACTTCTAGGTTCTGCAACTTCTTTTAAGCATTAGAGCCTCAAGCTTTTCATCTGTGCACAGGGAATTTTGATGTCGCAGATGTTCATATGGGTGCAAACTGTGCAGGCTGCTCTTCCCAAGGGCAGTAAAAACTGGCGGCTCTGATCTAAGTGTCTGATCTGAGAGCCAGTGCGGTGTAGTGGTTAAGAACGGTAGTCTCATAATCTGGGGAACCGGGTTCGTGTCTCCGCTCCTCCACATGCAGTCTCTCAGCCCCACTCACCTCACAGAGTGTTTGTTGTGGGGGTGGAAGGGAAAGGAGAATGTTAGCCGCTTTGAGACTCCTTAAAAAGGGAGTGAAAGGTGGGATATCAAATCCAAACTCTTCTTCTTCTAACTCTCCAAAATCTTAAGACAGCGCTGAGTAAGTGAGGATGAGCCAGCAGTCTGCTGCTACTGAAGGAACACAAATATGATTTGGCAACAAAGATTCCCACTTCATTCTGCACTCACCAGAACTCACCTGAAGTACAAAAATAATGTTGACCGGAGCATCAGTGAAATCAGGACTTCCCATGCTGGACAATCCAAGTCTGTGAGACTCCACCATGAACTCACCAGCTGGCCTATGGATAACCATACTTTCACTCTCAGCCTCAATCTCCCCATCAGCATTATGGGACATAATAATACTGATTTGCTGTTACAGAATGCTTTAATTTAATTCCCTCTCTTTTGCACAGATGAAACTGCATTGTGTTTACTCTCAGGAGGATTTTGCCAGGGCCCAATCACTGAGAACTGTACCTTTGGAGAGATTACAAACATCCCCTGTGGTCCTAATGCACGCTGCTGTAGGTGTAAGTGATATCCATGACTTGGTGGTCCCACTTGTGCAAAGGTTTGCTCATTTTTTAATCCTGTTTTCCTGATCTACACTCTACATCTTCACTGGAGAAAGCAGGGCTTTGCTTGTGCTTAAGGAAATAATCACTGAACAGTTTCTGGATCAGAGCAGCTGATAATACGCTCAGGGCATATCAATTCTATTTTTAGAAGTAAAAAGTTGGATTCAGTTTTGATGCAGCACTTCTAGGTTCTGCAACTTCTTTTAAGCATTAGAGCCTCAAAGTTTTCATCTGTGCACAGGGAATTTTGATGTCGCAGATGTTCATATGGGTGCAAACTGTGCTGGCTGCTCTTCCCATGGGCAGTAAAAACTGGCGGCTCTGATCTAAGTGTCTGATCTAAGCCTGATCTGAGAGCCAGTGTGGTAAAGTGGTTAAGTGCGGTAGTCTCGTAATCTGGGGAACCGGGTTCGCTTCCCCACTCCTCCACATGCAGCTGCTGGGTGATCTTGGGCCAGTCACACTTCTTTGAAGTCTCTCAACCCCACTCACCTCACAGAATGTTTGTTGTGGGGGAGGAAGGGAAAGGAGAATGTTAGCCGCTTTGAGACTCCTTAAAAAGGGAGTGAAAGGCGGGATATCAAATCCAAATTCTTCTTCTTCTAACTCTCGAAAATCTTAAGACAGCGCTGAGTAAGTGAGGATGAGACAGCAGTCTGCTGCTGCTGAAGGAACACAAATATGACTTGGCAACAAAAATTCCCACTTCATTCTGCACTCACCAGAACTCACCTGAAGTACAAAAATAATGTTGACCGGAGCATCAGTGAAATCAGGACTTCCCATGCTGGACAATCCAAGTCTGTGAGACTCCACCATGAACTCACCAGCTGGCCTATGGATAACCACACTTTCACTCTCAGCCTCAATCTCCCCATCAGCATTATGGGACATAATAATACAGATTTGCTGTTACAGAAGGCTTTAATTTAATTTCTTCTCTTTTGCACAGATGAACCTCCACTGTGTAGACTCTCGGGAGGATTTTGCCAGGCCCCAAGGACTGTGAACTGTCCCTCTGGAGAGATTAGAAATGTCTGTGGCCCTAATGCACGCTGCTGTAGGAGTAAGTGATACCCTTGAGTTGGTCCCACTCACGTGTGAATGTTTGCTCATTTTTAATCCTGATTTCCTGATCTACACTCTGGATCTTCACTGGAGGAAGCAGAAGCAGGGCTTTTCTTGTGCTAAAGGGAATATTGGTTAGTCACTTTATAAATCAGGACATATTAAGCCTATTTTTAGATGTCTAAATTTGGATTCAGTTTTGATGCAGCACTTCTAGGTTCTGCATCTTCTTTTAAGCATTAGAGCCTCAAGGTTTTCCTCTGTGCACAGGGACTTTTGATACCACAGATATTTCGTATGGGTACAAACTGTGCAGGCTGCACTTCCCATGGGCAGTAAAAACTGGCGGCTCTTATCTAACTTTCCAAAATGTTAAGACAACACTCAGTAAATGAGGATGAACCAGCCGTCTGCTGCTGCTGCAAGAACGCATATGTGATTTGGCACCAAAGAGTCCCACTTCATTCTGCACTCACCAGACCTCACCTGAAGTATAAAAATACATCACAATATCCAGTAGAACCGGAGCTAGAAACTTCATGGTCCCTAAGGACCTGAACCAGGGGAGGAATTCTTGAATGCCAACAATGGCTATAGTTACAAGTAGGTAGCCATGTTGGTCTGCCATAGTCAAAAGAAAATTTAAAAAATCCTTCCAGTAGCACCTTAGAGACCAACTAAATTTGTTAATGGTATGAGCTTTTGTGTACATGCACACTTCTTCAGATACACACAATGGTGATACAGTGGTACCTCGGGTTAAGAACTTAATTAGTTCCAGAGGTCCGTTCTTACCCTGAAACTGTTCTTAACCTGAACCACCACATTAGTTAATGGGGCCTCCCGCTGCCATCACGCCACCAAAGCACGATTTCTGTTCTCATCCTGAAGCAAAGTTCTTAACCTGAGGTACTATTTCTGGGTTAGCGGAGTCTGTAACCTGAAGCATATGGAAGCTGAAGCATATGTAACCCAAGGTACCACTGTAGTTAATTCTGCCTTTGAAAGATTTGAAAGCTGTTTGTTTTGAAGAACATTGGAGGAGCTCAGCATGTTTAGCCTGGAGAAGAGAAGGTTAATGTGGCTGCAATGTGGAAGTTGTTCCATAGGCCAGGACTAGAACCAAAGGGGTGGAAATGACAGAGAAGCAGGTTTTGAGGGACAATCTGTGAAGGATCTTGTTATTGAAGATCCTGCATTGAACAAGGGTTGGACTAGTTGATCTCCAGGTCATTTTTGGCTCTCCATCCAGCTTTTCACTCACTGAACTTTCTGCTAATAAATCACATTTTAGTAGGATTATTTTCTTCTCCAAATCTTCTTTTCTTTTCTAAAAAACCACACAAACTAATTTTTACTTCATTTTTATCCTGCTCTTCTTCCCAAAGGAGGCTTGCGAACAGATATCTCTAATCACTTCATATAGAAATATTCATATTAAACTCTTTTTAATTATGTTATTTATTTGATTTATATACCACCCTTCATCAAAAGATCCCAGGGTGGTTCACGAGATAAACACAAAAGATTAAAGCACAGATCTATAAGGACAAAAAATTGAAAAGCGATTTTTGTTGCATGCCTTTTCTGATTATAAATTTCAGACCAGGGTCTGTTTTCTCTTCTTTTTTACAAATTGCTATCTGTAACTCCCGGTGAACTGTTACTTTGTTTTTGTTGTTTATTTTTTGCAAAAGAGATCAAAATACAATAGATAAATAAGGTCCCTCTTAAGGTCCCTCTAAATACACCCATTCTGTCAAAAAATCATGTAATTGACCAGAGCTTCAGTCAAATTAAGACTTTCTTCTCCATGCCTGTCCATCTAAATCACTGACCATATTTCTGTCTAGGACAAGGTGTCTGTTGGGTTCTGTGCTATAGTAAGTCTAGGAAAAATTGGGGCAAGAGGAGAGAAGGTGCAGGCTGCCCTCTGAGGAATACAGGTCTAAAGCTGCTCCATCAAGGAACAAGCTGAATTGGGGGCTTTATGTTGTAGCAGCAGCAGCCGAATAGAAAAACAATGTGGTGTAGGAGTCAGAGTGCTGGAGGAGGACCTGGCAGATCAGGGTTCTAGTCCCCACTTGGCCAATAAGCTCACCTTGTGCCAGTCACTGCTTCTCAACCTAATCTACTTAACAGGGTGCTTATGAAGATAAAATGGAGCTGAGAGAATTATATGTGCATTGAGTTCCTTGGAAGAAAGGTGCAATATAAATATCAGAATAAAATATAAAATAATAGTTAGGACCACCTTTCCTGCAAGATGCGGTGTCAATTTGAGGTTTCAGCCTTTGTCATCACCTCCTACATCAATGGAGTGTGGGATCCTCAGGTCTCCCTGTGCATGTCCTCTTCCTTTCTGCTACAGATTCCTGAATTGCAGGGTGGGCTTAAATGTTCCTTTGAGTCTTTCCAGCACTATAAATCTTATCTCCTGAAGGTGACTCCAGGCTCCTGAAAGTGCAATCGATTACAGGTTTCCTTCTTTCTTTTATTCAGGACAATAATCAATGTAAGAGGAAATGGGGATTCTGCCAGGAGGAACTCACCAAACGCTGCCCATCTGGTCTAACTCTTCCTGCTTACTGTGGTTTCAATGCACAATGCTGTGCCCTTGAATGACATCAGTGAGCAGCCCACATCCATGGTTGAGAATGTCTGATGGCTACGCTGATTCTTCTGGATCTTTGCTTGTGGAAGTGGGCCTGATCAATCCATTTGTGAAGCAAGCAATGAAACAAAGACCAGTCTGTTCAGATGATCATCTAATTAAACACATATTAACCTGCAAATTCGAAATTGTATTTTTTTCATTTTTTTAAAAAGCATCTACGACTAAATATGACCCTCCTCCGGTGGAAGTGCATCATATCTGCCCAAGAGCCCTTTTGACTGAAGTTCTCATCCCCGAGTCCCAGGAGGAGATAACTGCAGCCAGTGCTTTCCATGCACCCAGGCAGAGCTTGGGTTTCTCATCCAGTTGGTTATTTGAACGTGGGTGGGATAGGCTGAACTCAACCCAGACTGGAGCCATGACCTAAGTGGAGCTGATTATTAAGGAGCCACTGCCTTGTGGGTGCCCATAGGTCACTGAGAGTGGTATTTAATTCTGCTGAATACACATCAGGTTTATTGATTTCTATGGGTGTACTCTTAGTGGGACTCGGAATTTTCTGAAGGGGTGTTTTCTGGAATTTTGAGAATGAAAGAAGGAACTCAGGGAGGTGCCAGGGAGGAGGTGGGACTGAAGAGTCGGGAAGGGTTATTGCTGCCTAGTGATCAAGATCCCAGATTCAATCATTGATCTGGGTCTTTCTTTTCAACTTTAATTTACATACATTAATTCATAACATAGCCAAGTATAAAATAAAATAGAAGCAGAAAAGAAAATTTAAAGTTCAACACATAGGAACACATATCCATGCCACTTTCAATTTATTTGTTTAGACATTTCTATCCCACCTTTCCCCAAAGAATTCAAGGCAATGTACATCGTTTTCTCCCATGAGCCCATGTCTCCCAGGTTTTGAACAATACCACGCTTGTGCCTTTGTCACCACTACCTAAAAGGCCCTCTGCCTGCTTCCCTGTAACCTCGCCTCTCCCAATGAAGGAACCGCTGTTTATGTTAGGAAACCAGGTTGGGGCAGCGGGCGCTGAAATGGACTGAGGAGGGGATATTTGGGGGGGCGGGGAGGTAGTGTCGGTGGCTACCTTGAGTGCGCTCAGCTCATCCTCATGCGCTTATAATTTCCTCCCCCTCTCCCTTTGGCTTCAACCCACACAGAATAAACCAGGGCTTGTGGGAATTGCAGTTCATGGATGATGGGAATTGTAGTCCAGCAACAATCGGAGGGTCACAGGTCCACTATGCCTAATGTCAAGTCAAGATTGTTTATCCATCAACAGTTCTGATTCAACTGGGACATCCTGGAATTACAGAAGCTATCCATGTTTCTGATTGGACATCCCGGTTTTTGTGCTGAGCTCCGTCGCCAGTCAGCTGGCTCTTGTGAGAGCTCAGCACCCAAAGACAAATGTCTTTGGCAAAAAAAAAAGGCAGCTGTACTTTAGTCCGTGGAAGCAGAGGAGGAGGGGGAGCTGCTGGTGATGCAAGTCAGGCTGCCCCCACTTTACCCATTAGCCATGCCTCCTCTGCCCAATGCTGCCCCCACTGGAGGAGGAGGAGACCACAACAACAGGGGGCTGAAGATGGGAAGCCCCAGCTCATTTTCCTGGGAGTATGGCACTGAAAGACACACATCCCAAGTTTAACTAGCAGAATGTTGGAGGGTCTGAAATTTTGTTATCTAACAATCCATCCATGTTCCCTGTGCTAAGGCTTGGTTGTCTGGCAGAAATTCCAGTAAACTGGGCAAGCCTTGGGTTTGTCATAGTTTAGAAACACTGATGTTATGTACTGAGTTGAATAGGATCCAAAAGGTAGCAGTCTGATTGGTCCTAGAACAATAGGATTCAGAATGCAGCAGTCTGATTGGTCCTAAAACAATGCAGCAGTATGATTGGTCAACAGGGGCCACCCAATCCAGCTCCAGGTGGAAGTGAATCCACAACCTGATTGACCTACAGGAGAATTCCGGAATTAGCCAATCATGTGTGGCCCATTGTGTAAATAATGTATATAAAGCAGATACTTTGGGGAAACTTTCATTCCTCCTCACCACTATGAGCTGAATAAAGAGCATGAAATCCACTCTCGACTCTGCGTATATTTCACCACATGACCCGGAAAACTGTCTGTGGACAAACGCTGGCTCCCTCAGCCTGAAAGTGAGATGAGTGCCGCAACCCCATAGTCGCCTTTGACTGGACTTAACTGTCCAGGGGTCCAGGGGAGCCACCCAATCCAGCTCCAGGTGGAAGTGAATCCACAACATGATTGACCTACAGGAGAATCCCAGAATTAGCCATTCATGGCCGGCCCATTCTTTAAAGAATGTATATAAAGCAGATATTTGGGGGGAACTTTCATTCCTCACTACTATGAGCTGAATAAAGAGCATGAAATCCACACTCAACTCCGAGTAGATTTCAACTGAACAGAACAGAAAGCTGGATTCCAGAAACAGCTGAACCAACCGTTTGCCAAATTTATTTCCAGATCTTCTGTTATGGTTCCTGGTGCACAGAGACATTGGAGGACAGCCAATGCTAGCCCTACTCAAGATATTCTATAAATTGGGTAAAGTTGGTATTGCTTCATATAAGTAACTGTGACTTTATTTATTCAGCTAAGAACTATCAGATCCATATTTGCACAGGGTCAATTAGATATTTAGGTATAATCATATCAATGGATATTACCGAATTAGTAGCATGTAATTCAAACAAAGTAATCCAGGAGTTTTCTTTTCATATTAATAGAGGGGAGTCATTTAACCTGCCCTTATGCGGAAGGGTTAATACTCTCAAACGAACATTATTCCCAGAATAAGCTATAGTGGGAGTAGAATTCCAGGTCATATAACTGGTAAATATTTCCAGAAAAGGAATTTCTTAATTAGGAAATGTCTATGGGGTTTTGCAACTCCAAGAATATCCTTGCTAAAAATGCAATTATTAATTAAAAAACGAGGATTTGGCATTCGAGAAGGATATTGACCAGAAGAGCAGAGGAGTTGTTGTGAGGATTAAATTAGGAAAAACCACAGAAGGCACCTTGAGCTCCAATGAGTAAATAAATATTCAAAGCCTTCTGTAACAGCAAGTCTGTATTATTATATCCCATGATACCGATGGGGAGATCGAGGCTGAGAGTGAAAGCCTGGTTTACCCAAGGCCAGCTGGTGAGCTCATGGTGGAGTTTTACAGATTTGGTTTGTCAGGCATGGGAAGTCCTGATTTGACTGACATCATCAATTTTACATAGAATGCTTGATTTGGGAGGGATCTTGTTTATATATGGGGATGCGGGTCGTGCTGTGGTGTAAACCACCGAGCTTCTTGGGCTTGCTGATCGGAAGGTCGCGGTTCGAATCCCCATGATGGGTTGAGCTCCCTTTGCTCGGTCCCAGCTTCTGCCAACCTAGCAGTTCAAAAGCATGTCAAAGTGCAAGTAGATAAATAGGTACTGCTGCAGCAGGAAGGTAAACAGTGTTTCTGTGCGCTGCTCTGGTTTTGCCAGAATCGGCTTAGTCATTCTGGCCACATGACCTGGAAATACTGTCTGCAGACAGACGAGTGCTCCCTCGGCCAGTAAAGCGAGCTGAGCACCCAATCCCAGAGTTGTTCGCGACTGGACTTAACTGTCAGTGGTCCTTTACCTTTACCTATTTATATATATTTATTTACTGCATATTTATCTCTTTTACGAAAAGAAAACAACTCAATGGATATCACTTACCCCAGCAGCAGGTTTCGTTCCTGCCACAGGAGACCCCGGGAATGTCTCCAATGGCACATTTTTTTTTTGCTGGGAATTGGCAAGTTCCTCCTAATAGTTCACATACAACTCTACCTAGCGAGAAAAATTAGCAGATAATGCACCCACAGACCCACATAACTGGTGACTGAGTCAGACTTGATTCCATTCTATTGAAGTTTCCCCTTTGTTTTCAACATCTGTTAATCAGAAATACAGCTGTTCTGAGCTTCAGAAATACCTTGACATTTGTGCCCTCTCTGAGAATGGTATTTTCTGGATTCTCCCCTGTAGTGTTGCCAATGTGTCTTGCTCAGCTCACACCCAACTGTGATGGCTATGGTCTTTCTTGGCTCCCAGTCAGGTGAGGAGGGGGTAAGGCCCACCCATTTGCCCAGTGGGCACCATCTCTTCATTGGCTATGCTCATGGGGTCCTGAGGTGGCAACTGTGGGCATTCTTTAACAAAGAAACTTGCTGGGTTAGGTCTACAATGGAATCCTTCATCAGATTTTTACTCTTCATAGATCCAGGACCTCTGGAATTAGGAAGGACTTGGGGATCATGGACACTAACTTTCCAAACTTTTTCCAAGCAATATAAATGACCACCATGGAACTTTCCTGGTCGCTAAGGCTGCATCCTGAACATTGCTGCTTTTGCAAAAGTCATGTATTCAAATTCAATTTCATTATTAAATAGGTTTTTAAATACTTTCCTCCCCACCCCTTTTTAAGCAGCTGGATAGGATAGGAAGCTGCCAAGTCAGACTGTTTTTCCAAAACTCATAGCTGTCTACACTGACAGGCAGAAGGTCTTTAGCGTTGCCGACCAGGGAAATACTTGGGACTCAACCTGAGACCTTCTGCATTTGCAGCAGATGCTCCCTCCCTGTGCCCTCTTACCTGCAACAACGTGGAAGAAGATGAAGACCAGAGCAAAGCTCATGAAGAGGAACCTCATGGCTGCAGTTTCCTCTGAGATCTCTGCCAAAGGGAAGACGCTCTAAGGCAGAAGGAAGTGGAGTTTGGATGGAACAAGAAGGTTCTCTTTATTTATAGTGTTGTTGTTCCAAAAAGATGCTGAAACACACATATGTGCATCTGAGTGGGAAATGCTGCAAACAGGTATTTCCTGCAATTGTCAGTATTTGAACTATCCAGGCCCATTTTTTCTTAATTCATCCTAGGCAATTTATTCATCTTGGAGAACTTCTTGGAAGTTATCTGAAGAACATCCTTTCTCAAACAATCACAACGTGTGCTGTACTTCGGGTGTGGTTTTTCCCATTCCATATCAATTAACAGATTTCCCGTCATCTCACAGAATCAGCTGTCACATTCACGGCACCTGGATGGAAAGGAAGCAGAATGTTGTTTAGGAGATTTGCTTTAATGCAGTCTGATGCAACTGCAATTGCAGTACAGTGGTACTTTGGTTCTCAAACTTAATTTGTTCTGGAAGTCTATTCCAAAACCAAAGCGTTCCAAAACCAAGGCACGCATTCCCATAGAAAGTAATGCAAAATGGTTTAATCCATTCCAAACTTCTGAAAACAACCCCTAGAACAGCAATTTAACATGAATTTTACTATCTAACGAGACCATTGATCCATAAAATGAAAGCAATAAACAATCTACTGCAGTCACACAATCAGTCAAACAGTAGCTGAACTGGGTTACACACAGTCACAAAAACAAAACATAAAGAGCCGCAAAAACCAAGACACAAAATAAATAGCAAAAACAGCCAGACCTCAGCGTAACATTCCAAACGGAAGTGCGGCACTCAAATCGGAAGCATAAACATCAAAACAGAAGTGTTGGACTCAAAACGGAAGTGTGGCAGTCAAAACGGAAGTATAACACTGAAAAAGAAGCCCCTTTGGCTTCTGAAAAAAGGTTTGCAAACCGAACCCCTTACTTCCAGGTTTGCAGCGTTTGGGTTCCAAGTTGTTTGAGTTCAAAGGCATTTTGGAACCAAGGTATCACTGTACCTACAAAGAAAGAAACTTTGCCATTTGCTTTTCTTCTGGTCTGCAGTTTTGGATTCATTTTTGCTTAATATGCTTGTTTCTGTGATGCTTGTATTTTTATGTGCTCCTCCCCTATTTTGTGATTCCCCCCCCCCCAAAAAAAAATTCAAATTAGTTGTTTTGTTCCATCATTCATAATAAATAAACACAAACAAGAACAACAGATGTAAAATAAAAATAAAAATGCAGAAATGAGAAAGGGGCCCAAGTATCTACAGTGGTACCTGGGGTCACATACACTTCAGGTTACATATGCTTCAGGTTAAAGACTCTGCTAACCCAGAAATAGTGCTTCAGGTTAAGAATTTTGCTTCAGGATGAGAACAGAAATCGTGCTCTGGCGGCACGGCAGCAGCAGGAGGCCCCATTAACTAAAGTGGTGCTGTTAAGAACAGTTTCAGGTTAAGAACCGACCTCCGGAACGATTTAAGTACTTCACCTGAGGTACCACTGTATTCTCTTAATTAGTCAACAAAATCAGAAGATGCCACAAGACACCTGTTAGTAGAAACCTTATTTATTTGTAAATTATTAAATTGTTTATATCATTTATACCCTGTTTTTCAGGGGGGAAAGGCTCCCCAAATGGCGTATGTGCAATCTCTGTTTTAAAAAAATGGCACACAAGGAGGAAAGAACAGGGAGGGAAGAGGGAAACAAAAGGCAACTCAGGCATTTTCAGTTGAACGTGGGGGGGGAACCATTTGAAGCATCTGTTGTGTTGAGCTATTTCAATTGCTTTTGCTTGATTTGCGCATTGCAAATAGCTGAAAGTCCTTAAATCTTGAGAATAAACCTGATTTGCAATGGGGTTTGAATAATGTCAATTGCAACAGTTTAATTAAGACTAGAAGCATATATACTTGATGTACTTCCAGGCCTTGTGACTCTTTCAGTACAAGAACAGCAGGTGCTAAAACAGATTGCAATGGCATCTCCTCCTGCTTAACATCTGGAAAAAGTTCCTGGAAAAGGACACCTTGGCTGCACCTTCCCAGCAGGAACAAGTCCCTGGGCAGAGAGGCACGTCATCTGCTGTATCCCAGCAAGAGCAATTCCTGGTGGAGGAAGGAACCTCATCTGTTCCTTTCCAGAAAAATGGCACTGCTTCCCCTGCTCCTCAGCAAGAGGAGCAGGTCCCTCAGCTGAAAAGCAGCAGTTTCCACATGCATTTAATCACAGATCACATTATTCAGTGGGAACAAGTCTTCTTAGTATCATAGAATGATAGAAATGCAGAGTTGGAAGGGACCTCATGGTTCATCTTCTCCAACCCCTGCAATGCAGGAATCTCAGCTAAAGCATCCATGACACATGGCCATCCAAACTGTGCTTCAAAACCTCCAAGGAGGAAAAGTCCGCAGTTGAAGAGCTCTTTCCAGGGCCATCTTTAGCATATGTCCCACCGGGGTGCAAAGATCCACCCAGCACCCCCAAATTTAGTTTAGCCCCCAAATTAACCTCCGCGCCATTGAACAAGGCCAACCACGCCTCGCCACTGCCCTTTGCCTGCCACAGATTCCTCGCCCAGTGCCTGCCGCAGTGTTTCTCGCTTAACATTCATCGTTAAATGGGGGGGGGGATGCAGCTTGTGGAATTCATAGCATGTGCTCTAGGCACGTTTTTGCGGAAATGGAAAATTAAAATCGCGTGCTGGAAGACGCCAGTACAAAGTAGTTAGTCAAAGAAAATGCCGACAACTAGCGAAAATAAGCATTGCTTTTCAAACGATTTCTGTAAACGAATTTGAACTGGAAGTGATGAAATTAAAACACGCCGTTGTGAATGACAAGTGCTGCTGCTAGCACGATGCATCTTTGAGCACAAAGTCAAAAGTTCTTTAGTGAAACAGTAGGTATACATTTCGATAATACCTAGGTATACATGTATTTTGTTTGTCTAGCTTGATCAAAATTATTTCTGATTTTGTAACAGGTAGATAGTTAAGAGCTTAGGCGGCTTCAGCCCTGCATCCCTTGCACCCCTAGGTAAAGACGGCCCTGGCCCTGTCAGATGGTTTTTCCATATGTTTATCCAGAATCTCCTTTCTTGTAACTTGAATCAATTGGTTTGAGTCCTGCCCTCCAAGGCAGGAGAAAACAAGCTTCTTCCCTCTTCCATGTGACAGCCCTTGAGATATTTGAAGAATGCTATCACATCTCCTCTAAGTCTCCTCTATTCCAGGCTGAACAGAATAAAGGTTGGCTCATGCCACACTGAATTGATTTTATTGATAAGATATATATTGGAAAGCAAACAACTCCTCGCAGCGCTTGATTTATAACACAAAGCACAACTACTTTATAATAGGATGATGGAACACTCCAAAAATATGAAACAAAGAAGCTGCATAAGAACCTGCAAAGGAGCCTTTTTTGATACTATACTACACCGAAATGTCTAAATGTTTCTTTGATTGTCCTTGAATTTGCCAGCCCCACATGCCATCCTTTCCTGACACACCAGCGTGGCACAGCAAATCCTTTGAGAACCACTGATATAGATGTTAAATGGTAAAGGGGGCGGAATCTGTTGCTCACCTTGTGATCTACTGCAAGTGAAAGGTGGCAGGGAAATTTGAGTGTATCTGTTGGGCAGAGATAGCCTGCTTTTGAGCTCAGAAACCAACCTCACACATTTCTACAGTTCAGGCCTTACAAAGTGTAAGAACTTGAAACGGTCAGCCCTGAATCTTACTCCCTTTTGGTCATTGGTTTTTGGGCCTCCCTGGTCCAAAGACAAATTATTGGTCCAACGCACCCTCAAGGATCTAGATCAAACAGGAATCCAGGCTTGTCGTTAAACTGCTCCAGGTGCTTAAACCTGTCCTCTAGGTGAGTATTGCAGCCTCTCCATTTGCAACAACCTTAGACAGCAAGTGCAAGAGAAAAATCCTCCTACATCTTCCAGTCCCTAAAGCCCACTGCTCCACACACCCATCAGAAGAAAAGAGCCATGCAGTTCTGCAGCAGCCATCCTAGATGATCCTTTGATGCAAGCGGCAGCTAAAAAAGCCAATGCAATTCTGGGCTGCATCAATAGGAGTATAGCATCTAGATCAAGGGAAGTTATAGTGCCACTGTATTCTGCTCTGGTCAGAACTCACCTGGAGTACTGTGTCCAGTTCTGGGCACCACAGTTCAAGAAGGACACTGACAAACTGGAACGTGTCCAGAGGAGGGCAACCAAAATGGTCAAAGGCCTGGAAACGATGCCTTATGAGGAACGGCTAAGGGAGCTGGGCATGTTTAGCCTGGAGAAGAGGAGGTTAAGGGGTGATATGATAGCCATGTTCAAATATATAAAAGGATGTCACATAGAGGAGGGAGAAAGGTTGTTTTCTGCTGCTCCAGAGAAGCGGACACGGAGCAATGGTTCCAAACTACAAGAAAGAAGATTCCACCTAAACATTAGGAAGAACTTCCTGACAGTAAGAGCTGTTCGACAGTGGAATTTGCTGCCAAGGAGTGTGGTGGAGTCTCCTTCTTTGGACGTCTTTAAGCAGAGGCTTGACAGCCATATGTCAGGAGTGCTCTGATGGTGTTTCCTGCTTGGCAGGGGGTTGGACTCGATGACCCTTGTGGTCTCTTCCAACTCTATGATTCTATGATTCTATGATTCTATGATTCCATAAGCAGTGCAGGAAAGATGGAGCTCCTAATGGACCGCTCCACCAGACTGTCTCTTAGGGAGAGATAGGAAGCAGGGCTCAAGGCTTCTGCTTTTGCCAGAGGCCAAGCTGAATCAGGCACCTCTTGGCCCTGAACTGGGCCAGTGGGCCATGATTGTCTAGAAACTGGTAAGGAGTTCTGGTTTTTGTTTTCCTCTTCCCTTCCTGTCCTTTTCCACTTGTGTGCTATGTTTGGTTTTTTAGTTTTTTGGTTTTTAAATTGTACATAAGCCACTCTGGGAGCCTTTTGGCTGAAAAACAGAGTACAACTAATCAAAACAATTTTAAAAATGTTTCTACTAACAGGTTTCGCCACACATTTTTGGGGTCCTGGGTGTTTTTTTATAGATTTGTTGTTCTTCTTGTTTATAAGGAGATCTGGTTTTCATTTTTGCCTTCCTTTCTTGTCCTTTTCCACTTGTGTGCCATGTTTTGTTTTGTTTTTTAAATTGTATGTAAGCTACTCTGGGGGCCTTTTGGCTGCAAAGCAGAGTACAACTGATATAAAGAATTTAAACAATGTTTCTACCAAGAGGTTTCTCCTCTCATCTTCTGGGTGTTGTTCTTGCTTGTGTTTATAACTTATGAATGATGGGATAAAGTAAATAATTTATGTGGGTGTGGGGGGGAAGCATCTAATAGGGGCAATGGACATAAAACTATGTGCATCACAATAACAAGCATGTTAAGCAAAATGCATCTAATAATGTGCAGACCAGGAGAAAAGCACACTGAAACGTTTCTTTCTTGGTAGGTATGGCAACTGCAGTCGAACTGAACAGTCCAACCAAAAGAGGCCGCATCAACCTGCACTATGGCCAAGCTGTTACCCGAAATTCCACTTCCTTTCTATCCAGGCGCCATGAAGTTGGGAGCAGCTTTTGTGAGATGAAGGGAAATCTGTTAATTGATATGGAAAGAGAACAGGATGAGAAAGATTGTTCTGCAGATAAATCTTGGGATGGTCTACAAGATGAATAAATTGCCTACGATGAGTTAAGAAAAAATGGCCTGGACGGTTCAGATGCTGACAGCTGCAGGAAATACCTGCTTGCAGCATTTCCCACTCAAATGCTCAAATGTGTGTTTCAGCATCTTTTTGGAACAACAACACTATAAATAAAGAGAACCTCCTTGTTCCATCCAAACTCGAGTGCCTTCTGCCTTAGAGTGCCTTCCCTTTGGCAGAGATCTCAGAAGAAACTGCAGCCATGAGGTTCCTTTACCTGAGCTTTGCTCTGGTCTTCATCTTCTTCCACGTTGTTGCAGGTAAGAGGGCACAGGGTGGGAGCATCTGCTGCAAATGCAGAAGGTCTCAGGTTGATTCCCAGGTATTTCCCTGGTCGGCAACACTTAAGACCTTCTGCCTGTCAGTGTAGACAGCTCTGAGCTTGATGGAACAACAGTCTGACTTGGCAGCTTCCTATCCTATCCAGCTGCTTAAAAAGGGGTGGGGAGGAAAGTATTTAAAAACCTATTTAATAATGAAATTGAATTTGAATACATGACTTTTGCAAAAGCAGCAATGTTCAGGATGCAGCCTTAGCAACCAGGAAATTCCATGGTGGTCATTTATATTGCTTGGAAAAGTTTGGAAAGTTAGTGTCCGTGATCCCCAAGTCCTTCCTAATTCCAGAGGTCCTGGATCTATGAAGAGTAAATATCTGATGAAGGATTCCATTGTAGACCTAACCCAGCAAGTTTCTTTGTTAAAGAATGCCCACAGTTGCCACCTCAGGACCCCATGAGCATAGCCAATGAAGAGATGGTGCCCACTGGGCAAATGGGTGGGCCTTACCCCCTCCTCACCTGGCTGGGAGCCAAGAAAGACTATAGCCAGCACAGTTGGGTGTGAGCTGAGCAAGACACATTGGCAACACTACTGGGGAGATTGCAAAAAATACCATTCTCAGAGAGGGCACAAATGTCAAGGTATTTCTGAAGCTCAGAACAGCTGTATTTCTGATTAGCAGATGTTAAAAGCAAAGGGGAAACTTCAGTGCAATGGAATGAAGTCTGACTCAGTCGCCAATTATGTGGGTCTGTGGGTGTATTATCTGCTCATTTTTCTCCCCTTCCATTAGCAATCTATGAAATTTAGGCTTGGCGGCTGTGCTGAAAAGATCTCAGGAGCAGTAATCATCATCATAATGTTATGATTTCTACACCAGCCAACTGGCTGGGTGCAGCTCAGGTTCAGGAATCAGCTGGAGTGTTTGCAGAGAAGGAGGACCGATCTGACCCTTGCTAATGTTGGCCAATGAAATAGTAGTTAGCAGGTATAGAGGCAGCAGAAGCCTGTAAAAGTTGGTCATCCCATTAAATATGCAGGGTTCTGGTTTGGAAAAAAAGTAGTTGTAACCCTTTTGCCCCCTTTAAACAAATTTATTTCCTTTCTCTTTTACACAGGGCAATTTGCTTGTGAACTATTAGGAGGAACTTGCGAATTCCCAGCAACTACAAACTGCATCTATGGAGAAATTACAGGGGTCTTCTGTGGCAACAACGGAACCTGCTGCAGGAGTAAGTGATATCCATTGAGTTGTTTGGGGGGGGGGTTGTTTTGTTTTTTTGCAAAATACATTAAAATGCAGTCAATAAATATTTATATAAAGAAAAAGGTAAAGGTAAAGGACCCCTGACAGTTAAGTCCAGTCGTGAATGACTCAGGGGTTGCAGCGCTCAGCTCGCTTTACTGGCCGAGGGAGCCCTCATTTGTCCACAGACAGTTTTTCCAGGTCATGCGGCCAGCAAGACTAAGCCGCTTCTGGTGAAATCTGAGCAGTGCACGGAAACGCCATTTACCTTCCCGCCGGAGTGCTACCTATTTATCTACTTGTACTTTGACATCAAATCAGGACTTCCCATGCCTGACAATGTAGACCAGTGAGATTCCACCATGAGCTCCCCAGCTAGCCTTGGGCAAACCACGCTTTCCGTCTCAGCCTCAATCTCCCCATCTGTACATAATAATGGGACATAATAATACTGACTTGCTGTTACAGAAGGCTCTGAATATTTATTTTTCCATTCATTCATTCATTCATTGCTTTTCTGTCCCACCTTTTCCCCAATGGAGCTCAAGGTGCCTTCTGTGGTTCTTCCTAATTTAATCCTCCCAACAACCCTGCGAGGCAGATCAGGCTAAAAGTGAGCGACTGGCCCAAGGCCACTCTGTGAGCCTTACGATGAGGCTGGATTTGAAGACTGGTCTCCCATTTCCTGGTCCAGGACCTCAGGCTCTCATACTTGGAAGTGCTCTTCCAAGGCTCAAAACAAAACGTCTGTCCAATGAATGTTTCTGTTTTGCACAAGAAGTCCTTTCTAATAATGACAATTTAATCCCCTCTCTTTTCCACAGATGAACCTCCATTGTGTAGACTCTCAGGAGGATTTTGCCAGGCCCCAAGGACTGAGAACTGTACCCTTGGAGAGATTACAAACATCTCCTGTGGTCCTAATGCACGCTGCTGTAGAGGTAAGTTATATCCATGACTTGGTGGTGCCACTTGTGCAAAAGTTTGCTCATTTTTAATCCTGTTTTCCTGATCTACACTCTACATCTTCACTGGAGAAAGCAGGGCTTTGCTAGTGCTAAAAAAAATAGTCACTGAACAGTTTCTGGATCAGAGTAGCTGATAATATGCTCAGGGCATATTAATTCTATTTTTAGAAGTAAAACGTTGGATTCAGTTTTGATGCAGCACTTCTAGGTTCTGCATCTTCTTTTAAGCATTAGAGCCTCAAGGTCTTCATCTGTGCACAGGGAATTTTGATGCCACAGATGTTCATATGGGTGCAAACTGTGCAGGCTGCTCTTCCCATGGGCAGTAAAAAATGGCGGCTCCTATCTAAGTGTCTGATCTAAGTCTGATCTGAGAGCCAGTGTGGTAAAGTGGTTAAGTGCGGTAGTCTCGTAATCTGTGGAACCGGGTTCGCATCTCCGCTCCTCCACATGCAGCTGCTGGGTGACCTTGGGCCAGTCACACTTCTCTGAAGTCTGTCAACCCCACTCACCTCACAGAATGTTTGTTGTGGGGGAGGAAGGGAAAGGAGAATGTTATCTGCTTTGAGACTCCTTAAAAAGGGAGTGAAAGGCGGGATATCAAATCCAAACTCTTCTTCTTCTAACTCTCGAAAATCTTAAGACAGCGCTGAGTAAGTGAGGATGAGCCAGCAGTCTGCTGCTGCTGAAGGAACACAAATATGATTTGGCAACAAAGATTCCCACTTCATTCTGCACTCACCAGAACTCAGCTGAAGTACAAAAATAATGTTGACCGGAGCATCAGTGAAATCAGGACTTCCCATGCTGGACAATCCAAGTCTGTGAGACTCCACCATGGACTCACCAGCTGGCCTATGGATAACCACACTTTCACTCTCAGCCTCAATCTCCCCATCAGCATTATGGGACATAAAAATACTGATTTGCCGTTACAGAAGGTTTTAATTAAATTCCTTCTCTTTTGCACAGATGAATCTCTACTGTGTAGACTCTCGGGAGGATTTTGCCAGGCCCCAAGGACTGCGAACTGTACCTATGAAGAGATTAGATTGATCTCCTGTGGTCCTAATGCACGCTGCTGTAGGGGTAAGTGATACCCATGAGTTGGTCCCACTCACGTGTGAATGTTTGCTCATTTTTAATCCTGTTTTCCTGATCTACACTCTGGATCTTCACTGGAGGAAGCAGAAGCAGGGCTTTTCTTGTGCTAAAGGGAATAGTGGTCAATCACTTTACAAATCAGGACATATTAACCCTATTTTTAGATGTCTAAATTTGGATTCAGTGCTGATGCAGCACTTCTAGGTTCTGCATCTTCTTTTAAGCATTAGAGCCTCAAGGTTTTCCTCTGTGCACAGGGAATTTTGATACCACAGGTATTTTGTATGGGTACAAACTGTGCAGGCTGCAATTCCCATGGGCAGCAAAAACTGGTGGCTCTTATCTAACTTTCCAGCTGGCCGTCTGCTGCACCACACACAATGGTGATACAGTGCTACCTCGGCTTAAGAACTTAATTAGTTCCAGAGGTCCGTTCTTAACCTGAAACTGTTCTTAACCTGAAGCACCACTTTAGTTAATGGGGCCTCCCGCTGCTACCATGCCACCGAAGCACGATTTCTGTTCTCATCCTGAAGCAAAGTTCTTAACCTGAGGAACTATTTCTGGGTTAGCGGAGTCTGTAACCTGAAGCATATGGAACCTGAAGCATATGGAACCCAAGGTACCACTGTAGTTAATTCTGCCTTTTAGAAATACTGGAGAAATGAATTGAAAAGCAACTGCAATCTGAGGCTGGAGATGAGAAATAATTTAATAGATCTATTCTAGCCTGTGGCCAGTTCTGAACCCACGTTTTAAAAAGGAAAACGACTGATTTGAGTGTCTCCTAAGTCAAGCGACCGGAAGGGTACAAGATTTGAAAGCTGTTTGTTTTGAAGAACATTGGAGGAGCTCAGCATGTTTAGCCTGGAGAAGAGAAGGTTAATTTTAGGGGGAGACATGATTGCAGCCTCTAAATATTTGCACGGCTGCCATGTGGAAGTTGTTCCAGAGGGCAGGACTAGAACCAAAGGGGTGGAAATGACAGAGAAGCAGGTTTTGAGGGACAATCTGTGAAGGATCTTGTTATTGAAGATCCTGCATTGAACAAGGGTTGTACTAGTTGATTTCCAGGTCATTTTTGGCTCTCCATCCAGCTGTTCACTCACTGAACTTTCTGCTAATAAATCACATTTTAGTAGGATTATTTTCTTCTCCAAATCTTCTTTTCTTTTCTAAAAAACCACACAAACTAATTTTTATTTAGGAAGGTTTATTTATTACTTCAATTTTTATCCTGCTCTTCTTCCCAAAGGAGACTTGGAAACAGATATCTCTAATCACTTCATATAGAAATATTCATATTAAACTCTTTTTAATTATGTTATTTATTTGATTTATATACCATCCTTCGTCAAAAGATCCCAGGGTGGTTCACGAGATAAACACAAAAGATAAAAGCACAGATCTATAAGGACAAAAAATTGAAAAGCGATTTTTGTTGCATGCCTTTTCTGATTATAAATTTCAGACCAGGGGCTGTTTTCTCTTCTTTTTTACAAATTGCTATCTGTAACTCCCGGTGAACTGTTACTTTGTTTTTGTTGTTTATTTTTTGCAAAAGAGATCAAAATACAATAGATAAATAAGGTCCCTCCTACAGTAGATAAATAAGGACCCTCTTAAGGTCCCTCTAAATACACCCATTCTGTCATGTAATTGACCAGAGCTTCAGTCAAATTAAGACTTTCTTCTCCATGCCTGTCCATCTAAATCACTGACCATATTTCTGTCTAGGACAAGGTGTCTGTTGGGTTCTGTGCTATAGTAAGCCTAGGAAAAATTGGGGCAAGAGGAGACAAGGTGCAGGCTGCCCTCTGAGGAATACAGCTCTAAAGCTGCTCAATCAAGGAACAAGCTGAATTGGGGGCTTTATGTTGTAGCATCAGCAGCCGAATAGAAAAACAACGTGGTGTAGGAGTTAGAGTGCTGGAGGAGGACCTGGCAGATCAGGGTTCTAGTCCCCACTTGGCCAAGAAGCTCACCTTGGGCCAGTCACTGCTTCTCAACCGAATCTACTTAACAGGGTGGTTGTGAAGATAAAATGGAGCTGAGAGAATTATATGTGCCATTGAGTTCCTTGGAAGAAAGGTGCAATATAAATATCAGAATAAAATATAAAAAAATAGTTAGCACCACCTTTCCTGCAAGATGCGGTGTCAATTTGAGGTTTCAGCCTTTGTCATCACCTCCTACATCAATGGAGTGTGGGATCCTCAGGTCTCCCTGTGTTTTCGAGTGGTGGAGTCCTCAAAGTCAGCGGCTGCCAGTGGCCCATCCTGACATCAAGGATGGGCCAGGGGATGTCAGCAGTGATGCTCCTCTGAGAGCTCTTCCGGGGCTGGGCCTGCATGTCCTCTTCCTTTCTGCTACAGATTCCTGAATTGCAGGGTGGGCTTAAATGTTCCTTTGAGTCTTTCCAGCACTATAAATCTTATCTCCTGAAGGTGACTCCAGGCTCCTGAAAGTGCAATCGATTACAGGTTTCCTTCTTTCTTTTATTCAGGACAATAATCAATGTAAGAGGAAATGGGGATTCTGCCAGGAGGAACTCACCAAACGCTGCCCATCTGGTCTAACTCTTCCTGCTTACTGTGGTTTCAATGCACAATGCTGTGCCCTTGAATGACATCAGTGAGCAGCCCACATCCATGGTTGAGAATGTCTGATGGCTACGCTGATTCTTCTGGATCTTTGCTTGTGGAAGTGGGCCTGATCAATCCATTTGTGAAGCAAGCAATGAAACAAAGATCAGTCTGTTCAGATGATCATCTAATTAAACACATATTAACCTGCAAATTTGAAATTGTATTTTTTTCATTTTTTAAAAAAAAAAGCATCTATGACTAAATATGACCCTCTTCCTGTGTAAGTTCATCATATCTGCCAAAGATTCCTCTTGACTGAAGTTCTCATCCCCAAGTCCCAGGAGGAGATAACTACAGCCAATGCTTTCCATGCACCCAGGCAGAGCTTGGGTTTCGCTGCCCAGTTGGTTATGTGAACACGGGTGGGATAGGCTGAACTCAACCCAGAATGGAGCCATGACCTGAGCTCATTATTCAGGAGCCACTGCCTTGTGGGTGCCCATAGGTCACTGGGAGTGGTATTTAATTCTGCTGAATGCACATCAGGTTTATTGATTTCTATGGGTGTACTCTTAGTGGGACTCAGAATTTTCTGAAGGGGTGTTTTCTGGAATTTTGAGAATGAAAGAAGGAACTCAGGGAGGTGCCAGGGAGAGGGTGGGATTGAAGAGTCGGGAAGGGTGATTGCTGCCTAGTGATCAAGATCCCAGATTCAATCATTGATCTGGGTCTTTCTTTTCAACTTTAATTTACATACATTAATTCATAACATAGCCAAGTATAAAATAAAATAGAAGCAGAAAAGAAAATTTAAAGTTCAACACATAGGAACACATATCCATGCCACTTTCAATTTATTTGTTTAGACATTTCTATCCCAACTTTCCCCAAAGAATTCAAGGCAATGTACATTGTTTTCTCCCATGAGCCCATGTCTCCAAGGTTTTGAACAATACCACGCTTGTGCCTTTGTCACCACTACCTAAAAGGCCCTCTGCCTGCTTCCCTGTAACCTCGCATCTCCCAATGAAGGAACCGCTGTTTATGTTAGGAAACCAGGTTGGGGCAGTGGGCACTGAAATGGACTGAGGAGGGCGTATTTGGGTGGGGTGGGGAGATAGTGTCGGTGGCTACCTTGAGTGGGCTCAGCTCATCCTCATGCTGCTTATAATTTCCTCCCCTTCTCCCTTTGGCTTCAACCCACGCAGAATAAACCAGGGCTTGTGGGAATTGCAGTTCATGGATGATGGGAATTGTAGTCCAACAACATTCAGAGGGTCACAGATCCACTATGCCTAATGTCAAGTCAAGATTGCTTATCCATCAGCAGTTCTGATTCAACTGGGACATCCCGGAATTACAGAAGCTATCCCAGTTTCTGATTGGATGTCCCAGTTTTTGTCCTGAGCTCCCTCGACAGTCAGCTGGCTCTTGTGAGAGCTCAGCACCCAAAGACAAATGTCTTTGGCAAAAAAAAAAAAAAAAAGGCAGCTGCGCTTTAGTCCGTGGAAGCAGAGGAGGAGGGGGAGCTGCTGGTGATGCAAGTCAGGCTGCCCCCACTGGACTCAGTTGCCATGCTTCCTCTGCCCAGTGCTGCCCCCACTGGAGGAGGAGGAGACCACACCAACAGGGGGCTGAAGATGGGAAGCCCCAGCTCATTTGCCTGGGAGTATGGCACTGAAAGAAGCACATCCCAAGTTTAACTAGCAGAATGTTGGAGGGTCTGAAATTTTGTTATCTAACAATCCATCCATGTTCCCTGTGCTAAGGCTTGTGTGATGGGATGAAGAGCTGCTTGTGTGTAAATTGCAATCCCTCAGAGTTTGAACAGCTTCTCAAACCTCTGCCTGTGACGGAGCCCCTCCAGCATGGCTGCGTCAGTCGCTAGCAGAATCCGAAAGTGGTTGCTTTCGGAAACGTTTCCAACATAAAAGCTCCTTAACGGAAACACGTCTTCTGGCCTCTCTGCGTGACAGTTTCCGGCGAGGAACGGGTGTCCCTATAGGAGGTTCTGAGACATCCCCACTATTTTCACTGGAAGCATCTCTGAGCCATTCCTCCGACTCTCCTTCCCTTGACATTCCTGTTCGCCCCCTACTGGTTCCTTCTTCAGGTGTTACGTCTCCCTTTACCTCAGAGAGCCTTGGCACCTCCGGTGCTGCCGATGGCAGTTCCCTGACATCCACCTCCCCTCCAGGGCCCCCTTCACCCTCTCCCGTCTCCTCCCCTACAGTTTGGGAGGGGGTAAAACCCCGGAAGGAACCTTCCTCATCGTCTGAGGTTTCGAACACCTTTCTCCACTTGTTGCGGTTCCTAGTCTCTCGGTACTCCTCGTCGTCTGAGTCCGTTCCTTCTTCCAACTCCGACTCCGCGAATCCTTCCAGTTCCTCTTCCTCGTCTGTGGTGCCGAAATACTCCCTCCTAAACCTTGCTGCCGGCTGTGGTTTCCTCGGGAATCTTTGGTGGAACGTTTCTGTTAAAACCTCGTCATTGACCTCCTCTGCTGTCACCCAAGTGTTTTCTGACTCCGGTTCCCCTTCCCACGCCACTAAATACTCCACCTGATTGCCCTTCCACCTGGAATCGAGGATTTCCGCTACATGGTTACTGCTCTCCCTCTCTTCCAAGACTGGTCCCCTGGTGTGCTCCCCTTCACCTCCCCCCTTGTACGGTGACAGTAATGACCTGTGGAACACTGGATGCAATTTCATGTGGTTGGGTAACCGGAGTTTGAAAGCCACTGGGTTGACCTGCTGAATGACCTCAAAGGGTCCCAATCTCTTGGGTCTTAATTTCTTACAACCCCCTTTGAACGGCAACCCTTGGGTGGACAACCACACCTGATCCCCCACCCTTATGGTTTCACCTTCCCTCCTGTTCTTGTCTGCCTGCTTCTTATATTGAGCCTTGGCCCTTTCTAAGTTGAGCTGAAGCTGACGATGGATCGCTTCCATCTCTTCTACAAAATGTTCGGCCGCTGGGACGCTCCATCTCTCGCCTCCCTCCCCCGGGAATGCCCTGGG
Organism: Podarcis tiliguerta; assembly: GCF_965153285.1. Lineage (NCBI taxonomy): Eukaryota > Metazoa > Chordata > Lepidosauria > Squamata > Lacertidae > Podarcis > Podarcis tiliguerta. The sequence goes on along the minus strand of NC_139536.1, from coordinate 6,513,866 downwards.
GTGACACCCGTAATTGGCCAAAAAGGGGCTCATCCCTGTGGACACATGCTCCGCATTGTTGTAGGCAAATTCTGCCAGCGCCAGCTTTTCGACCCAATCATTCCCTCTGTCATTGACATAACACCTCAGATATTGTTGGAGGATGCCATTTGCTCTTTCCGCCTGCCCGTTGGTTTCAGGATGCCGGGCCGTCGAAAAATTGACCTCCACGTGCAGCAAGCTCATGAGCTTCCTCCAGAACCTGGAAGTAAATTGTTTCCCGCGGTCCGAGACAACCCTCAAGGGGGCGCCATGCAGCCGGAAGATGTGTTCTACAAACAACTTCGCTGTTTCTTCCGCTGTGACTGCATGTGAACATGCTACAAAGTGGCACATCTTAGTTAACAGGTCCACTACTACCATGATGGCCGTCTTCCCTTTGGATTTGGGCAGATCCGTCATAAAATCTATTGATACCGCCTCCCAAGGCCGTTCTGGCGTGGGTAGTGGTTCCAATAACCCTGCCGGCGCCCTTCTTTCCCCCTTGGCCCTCTGGCATTGGTCACACCCTCTTACATACTCCTTTACATCTTCCCTCACCTTGGGCCACCAAAACTCCCTGGTGACCATCCACATGGTCTTGTGTTGTCCAAAATGTCCCGCCGTGGGACTATCATGCAACTGCTTGAGTACCCTCCCTCTCAATTCACCTTCTGGTATATACAGTGCCCCTTTGTAATACAATGCCCCATTTCTTTCTTCAAAACCCTCCGGGCTCTCACCCTCTCCCCTGAGGCCTCTGAGCTTATTTTGGGCATATTCGTCAGTTTCCGTTTCTTCTACCAGCTCTCGTCTCCCCACCAGCGCCGCCCCACACACCCAGCGGTCCTCAGGAATGACATGTCTTTCTTCGCTTGCCCCCTCCCCTTCCAAGTACTCTGGTTTGCGTGAGAGAGCGTCCGCCCTGACGTTCTCTGGGCCTGGGACATAACAAATCTCGAAGTGGAATTTGGAAAATTCCTGTGCCCATCTCACTTGTCGTTGGTTGAGTACTCGAGCTGTTCTCCAATACTCCAAATTCTTGTGGTCGGTGCACACTTGCACCTTGTGTTGTGCCCCAATCAATAAATGTCTCCACCTCCAGAACGCTTCGTGAATGGCAAGTAGTTCCCTGTCATACACCGTGTAGTTCCGCTCGGACTTATTCAGCTTCCTCGAGAAAAAGGCACACGGTCTCCACTCCGACGTATTTCTTCCCGGCTGAAGAAGCACAGCCCCCACCGCTCTGTCTGACGCGTCTGTCTCCACCCTCATGGGCTTCTGTAGGTCCACATGCAGAAGTTGTTCTTCCGAAGCGAAAGCCCTTTTCAGTTCTTCAAAAGCTCTCTCCGCCTCCGCCGTCCAAACAAATTTCTTCTTGCTACTGAGGCAGTCGGTGATGGGCGCCGTCAAGTGTGCAAAATTCTTGATGAACTTCCGATAAAAGTTCCCAAACCCCAGGAATCTTTGCACATCCTTCTTGGTTTTCGGTGTCTTCCATTCCAGCACCGCCTGGACCTTGCCTGGATCCATGGCCAATCCTTGGTCTGACAGGCGGTACCCCAGGAATTCCACCTCCTTGGCATGAAACTGGCACTTCTCCAGTTTCACCCACAGCTGATTGGCTTGCAGCCGGCCCAACACTTCTCTCACGTCCCTCACATGCTGCTCTTCATTTTCCGAATACACCAACACGTCATCCAAAAAGGCCACACAATTCTTGTAGAGCAACGGCCCCAGGACGTGGTTGATAAAACTTTGAAAACATGCGGAGCCGGCTTGGAGACCGAAGGGCATTACGAGGTATTCAAATGCTCCCAAAGGGGTGAACATGGTGGTCTTCCATTCATCCCCCTTCCTTATTCGTATCAGATTATACGCCCCCCGCAGGTCCAGTTTTGTAAAAATCTTCCCCTTCCTCACCCTGGTCAGAATGTCATCAATTCGGGGCATAGGAAAGGCCAGGGGTTCCGACACGGCGTTTAGGGCCCTGAAATCCACTACAAGTCTCGGCTTATCTGTGTTTTTTTTGTCCACAAAAAACACTGGGCTGCCCCCCACCGCTCGGGACTCTCTGATGAAACCCCTCTTCAGGTTTTTGTCAATGAACTCCCTCAGCTCCTGCATCTCCCTGTCTGACATGGCGTACAGCTTGCCCACTGGGAGTTGAGCCCCAGGGAGTAGGTTGATTTGACAGTCAAAGGGTCTATGCGGCGGCAGTTTGTCCGCTTCTCTTTCGCTAAATACGTTGCTCAGATCTGCATATTGCGGAGGCACCTCCCCTTGCTTCATTACCTCCATCCCAGCTAAGGTGAGCTTGGCTCCCCCTGGATCCTTTCCCTGCTTGCAGTGTTCTAGGCAATGCGCTGACCCAAAGGAGACCACCCTCTGGTGCCAGCCCACTAGAGGATCGTGTAGTGCCAGCCAGCTCATCCCCAAAATTATGGGAGCTCCTCCCAAGGTGGCCACATTAAACGCTATCCTCTCGGTGTGCCTTGCCACCCTCATTATCATGGGGACTGTCTGTTGGTTCACTTCTCCTCCCAACAACTCTCTGCCATCAATCGTGGTTACCTGCAGGGGTTTACTTAAGGGGAGGGTTTGTATCTGGTGCTCAGCTGCGAACTCCTTACTCATGAAATTACAGGAGCTGCCTGAATCCAGCAGGGCCTTGATCTGTAGGGGGTGTCCGTTTGGCAGCTCTAGCAACACCTCTATCACTAGAGCAGGTCTGGGAGGTTCTGGTGCGGGCACTCTCACTGCTTTTGAGCCTGGCTGCTGTGCCCCGACGGCAGCCAGGCGTTGGCTTTTACTTGCTCTGTGCTTTCCTCCTCCTCTCCCCCAACAGCTCCTGCCATGCCTTGCCATTCCTTTCTCCGTGGACAGACTCTGGCAAAGTGTCCTGGCTGTTGGCAGAGATAGCATTTCTTCCCGCCCTTTCCCTCTTTCTTCCGCCCTTCACCGATGTTTGAAACTGTGCGCGCACGCGCTGTTCCCACTTCCATCGGCTCTGCCGGCGGGAAAGGCTGCTCTGGAATGTCTGGAATGCGGAGCTCCCTCCAACGTTCTCCTTTCCCCTCCCGCTTCTCCAAAGCCCTCGCTTCCTGGCGCGCTCCTATGGCTAGCGCGGCTTTAGTCAGCTGGTCCATAGACTCTGCTCTGGGGTTCCGGGAAAGTTCATCTTTCAAGGACGAAGACAGACCTTCTTCGAAAAGCATTTGAATGGGCTCAGAAGACAAGTCCCACCCCAATCAATGAATCAACATAGTGAACTCAGTCCAGTACTCACGGACAGTCCTGTTTCCCTGTTTGCAAGCCATTAACTGCCTTCGCACCCCTCCCTGCTCAATGTCACTGGAAAACATCAGGTCCATGGCACGAAAAAACTTCATCGCGTCCTTTAGGATCTCATTATTTGCTGCCATCAAGGGTCTAACCCAGTCTTTCGCCCCTGATTCGAGATGGCTAATTACAAAAGCCACTCGCGATTCCTCATCAGGGAAGTCATCGAATTGCAGATTGAGAGCATATTGCATCTCTGTCCTAAAGGCATGGTAGTTCCTGGGGTCCCCCCCAAATTTCTGCACCAATCCTGGCATCTTTCTGTTGAGTGGGGTGGCTTTCTCCCTCCCCCTCTCTGCATCCTGAGCCCTCCTTTCTTCCAGCCTCGCCGTCTGCAAGGCAAGCTGGATTTCCAACGTCCTATACCTTTCCTCCAGGCTTGGACCTCCTCCAGCTGCCCCTCCGGTTCCTGCTGGTTCGCTCATGATGCCTCTCCCTGGCACAAGCTAGCTGTCGGTGACTTTCGGATTGCTGTGATGGGATGAAGAGCTGCTTGTGTGTAAATTGCAATCCCTCAGAGTTTGAACAGCTTCTCAAACCTCTGCCTGTGACGGAGCCCCTCCAGCATGGCTGCGTCAGTCGCTAGCAGAATCCGAAAGTGGTTGCTTTCGGAAACGTTTCCAACATAAAAGCTCCTTAACGGAAACACGTCTTCTGGCCTCTCTGCGTGACAGTTTCCGGCGAGGAACGGGTGTCCCTATAGGAGGTTCTGAGACATCCCCACTATTTTCACTGGAAGCATCTCTGAGCCATTCCTCCGACTCTCCTTCCCTTGACATTCCTGTTCGCCCCCTACTGGTTCCTTCTTCAGGTGTTACGTCTCCCTTTACCTCAGAGAGCCTTGGCACCTCCGGTGCTGCCGATGGCAGTTCCCTGACAGCTTGGTTGTCTGACAGAAATTCCAGTAAACTGGGCAAGCCTCGGGATTGTCTTAGTTTAGAAACACTGATGTTATGTACTGAGTTGAATAGGATCCAAAAGGTAGCAGTCTGATTGGTCCTAGAACAATAGGATTCAGAATGCAGCAGTCTGATTGGTCCTAAAACAATGCAGCAGTATGATTGGTCCACAGGGGCCACCCAATCCAGCTCCAGGTGGAAGTGAATCCACAACCTGATTGACCTACAGGAGAATCCCAGAATTAGCCATTCATGGGCGGCCCATTGTTTAAAGAATGTATATAAAGCAAATACTTTCATTCCTCACTACTATGAGCTGAATAAAGAGCATGAAATCCACACTCGACTCCGAGTAGATTTCAACTGAACGGAACAGAAAGCTGGATTCCAGAAACAGCTGAACCAACCGTTTGCCAAATTTATTTCCAGATCTTCTGTTATGGTTCCTGGTGCACAGAGACATTGGAGGACAGCCAATGCTAGCCCTGCTCAAGATATTCTATAAATTGCATAAAGTCGGTATTGTTTCATATAAGTAACAGTGACTTTATTTATTCAGCTAAGAACTATCAGATCCATATTTGCACAGGGTCAATTAGATATTTAGGTATAATCATACCAATGGATATTACCGAATTAGTAGCATGTAATTCAAACAAAGTAATCCAGGAGTTTTCTTTTCATATTAATAGAGGGGAGTCATTTAACCTGCCCTTATGCAGAAGGGTTAATACTCTCAAACGAACATTATTCCCAGAATAAGCTATAGTGGGAGTAGAATTCCAGGTCATATAATTGGTAAATATTTCCAGAAAATGAATATCTTAATTAGGAAATGTCTATGGGGTTCTGCAACTCCAAGAATATCCTTGCTAAAAATGCAATTATTAATTAAAAAACGAGGATTTGGCATTCGAGAAGGATATTGACCAGAGGGACAGAGGAGGGCTGTCAAATGATCAAGGCTCTGGAGACCAGGCCTTATGTGGAAGACGGCTGAAGGAGTTGGGTATGTTGTTAGAGGGGGATTTTCCACTGGGGGCAGATGACAGAGACTGACTCCATGAGACAGGTGTAAAACCAAACCAAATAAAGACTATTTCAAAACAACAAACAGCAAAGCTTCTGGGTGTTTTTCTCTGCAGGCAGAGTTCAAACTGCAGCTTTTCTCCTTTTGTAGTCATGGTCAGCTGTATCCAATCAGCCCAGACTTACAGAAACTGTTCTTAAAGGTACAAACATCTTTACTGTTTCTGTGCGGAATGTTTCTTTCCCAACATATGTTGAGCCTGCTAATGAGGAGACTGAGAGGCGATATGATAGCCAGCTTCAAATATCACAAGGGCTGTCACATGGAAGAGGGAGCAAGCTTGTATGGACTCTAACCAATCGGTTCAAGTTACGAGAAAAGAATTTAAACAATGTTTCTACTAACAGGTTTCTCCTCTCACCTTCTTGGTGTTGTTCTTGTTTGTGTTGATAACTTATGAATGATGGGATAAAGTAATTAATTTATGTGGGTGTGGGGGGGGAAGCATCTAATGGGGGCAATGGGCATAAAACTATATGCATCACAATATCAAGCATGTTAAGCAAAATGCATCTAATAATGTGCAGACCAGGAGAAAAGCACACTGAAACGTTTCTTTCTTGGTAGGTATGGCAACTGCAGTCGAACTGAACAGTCCAACCAAAAGAGGCTGCATCAAACTGCACTTAGGGCCAAGCTGTTAACCGAGATTCCACTGCCTTTCTATCCAGGCGCCATGAAGTTGGGAGCAGCTTTTGTGAGATGACGGGAAATATGTTAATTGATATGGAAAGAGAACAGGATGAGAAAGATTGTTCTGCAGATAAATCTTCGGCTCATCTGCAAGATGAATAAATTGCCTAGGATGAGTTAAGAAAAAATGGCCTAGATGGTTCGGATGCAGACAGCTGCAAGAAATACCTGCTTGCAGCATTTCCCACTCAGATGCTCAAATGTGTGTTTCAGCATCTTTTTGGCATGGCAACACTATAAATAAAGAGAACCTCCTTGTTCCATCCAAACTCAACTGACTTCTGCCTTAGAGTGCCTTCCCTTTGGCAGAGATCTCAGAGGAAACTCCAGCAATGAGGTTCCTCTACCTGAGCTTTGCTCTGGTTTTCATCTTCTTCCACGTTGCTGCAGGTAAGAGGGCAGCTCAAGCTCAGGTAGGGGAGCATCTGCTACAAATGCAGAAGGTCTCAGGTTGAGTCCCAGGTATTTCCCTGGTCAGCAACACTTAAGACCTTCTGCCTGTCAGTGTAGACAGATATGAGCTTGATGGAACAACAGTCTGACTTAGCAGCTTCCTATCCTATCCAGCTGCTTAAAAAGGGGTGGGGAGGAAAGTATTTAAAAACCTATTTAGTAATGAATTTGAATTTGAATACCTGGCTTTTGCAAAAGCAGAAATGTTCAGGATGCTGAATGAGCCACAAGGCAGGTTCCATGGTGGTCATTTTTATTTATTTTTTATAATAATTTTTTATTCATTTTCCAAACATTTTTATACAATCAACTCATATTAACTCTCACATTCATCAGTTTTTGACTTCCCTCAGTTTCTCTGCCAATCTTTCATTAAGATTTCTCTTGTTAACGCATTTCTAAACTTATTATTGCCTTTAACCATTCCTCTTCCTTTCTCCTACTTTCTTTTTTACATTTTTTTCTTAATTTTTCACAGAGACTCTTCAAAACCAACAAGCATTATCTGTGCATCACATATGCTTTTCAGATAATCTGTAAATTTCCCCCAGTCATCGATAAACTTTTGGTCTTTCTGATATCGGATCTTCCCAGTCAATTTATCCAATTCCGCATATTCAGTCAGTTTCATTCTCCATTCTTCCACAGTTGGAATTTCTTCCTGCTTCCATCTTTGTGCCAGAAGTATTCTTGCAGCTGTTACAGCATATTAGAAAAGTTTACAATCTTTTCTATTAATTTCATTACCTACCAATCCTAATAAGAAGGCTTCTGGTTTTCTAACAAATGTATATCTCAACATCTTTTTCAATTCCTTATATATCATTTCTCAGAAGCCTTTCACCTTTTTGCATTCCCACCACATATGATAGAAAGTTCCTTCTTTTTCTTTACATTCCCAACACTTGTTACATGTTTTATACATTTTAAATAATTTAACTGGTGTTATGTACCATCTATATACCATTTTCATTACATTTTCCTTCAATGCGGTACACGCCGTAAATTTTAACCTTTCATTCCATAATTTCGTCCAATCATCATATTGTATATTATAACCAAAGTCTCTGGCCCAATGTATCATTACTGATTTCACCTCTTCATCTTTTGTATGCCATTCCAACAACATTCTATACATTTTAGACAAATTTTTATACTCATTATTCAATACCTCTATTTGAAATTTTGATTCTTTCCCTTCATATCCACACATTTTACAGTCTTTTTTAAACATTTCACTAATCTGGTAGTAGTGTAACCAATCATAAACAAATTCTTTCACCTCTTCATAAGTCTTCATTTTCCATTTCCCCCCCTCTCTTTCTATCAATTCTCCATAAGTTATCCACCTCCCCCTCATGTTTATCTTTTTCACACTCATCACTTCCAATGGTGAAAGCCAATGGGGGAGTCTTGGTTCCAACAAATTTTTATACATCTCCCACACCTCTGTCAATGATCTTTGGAAGATGTGGTTTTCAAAGCCTTTATGAATTTTTTTCTTTTCATACTACAGATATGCATGCCACCCGAATCTATTATCAAATCATTCTAAATCTAACAACTCTCCATTCACTAATTTAATCCATTCCTTTAACCAACAGAGGCATGATGCTTCATAATATAGTTTCAAGTCTGGCAGGGCGAAGCCACCTCTTTCTCTCGCATCTGTTAATAACTTAAACTGAATCCTTGGCTTCTTGCCCTGCCAGATGTATCTTGAAACTATTTTTTGCCATTCTTTGAAGATTGATGCCCCTTTAATTATCGGTAGTGATTGGAATAGAAATAACATCCTTGGCAGCACACTCATCTTTATCGTAGATATCCTTCCCCAAAAAGATAGCTTCAATCTTCCCCACACCTCCAGATCCCTTTTTATCCCATTCCAAACAGGTACATAGTTATTTTGAAACAAATCGATATTCTTGGGGGTTAACCATACTCCTAAATATTTCACTTTGTTCACCACTTCCAGCCCTGTACTTTGTTGCATTTCCTCTATTAAATCTTGGTCCATATTTTTCGCAATAATTTTAGTCTTTCTTTTGCTTAAATAAAAACCTGCAACTTGACCAAATTGTTCTATTTCTTCTAGGATTCTTTTAACACTTCCCGCTGGCTCTTCTACCATCATTACAAGATCGTCCGCAAATGCTTTGACTTTATACTCATTTTTCCCTACAGACACCCCTTTTATTTCTTTATTTTTTCTTATTGATTTTAGCAAAACCTCCAGCACCAAGATGCATAATAATGGTGATAATGGGCATCCTTGTCTTGTACCCTTTGTTATTTTAATGTCTTCCGTTGTATAATTGTTTACTATCAACTTCACTTTTTGCTCTGTATATATTGCCTTTATTCCATTAAAAAATTCCGTACCTACGTCCATATGTTCCAATTTTTATAACATAAAATTCCATGATATATTGTCAAAGGCCTTTTCCGCATCCACAAAGATTAACATGGCTTGTTTCTCATTCCTGGCATTCAGATATTCTATTATATTTATTATATTTATTATATTATCTTTCATCTGTCTGCCAGGAAGGAAACCCGCCTGATCCTTATGCATAAGATCTTGCAGTACTTTTTTCATTCTCTTTGCTAATATGCTTGCAAAGATTTTATAATCAGTGTTCAACAGCGAAATAGGCCTATAATTTTTAACTTGCGTTAAGTCCGATTCTTGTTTTGGGATAAGTGTAATTAAGGCTTCTTTCCAAGTTTCCGGTATTTCCCTATTCTTCAAGATATTGTTTACAACTTCTTTCAGTGGTACAAGTAGGGTGCTTCTCATTTCCTTATAGTATCTAGCTGTGAATCCATCTGGTCCTGGGGCTTTCCCCTTTTTCAATTCGCTTATCGCCTCTTTAATTTCTTCAATTTCAATTGGGGCATTCAAGTTATCTTTCTTCTCCGTCGGGATCTTCTGCACTTCTTTTTCCTTTAAGAATCTTTCTCATATTATTCTTTTCTTTGTTTTTATACAGTTGTCTATAAAAGTCCAGGAATCCTTTTCTAATTTCTTTCGGGTCTTCTATTTCCGTACCTTCAATGATGATTTTGTTTACTGTATTCTGCTCTTTTCTTTTCTTTATCTGCCACGCCAGCCAATTTCCTGATTTATTCACAAATTCAAAATTTCTTTGTTTCATTCTTTTTATATTCCCTTCTACTTCCTTGTTTATTATCATTGCAAACTGTGTTTGTAACGTCTTTATGTTTTGTCTTATCTTTTCGTTATTTGGGGTTTTTTTATCAATTTTTGTCCATTCTCCATTATTTGTCTCAATAGTTCCTTTTTATTCTTTTCCCTATTTTTATTTTTCAGGGCATTTTGTTGAATGAAAAAGCCCCTCATCACGGCTTTGCTGGCATCCCAGACCGTACTCATTTTTGTTCCCTTATTACAGTTATTTACAAAATATTCCGACAGGTTCTTTGGAGCATTTTCTACTACTTTCTGATCATCTAGAAGATAGTCGTTTATTCTCCATCTAAACGTTCTTTCTTCAAAACATTTTAGTTCAAATTTTATTGCACTATGGTCCGAAATCACTCTTGGTTGAATTTCAATCTTTGAGATTCTTGGAGTTAATTCATTTGAGACCCACACCTGGTCTATTCTTGACATGGACTGGTTTGGTTCTGAATAAAACATGAATTGTTTCTCCAGTGGGTGTCTAAGTCTCCAAATGTCAATCAAATTACAATTCTTAGTCATTGAGAAAAAAGTCTTAGGTAATTTCCCATCTTTGCTCACCCTGTTGTTCTCAGTCTGTCCATTTCCATTGACACCACTCCATTCAGGTCTCCCATTATTATAATTTTCTGATTCATATATTCAAACAGTCATTCTTCTAAGTTTTTATAAAATTCTGTCTTGTTTCCATTTGGTGCATCAATCCCGACAATTATTATTTTTTCTCCTTGCCACTTAATTTGAACTGCCATAACTCTGCCTTCTTCATCTTTAAAAATTTGTTGAGCTTCAATTTTTTTTTTCTGATGTACAAAACTACTCCTCTTTTTTTACTCCTATCCGAAGATATAAATTCATTTCCCAGTCTTTTATTAATTAAAAAAAATTTATGTCTTCTTGCTTCGTGAGTTTCTTGTAGACAAATGATATCCAAATTTTTCTTTTTAAAATGTTGTTCGACTTTATTTCGTGTTTTGTTATCATTAATCCCATTAATATTCCAAGTCCATAACTTTAGCAGGGTTCTGGTTTGGAAAATTAGCCCCCCCCCCCCCTTAAACAAATTTATTTCCTTTCTCTTTTACACAGGGCAACTTGGATGTGAACTATTAGGAGGAACTTGCCAATTCCCAGCAACTACAAACTGCACCTATGGGAAAATTAGAGGGGTCTCCTGTGGCAGCAACGGAACCTGCTGCAGGGGTAAGTGATATCCATTGAGTTGTGTTTGTTTGTTTTTTGCAAAATACATTAAAATGCAGTAAATATATATATATATAAACAAAAAGGTAAAGGTAAAGGACCCCTGGCAGTTAAGTCCAGTCGTGAACAACTCTGGGGTTCGGTGTTCAGCTAGCTTTACTGGCTGAGGGAGCCCTTGTCTGTCTGCAGACAGTATTTCCAGGTCATGTGGCCAGCATGACTAAGCTGCTTCTGGTGAAATCTGAGCAGCACATGGAAACACCGTTTACCTTCCTGCAGGAGCGGTACCTATTTATCTACTTGCACTTTGACGTCAAATCAGGACTTCCCATGCCTGACAATATAGACCAGTGAGATTCCACCATGAGCTCCCCAGCTGGCCTTGGGCAAACTTTCCGTCTCAGCCTCAATCTCCCCATCAGTACATATTAATGGGACATAATAATACTGACTTGCTGTTACAGAAGGCTCTGAATATTTATTTTTTTCTTCATTTATTCCTTCATTGCATTTATGTCCCACCTTTTCACCAATGGAGCTCAAGGAGCCTTCTGTGGTTCTCCCTAATTTATTCCTCCCAACAACCCTGTGAGGCAGATTAGGCTGAGATTAAGTGACTGGTCCAAGGCCACTCTGTGAGCCTTCTGATGAAGCTGGATTTGAAGGCTGGTCTCCCATTTCCTAGTCTAGGACCTCAGGCTCTCATACTTGGAAGTGCTATTCCAATGTTTAAAACAAAAAGCCCGTCAAATTAACGTTTCTGTATTGCACAAGAAGTTCTCTCAAAAGATGAAAATCTACTTCCCTCTCTTTTGCACAGATGAACCTCCATTGTGTACACGCTCGTGTGGATTTTGCCAGGCCCCAAGGACTGAGAACTGTACCTTTGGAGAGGTTCCAAATGTCTCCTGTGGTCCTGATGCACGCTGCTGTAGGTGTAAGTGATATCCTGATTTCCTCATCTACACTCTACATCTTCACTGGAGAAAGCAGGGCTTTGCTTGTGCTAAAGGAAATAATCACTGAACAGTTTCTGGATCAGAAACTGGGCATATTAATTCTATTAATTAATATTAATTAATTAATTCTATTTTTAGAAGTAAAAAGTTGAATTCAGTTTTGATGCAGCACTTCTAGGTTCTGCAACTTCTTTTAAGCATTAGAGCCTCAGGGTTTTCATCTGTGCACAGGGAATTTTGATGCCGCAGATGTTCATATGGGTGCAAACTGTGCAGGCTGCTCTTCCCATGGGCAGTAAAAAATGGCGGCTCCGATTTAAATGTCTGATCTAAGTCTGATCTGAGAGCCAGTGTGGTGTAGTGGTTAAGAGAGGTAGTCTCGTAATCTGGGGAACCGGGTTCGCGTCTCCGCTCCTCCACATGCAGCTGATGGGTGACCTTGGGCCAGTCACACTTCTTTGAAGTCTCTCAGCCCCACTCACCTCACAGAATGTTTGTTGTGGGGGAGGAAGGGAAAGGAGAATGTTAGCCGCTTTGAGACTCCTTAAAAAGGGAGTGAAAGGCGGGATATCAAATCCAAACTCTTCTTCTTCTAACTCTCGAAAATCTTAAGACAGCGCTGAGTAAGTGAGGATGAGACAGCAGTCTGCTGCTGCTGAAGGAACACAAATACGATTTGGCAACAAAAATTCCCACTTCATTCTGCACTCACCAGAACTTACCTGAAGTCCAAAAATAACGTTGACCGAAGCATCAGTCAAATCAGGACTTCCCATGCTGGACAATCCAAGTCTGTGAGACTCCACCATGGACTCACCAGCTGGCCTATGGATAACCATACTTTCACTCTCAGCCTCGATCTCCCCATCAGCATTATGGGGCATAATAATATTGACTTGCTATTACAGAAGGCTTTAATTTAATTCCCTCTCTTTTGCACAGATGAATCTCCACTGTGTAGACTCTCGGGAGGATTTTGCCAGGCCCCAAGGACTGCGAACTGTCCCTCTGGAGAGATTAGATGGGTCTCCTGTGGTCCTAATAAACGCTGCTGTAGGAGTAAGTGATGAGTTGGTTCCACTCACATGTGAATGTTTGCTCATTTTTAATCCTGATTTCCTGATCTACACTCTGCATCTGGAGGAAGCAGAAGCAGGGCTTTTCTTGTGCTAAAGGGAATAGTGGTCAATCACTTTATAAGTCAGGACATATTAACCCTATTTTTAGATTTAGTGCTGATGCAGCACTTCTAGGTTCTGCATCTTCTTTTAAGCATTAGAGCCTCGAGGTTTTCCTCTGTGTACAGGGACTTTTGATACCACAGATATTTCGTATGGGTACAAACTGTGCAGGCTGCACTTCCCATGGGCAGCAAAAACTGGTGGCTCTTATCTAACTTTCCAAAATGTTAAGACAACACTCAGTAAATGAGGATGAAGCGGCCGTCTGCTGCTGCTGAAAGAACGCATTTGTGATTTGGCAACAAAGAGTCCCACTTCATTCTGCACTCACCAGACCTCACCTGAAGTACCAAAATACATCACAATATCCAGTAGAACCGGAGCTAGAAACCTCATGGTTCCTAAGGACCTGAACCAGGGGAGGAATTCTTGAATGACAACAAGGTGATAGTTACAGGTAGGTAGCCTTGTTGGTCTGCTGTAGTCAAAAGAAAATAAAATAATTCCTTCCAGTAGCACCTTAGAGACCAACTAAGTTTATTAATGGTATGAGCTTTTGTGTGCATGCACACTTCTTCAGATACACACAATGGTGATACAGTGGTACCTCGGGTTAAGAACTTAATTAGTTCCAGAGGTCCGTCTTTAACCTGAAACTGTTCTTAACCTGAAGCACCGCTTTAGTTAATGGGGCCTCCCGCTGCTACCACGCCACCGAAGCACGATTTCTGTTCTCATCCTTGTTGAATTGTTTCTTTAAATGTAAAGGGTCATCATTGTTTCACCTGATGTGTATATCTTTAAGGGGCCAGAGCAAAATAACGAGATCCAGCTTTACAGCTGTGAAACATTGCAGATGCTGCTGAGTTGCATTGATTAAGCAGTGTCAGAAATTGGCTGTAGTATATAAGGAGCAGCACCTAGCTCTCCCATTACCCTGGGGGATGGGTTGGTGGTTGGGTTGGGTTTGTTTGTTAATTAATGTATTTAGTGTAAAAGGAGTTTTTGTTTTTGTAATTAAAGCCTTGTTTAAGTTATTTTTGAGTCCCTTTTTAATGCATGGTCTCCCCAGCAAGCTCTCTGCAGCGTTACTATACTGCAAAAACCCAACAATCCTGAAGCAAACTTCTTAACCTGAGGTACTATTTCTGGGTTAGCGGAGTCTGTAACCTGAAGCATATGGAACCTGAAGCATATGTAACCCAAGGTACCACTGTAGTTAATTCTGCCTTTTAGAAATACTGGATAAATGAATTGAAAAGCAACTGCAATCTGAGGCTGGAGATGAGAATCATAGAATCATAGAGTTGGAAGAGACCACAAGGGTCATCGAGTCCAACCCCCTGCCAAGCAGGAAACTCCATCAGAGCACTCCTGACATATGGTTGTCAAGCCTCTGCTTAAAGACCTCCAAAGAAGGAGACTCCACCACACTCCTTGGCAGCAAATTCCACTGTCGAACAGCTCTTACTGTCAGGAAGTTCTTCCTAATGTTTAGGTGGAATCTTCTTTCTTGTAGTTTGGATCCATTGCTCCGTGTCCGCTTCTCTGGAGCAGCAGAAAACAACCTTTCTCCCTCCTCTATGTGACATCCTTTTATATATTTGAACATGGGTATCATATCACCCCTTAACCTCCTCTTCTCCAGGCTAAACATGCCCAGCTCCCTTAGCCGTTCCTCATAAGAAATAATTTAATAGATCTATTCTAGCCTGTAGCCAGTTTTGAACCCACGTTTTAAAAAGGAAAACGACTGATTTGAGTGTCTCCTAAGTCAAGAGACTGGAAGGGTACAAGATTTGAAAGCTGTTTGTTTTGAGGAACATTGGAGGAGCTCAGCATGTTTAGCCTGGAGAAGAGAAGGTTATTTTGAGGGAGAGACATGATTGCAGCCTCTAAATATTTGCACGGCTGCAATGTGGAAGTTGTTCCAGAGGGCAGGACTAGAACCCAAGGGGTGGAAATGACAGAGAAGCAGGTTTTGAGGGACAATCTGTGAAGGATCTTGTTATTGAAGATCCTGCATTGAACAAGGGTTGGACTAGTTGATCTCCAGGTCATTTTTGGCTCTCCGCCCATCTGTTCACTCACTGAACATTCTGCTAACAAATCACATTTTAGTAGGATTATTTTCTTCTCCAAATCTTCTTTTCTTTTCTAAAAAAACTACACAAACTATTTTTTATTTAGGAAGGTTTATTTATTAATTCAATTTTTATCCTGCTCTTCTTCCCAAAGGAGACTTGGGAACAGATATCTCTATTCATATTAAACTATTTTTAATTATGTTATTTATTTGATTTATATACCACCCTTCATCAAAAGATCCCAGGGTGGTTCACGAGATAAACACAAAAGATAAAAGCACAGATCTATAAGGACAAAAAACTGAAAAGCGATTTTTGTTGCATGCCTTTTCTGATTATAAATCTAAGATCAGGGGCTGTTTTCTCTTCTTTTTTACAAACTGCTATCTGTAACTCCCAGTGAACCGTTTTTGTTTTTGTCATTTACTTTTGGCAAAAGAGATAAAAATACAGTAGATAAATAAGGTCCCTCTAAATACACCCATTCTGTCAAAAAATGATGTAATTGACCAGAGCTTCAGTCAAATCAGGACCTTCCTCTCCATGCCTGTCCATCTAAATCAGTGACCATCTTGCTGTCCAGGACAAGGTGTCTGTTGGGTTCTGTGCTATAGTAAGGCTAGGGAAAATTGGGGCAAGAGGAGACAGGGTACAGGCTGCCCTCTGAGAAATACAGCTCTAAAGCTGCTCCATCAAGGAACAAGCTGAATTGGGGGCTTTATGTTGTAGCAGTAGCAGCTGAATAGAAAAACAGTGTGGTGCAGTGGTTAGAGTGCTGGGGAGGACTTGGCAGATCAGAAGCTCACCTTGGGCCAGTCACTGCTTCTCAACCTAATGTACATAACAGGGTGCTTATGAAGATAAAATGGAGCCAAGAGAATTATATCCACGGCATGGAGCTCCTTGGAAGAAAGGTGCAATATAAATATCAGAATAAAAGATAAAATAATAGTTAGCACCAACTTTCCTGCAAGATGCTGTGTCAATTTGAGGGTCCGGCCTTTGTCATCACCTCCTACATCAATGGAGTGTGGGATCCTCATGTCTCCCTAGGTCTTTGTGTGGTGGAGTCCTCAAAGTCAGCGGCTGCCAGTGGCCCATCCTGACATCCAGGATGGGTCAGAGGATGTCAGCACTGATGTTCCTCTGAGATCTCTTCTGGGGCTGGGCCTGCATGTCCTCTTCATTTCTGCTACAGATTCCTTAAATGTTCCATTGAGTCCTTCCAACACTACAGTTCTATGATCCTCCCTCATCTCCTGAAGGTGAGCAATCTGACTCCAGGCTCCTGAAAGTACAATTGATTACAGATTTCCTTCTTTCTTTTATTCAGGACAATAATCAATGTAAGAGGAAATGGGGGGTTCTGCCAGGAGGAACTCACCAAACGCTGCCCATCTGGTCTAACTCTTCCTGCTTACTGTGGCTTCAATGCACAATGCTGTGCCCTTGAATGACATCAGTGAGCAGCCCACATCCATGGTTGAGAATGTCTGATGGCTACGCTGATTCTTCTGGATCTTTGCTTGTGGAAGTGGGCCTGATCAATCGATTTGTGAAAGCAGACAATGAAATAAAGATCAGTCTGTTCATATGATCATCTAATTAAAAGCATATTTAACTGCAATTGAGAAATTGTATATATTTTATTTTTTAAAAAAAGCATCTATGGCTTAATATGACACAACTCCAGTGGAAGTGCATCATATCTGCCCAAGATCCATCTTGACAGGAGTCCTCATCCCAGAGTCCCAGGAGCAGATAACTGCAGCCATTGCTTTTCATGCACCCAGGCAGTGCTTGGGTTTCGTTGCCAAGTTGGTTATGTGAACACGGGTGGCATAGGCTGAACTCAACCCAGACTGGAGCCATGACCTAACTGAAGCTGATTATTAAGGAGCCACTGCTTTGTGGGTGCGTGTGGGTGTATGATGGGGAGATAGTTTCAGTGGCTCCCATGAGTGGGCTCACCTCATCCCAATGCTCCTTATAATTTAATCACCATCTTCCTTGGGTTCCACCCACACAGAATAAATCAGGGATTGTAGGAAATGCAATTCGTGTATGATGGGAATTGTAGTCCAACAGTGATCAGAGAGTCACAGGGAGACTGCATATCCATCAGCAGTCGTGATTCGACCTAGACATCCCAGAATTACAGAAGTTATCCCACCGTCTGATAGGATGTTAAATGTATGTTTCAACATCTCTTTGGCTCTGCAACACTGTAAGTAAAGATAACCGTCTTGTTTCATCCAAAGAAGACTTCGGCCTTAGAGCACTTTCCCTTCAGCAGAGATCTCGGAGAAAATTTTAGGCATGAGGTTCCCTTACCTGAACTTTGTTCTGGTCTTTGCAATTGCAGTTGAACTGAACAGTCCAACCAAAAGAGGTTGCATCAAACTGCATTACAGTCAAGCTCTTACCCAAAATCCCACTTCCTTTTTATCCATGTGCTGTGAATTTGGCAGCAGCTTTTGTGAGATGACAGGAAACCTATTAACTGATATGGAAAGAAAACAGCATGAGAAAGGTTGTTCAGGTAAAACTTAGGAAGCTCTCCAAGATGAATAAATTGCATAGGCAATTTATTTTGACACAACAACACTATAAGTAAAGAGAACCTTCTTTTTCCATCCAAACTCCACTTCCTTCTGCCTTAGAGCACCTTCCCTTTGGTAGAGATCTCAGAGGAAACTCCAGCCCTGAAATTCCTCTACCTGAGCTTTGCTCTGGTCTTCATCCTCTTCCCCGTTGTTGCAAGTAAGAGAGCAGTTCAAGCTCAGTGGAGGAGCATCTGCTACAAATGCAGAAGGTCTCAGATTCAATCCCAGCTATTTCCCTGGATGGAAACCCTGAAGAACTGCTGCCTTTCAGTGTAGACGACACGGCGGAGACTGTTGTGACTTTTAGAAATATGACTTATTCACACATTTACAAACTGAGCCTCTCCTAGAGTCTTCACACCTCCTTCCCAAAGCCTAGTTAGCACTGTCCCAGATGTAGGAAGAAGATGGGAGAGCCGTAGGACCCTGCCGGAGCCCTCACACCTCCTTCCCAATGCCTGGTGCCCTGCTTACCCAAAGCAAGCACTTAGAATCATAGCATTGTAGAGTCGGTCATCTATTCCAACCCCCTGAAAGGCTTTGGGTAGGAGGTGGGAAGATGCCCCTTGGCTTGGCGACCTGTGTATGGGAACCGGTCACATTGCCCTAAATCTGCCTCTGGACTCAGCTACATTAGTTTTAAATGCAATATAACACTGGGACACCAGATGGTGCTGTAGAGTTCCATTTTCATCAACTTGATTTCCCATTACACATTTTCTTGAATCCTGAGCACAATAGCAGGAATTTCAGTGAAGTTGGGACACAGGCAAACCTGTTTTGCTCCATTGTTCCGTTACATCATAATGATAAAAATAATAATGATAATAATTTCGTTATTTGGACACCACTCACCTTACTGGATTGCCACAGCCATTCTGGGTGGCTTCCAGCATATACAGAAACATATTGAAGCATCAACACCTCTTAACTGCTGCCAGAGTCCTCTTCCAAAATCCAGGGAAGAAATGAGAACAACAACCATGAGGGAATGAATAACTAAAATCTGGGCCGTACATGGTGAGAATAAGAGAGGGCAGACAAGGAAATGTCTTTGCCAAGAAATAAAGTCTTTTTAGAAGGTACTGAAGTAAGAAAGCATTGGAGAGTATAAAGCCATTTTTGTTACTTGGAACCTTTCAATATTATTATTATTATTATTATTATTATTATTATTATTATTAGTGTTTGGAATTCATATGGAAATGTGGTCCTATTCTTTAATTCTAGATGTGCTGGTCCCGTGGGTTACCCGAGAGGCAAGGTCCAAGTCTGGTCCGTGGTCAAAGGTGCAATGTGGAGGCAGTCCGTAGAAGCTGAAGCTGGGTGCAGGGCAGGGAGTCGGGTGAAGTCAGGAACAGGCTTGCAAGCAGGGAGCCAGGGCTGGTCAGGAGCTCTGGCAGGAAAGCAGGACAGGGTACAGGGAGGAACTAGGAACCAACAATGTTGCTCCCGCAACTTGGGACTGGGGCTGGCCGGCTTTTATCTGCCCCCAGGCGTAGGGCGGCCCCGATCCTCTGGTGACTCGCCTCTCCTGGCCTGGAGGCGAGCACTCCTCCTGCAGGAACTTAGTTCCCTCTGCCTCTCTGCCCTGAGCCTCTGCAGCTCAGGAGAGGCTGGAGGATTACCAGACCCAGAGGCAACCTCAGCTTCCTCTGACGGGGCCGAGAGTGGAGCACCTGCAGGCAATGGGTCCTCCATCACCTCAGGAGCCAGAGCAGACTCAGCTGATGCCTGCACCTGAGGATCCAGCACAGGTGAGGACCCTTCAAGCTCATGCCCCAGCCCCGGCTCAGCTGGTTCTGGAGGTGGGGAATCCTGTGCAGGCTGGGATCCCTCAGGTTGAGCATCCGAGTCCGAATAACAGGCCATCACACTAGATATATTTTTCTACTTGTATTTTATTTTGATTGGCATCTGTGATTATACATTGTCTTGTTATTGTCAGGCTGCTGCCAGCAATTCCCAGCTGGTTGCCAGGAACACACAAACACAAGGAAATGTTTCTTACCGTCCTTTTATAATTCAGTAATTACAGAGAGAGGCTACAGAACCCAGCATCTTGGATAATGGCGTTGTCCCGAGTGAATCTCCACCCTCTACCCCCGTCTCTCCCACGTCCTCATTCATCACTTCTACAGGTGCTGCTACCTGCCCTCTGTCTTTGAGCTCTTTGCTCTCTGACTTTCAAGGCTCAACAGGTTCTGGGAGAGAGGGGGTCAGGAATGCTTTCTAAAGACATTGTGTCCATCAGCTGTTGCCCCCCTAGTGCTTCCTCGCCTCATCTCCCATTACTTCCCAATTTCACCCCCCCATGTGCCTCTGAGCTGTGACCTCCCTCAAGGCCCTGTTGTAAATCTAAACTGTCTTCCACTTCCACCTCCCTGGAAGGGTCAAGCTGGGGAGGCCGTCTCCACCATTCCTCCTCTGCCCAGTCCCTGACAGTTATGAATTAATGTGTATGAAAGAAAGTTGAAAAGAATGAAGGATCCAGATGATGATTGAACCTGGGATCTTGATCACTAGGCAGCAATAGCCCTTCCTGGTTCTTCGGTTCCTCCCAACCCCCACTCCCTGGAACCTCTCTGAGTCCCTTCACAGACATTCCCACCCCTCAAAAAAAAAATCTGAGTCCTACTCAGAGTAGACCCATGGAAAGAAATAAACCTAATGCAGCCATGTCCATTAACCTCAATAGCACTAAATGCCACCCTCAATTATTTGTGGTCACCCACAAGGCAATGGCTCCTTAAAAATCAGCTTCAATTCAGTCATGCTTTCAGTCTGGGTTGAGTTCAGCCTGTCCCACCCATGTTCCCATAACCTGTGTGCATGAAAAGCACTGGCTTCAATTATCTGTTCCTGAGACTACTTGATGAGGATTTCAATCAAGAGGGATTTTCAGCAGATAAGATGTTCTTTCATTGGAGGTGGGTCATATTTAGCAGTAGACTTTTTTAAAAAAAAAATCACACACACAAAAAAACTTTCAATTTCAACTTTGCGAAATTATTTTGTGTTTATTCATCTGAGCAGACTGATATTTATTTCATTGCCTGCTTTCACAAATGAACTGATCAGGCCCACTTCCACAAGCAAAGATCCAGAAGAATTGTTGTAACCATTGGACGTTCACACACACGGATGTGGGCTGCTCACTGGTGTCACTCGGGGGCACAGCATTTTGCATTGATGCCACAGTTAGCCGGAAGAGTTTTACGAGACGGACAGGGTTCATTGAGTCCCACTTGGCAGAACCCTCCCAGTCTATTGCACTGGGGTGTTGTCGGTGGTTTGTCTGCAACAAAGAAACAATGAAATCTATCACTGATGGCCCTAAAGTCAGGTTCCTCACCTTCAGAAGATGTGTAGAATTGTAGAGTTTGAAGGGTTCGAAATAACATCTAGTCCTACCCCAGTGTCCCTATTTTCCAAGGATATCCCTGATTTAAACAAGCTGTCCTAGTTTCTGATTTGATCCTGGAATATCCCACTTTTCCTTAGGACGTCCCTATTTTCATTGGAGAAATGTTGGAGGGTATGGAGTTATCCAGCACCCAAGTTTTCTGAAGTTTTTATAATATTTAATGTTTTATTATGTGCGTGTATGTGTATATATATATATATATATATATATATATATATATATACCTTTCCACCGGAGCGATACCTATTTATCTACTTGCACTTTGAAGTGCCTTTGAACTGCTAGGTTGGCAGGAGCAGGGACCGAGCAACAGGAGCTCACACCGTCGTGGGGATTCGAACCGCCGACCCTCCGATCGGCAAGCCCTAGGCTCTGTGGTTGAGACCACAGTGCCACCCGCTCGCATAGACCAGTTTAAAAAGTCCAGGACACCAATTTTCATGGCCTTCTAGTGACTATGGTGGGTCATTTGCCAGAATTAATGTATTTAGCATTAACTCTGGAAGTCTGTACTCAATTCTGATGAAACTAAGCCTCCTGGAGAAAAATACATATCAGAAGGCTCAGTTTGGTCACTAGATGCAGAACCTAGAACTGCAGCTTGAGAACCGAATCATACTTTGTATTACTAAGAATTGGGTTAGTATGTCCTGAGAATAGTATCAGCTACTCTGATTTATAAAGTGACTGATCACTGTTTCCTTTAGCACAAGCAAAGCCTTGCTTCTGCCTCCTCCAACGAAGATCTAGATCAGGAAATCAGAATGAAAAAGCAGGATTAAAAATGAACAAACATTCCCCCTTGTTAGCATGACCAACTCGTTGGGTTTCACTTACTCTTGCAGCAGTTTCCATTAATGCCACACATGGCTGGAATATAACCATAGGGACATTTCACAGTTAGTGGCACCTGGCAATATCCTCCCCGTTCTTCGCAGGTTTGGGCAGGTTGACCTGTCAAAAGAGAGGGACGTAAATTGTCATTATTTGAAAAGACTTCTTGTACAAAAAAAGGGGGGGGACAATAATTGGTTGACAACATTTTGTTTTGAGCATTGGAATAGCACTGTCAAGTATGAGACCCAGGCTGATTTGGTGGTTAGCGTGTCAGACTAGGGCCTGGGAGACAAAGGTTCAAATCTTCACTCAGACATAAAGCTCACTGGGTGGCCTTGTCACTCACAGCCTGATCTAAGTCACAGGGTTTATTCAAGGAAGGGGCTGGGCCCCCCAAAAAAGTTTGGCAGCGGCCATGAGCACACGCATGTCATGTGGCCCTGGACCACCTCAGTCATGGTGGCAAGGCAACATGCCAAACTGATTCTATACATCTTGTTAGGGAATTATTCTGCCAGAAACAAGTAGAAGGTTCCAGAAGGTTCCAGACCTTTCCTTTATATATGGGAGTGGCACTCTGAGCTTAATTAGAATCAGCTGGACGTGCCAATAAAAAGAAGACCACTCAGATTCGGTTTTGCAGTTGCCTGACGGCAGATGTTTGTCCATAGAGTGCTGCCTGTAAAAGCTGCTGATGGACTGTTCCTGTAATTTACAATGTACTGGAGATAAGAGTGGCTTTGTCTGAAAGTGCGCTGTTAATTGCTGGGTTTTTTTAACAATTGGAAAATATTCTTTGCTATCGTAATGCTTGTACCCGGTCTGGGAATACAATCTCTTTACCAAGACTTCACAGAGTTTAGTGAGTCATCTTTCAAACAACTTTTTGTTATTGTCCACAGCTTCCGGGGAGAAGATTACTCTGCTAAACAATTGAAAAAGGTTTTACCTACACTAAGGGTACCAGACGTCCCCGTTTCCCGGGGACAGTCCCCGGATTTACACATCAGTCCCCATACAAAATCCATTGAAGTTGAAAAGTGTCCCTGGATTCATTGAAAGAAATTGGGTAACCTTATGTAAAGAAAAAGAAGGTGCTTTGTATCATATGTGGTGGGAATGTAAAGAAGTTGAAAAAATCTGGGAGATGATATATAATGAGTTGGAAAAGATGTTTAAAATGACATTTGTAAAAAAAATCAGAAGCATTTTTGTTAGGGATTTTAGGACGAGATCTGCCAAGAAAAACAAAGAACTTATTTATGTATGCGACAACAGCGGCAAGAGTCTTGTTAGCACAAAGATGGAAGAATGAGGAAATCCCAACGAAAAAACAATGGCAAGAAAAACTGATGAGCCATGCGGAACTGGCAAAGTTGGCATATAATCTACGTGAGAAGGACAACAGTGACTTCAAGGAAGAATGGGAACTTTTTACACACTACTTAAGAAGACAACAAAATGATTTGGACTCCTTGGCAGGCTTTGAGTAAACATCCACAAATTTATTAGTAGAACATATGATGGATACGGTAATGATATGCACAATTCTACGATATGCAGAGAAAAATATGTATAAACAAATCAGAGACGGGAACTGAGGGAAGTCTCTGGGGGGGTGGGAGAGGGAGGGAGGGGAGGGAACAAAAAGGGGGGATGTAATTGGTTATGTTGATTGATAATTTGTGTTGTTAAGATTTTTCAATAAAAATATATTTTTATAAAAAGGAAAAAAAATCTGGTAACCTTAACCTACACTCAAGTATCTGTGCAGAGAAAGTGTGTGGACGGTAACCTTTTAGATCTGTCCACAGGGGCATAGTCTCTTTGAAAGTGATTTCTTCTGGAATCTCCTCTGTAGTACTGCTGATAGGAGCACATTCAGTCCCGCTAGGATGTATGCCCTGCGTTGATCTGGGTGAGTCAGGTGGCAGAGATAATGCAGACAACTCTCCCTCTCTGTCTTCTGCCTGCAGCCTGCGTATTCTTCAGCTCACATCCAACTGTGCTGGCTACTGCCTTTCTCGCAACCAGCCAGGTGAGGAGGGGGAAAGGCACACCCATTTGCCCCGTAGAACACCATCACTTCTTTGGTTATACTCATTGGGTCTTTAGGTGGCAGCTATGATGGTCATTCTCTCACAAAGAAGATTGTCTGGCTAGTTCAACAATGAAATCCTCCATTAGATTTCTACCCTTGCTGAATCCAGCAATCAGAAAGGACTTGGGCATCATGTGCACTAACCCCTCCAAACTCACAACAATATATCTGTATCTGAAGAAGTGTGCATGCACACAAAAGCTTATACCCAGAACAAACTTAGATGGTCCCTAAGGTGCTATTTCAATTGTGTCAGACCAACACTGCCTGAACAACATAAATGACCACGATGGAACCTGGGGTGGGCCTCAGTCTGTAAAGTTGCTGCTTTCACAAAAGTCATCTATTCAAATACAGTTTTATTATGAAATGTGTTCCTTCTTTACCACCCCTATTTCAGTAGCCACACGGGATAGGAAGCTCTCTTATACACAGTCACACTAGTTCAGAATTGTCTACACTGAGAAGGCAGCAGATCTCCAGGGGTTCTGGCAGGGGGAAAACCCAGCACGTTGCAGAAACACCTGCAGTTGAACCTGAGACCTTCTGCATTTGCAGCAGAGTCTCCCCCACCTGAGCTTGAACTGCTCTCTTACCTGCAACAACGTGGAAGAGGATGAAGACCAGAGCAAAGCTCAGGTAGAGGAACCTCATGGCTGGATTTGTCTCTCAGATCTTTGCCCAAGGGAAGACGCTCCAAGGCAGAAGGAAGTTGAGTTTGGATGGAACAAGTAGGTTCTCTTTATTTATAGTGTTGCAGTGCAACATCAAAGAGATGTTGAAACATACATTTGCTCATCTGGGTGGAGAAAGCTGCAAACAGGTTTTTCCAGTAACTCAGCATCTGAACCCTCCAGCCCCTTTTCTCTTAACTCATCCTAAGCTATTTATTTCGTAAGATTAAATAAATTTCCTAAGATTTACCCGCAGAACCACCTTTCTCAATATGTTCACACTCTGTCCTGTGCTCCAGGCCCTGCTGTTTTATTTCCATAACAATTAGCAGATTTCCTGTAATCTCAACTTCACAACACCTAAATGGAAGTGAAATAGTTTTGCTGTAATGCAGTTTGATGCAACCTCTTGTGGTTGGACTGCACTTGCAATACCTACCAAGAAAGGAACTTTTCACTGTGCTTTTCTCCTGATCTGCACATTTTGTGCTTGTTTTTGTGATGCACAAGGTTTTATGTACACTTTCCCCATCATGCGGTTTTTAAAGAAAAATAAAATAGTGATTTTATTCCATCATCCATAAGAAGATTTCATCATCACTGAAATATTGCCAGATCTGACTCTCAGTTCTGAAGGTACATTGTGGCTTTTAGAAATATGATTTATTCACCTGTTTACATCTTAAGTCTTTATGGAGGGGGTCCAGAACTTACAGCATGGCCCATAAAAAAGGTGATCAATGCAGCACTCACTATAGAACACAATTAAAAACTGCATTCAAATAAACATGGTCTTTGCTTGTTTGAGTCCGTATCTATTGGTGTTACGACCACAGCAAACTATGGCAAGTTCTTAAAGAAATGGGTGTGCCTGATCACCTCATCTCTCTCCTGAGAAATCTCTATGTGGGACAAGAAGCTACACCTAGAACTGGATATGGAACAACTGATTGATTCAAAATTGGGAAAGGAGTATGACAAGGCTGTATATTATCTCCCTGCTTATTTAATTTATATGCAAAATTTATCATGCAAAAGGCTGGGCTGGATGAATCCATAGCCGGAATTAAGATTGCTGGAAGAAATATCAACAACCTCAGATATGCAGATGACACAACCTTGATGGCAGAAAGTGAGGAGGAGGTAAAGAACCTTTTAATGAGGGTGAAAGAGGAGAGCGCAAAATATGGTCTGAAGCTCAACAACAAAAAAAGAAGATCAGGGCCACTGGGCCCATCACCTCCTGACAAACAGAAGGGGGAGAAATGGAGGCAGTGAGAGATTTTACTTTCTTGGGCTCCATTATCACTGCAGATGGAGACAGCAGTCACGAAATTAAAAGACACCTGCTTCTTGGGAGAAAAGCAATGACAAACCTAGACAGCATCCTAAAAAGCCAAGACATTGCCTTGCCAACAAAGGCCCGTGTCGTTAAAGTTATGGTTTTCCCCATAGTGATGTATGGAAGTGAGAGCTGGACCATAAAGAAGGCTGATCACCGAAGAATTGATGCTTTTGAATTATGGTGCTGGAGGAGACTCTTGAGAGTCCCATCGGCTGCAAGAAGATCAAACCTCTCCATTCTGAAGGAAATCAGCCCTGAGTGCTCACTGGAAGGACAGATCGTGAAGCTGAGGCTCCAATACTTTGGCCACCTCATGAGAAGAGAAGACTCCCTGGAAAAGACCCTGATGTTGGGAAAGATGGAGGGCACAAGGAGAAGGGGACGACAGAGGATGAGATGGTTGGACAGTGTTCTCGAAGCTAGCAACATGAGTTTGACCAAATTGCGGGAGGCAGTGGAGGACAGGAGTGCCTGGTGTGCTCTGGTCCATGGGGTCATGAAGAGGTGGACACAACTAAATGACTAAACAACAACAAACAACAGCAAGGTTGGCCAAGGCTGGCAATGCTCAATGGCAAAGGTTTTCCTTTGCTTGTTCTGCAAAGGCTCTTCATCCCCTCCCTCTGTGAACTAAAGAGCATAGGAAGTGCTTTGCTGCATCAAGCCAAGGGCCCATCCAGCATCCAGCTGTATTATTTTTACCACTTGACTGGAAGCCGCCCAGAGTGGCTGGGGAAACTCAGCCAGATGGGCGTGGTATAAATAAATTATTATTATTATTATTATTATTATTATTATTATTATTATGCTGTGCATTTGGCCAGCCAGACCCACAAGCAGGATACATGTACAGGAGCCCTCTCCCCTCCTGCAACTTCCAGTAATGGGGATTGAGAAGCATCGCTGTCTCCAGCTGTGGAGGCAGAGCAAAGCCATCATGGCTGCTAGCCATTGGTAGTCCTCCTCCTCCACCCTCTTTTAAAGCCATCCCAGCTGGTGGCCATCACTGGCAGGGAGTTCCACAGTTTGACCATGAGCTGTGGAGTAAGTCTTTTCATTTCTCTGTCCTGAAACTTCCAGCGTTTATTGGATGTCCACAAGTTCTAATGGTTGCCATCAATTTGAGTTGAATTAATTTTAATGAAATGATTTTATAATGTTGTATTATTTTATTGTTGTTAGCCGCCCTGAGGGAGGAATATTAATTTAAAAATTTATTATTATTATTATTATTATTATTATTAATAATAATAATAATAATAATAATATTCTAGCCTTATGAGCGAGATGGACTAACTTCCCTTTATCCACCTTCTCCACAGATAGAGGGTCCTCGTTGACCCACAAAGCAATCCCATCACAGCTCGTCCTGCCCCGTCCCAATTCTTCCCCTCATCTAGAGAACTACGACCCAGGATGCAAAGACACACTCACATGCTTTGATATCACACACCCCACCCTCACTTACTCTTGCAGCAGATTCCATTAATGCCACAGTTGGCTGGAATATATCCATAGGGACATTTCCAGGTAGAGCCAGTGTGGTGTAGTGGTTAAGAGCCGTAGTCTCGTAATCTGGTGAACCGGGTTCGCTTCCCCGCTCCTCCACATGCAGCTGCTGGGTGACCTTGGGCCAGTCACACTTCCTTGAAGTTTCTCAGCCCCACTCACCTCACAGAGTGTTTGTTGTGGGGGAGGAAGGGAAAGGAGATTGTTCGCCGCTTTGAAACTCCTTAGGGGAGTGATAAAGCGGGGTATCAAATCCAAACTCTTCTTCTTCTTCTTAGTGGCACCTGGCAATATCCTCCCTGTTCTCCGCAGCTTGGTTGCCCTGTCAAAAGAGAGGGACGTAAATTGTCATGATTTGAAAAGACTTCTTGTGCAAAAAAAAAAAAAAAGGACATTAATTGGACTGACAACATTTTGTTTTGAGCATTGGAACAGCATTTTCAAGAATGCGACCCAGGCTAATGTAGTGGTTAGCGTGTCAAACTGAGGTCTGGGTTCAAATCGTCACTCCCTGGGTGGCCTTGGGCCAGTCACTCACTCTCAGCCTGATCTACCTCACAGGATTTCTTCAAGGAAGGGACTGGGCCCCCAAAATAAGTTCTGCGTGGCCATGTGCACACACCTTAGTGATGTCACGTGTCCTGGGGGCCCCTCCCTCGGTCGTGGGGGGGGGCAAGGCAGCATGCCAAAACTGATTCTATATGATCTGTCCACAGGGGCATAGTCTTTCTGAAAGGGATATTTTCTGGAATCTCCTCTGTAGTACTGCTGATAGGAGCAATCAAGTCCTTTCTGATTGCTGGATATATCAGTTATCTGAAGAAGTGTGCATGCACACGAAAGCTTATACCCAGAACAAACTTAGTTGGTCTCTAAGGCGCTACTGGACAATTGTTTAGTTTTTTATTTATTTATTTCGACTGTGTCACACCAACACGGCTACCTACCTGAACAATATAAATGACCACGATGGAACCTGGAGTGTGCCTCAATCTGTAGCCTGAACGTTGCTGCTTTCGCAAAAGTCATTTATTCAAATTCAGTTTTATTATGAAATGCGTTCCTTCTTTACCACCCCTATTTCGGCAGCCACACAGGATAGGATGCTCTCTTACACGCAGTCACACTAGTTCAGAATTGTCTACACTGAGAGGCAGCAGATCTCCAGGGTCTCTGGCAGGGGGAAAACCCAGCACTTTGCAGAAACGCCTGCGATTGAACCTGAGACCTTCTTCATTGCAGCAGATGCTACCCTCCACCCTGAGCTTGAGCTGTCTTCTTACCTGCAACAATGTGGAAGAGGATGAAGACCAGAACAAAGCTCAGGTAGAGGAACCTCATGGCTGGAGTTGTCTCTCAGATCTTTGCCCAAGGGAAGATGCTCTAAGGCAGAAGGAAGTTGAGTTTGGATGGATCAAGGAGGTTCTCTTTACTTATAGTGTTTACTTATAGGTATTTCCAGCAACTGTCAGCATCTGAACCCTACAGGCTCCTTTTCTCTTAACTCATCCTAGAGCATTTATTTATCTTTATATTTATTTACCCGCAGAACCACCTTTCTCATATGTTCACAATCTGTCCTGTGCTCCAGGCCATGCTGTTTTATTTCCATAACAATTAACAGATTTCCTGTAATCTCATGATTACATCTTCACAGCACCTACGTAAATGGAAAGTGGAATGTGACTTAAGAGCTTTTCTGTAATGCAGTCTGATGCAAACTCTTGTGCTTGGACTGTTCAGTTCAAGTGCAATCGCAATATCTACCAAGAAAGAAACTTTTCAGTGTGCTTTTCTCCTGATCTGCACATTTTTAGATGCATTTTAATATGCTTGTTTTGATGAGGCTCAAGGTTTTATGTACACTTTCTCCATTATGCGGTTTTTTAAGAAAAACAAAATAGTGATTTTATTCCATCATCCATAAGAAGATTTCACCATCACTAAAATCTTGCCAAATCTGACCCTCAGTTCCAAGGCTCTGAATGGACAGAAATCACTAACGCTCCACAATCATTGCTTTACAAAACATCTGGGCGACACCAAGCTGTCAAAGGCTGCTTGATCAAGTCCATATTCTGGTCATCCTTTCCTCCTAAGCCAAGAACATCCTCACACCCTAACCCTTTCTTCATAAAAGAGGTTAGTGTCATGACCAAATTGCTTCTTATCACCTGTACATTATGCAATCAAGCAGACAAACCACATTTTTCTACATCTTAATGGATGTTCCTTGTTCACTTGTCTTGAGAAGCCTTGGTCCCAGGGGCAGTGCCTAAACGAACAATGTGATCTGTGATTAAAAGGTTGTGAAAACGATAGCTGCATTACTATGAGGCAAGGTCAGATGGCCATCTGTCAGAGATTCTTTGGGGGTTTTTTTCAATTTTCATTTATTTAATTATGCTTTTCACTAATTTTATACATTTCACTTATTTTACAATCCTTTTGACATTTCAAAATTTGACTTCCTTCCCGCTCTTTCTGCGGTTCCTTAAATTTATTTTTAATATCTTCTGCATACCCAAATTAACCAAATTTGCTCACTTATTTCATCTTCTTTAAATATATAAAGGTAAAGGGACCCCTGACCATTAGGTCCAGTCGTGACCGACTCTGGGGTTGCAGCGCTCATCTCGCTTTTTTGGCCGAGGGAGCCGGAGTTTGTCCACAGACAGCTTCCGGGTCATGTGGCGAACCAGAGCAGCACATGGAAATGCCATTTACCTTCCCGCCGGAGCGGTACCTATTTATCTACTTGCACTTTGACGTGCTTTCGAACTGCTAGGTTGGCAGGAGCAGGGACTGAGCAACCGGAGCTCACTCCGTCGCAGGGATTCGAACCGCCGACCTTCTGATCGGCAAGTCCTAGGCTCTGTGGTTTAACCCACAGCGCCACCCGCATCCCTTTTTAAATATATACTCAGTGCTTTCTTCTGGGGGTACGCAGGCATCTGCATACACCTAAACATTTTGTGAATCTAAGTTTGGCCTCATTGAGGGGCAGTATTTCAATATGAGTAGGAAAATGAGAGTAGCCTTAGACATTTTTAAAGAAAAAAGCACTCCTTATACTCTTATAAAACTGCAGGTTATTACAGTAATCCTGCCAATGCTTTTCTCTGTTTATAATTTATCTGTAAATATTCAGTAAACCATTTCTATTCTTTCATATAAAATGTTATCTTGATTTCTTATTCTTCCGGGATTATTTAGTTGTGTTTCCTGCTTTGCAGGGGGTTGGACTAGATGACCTTCCAACTCTATAATTATATGATTCTAAAGTGAGTTGTCCATCTTAGGCAGCAGGCAATTGCAGAGGAGAAAGGAAGTCCTGACCATCCTGAACAGGATGAGAAAGATTGTTCTGCAGATAAATCTTGGGATGGTCTGCAAGATGAATAAATTGCCTAGGATGAGTTAAGAAAAAATGGGCCTGGATAGTTCAAATACTGACAATTGCAGGAAATACCTGTTTGCAGCATTTCCCACTCAGATGCTCAAATGTGTGTTTCAGCATCTTTTTGGAACAACAACACTATAAGTAAAGAGAACCTCCTTGTTCCATCCAAACTCGACTTCCTTCTGCCTTAGAGCATCTTCCCTTGGGCAAAGATCTGAGAGACAACTCCAGCCATGAGGTTCCTTTACCTGAGCTTTGCTCTGGTCTTCATCTTCTTCCACGTTGTTGCAGGTAAGAGGGCACAGGGAGGGAGCATCTGCTGCAAATGCAGAAGGTCTCAGGTTGAGTCCCAAGTATTTCCCTGGTCGGCAACGCTAAAGACCTTCTGCCTGTCAGTGTAGACAGCTGTGAGTTTGATGGAACAACAGTCTGACTTCGCAGCTTCCTATCCTATCCTGCTGCTTAAAAAGGGGTGGGGAGGAAAGTATTTAAAAACCTATTTAATAATGAATTTGAATTTGAATACATGACTTTTGCAAAAGCAGCAATGTTCAGGATGCAGCCTTAGTGACCAGGAAAGTTCCATGGTGATCATTTATATTGCTTGGAAAAAGTTTGGAAAGTTAGTGTCCATGATCCCCAAGTCCTTCCTAATTCCAGAGGTCCTGGATCTATGAAGAGTAAAAATCTGATGAAGGATTCCATTGTAGACCTAACCCAGCAAGTTTCTTTGTTAAAGAGTGCCACAGTTGCCACCTCAGGACCCCATAAGTATAGCCAATGAAGAGATGGTGCCCACTGGGCAAATGGGTGCGCCTTACCCCCTCCTCATCTGGCTGGGAGTCGGGAAAGACCATAGCCATCACAGTTGGGTGTGAGCTGAGCAAGACACATTGGCAACACTACAGGGGAGAATCCAGAAAATACCATTCTCAGAGAGGGCACAAATGGCAAGGTATTTCTGAAGCTTAGAACAGCAGTATTTCTGATTAGCAGATATTGAAAACAAAAGGGGAAACTTCAGTAGAATGGAATCAAGTCTGACTCAGTCACCAGTTATGTGGGT
Organism: Podarcis tiliguerta; assembly: GCF_965153285.1. Lineage (NCBI taxonomy): Eukaryota > Metazoa > Chordata > Lepidosauria > Squamata > Lacertidae > Podarcis > Podarcis tiliguerta. The sequence continues at coordinate 6,481,765 of NC_139536.1, read as the reverse complement.
CTGTGGGTGCATTATCTGCTAATTTTTCTCGCTAGGTAGAGTTGTATGTGAACTATTAGGAGGAACTTGCCAATTCCCAGCAAATAAAAAATGTGCCATTGGAGAAATTCCCGGGGTCTCCTGTGGCAGGAACGAAACCTGCTGCTGGGGTAAGTGATATCCATTGAGTTGTTTTCTTTTCGTAAAAGAGATAAATATGCAGTAAATAAATATATATAAATAAATAGGTAAAGGTAAAGGACCACTGACAGTTAAGTCCAGTCGCGAACAACTCTGGGATTGGGTGCTCAGCTCGCTTTACTGGCCGAGGGAGCACTCGTCTGTCTGCAGACAGTATTTCCAGGTCATGTGGCCAGCATGACTAAGCCGATTCTGGCAAAACCAGAGCAGCGCACAGAAACGCTGTTTACCTTCCTGCTGCAGCAGTACCTATTTATCTACTTGCACTTTGACATGCTTTTGAACTGCTAGGTTGGCAGAAGCTGAGACCGAGCAAAGGGAGCTCAACCCATCGTGGGGATTCGAACTGCGACCTTCCGATCAGCAAGCCCAAGAAGCTCGGTGGTTTACACCACAGCACGACCCGCATCCCCATATATAAACAAGATCCCTCCCAAATCAAGCATTCTATGTAAAATTGATGATGTCAGTCAAATCAGGACTTCCCATGCCTGACAAACCAAATCTGTAAAACTCCACCATGAGCTCACCAGCTGGCCTTGGGTACACCAGGCTTTCACTCTCAGCCTCGATCTCCCCATCGGTATCATGGGATATAATAATACTGACTTGCTGTTACAGAAGGCTTTGAATATTTATTTACTCATTGGAGCTCAAGGTGCCTTCTGTGGTTTTTCCTAATTTAATCCTCACAACAACTCCTCTGCTCTTCTGGTCAATATCCTTCTCGAATGCCAAATCCTCGTTTTTTAATTAATAATTGCATTTTTAGCAAGGATATTCTTGGAGTTGCAGAACCCCATAGACATTTCCTAATTAAGAAATTCCTTTTCTGGAAATATTTACCAGTTATATGACCTGGAATTCTAATCCCACTATAGCTTATTCTGGGAATAATGTTCGTTTGAGAGTATTAACCCTTCCGCATAACGGCAGGTTAAATGACTCCCCTCTATTAATATGAAAAGAAAACTCCTGGATTACTTTGTTTGAATTACATGCTACTAATTCGGTAATATCCATTGATATGATTATACCTAAATATCTAATTGACCATATGCAAATATGGATCTGATAGTTCTTAGCTGAATAAAGTCACTGTTACTTATATGAAGCAATACCAACTTTACCCAATTTATAGAATATCTTGAGTAGGGCTAGCATTGGCTGTCCTCCAATGTCTCTGTGCACCAGGAACCATAACAGAAGATCTGGAAATAAATTTGGCAAACGGTTGGTTCAGCTGTTTCTGGAATCCAGCTTTCTGTTCTGTTCAGTTGAAATCTACTCGGAGTCGAGTGTGGATTTCATGCTCTTTATTCAGCTCATAGTAGTGAGGAATGAAAGTTCCCCCAAAATATCTGCTTTATATACATTATTTACACAATGGGCCCCACGTGATTGGCTAATTCCGGAATTCTCCTGTAGGTCAATCAGGTTGTGGATTCACTTCCATCTGGAGCTGGATTGAGTGGCCCCTGTGGACCAATCATACTGCTGCATTCTGAATCCTATTGTTCTAGGACCAATCAGACTGCTACCTTTTGGATCCTATTCAACTCAGTACATAACATCAGTGTTTCTAAACTATGACAAACCCAAGGCTTGCCCAGTTTACTGGAATTTCTGCCAGACAACCAAGCCTTAGCACAGGGAACATGGATGGATTGTTAGATAACAAAATTTCAGACCCTCCAACATTCTGCTAGTTAAACTTGGGATGTGCTTCTTTCAGTGCCATACTCCCAGGCAAATGAGCTGGGGCTTCCCATCTTCAGCCCCCTGTTGTTGTTGTCTCCTCTTCCTCCAGTGTGGGCAGCATTGGGCAGAGGAGGCATGGCTAATGGGTAAAGTGGGGGCAGCCTGACTTGCATCACCAGCAGCTCCCCCTCCTCCTCTGCTTCCACGGACTAAAGTGCAGCTGCCTTTTTTTTTGCCAAAGACATTTGTATTTGGGTGCTGAGCTCTCACAAGAGCCAGCTGACTGGCGAGGGAGCTCAGCACAAAAACCGGGATGTCCAATCAGAAACTGGGATAGCTTCTGTAATTCCAGGATGTCCCAGTTGAATCAGAACTGTTGATGGATAAACAATCTTGACTTGACATTAGGCATAGTGGACCTGTGACCCTCCGATTGTTGCTGGACTACAATTCCCATCATCCATGAACTGCAATTCCCACAAGCCCTGGTTTATTCTGCTTGGGTTGAAGCCAAAGGGAGAGGGGGAGGAAATTATAAGCACATGAGGATGAGCTGAGCGCACTCAAGGTAGCCACCGACACTACCTCCCCGCCCCCCCCAAATATCCCCTCCTCAGTCCATTTCAGCGCCCGCTGCCCCAACCTGGTTTCCTAACATAAACAGTGGTTCCTTCATTGGGAGAGGCGAGGTTACAGGGAAGCAGGCAGAGGGCCTTTTAGATAGTGGTGACAAAGGCACAAGCGTGGTATTGTTCAAAACCTGGGAGACATGGGCTCATGGGAGAAAACGATGTACATTGCCTTGAATTCTTTGGGGAAAGGTGGGATAGAAATGTCTAAACAAATAAATTGAAAGTTGCATGGATATGTGTTCCTATGTGTTGAACTTTAAATTTTCTTTTCTGCTTCTATTTTATTTTATACTTGGCTATGTTATGAATTAATGTATGTAAATTAAAGTTGAAAAGAAAGACCCAGATCAATGATTGAATCTGGGATCTTGATCACTAGGCAGCAATAGCCCTTCCCGACTCTTCAGTCCCACCTCCCCCTGACACCTCCCTGAGTTCCTTCTTTCATTCTCAAAATTCCAGAAAACACCCCTTCAGAAAATTCCGAGTCCCAGTAAGAGTACACCCATAGAAATCAATAAACCTGATGTGTATTCAGCAGAATTAAATACCACTCTCAGTGACCTATCGGCACCCACAAGGCAGTGGCTCCTTAATAATCAGCTCCACTTAGGTTATGGCTCCAGTCTGGGTTGAGTTCAGCCTATCCCACCCACGTTCAAATAACCAACTGGATGAGAAACCCAAGCACTGCCTGGGTGCATGGAAAGCACTGGCTGCAGTTATCTCCTCCTGGGACTCGGGGATGAGAACTTCAGTCAAAAGGGCTCTTGGGCAGATATGATGCACTTCCACCGGAGGAGGGTCATATTTAGTCATAGATGCTTTTTTAAAAAATGAAAAAAATACAATTTCGAATTTGCAGGTTAATATGTGTTTAATTAGATGATCATCTGAACAGACTGGTCTTTGTTTCATTGCTTGCTTCACAAATGGATTGATCAGGCCCACTTCCACAAGCAAAGATCCAGAAGAATCAGCGTAGCCATCAGACATTCTCAACCATGGATGTGGGCTGCTCACTGATGTCATTCAAGGGCACAGCATTGTGCATTGAAACCACAGTAAGCAGGAAGAGTTAGACCTGATGGGCAGCGTTTGGTGAGTTCCTCCTGGCAGAACCCCCCATTTCCTCTTACATTGATTATTGTCCTGAATAAAAGAAAGAAGGAAATCTGTAATCGATTGCACTTTCAGGAGCCTGGTGTCACCTTCAGGAGATAAGATTTATAGTGCTGGAAAGACTCAAAGGAACATTTAAGCCCACCCTGCAATTCAGGAATCTGTAGCAGAAAGGAAGAGGACATGCAGGCCCAGCCCCGGAAGAGCTCTCAGAGGAGCATCACTGCTGACATCCCCTGGCCCATCCTTGATGTCAGGATGGGCCACTGGCAGCCGCTGACTTTGAGGACTCCACCACTCGAAAACGCAGGGAGACCTGAGGATCCCACACTCCATTGATGTAGGAGGTGATGACAAAGGCTGAAACCTCAAATTGACACCGCATCTTGCAGGAAAGGTGGTGCTAACTGTTATTTTATATTTTATTCTGATATTTATATTGCACCTTTCTTCCAAGGAACTCAATGGCACATATAATTCTCTCATCTCCATTTTATCTTCATAAGCACCCTGCTAAGTAGATTAGGTTGAGAAGCAGTGACTGGCCCAAGGTGAGCTTCTTGGCCAAGTGGGGACTAGAACCCTGATCTGCCAGGTCCTCCTCCAGCACTCTAACTCCTACACCACATTGTTTCTCTATTCGGCTGCTGCTGCTACAACATAACCCCCCAATTCAGCTTGTTCCTTGATGGAGCAGCTTTAGAGCTGTATTCCTCAGAGGGCAGCCTGCACCTTGTCTCCTCTTGCCCCAATTTTTCCTAGACTTACTATAGCACAGAACCCAACAGACACCTTGTCCTAGACAGAAGTATGGTCAGTGATTTAGGTGGACAGGCATGGAGAGGAAAGTCCTGATTTGACTGAAGCTCTGGTCAATTACATGATTTTTTGACAGAATGGGTGTATTTAGAGGGACCTTAAGAGGCTCCTTGTTTATCTACTGTAGGAGGGACCTTATTTATCTATTGTATTTTGATCTCTTTTGCAAAAAATAAACAACAAAAACAAAGTAACAGTTCACCCGGAGTTACAGATAGCAATTTGTAAAAAGAAGAGAAAACAGCCCCTGGTCTGAAATTTATAATCAGAAAAGGCATGCAACAAAAATCGCTTTTCAATTTTTTGTCCTTATAGATCTGTGCTTTTATCTTTTGTGTTTATCTCGTGAACCACCCTGGGATCTTTTGATGAAGGGTGGTATATAAATCAAATAAATAACATAATTAAAAAGAGTTTAATATGAATAGTTCTATATGAAGTGATTAGAGATATCTGTTCCCAAGTCTCCTTTGGGAAGAAGAGCAGGATAAAAATGAAGTAATAAATTAACCTTCCTAAATAAAAATTAGTTTGTGTGGTTTTTTAGAAAAGAAAAGAAGATTTGGAGAAGAAAATAATCCTACTAAAATGTGATTTATTAGCAGAAAGTTCAGTGAGTGAACAGCTGGATGGAGAGCCAAAAATGACCTGGAGATCAACTAGTCCAACCCTTGTTCAATGCAGGATCTTCAATAACAAGATCCTTCACAGATTGTCCCTCAAAACCTGCTTCTCTGTCATTTCCACCCCTTTGGTTCTAGTCCTGGCCTATGGAACAACTTCCACATTGCAGCCACATTAACCTTCTCTTCTCCAGGCTAAACATGCTGAGCTCCTCCAATGTTCTTCAAAACAAACAGCTTTCAAATCTTTCAAAGGCAGAATTAACTACAGTGGTACCTTGGGTTACATATGCTTCAGCTTCCATATGCTTCAGGTTACAGACTCCGCTAACCCAGAAATAGTACCTCAGGTTAAGAACTTTGCTTCAGGATGAGAACAGAAATCGTGCTTTGGTGGCGTGATAGCAGCGGGAGGCCCCATTAACTAAAGTGGTGCTTCAGGTTAAGAACAGTTTCAGGGTAAGAACGGACCTCTGGAACTAATTAAGTTCTTAACCCGAGGTACCACTGTATCACCATTGTGTGTATCTGAAGAAGTGTGCATGCACACAAAAGCTCATACCATTAACAAACTTAGTTGGTCTCTAAGGTGCTACAGGAAGGATTTTTTAAATTTTCTTTTGACTATGGCAGACCAACATGGCTACCTACTTGTAACTATAACCATTGTTGGCATTCAAGAATTCCTCCCCTGGTTCAGGTCCTTAGGGACCACGAGGTTTCTAGCTCCGGTTCTACTGGATATTGTGATGTATTTTTATACTTCAGGTGAGGTCTGGTGAGTGCAGAATGAAGTGGGACTCTTTGTTGCCAAATCACATATGCGTTCTTTCAGCAGCAGCAGACGGCCGGTTCATCCTCATTTACTGAGTGTTGTCTTAACATTTTGGAAAGTTAGATCAGAGCCGCCAGTTTTTACTGCCCATGGGAAGTGCAGCCTGCACAGTTTGTACCCATATGAAATATCTGTGGTATCAAAATTCCCTGTGCACAGAGGAAAACCTTGAGGCTCTAATGCTTAAAAGAAGATGCAGAATCTAGAAGTGCTGCATCAAAACTGAATCCAAATTTAGACATCTAAAAATAGGGTTAATATGTCCTGATTTATAAAGTGACTAACCAATATTCCCTTTAGCACAAGAAAAGCCCTGCTTCTGCTTCCTCCAGTGAAGATGCAGAGTGTAGATCAGGAAATCAGGATTAAAAATGAGCAAACATTCACATGTGAGTGGGACCAACTCATTGGTATCACTTACTCCTACAGCAGCGTGCATTAGGGCCACAGACATTTCTAATCTCTCCAGAGGGACAGTTCAAAGTCCTTGGGGCCTGGCAAAATCCTCCCGAGAGTCTACACACTGGAGGTTCATCTGTGCAAAAGAGAAGGAATTTAATTAAAGCCTTCTGTAACAGCACGTCAGTATTATTATGTCCCATAATGCTGATGGGGAGATTGAGGCTGAGAGTGAAAGTATGGTTATCCATAGGCCAGCTGGTGAGTTCATGGTGGAGTCTCACAGACTTGGATTGTCCAGCATGGGAAGTCCTGATTTCACTGATGCTCCGGTCAACATTATATTTGTACTTCAGGTGAGTTCTGGTGAGTGCAGAATGAAGTGGGAATTTTTGTTGCCAAGTCATATTTGTGTTCCTTCAGCAGCAGCAGACTGCAGTCTCATCCTCACTTACTCAGCGCTGTCTTAAGATTTTCGAGAGTTAGAGGAAGAAGAGTTTGGATTTGATATCCCGCCTTTCACTCCCTTTTTAAGGAGTCTCAAAGCGGCTAACTTTCTCCTTTCCCTTCCTCCCCCACAACAAACATTCTGTGAGGTGAGTGGGGTTGAGAGACTTCAAAGAAGTGTGACTAGCCCAAGGTCACCCAGCAGCTGCATGTGGAGGAGTGGGGAAGCGAACCCGGTTCCCCAGATTACGAGACTACCGCACTTAACCACTTTACCACACTGGCTCTCAGATCAGACTTAGATCAGACACTTAGATCAGAGCCGCCATTTTTTACTGCCCATGGGAAGAGCAGCCTGCACAGTTTGCACCCATATGAACATCTGCGACATTAAAATTCCCTGTGCACAGATGAAAACTTTGAGGCTCTAATGCTTAAAAGAAGTTGCAGAACCTAGAAGTGCTGCATCAAAACTGAATCCAACTTTTTACTTCTAAAAATAGAATTAATATGCCCTGAGCATATTATCAGCTACTCTGATCCAGAAACTGTTCAGTGATTATTTCCTTAAGCACAAGCAAAGCCCTGCTTTGTCCAGTGAAGATGTAGAGTGTAGATCAGGAAAACAGGATTAAAAAATGAGCAAACCTTTGCACAAGTGGGACCACCAGGTCATGGATATAACTTACCTCTACAGCAGCGTGCATTAGGACCACAGGGGATGTTTGTAATCTCTCCAAGGGTACAGTTCTCAGTGATTGGGCCCTTGCAAAATCCTCCTGAGAGTAAACACAATGCAGTTTCATCTGTGCAAAAGAGAGGGAATTAAATTAAAGTCTTCTGTAACAGCAAGTCAATATTATTATGCCCCATAATGCTGATGGGGAGATTGAGGCTGAGAGTGAAAGTATGGTTATCCATAGGCCAGCTGGTGAGTTCATGGTGGAGTCTCACAGACTTGGATTGTCCAGCATGGGAAGTCCTGATTCCACTGATGCTCCGGTCAACATTATTTTTGTACTTCAGGTGAGTTCTGGTGAGTGCAGAATGAAGTGGGAATCTTTGTTGCCAAATCATATTTGTGTTCCTTCAGCAGCACCAGACTGCTGTCTCATCCTCACTTACTCAGCGCTGTCTTAAGATTTTGGAGAGTTAGAAGAAGAAGAAGAGTTTGGATTTGATATCCCGCCTTTCACTCCCGTTTTTAAGGAGTCTCAAAGCGGCTAACATTCTCCTTTCCCTTCCACCCCCACAACAAACACTCTGTGAGGTGAGTGGGGCTGAGAGACTGCATGTGGAGGAGCGGAGACACGAACCCGGTTCCCCAGATTATGAGACTATCGTTCTTAACCACTACACCGCACTGGCTCTCAGATCAGACACTTAGATCAGAGCCGCCATTTTTTACTGCCCATGGGAAGAGCAGCCTGCACAGTTTGCACCCATATGAACATCTGCGACATCAAAATTCCCTGTGCACAGATGAAAAGCTTGAGGCTCTAATGCTTAAAAGAAGTTGCAGAACCTAGAAGTGCAGCATCAAAACTAAATTCAACTTTTTACTTCTAAAAATAGAATTAATATGCCCTGAGTGTATTATCAGCTACTCTGATACAGAAACTGATCAGTGATTATTTCCTTAAGCATAAGCAAAGCCCTGCTTTGTCCAGTGAAGATGCAGAGTGTAGATCAGGAAATCAGGATTAAAAATGAGCAAACGTTTGCACAAGTGGGACCACCAGGTCATGGATATAACTTACTTTAGCACCCTGCTTGTGGTTAATGTTGAGAGCAGTAAGGAATTAAACTGCTGTGCCTCGGCTCTTAAGGGGAGGGATTGCCTGGGAAGTGAGCCAGCAGGATATGATGTAAGCAGACTGGAATGTTCTTTGTGTTCTGTGAGAAACCGAAAGTGTTTGTCAGTGTGTGGAGCTGCGCTCAGACAGTGAGCAGCTAAAAAATGCAGCTCCAGTCCGGAGGTGTGTGAAACTGTTTTTCCAGTGTTTTTGAAACAATAAAAGAAGCTACAGAAAGAATCTGCCTTTCTCATTAATCAAGCCTTACCACATGCAGTTGCGCATATTCTGCTAAAGTGTTTTACAGCAGAGATTCACGCAGCGAGAGCGTGCCGGACTGGGCAAGGAGCCATCTCTCTGAAGAGATTTATGGGCAGCACTCGGACTCACTAATTATCCTAACAGTTAACGCTTAGCTGGAATGAAATATTCAATGCAGCAATGGAGAAATTAAAATAATAATTTATTTGTCAGACCAATAAATGATAGGTACAGTGGTATATGGATACCAAAGCTCTGCCCACTCCAGCCCTGATGGCCAGCACTTATATTTCCTCAGCCCAGCCCCCTTGCTCCTCCTTTGGCTGCCTCTGTCCAATCAGCCTGTTTGAAATTCCTATTGGCTGTTTGCTAGAACCAATCATAAAAGATACACCCATTTCCTATTACCTTTTATGAGAGACAAAGAGCTATATTTCCTTCTATTCATAAATGGCAGACAAGTAGCCATATATCTTACATTTGCCTCGACAAGGCACCTTAATTACCAGATCACCTTTTGCCCTATTGCCCTTTTGGCAACAGGGGCAAATGGCTAAAACAGATGGCTCATGGTTTTAAATTCTATCTTAAACAGAGATCTTGGGTTCATATTCTCACACACCATCAATGAAATAAGAATCTAACATAAGAATTAACATTTCTTACTTTCTAAATCCTTTGCATCATTAAAGTCAACAAGTCTCATAACATAGATAGCTTTTTAGAAGAAAAGGCCTTTGCCTGAGAAACTCAGTAAAGAGAAACCTCTTCATTTTACACCTCCCTTTCCCAGCCAGCTGCTTTTCCCATTAGCTCTTGGCCCTTTAACCTTAGGAAAATGTGGCTCGAGTCTGATGGGAGGGCACATGGTATTATTTTCTGTTAAACTATTTACCAACTCTTAATTAGTGTTTTTGCAGCTTGATTGTATTCTGTAATTTGTATGGTCAGTATAACCCTTTGCTCCCACAGCCTGAAATTCCCTTTTATAACTTTGAGAAACTTGCCTCCTGCTGGTGCTATAAATCAATGGGGCCCTTGTGCAGGAAGATAAACAACTGCCAAAGTACTTAGCCAGCTGCTTTTCTGCCTGGCATGAAACATACAAACATTTGCAAATACATTTTTAAGCTCATTTTAAAATACAGACCTTGATCAGATGCCTCTTTACTCCTACAGCAGCGTGCATTAGGACCACAGGGGATGTTTGTAATCTCTCCAAAGGTGCAGTTCACAGTGATTGGGCCCTGGCAGGAAGGTAAACGGCGTTTCCGTGCACTGCTCAGATTTCACCAGAAGCGGCTTAGTCTTCCTGGCCGCATGACCTAGAAAAACTGTCTGTGGACAAATGAGGGCTCCCTCGACCAGTAAAGCGAGCTGAGCGCCGCAACCCCCGAGTCATTCACGACTTAACTGTCAGGGGTCCTTTACCTTTACCTTTTTGTTTATATAAATATTTATTGACTGCATTTTAATGTATTTTGCAAAAAAAAAAAAAAAACCACACAACTCAATGGATATCACTTACCCCTGCAGCAGGTTCCGTTGCTGCCACAGAAGAACCCTCTAATTTCTCCATAGGTGCAGTTTGTAGTTGCTGGGAATTCGCAATATCCTCCTGCTAGTTCACATATAAATTGTGCTGTGTAAAAGAGAAAGGAAATAAATTTGTTTAAAGGGGGCAAAAGGGTTACAACTACTTTTTTTCCAAACCAGAACCCTGCGTATTTAATGGGATGACCAACTTTTACAGGCTTCTGCTGCCTCTCAACCTGCTAACTACTATTTCATTGGCCAACATTAGCAAGGGTCGGAACGGTCCTCCTTCTCTGCAAACACTCCAGCTGATTCCTGAACCTGAGCTGCACCCAGCCAGTTGGCTGGTGTAGAAATCATAACATTATGATGATGATTACTGCTCCTGAGATCTTTTCAGCACAGCCGCCAAGCCTAAATTTTACAGGTTGCTAATGGAAGGGGAGAAAAAATAGCAGATAATGCACCCACAGACCCACATCACTGGCCACTAAGTCAGCCTTCATTCCATTCTACTGAAGGTTCCCCTTTGCTTTCAACATCTGCCAATCAGAATTACAGCTGTTCTGAGCTTCAGAAATACCTTGCCATTTGTGCCCTCTCTGAGAGTGGTATTTTCTGTTTGTTTTTTGTTTTTTTTAATAAATATTTTATTCGATTTTGCATAAAAGACGACAAAGCAAAACAAAAGCAACAAACAATACACCAAAAACATACAGAATTACACAAACATAACATACTACAAACAACAGAAATAAAAATAATCTTATCTTCATATTGATCTTGCATTAACTTGTTTCTCTGACTTCCCCGAGTCTCCCTTCCCTGTATTCCAATTCATACAATTAAACAACAAATCCCTTCCCTCTGTCATAATTAACCTCCTTTCTGATTTGAATGTCTTAATATAGCTTATTCAATGCTTAGAACTTAGGATGTTGGGTCTTCTGATCCTTAAAATTTTACTCCAATAACCTTATACATTCAATCTGATGTTATTTTAACATTCATTAATCTTGTAGTGTTTCTGTAAATAGTCTTTAAATTTCTTCCAATCTTCCTCCACCGTCTCTTCACCCTGGTCTCTGATTCTGCCAGTCATTTCTGCGGATTCCATATAGTCCATGACTTTCATCTGCCATTCCTCCAGCGTGGGTAATTCTTGTGTCTTCCAATACTTTGCAATAAGTATTCTTGCTGCTGTTGTGGTGTACATAAAAAATATCCTGTCTTTCATACGTACCTCTTGATTGACCATGCCCAGGAGAAAGGCCTCCGGTTTCTTCGGGAATGTGTATTTAAATACTTTCTTCAGTTCATTATAGATCATCTCCCAAAAGGTCTTAATCCTTGGGCATGTCCACCAGAGATGAAAAAAGGTACCTTCAGTTTCTTTACATTTCCAACATTTGTTATCGGGCATATGATAAATTTTTGCTAGTTTGACTGGTGTTATGTACCATCTGTATATCATTTTCATAATATTTTCTCTTAGGGCATTACATGCCGTAAACTTTAGCCCAGTGGTCCATAACCGTTCCCAGTCGGCTAGCATTATGTTGTGACCCACATCTTGTGCCCATTTAATCATTACTGATTTCACTTCCTCATCCTGTGTATTCCATTTCAGCAGCAGATTATACATTCTTGACAATATCTTAGTTTTGGGTTCTAGCAATTCTGTTTCCAATTTTGATTTTTCCACCTGGAAGCCAATTTTTCTATCCAATTTATATGCCTCCATTATCTGATGATAATGGAGCCAATCACAGACTTTACTTTTTAATTTGTCAAAACTCTGCAGTTTCAATTTATCTCCATCTTGTTCTAGTATCTCCCAATATTTTGGCCAATTGGCCTCCATATTGAGTTTTTTGACTGCTTTTGCTTCCATCGGAGATAACCACCTTGGAGTCTTATTTTCAAAGAAATCCTTATATCTAATCCATACATTAAACAATGCTTTCCTGACAATGTGAATCTTAAACATTCTGTGAACTTTAACCTTGTCATACCATAAGTAAGCATGCCACCCAAACACATTATTGAATCCTTCTAAATCCAGTATATCTGTATTTTCAAGAAGTAGCCATTCTTTCAGCCAGCAAAAAGCTGCTGCTTCATAGTAAAGTTTCAAGTCTGGCAGGGCAAAGCCTCCTCTTTCCTTTGCATCTGTTAGTATTTTAAATTTTATTCTTGGCTTTTTGCCCTGCCAGACAAATCTGGATATATCTTTCTGCCACTTCTTGAAACAGTCCATTTTATCAATAATCTGCAGTGTCTGGAACAAAAATAACATTTTTGGCAATACATTCATCTTTATCACAGCAATACGACCTAACAGTGAGAGTTTTAGATTAGACCATATATCTAGATCTTTTTTTATCTCCATCCAACATTTTTCGTAGTTATCCTTATATAAGTTCCCATTTTTTGAAGTCATAATAATTCCCAGATATTTCACTTTTTTCACCACTGTCAAACCTGTCTCATTCTGAAACCTTTCTTTCTCTTTTTCTGTTAGATTCTTTGTCAAAACCTTAGTTTTTGTTTTGTTGAGTTTAAAACCTGCTAATCGACCAAACTCTTGAATCAGTTCTAAAACCCTCTTCACACTGGACTCTGGCTCCTGCAATGTCAAAACCAAGTCATCTGCAAATGCTCTTAATTTAAATTGTTTAACTCCGACCTGTATCCCTCTTACCATCTGGTCCTTTCTAATCATATTCAGCAACACCTCCAGGACCGATATAAAAAGCAGAGGGGAAATAGGACAACCTTGTCGTGTTCCTTTTTCTATTCTGAACTCTTCAGTCAAAACATTGTTAACAATTAATTTTGCTTTTTGTTCCGAATAGATTGCACCTATACCATTTTCGAACTCTTGGCCTACCCCCATACTATGGAGATTCTTTTTCATAAAACCCCAAGAAATGTTATCAAAGGCTTTCTCCGCGTCCACAAATACCAAAGCTGCTTTTGTGTTTATTCTTTCCTGTAAAAGTTCCAAAATGTCAATTATATTCCTTACATTATCAGATAGGTGCCTTCCTGGGAGAAAGCCTGCTTGGTCCTTGTGAATCTCCTCCGCTAAAACCCTCTTTAATCTTCTAGCCAAAATGTCAGCAAAAATTTTATAATCCACATTAAGTAATGATATAGGCCGATGGTTCTTAAGTTGGTGTTTTTCCGATTCTGTCTTTGGTATGAGAGTCACAAAAGCTTCTTTCCACGTTTCTGGTGTCCTTTTCCCCTGTAATATGTCATTACATATATCCTTCAAGGGTTGAATTAGCCAGTCTTTCATTGATTTATAATATCTTGCCGTCAACCCATCAGGTCCTGGGGACTTGCCAAGTTTCATATTTTGGATGGCGCTCTCTACCTCTTGTTCTGTTATCCTGCAGCTCAATTTAAATTTACTTTCTTGAGATATTTCCGGTAGCCCATTTTCTTTCAAGAATTCCTCCATATCTGCTTCCTTCTGTGGTTGTTGTGAATAAAGCTGTTTAAAGTATCTATGAAAGGCACTCCTAATTTCCACTGGGTTCTGAATAATTCTTCCTTCCTCTTCTAAATTTGTTATTGTATTCATTTTCTGTCTCTTCTTTATTTGCCATGCCAATAACTTTCCACATTTGTTTGCTGATTCGAAAGTTCTTTGTCTCATTTGTCTGACCTTCCATTCAATCTCTTGATTTATCATTTGCATGTATTGTACTTGATATAACTTTATCTCTCTCAAGATTTGTTGTGATTTTGGATTTGATCTCAGACTTTTTTCACCTTCCTTAATCTTTTCCAATATCTTTTCTCTTTTTTCCTGTTGTAATCTCTTCTTGAGTGCGTTCTGTTGTATCAAAAATCCTCTCATAACAGCTTTACTTGCGTCCCATACAGTTCTTTTTTCCACCGTAGTGTTTAAATTTATCTCAAAATAGTCTTTCAGAGTTTTCTGGGCCTTCTTGGTTATTTCCTCATCTCTAAACAGAGAGTCATTCATCCTCCATCTGAAAGAACCAGTTGGTTGTAAGTTCATTACCATCTTTACAGCATTATGGTCGGAGTAAGTCTTTGGGCAGATTTCTACTTTTTTTGTCTTTGGTGCCAGTCCTCTTGTGATCCAGATTTGGTCAATTCTTGTCCATGTCTTTTTGGCTTCAGAAAAGAAGGTTCCTTCTCTTTCTAAAGGATTTTTGGTTCTCCAGATATCCACCAAGTCCAGGTTATCAGTCAGTTCAAAAAAGGTTTTCGGTAGTCTCCCATCTTTGGTGACTACCTGCCGTTGTGCCTTGTCCAAATTTGTAGAAACAACTCCATTCATATCTCCCATCAAGATCACATTGTACTCCAGATAGTCCATCAATGTCTCATGCAACTTTTTGAAAAATTCCGATTTTCCTTCGTTCGGTGCGTATACGCCAACAATCAGATATTTCTGTCCATGGTGTTGAATTTCAATTGCCAAATATCTTCCTTGTTCATCTTTGAAAATTAATTTTGGTGCTAGGCTCTCTTTTGCATATACCACCACTCCTCTTTTTTTAACTTTGTCTGATGAAATAAACTCTTGACCTAGTCTTTTATTAATTAGAATTTTTCTATGGAGCCTAGTTACATGTGTTTCCTGTAAACAAATCAAGTCCAATTGTTCTTTTTTTAAAATGTGAAAAATTGATTTTCTCTTAGAAACCACGTTTAGACCGTTGCAGTTCCAGCTTAATAGTTGCAGAGACATCTTGAAATTAGTCTGCTATATTCCTCCAGTAGCTCCCAATGTGTCTTCTTTCTCTTCTGGTCCCGGTGGTGTCGTCTTGTCCAAATCCAAGATTGCTTTAGCTATATCTCTCCTTTTTCTCTCTTGTGTATCGGACGGGTCTTGGTCTTTAAAGGATTCCTTCTGTAAGTCCTCCTCGTAGTCCTTTAAAAATCTGTCTTTATCTTCCACTGATTTTATTTTCCTTCCTTTTATACTAAACGAAAGCCCTTCAGGGAACTCCCACCTAAAGATGATGTTGTTCTTTCTCAGCTGTGTGACCAAGTCTCTGTAGCTAGATCTGAGGTCTAAGAGATGTTTGGGGATGTTCCTGAACAATTCCACTCTTGATTCATCAACTTCCAAAGGCCTTTGGAAATGTAGTCCCAAAATTTTATCTCTCTCCTCTTTAGATCCAAAGGTGACCAAACAGTCTCTTGTCTTGATTCTCCTGCTTGTTTTACCCAGTCGGAAAGCACTTACTATTTTAATTTCTTCTTTATCCAGATCCAGTTTCCAGAAATCTGCAAATTCCTGTGCAAGAAATTCCTTAAGACCTTCTTTCTCAATTTCTGGCAAGGATCTGATCCTGAGATTCGTTTGTTTATCTTTTAATTCAAGCATGGAAAATCTTGTTCTATAGTCCTCAAGTTGCCTGTTAATCGGTGGTATTTTTTCTTCTGTGGCCTCTGCAGCTGCTTTAGCTTCTTCTGCAATTTTCCTTGTTTTTGATGATTCCTGCAATAATTGCTGAATTAAATTCGTATTTTGTTTAATACAAGCTGTATTTTGATCTATTTTAGAAGATGTCTCTGACACCTTTTTGTTTGTTTCTACAACCTCCTCTGTCAATTTATTTAATGATTCTTGAATTTTTGCAAATCCTGTATTAAAAAGGTCCTCGGTTGAAGACATAGCTTTTGGTTTAGGTTGTACAGATGCACCTCCAATTGGGTCTGGTATAGAGGCTCTTCTTCCTGAGTAAAAGGTTTTCCCAGATCTTGTAGTCTTCTCCTGCAGCTGGTCTAGTTTTCCCTTATCACTTGCCATACCACAGCAACTTATTTCAAGGTCACTCCCAGCTGAGGCTAGCTGTCAGACTTGAAGTCAAAACAGTGGAAAGTCCCCAGTCACTTTCCCAGCTGCAGCAAGCTGTCAGATTTTAAAACCAAACAGTGGAAAATTCCCAGTTGCTTTCTGTTTCTTTGTATCAGTCTTTGTAACAGTCCTTATGTCCACCAGGGGGATACAATAGCCCCTGGGAACAATGTCTCCCGTCTTCTCCTTCTCCTTCTCAGCAACTTTGCAGCTAATTCCTCCCAGTAACAAGACTTAAACAGTCACAGCTTTTAACAGTATAATCCAGTTTGCAGAGCTTAAAATCTCAGAGTCTCTCTCCGCAGTCCCTCCTTTACCCTGTATTTTCAGATTGACGGATCAGAGCCGGGCGCGCCGGGCGGTGGTTCCCCCACAGTCAGCTCTTTCTTACACAGGCAATATAGTTTCCAGTCCTTCCCCCCCTTTTCCCTGCCACTTAGGGGAGGGGGGGGAATATCCTTATCAAAATGCCAGATTCCGTTTCTTCAAAAGCACTTTTAAAGGTTTGGCACGCAAAAGTCTTTGTTTCCAGCTATATACAGAGCGGAAGGCTGACTTCCTGGTTAAACCTTACCGCTTCGGTTCTAATTTAGCTTGCTTTTTTAACTTGCCAAATCCAAAAGTTCCTTAATTTGTTTCTTTTCCTTTTAAAATTTGTAATTCTCCTACTCACGGAAAGTTCTTTTATAATCCAATTTGTCCCAAGAAGAAGTTGAGCGCTCCTCCGATCACGGCTGTGCGACGTCTCTCCGAAAAAGAAGCGATTGACTCTCAGCACCGCGTTACCCCCTCCACACTCCGGAGCTCTTCCTGAGCCCCAGAAACGTTTTAGGGGATCACTGTTGGTGCCCGCCGAGTCCCACAGACGTAGGCTTCCTCCGCCTACGTTTTCAGGGGTTCACCACGTCGCCGTAGCGGTAGAACCCTGTTTTTTTCAGAGCTCCCCCTCCGATGCTCAGCAGGGGGCCGCCATGATCGCTGGCGCTCAACCCGGAAGTCGGAGAGTGCTATTTTCTGGAATCTCCCCAGTAGTGTTGCCAATGTGTCCGCAAGAAGGTATTTCCTGTAGCTGTCTGCATCTGAACCATCCAGGCCATTTTTTCTTAACTCACCCTAGGCAATTTATTCATCTTGTAGAGCATTCCAAGATTGATCTGCAGAACAATCTTTCTCATCCTGTTCTCTTTCCATATCAATTAACAGATTTCCCTTCATCTCACAAAAGCTGCTCCCAACTTCATGGCGCCAGGGTAGAAAGGAAGTGGAATTTTGGGTAACAGCTTGGGCATTGTGCAGTTTGATGCAACCTCTTTTGGTTGGACTGTTCAGATCAACTGCAGTTTCCATACCTACCAAGAAAGAAACGTTTCAGTTTGCTTTCCTCCTCCTCTCCACCTTTTTGGATGCATTTTGCTTAACATGATTGTTTTTGTTATGTGTGTTGTTTTATATCCATTGCCCCCATTATATGCTTCTCCCTACTATGTTTTCCAGCCAAAAGGCTTCCAGAGTGGATTATGTACAATTTAAAAACAAAAAAACTAAAAAACCAAACATAGCACACAAGCGAAAAAGGACAGGAAGGGAAGAGGAAAACAAAAACATGAACTCCTTACCAGTTTCTAGACAATCATGGCCCACTGGCCCAGTTCAGGGCCAGGAGGTGCCTGATTCAGCTTGGCCTCTGGCAAAAGCAGAAGCCTTGAGCCCTGCTTCCTATCTCTCCCTAAGAGACAGTCTGGTGGAGCGGTCCATTAGGAGCTCCATCTTTCCTGCACTGCTTGCATCAAAGGATCATCTAGGATGTCTCTTTTCTTCTGATGGATGTGTGGAGCAGTGGGTTTTAGGGACTGGAAGATGTAGGAGGATTTTTCTCTTGCACTGGCTGTCTAGGGTTCTTGCAAATGGAGAGGCTGCAATACTCATCTAGAGGACAGGTTTAAGCACCTGAAGCAGTTTAACAAGAAGCTTGGATTTCTATTTGATCTAGATCCTTGAGGGTGCGTTGGACCAATAATCTGGCTCTGGACCAGGGAGGCCCAAAAACCAATGACCAAAAGGGAGTAAGATTCAGGGTTGACCGTTTCAAGTTCTTGTACTTTGTAAGGCCTGAACTGTAGAAATGTGTGAGGTTGGTTTCTGAGCTCAAAAGCAGGCTATCTCTGCCCAACAGATACACTCAAATTTCCCTGCCACCTTTCACTTGCAGTAGATCACAAGGTGAGCAACAGATTCTGCCCCCTTTGCCATTTAACATCTATATCAGTGGTTCTCAAAGGAATGGTGTGTCAGGACAGAATGGGTTGTGTGGCTGTGAGATTCAAGTACAGGGAAAGAAACATTTAGATATTTCAGTGTAGTATAGCATCAAAATCAGAAAAGAGAAAGGCTCCTTTGCGTTGATGAGATGAGAGCTTGTTTGTCACAAATTGGACTTAATATAAGTGAGATTACCTAGCAAAAGCAAGCTCAGGCCTCTCATTGAGTTTCTATACATACTTAAGGTACATATGGTAAAGGCTCATTAATAATTCTATGTTGGACCTGATTCAGGTTCTTATGCAGCTGCATTGTTTTATATTTTGGGGGGTTCCATGATCATATTATAAAGTAGTTGTGTTCTGTTATAAATCAAGCGCTGCGAGGAGTTGTTTGTTTGTGCAGGGCACTCTTTAGTGAAACAGCAGTGTTGAGATGATAGGAAATCTCCAGCAAAGGCATAGAAACCTAGGACAATGCATCGCAGGCTGAGACTGAGACTGAGGAGCCCAAAGCGGTCAAGGGTTCGGAAGCTGAACGCCTGCAGTTCTTTGAAGAGGGCGATTGTGACGATGATGACACTAAGGATCTTGATGTTTTAATGGTGAAATGGTGGAATGTCTTTGGCTTGGAACCACAGTGGTACCTCGGGTTACAAACACCTCAGGTTACAAACGCTTCGGGTTACAGACTCTGCTAACCAGGAAATAGTACCTTGGGTTAAGAAATTTACCTCAGGATGAGAACAGAAATCTCAGGCGGTGGCAGCAGGAGGCCCCATTAGCTAAATTGGTACCTCAGGTTAAGAACGGTTTCAGGTTAAGAACGGACCTCCGGAACAAATTAAGTATATAACCAGAGGTACCACTGTATCTCGAATGGCCTAGTAGCCGAACAAATTGGCTCCTGAAAACTGCAAACCTGGAACAATAATAATTTCCAATGTATTTCTGATCAATAAAATAAAGCCGCTTCTGGCAAACCAGAGCAGTGCACAGAAACACCATTTACCATATTTTTCGCAATATAGGACTCCCCAGACCATAGTAGGGGGAGAACAGGAAAAAAATAATTCTCCCTCTTTCTGCTTAGTGCCCCTTCAGCAAAGCTGCAGGAGAAATGGTGCCCCTTCCATTTCTCCTTCCGTTTCGCTGAAGGGGCGCTGTGTAGCTCTCCCTCTCTGCTGAAGCCAGAAGAGTCTTGCTCTCCCGGCTTCAGCAAAAGGAACCCGAAGCCTTTGGAGCGCATCACAAGGTCCTGCTGCACCCCAAAGGCTTCAGGGATAGCCACCTGCTGGGCTTGCATGTCCTCTTCCTTTTTTGCTCCATTGTTCCATTACATCATAATGATAAAAATAATAACGATAATAATTTCATTATTTGGACCCCACTCACCTTACTGGGTTGCCAGAGCCACGCTGGGTGGCTTCCAGCATATACAGAAACATATTGAAGCAGCAAAGTCTGTCCTGGTAGGGAACTCCTCTCAACCTGCCATCCAACACTGCAGAAGGAAAGACGTTTAGTCTGGCTTTGGTGAAAAGCCTTTGATAATTTGCTACTGTCAAGTTTTTAATGTAAGATGTTAACTGAAAGACATGCCCATATTGTACTCCTACTGCCAGCGGACTACAGACTGCGTGTGATCGAGATTGCAAGTCACTGTGTGCATTATCCCATAATCTTTGCTTTAACGTCTTTAGGGCGCCTAAAGGAAACCCAGGAAATACAGTTGGGGGAGGGGTGACAGACCAATAGAGGTGTCTTTTCTAGCCATGATCAATAGCACTAAATGCCACCCTCAATTATTTGTGGTCACGCACAAGGCAATGGCTCCTTAAAAATCAGCTTCAATTCAGTCATGCTTTCAGTCTGGGTTGAGTTCAGCCTGTCCCACCCATGTTCCCATAACCTGTGTGCATGAAAAGCACTGGCTGCAATTATCTGTTCCTGAGACTACTTGATGAGGATTTCAATCAAGAGGGATTTTCAGCAGATAAGATGTTCTTTCATTGGAGTTGGGTCATATTTAGCAGTAGGCGCTTTTGAAAAAGAAAAATACACATTCAATTTCAACATTGTGAAATTATTTTGTGTTTATTCATCTGAGCAAACTGATATTTATTTCATTGTCTGCTTTCACACATGGGCAGATTTGCACCACTTCCACAAGCAAAGATCCCAAAGACCTGGCATAGCCATCAGACGTTCACAACCATGGAGGTGGGCTGCTCATGGGTATCCCTCAAGGGCACAGCATTGTGTATTGATGCCACAGTAACTCGGAAGATTCCGACCAGACGGACAGGGTTTGCTGAGATCCTCTTGGCAGAACCCTCCCAGTTTATCACACTCGGGCATTGTTGGTGGTTTATCTGCAACAAAGAAACAAGGAGATCTATCATTGATGGCCCTAAAGTCAGGTTCCTCACCTTCAGAAGATGTGTAGAATTGTAGAGTTTGAAGGGTTCGAAATAACATCTAGTCCTACCCCAGTGTCCCTATTTTCCAGGGATATCACTGATTTAGAGAAGCCATCCTGGTTTCTGATTTGATCCCAGAATATCCCACTTTTCCTTAGGATGTCCCTATTTTCATTGGAGAAATGTTGGAGGGTATGGAGTTATCCAGCACCCAAGTTTTCTGAAGTTTTTATAATATTTAATGTTTTATTATGTGCGTGTATGTGTATATATATATATATATATATATATATATATATATACCTTTCCACCGGAGCGATACCTATTTATCTACTTGCACTTTGAAGTGCCTTTGAACTGCTAGGTTGGCAGGAGCAGGGACCGAGCAACAGGAGCTCACCCCGTCGTGGGGATTCGAACCGCCGACCCTCCGATCGGCAAGCCCTAGGCTCTGTGGTTGAGACCACAGTGCCACCCGCTCGCATAGACCAGTTTAAAAAGTCCAGGACACCAATTTTCATGGCCTTCTAGTGACTATGGTGGGTCATTTGCCAGAATTAATGTATTTAGCATTAACTCTGGAAGTGTGTACTCAATTCTGATGAAACTAAGCCTCCTGGAGAAAAATACATATCAGAAGGCTCAGTTTGGTCACTAGATGCAGAACCTAGAACTGCAGCTTGAGAACCGAATCATACTTTGTATTACTAAGAATTGGGTTAGTATGTCCTGAGAATAGTATCAGCTACTCTGATTTATAAAGTGACTGATCACTGTTTCCTTTAGCACAAGCAAAGCCTTGCTTCTGCCTCCTCCAACGAAGATCTAGATCAGGAAATCAGAATGAAAAAGCAGGATTAAAAATGAACAAACATTCCCCCTTGTTAGCATGACCAACTCGTTGGGTTTCACTTACTCTTGCAGCAGTTTCCATTAATGCCACACATGGCTGGAATATAACCATAGGGACATTTCACAGTTAGTGGCACCTGGCAATATCCTCCCCGTTCTTCGCAGGTTTGGGCAGGTTGACCTGTCAAAAGAGAGGGACGTAAATTGTCATTATTTGAAAAGACTTCTTGTACAAAAAAAGGGGGGGGGGGACAATAATTGGTTGACAACATTTTGTTTTGAGCATTGGAATAGCACTGTCAAGTATGAGACCCAGGCTGATTTGGTGGTTAGCGTGTCAGACTAGGGCCTGGGAGACAAAGGTTCAAATCTTCACTCAGACATAAAGCTCACTGGGTGGCCTTGTCACTCACAGCCTGATCTAAGTCACAGGGTTTATTCAAGGAAGGGGCTGGGCCCCCCAAAAAAGTTTGGCAGCGGCCATGAGCACACACATGTCATGTGGCCCTGGACCACCTCAGTCATGGTGGCAAGGCAACATGCCAAACTGATTCTATACATCTTGTTAGGGAATTATTCTGCCAGAAACAAGTAGAAGGTTCCAGAAGGTTCCAGACCTTTCCTTTATATATGGGAGTGGCACTCTGAGCTTAATTAGAATCAGCTGGACGTGCCAATAAAAAGAAGACCACTCAGATTCGGTTTTGCAGTTGCCTGACGGCAGATGTTTGTCCATAGAGTGCTGCCTGTAAAAGCTGCTGATGGACTGTTCCTGTAATTTACAATGTACTGGAGATAACAGTGGCTTTGTCTGAAAGTGCGCTGTTAATTGCTGGGTTTTTTTAACAATTGGAAAATATTCTTTGCTATCGTAATGCTTGTACCCGGTCTGGGAATACAATCTCTTTACCAAGACTTCACAGAGTTTAGTGAGTCATCTTTCAAACAACTTTTTGTTATTGTCCACAGCTTCCGGGGAGAAGATTACTCTGCTAAACAATTGAAAAAGGTTTTACCTACACTAAGGGTACCAGACGTCCCCGTTTCCCGGGGACAGTCCCCGGATTTACACATCAGTCCCCATACAAAATCCATTGAAGTTGAAAAGTGTCCCTGGATTCATTGAAAGAAATTGGGTAACCTTATGTAAAGAAAAAGAAGGTGCTTTGTATCATATGTGGTGGGAATGTAAAGAAGTTGAAAAAATCTGGGAGATGATATATAATGAGTTGGAAAAGATGTTTAAAATGACATTTGTAAAAAAAAATCAGAAGCATTTTTGTTAGGGATTTTAGGACGAGATCTGCCAAGAAAAACAAAGAACTTATTTATGTATGCGACAACAGCAACAAGAGTCTTGTTAGCACAAAGATGGAAGAATGAAGAAATCCCAACGAAAAAACAATGGCAAGAAAAACTGATGAGCTATGCGGAACTGGCAAAGTTGGCATATAATCTACGTGAGAAGGACAACAGTGACTTCAGGGAAGAATGGGAACTTTTTACATACTACTTAAGAAGACAACAAAATGATTTGGACTCCTTGGCAGGCTTTGAGTAAACATCCACAAATTTATTAGTAGAACATATGATGGATAAGGTAATGATATGCACAATTCTACGATATGCAGAGAAAAATATATATAAACAAACCAGAGATGGGAACTGAGGGAAGTCTCGGGGGGGAGGGGAGGGGAAGGAATAAAAAGGGGGGATGTAATTGGTTATGTTGATTGATAATTTGTGTTAACATTTTTCAATAAAAATATATTTTTGAAAAAAAATCTGGTAACCTTAACCTACACTCAAGTATCTGTGCAGGGAAAGTGTGTGGACGGTAACCTTTTAGATCTGTCCACAGGGGCAAGTGATTTTTTCTGGAATCTCCTCTGTAGTACTGCTGATAGGAGCACATTCAGTCCCGCTAGGATGTACGCCCTGCGTTGATCTGGGTGAGTCAGGTGGCAGAGATAAGGCAGACAACTCTCCCTCTCTGGCTTCTGCCTGCAGCCTGCATATTCTTCAGCTCACATCCAACTGTGCTGGCTACTGCCTTTCTCGCAAGCAGCCAGGTGAGGAGGGGTAAAGGCACACCCATTTGCCCCGGAGAACACCATCACTTCTTTGGTTATACTCATTGGGTCTTTAGGTGGCAGCTATGATGGTCATTCTCTCACAAAGAAGATTGTCTAGCTAGTTCAGCAATGAAATCCTCCATTAGATTTCTACCCATGCTGAATCCAGCAATCAGAAAGGACTTGGGCATCATGTGCACTAACCCCTCCAAACTCACAACAATATATCTGTATCCGAAGAAGTGTGCATGCACACGAAAGCTTATACCCAGAACAAACTTAGATGGTCTCTAAGGTGATATTTCAACTGTCTCAGACCAACACGGCTACCTGCCTGAACAATATAAATGACCACGATGGAACCTGGAGTCTGCCTCAGTCTGTAGCCTGAACGCTGATGCTTTCACAAAAGTCAATTATTCAAATTCAGTTTTATTATGATACACTTTTCTTCTTCACTATTTTGGCAGCCAGATAGGATACGTAGCTCTGTTATACCCAGTCACAGTAGTTCAGAATTGTCCACACAGAGAGGCAGCAGGTCTCCAGGGTTTCTGGCAGGGGAAAAACCCAGCACTTTGCAGAAACACCTGCAGTTGAACGTGAGACCTTCTGCATTTGCAGCAGATTCTCCCCCACCTGAGCTTGAACTGCTCTCTTACCTGCAACAACGTGGAAGAGGATGAAGACCAGAGCAAAGCTCAGGTAGAGGAACCTCATGGCTGGATTTGTCTCTCAGATCTCTGCCCAAGTGAAGATGCTCCAAGGCAGAAGAAAGTCAAGTTTGGATGGAACAAGGAGGTTCTCTTTACTTATAGCATTCCTGTGCCAAAGAGATGTTGAAACATTTGCTCATCTGGGTGGGGAAAGCTGCAAACAGGTTTTTCCAGTAACTCAGCATCTGAACCCTCCAGGCCCTTTTCTCTTAACTCATCCTATGCTATTTATTTCTCTTCCTAAGATTTACCCACAGAACCACCTTTCTCATATGTTCACACTGTTTCCTGTGCTCCAGGCCCTGCTGTTTTATTTCCATAACAATTAGCAGATTTCCTGTAATCTCAGCTTCACAACACCTAAATGGAAAGGAAGTGAAATAGTTTTGCTGTAATGCAGTTTGATGCAACCTCTTGTGGTTGGACTGCAATTGCAATACCTACCAAGAAAGAAACTTTTCAGTGTGCTTTTCTCCTGATCTGCACATTTTTAGATGCATTTTGCTTAATGTGCTTGTTTTTGTGGTGCACAAGGTTTTATGTACACTTTCCCCATCATGCGGTTTTTTAAGAAAAATAAAATAGTGATTTTATTCCATCATCCATAAGAAGATTTCATCATCACTGAAATATTGCCAGATCTGACCCTCAGTTCTGAAGGTACATTGTGGCTTTTAGAAATATGATTTATTCACCTGTTTACAACTTAAGTCTTTATGGAGGGGGTCCAGAACTTACAGCATGGCCCATAAAAAAGGTGATCAATGCATACTCACTATAGAACACAATTAAAAACTGCATTCAAATAAACATGGTCTTTGCTTGTTTGATTCAGTATCTATTGGTGTTACGACCACAGCAAACTATGGCAAGTTCTTAAAGAAATGGGTGTGCCTGATCACCTCATCTGTCTCCTGAGAAATCTCTATGTGGGACAAGAAGCTACACCTAGAACTGGATATGGAACAACTGATTGGTTCAAAATTGGGAAAGGAGTATGACAAGGCTGTATATTATCTCCCTGCTTATTTAATTTATATGCAAAATTTATCATGCAAAAGGCTGGGCTGGATGAATCCATAGCCGGAATTAAGATGGCGGGAAGAAATATCAACAACCTCAGATATGCAGATGACACAACCTTGATGGCAGAAAGTGAGGAGGAAGTAAAGAACCTTTTAATGAGGGTGAAAGAGGAGAGCGCAAAATATGGTCTGAAGCTCAACAACAAAAAAAGAAGATCATGGCCACTGGGCCCATCACCTCCTGGCAAACAGAAGGGGGAGAAATGGAGGCAGTGAGAGATTTTACTTTCTTGGGCTCCATGATCACTGCAGATGGAGACAGCAGTCACAAAATTAAAAGACGCCTGCTTCTTGGGAGAAGAGCAATGACAAACCTAGACAGCATCCTAAAAAGCCAAGACATCGCCTTGCCAACAAAGGCCCGTGTAGCTAAAGTTATGGTTTTCCCCATAGTGATGTATGGAAGTGAGAGCTGGACCATAAAGAAGGCTTAGTGATGTCACGTGTCTCAGGGGCCCCTCCCTCGGTCGTGGGGGGGGGGGCAAGGCAGCATGCCAAAACTGATTCTATATGATCTGTCCACAGGGGCATAGTCTCTCTGAAATGGATATTTTCTGGAATCTCCTCTGTAGTATTACTGATGGGAGCACATTCAGTCCTGCTAGGATGTATGCCCTGCGTTGATCTGGGTTAATCAGGTGGCAGAGATAAGGCAGACAGCTCTCCCTCTCTGACTTCTGCCTGCAGCCTGCGTATTCTTCAGCTCACATCCAACTGTGCTGGCTACTGCCTTTCTCGCTACCAGCCAGGTGAGGAGGGGGAAAGGCACACCCATTTGCCCTAGAGAACACCATCACTTCTCTGGTTATACTCATTGGGGCTTTAGGTGGCAGCTATGGTGGTCATTCTCTCACAAAGAAGATTGTCTAGCTAGTTCAGCAATGAAATCCTCCATTAGATTTCTACCCTTGCTGAATCCAGCAATCAGAAAGGACTTGGGCATCATGTACACTAACCTCTCCAAACTCACAAAAATATATCAGTTATCTGAAGAAGTGTGCATGCACACGAAAGCTTATACCCAGAACAAACTTAGTTGGTCTCTAAGGTGCTACTGGACAATTGTTTAGTTTTTGATTTATTTATTTTGACTGTGTCAGACCAACACGGCTACCTACCTGAACAATATAAATGACCACGATGGAACCTGGAGTGCCGCCTCAGTCTGTAGCCTGAACGTTGCTGCTTTCACAAAAGTCATTTATTCAAATTCGGTTTTATTGTGAAATGCTTTCCTTCTTCACCACCCCTATTTCGGCAGCCACACAGGATAGGATGCTCTCTTATACGCAGTCACACTAGTTCAGAATTGTCTACACTGAGAGGCAGCAGATCTCCAGGGTCTCTGGCAGGGGGGAAAATCGAGCACTTTGCAGAAACGCCTGCGATTGAACCTGAGACCTTGTTCATTGCAGCAGATGCTACCCTCCACCCTGAGCTTGAGCTGTCCTCTTACCTGCAACAACGTGGAAGAGGCTGAAGACCAGAACAAAGGTCAGGTAGAGGAACCTCATGGCTGGAGTTGTCTCTCAGATCTTTGCCCAAGGGAAGATGCTCTAAGGCAGAAGGAAGTTGAGTTTGGATGGAACAAGGAGGTTCTCTTTACTTATAGTGTTTACTTATAGGTATTTCCAGCAACTGTCAACATCTGAACCCTACAGGCTCCTTTTCTCTTAACTCATCCTAGAGCATTTATTTATCTTTATATTTATTTACCCGCAAAACCACCTTTCTCATATGTTCACAATCTGCCCTGTGCTCCAGGCCATGCTGTTTTATTTCCATAACAATTAACAGATTTCCTGTAATCTCATGATTACATCTTCACAGCACCTACGTAAATGGAAAGTGGAATGTGACTTAAGAGCTTTTCTGTAATGCAGTTTGACGCAAACTCTTGTGCTTGGACTGTTCAGTTCAAGTGCAATCGCAATACCTACCAAGAAAGAAACTTTTCAGTGTGCTTTTCTCCTGATCTGCACATTTTTAGATGCATTTTAATATGCTTGTTTTGATGAGGCTCAAGGTTTTATGTACACTTTCTCCATTATGCGGTTTTTTAAGAAAAACAAAATAGTGATTTTATTCCATCATCCATAAGAAGATTTCACCATCACTAAAATCTTGCCAAA
The DNA here is from genome assembly GCF_965153285.1 of Podarcis tiliguerta. Lineage (NCBI taxonomy): Eukaryota > Metazoa > Chordata > Lepidosauria > Squamata > Lacertidae > Podarcis > Podarcis tiliguerta. The sequence continues at coordinate 6,454,019 of NC_139536.1, read as the reverse complement.
TCTGACCCTCAGTTCCAAGGCTCTGAATGGACAGAAATCACTAACGCTCCACAATCATTGCTTTACAAAACATCTGGGCGACACCAAGCTGTCAAAGGCTGCTCGATCAAGTCCATATTCTAGTCATCCTTTCCTCCTAAGCCAAGAACATCCTCACAGCCTAACCCTTTCTTCATAAAAGAGGTTAGTGTCATGACCAAATTGCTTCTTATCACCTGTACATTATGCAATCAAGCGGACAAACCACATTTTTCTACATCTTAATGGATGTTCCTTGTTCACTTGTCTTGAGAAGCCTTGGTCCCAGGGGCAGTGCCTAAACGAACAATGTGATCTGTGATTAAAAAGTTGTGAAAACGATAGCTGCATTACCGTGAGGCAAGGTCAGATGGCCATCTGTCAGAGATTCTTTGGGTTGTTGTTTTCAATTTTCATTTATTTAATTATACTTTTCACTAATTTTATACATTTCACTTATTTTACAATCCTTTTGACATTTCAAAACTTGACTTCCTTCCCCCTCTTTCTGCGGTTCCTTAAATTTATTTTTAATATCTTCTGCATACCCAAATTAACCAAATTTGCTCATTTATTTCATCTTCTTTAAATATATAAAGGTAAAGGGACCCCTGACGATTAGGTCCAGTCGTGACCGACTCTGGGGTTGCAGCGCTCATCCCGCTTTTTTGGCCGAGGGAGCCGGAGTTTGTCCGCAGACAGCTTCCGGGTCATGTGGCCAGCATGACTAAGCCGCTTCTGGTGAACCAGAGCAGCACATGGAAACGCCATTTAACTTCCCACCGGAGCGGTACCTATTTATCTACTTGCACTTTTGAACTGCTAGGTTGGCAGGAGCAGGGACCGAGCAACCGGAGCTCACCCCGTCGCAGGGATTCGAACCGCCGATCTTCTGATCAGCAAGTTCTAGGCTCTGTGGTTTAACCCACAACGTCACCCGCATCCCTTTTTAAATATATACTCAGTGCATTTTTCTGGGGGTACGCAGGCGTATGCATACACCTAAATATTTTGTGAATCTAAGTTTGGCCTCATTGAGGGGCAGTATTTCAATATGAGTAGGAAAATGAGAGTAGCCTTAGACATTTTTAAAGAAAAAAGCACTCCTTATACTCTTATAAAACTGCAGGTTATTACAGTAATCCTGCCAATGCTTTTATCTGTTTATAATTTATCTGTAAATATTCAGTAAACCATTTCCATTCTTTCATATAAAATGTTATCTTGATTTCTTATTCTTCCGGGATTCTTTAGTTGTGTTTCCTGCTTTGCAGGGGGCTGGACTAGATGACCATTGGGGTCCCTTCCAACTCTATAATTATATGATTCTAAAGTGAGTTGTCCATCTTAGGCAGCAGGCACCGGATACCACGACAGGCAATTGCAGAGGAGAAAGGAAGTCCTGACCATTTTCTGAGCAAATCTCAGTGAAATAACCAAGACCTTCCATTCCTTGCAATGAGGTTTTTGCAGGATTTCCCAAGGAATTGTGTCTTGTGGCAGCTTACCTACCTCACGAGAGTTTAGTTCTCATCTCCATCATGGGCTTTCTAAGTGGTCTGAGGTACATCTCAGAACAATTCTGCCCGGACACTGAGGTCCAGTGCCGAGGGCCTTCTGGAGGTTCCCTCGCTGTGAGAAGCAAAGTTACAGGGACCAGGTAGAGGGCCTTCTCGGTGGTGGCGCCCGCCCTGTGGAACACCCTCCCACCAGATGTCAAAGAGAAAAACAACTATCCGACTTTTAGAAGACCTCTGAAGGCAGCCCTGTTTAGGGAAGCTTTTAATGTTTAATAGATTATTGTATTTTAATATTCTGTTGGAAGCTGCCCAGAGTGGCTGGGGAAACCTAGCCAGATGGGTGGGGTATAAATAATAAATTATGGTAGTAGTAGTAGTAGTGGTAGTGGTAGTAGTATCTTGTTTTCTCCTGCTCTGCAGGGTAGGACTTGAACTAATGGCTTCAAGTTACAAGAAAGGAGATTCCAGCTAAACATCAGAAATAACTTTATGACAGTAAGAGCTGTTCGACAGTGGAATGATCTCCCTCGGAAGGTTGTGGACTCTCCTCCCTTAATGGTTTTGAAGCAGTGGTTGGATGGCCACCTGTCATGGGTGCTTTAGCTGAGATTCCGGCATTGCAGGGGGTTGGACTAGATGGCCCTTGGGTCCCTTCCAGTTCTAAGATTCTATGATTCTATCAACTCCTGTCATAAGAAAGGTCTTTCTCATGTTTAATGCGAATCTCCTCCCTTGTCATTTGAATCCGTCGTTTCGGGTCCCACCCTCTTAACCAGCAGAAAGCATTATGCGCCACCACTATGACAGCCCACTGCAAATCTGATAAAAGCATGCAATGTGCCCACAAAAACAGGAAGCACC